>NC_087387.1:1837688-3037688 GCF_963675165.1 Halichondria panicea
ACATCACAGCCTCACTGCTCACAGAAGTATGCCATAATGTCGCTACAGAGCCACCCCTCCAGCCCCTCACTGGAGAGCTCTTCTCTGCCAGATCAGTAAACACAAGCAACCATGCTCGCCCCGATATTCGTGCAAGAGGCTTCTGGAACAACCACCAAGATGCATTTTTTGATGTAAGGGTATTCTACCCTAACGCACCTAGTAACCGTTCCGGAGATGCCTACAGGAGACACGAGCAAGCAAAAAAGAGGGAATACGGACAAAGGGTCAGAGAAATCAAGCGGGGAGTCTTCACACCCTTAGTCCTCTCAACCTGGGGAGGAATGGGCAAAGAAGCAGCAACTTTTTACAAGAGGCTCGCTGATCTGTTATCCTCAAAAAGACAAAATCCGTACCCAGCAGTAATGGGATGGCTCAGATGCAGGCTATCCTTTGCATCGATCCGCTCTGCAATAATGTGCATTAGAGGAAGCCGTTCATCGCTGCACAGACCTGTCTACATGGACAATATCAACCTTGTATCTCAGGAGGGGCGAGCCCCCCCCCTGAATACATAATTCATCTATGAACTACTTATATTCGCTTTGTTTTTATTTTTTACTGCTACATAATTACTATCACTAAACTACCTCCTTCTTTTGTACAATGTAATTTTTTCTTAGCCCCGAGATGGAGAGCTTTCACGCCAAAAAAAAAAAAAAAAAACAATTAGGAAATATGTGTGGGCGTAAGATCACGATTTAATTACATTCCATTGGTTTTGTGAGCAATCAACATTCCATTTTGAAATGACTTCATGACAATTAAGAGTGCTCAGACGGTGGTTCCAAAAGAACGGCGGCTGATTCATGAGACTATTCCAGGTGATGGAGGAGGGGTCAGTGTCCAGTTGTAAGAATTGATCAATCTTAGCACTGCTCAGATCACCCGGCTGTGAAAATATAACATAACAGCAAATAAAGTTCATATGTCATGCATAAAAATTATTATCAGAGTAGTAGTACGTTTCCAACGAATGCATGTAAAATGAACCATGCACACATTCTAAATAAAGAAGCGAGATGATGCAACAGACCATGCAAAGACGAGGATCAATTCCAAACAAGTTACGTACCATAATTATATAACCTGTTGATATACGAAAGGTGAGATTATTAAACTGTAAATGTGTCAATAATTATAAACTAGCTAGAAAGTTTTAGGTGTGTCCTATATACACTAGCTCTTAAATTGTTGCTCATTCATACTAGTTGAATTTTACTTGACCTCTTAGGGTAGAAACAAGTTGTGGCTGTTGTCGGTAAGGCCCTTGATCAAGGTTATGAACTTTTTCTGCCTCTTGGTAATGAACCCTAGTTACCATGGTCACAAGATCTTCATCTTTGTAATACGATTGGAGAACATTGCAAAGTTCTTGTATGTATGACGAGCCTAACAGATTATTTCTTGTTGCTCTGGTTTCGAAAGAAGTGGCAAATCCGTAGAAAAAGTCGCTGTCACGAGGAAGAGATGGCGTGGCTGTGTCAGTAGTTTCAACCTGAAGAGAAGAATCCAGAGGTGGTACGTCTTCCAAGCAATCAGTAATTGTTGATGATGGTGGTAAGTCACTTCCTTGGCAAGCTTGAATGAAAAAGATTTTGGGCTTTTGATGCAAATACTTTTGGCAAAGATTTTTGGAATTGACTAAAGCTCTCGCAATATCTGCTATTTTGACTGTACTTCCATCCAGTCCTTGTATTGCACCTTCTTTTCCATGTGCCAGGATGCAGCAAATAAAGCTATCAGCATTTTCATCTTTGTTGGCATGTTCAACAACTGTTGTTTTTATATCATCTGCTGTTGATAAATCATCTACAGACTCGACGGCATATCCCAACGTCTTGAGAGCCTTTTGCAATGCCTCCTTGTCCCTGTCGGAACCATATCTAGGATTATTTGGATATTTGACATTATTGATGATCAGGGCTCTTCCGTGTGGTTGGATGTTCATCGTATACTGATAAGATTGTCCTTTAAGTTTCTTGGGGGAAGGACCACCTATGAAACAAAACAGGTATTTGACAAATGCAATCAAACTGCAAAAGTTAAGCTCTATGAAAATATACTCACCACTATCATCTCCTTCGATTTTCTTTGAAGGACAATATTTTTCTTGGATTTTCCTTGCTACCTTCCTTTCCTCTGCCTTAAACAAAGCGCTAGCAATATCTTCCCAATCAAATTCAATATTCCGAAGAGCAAAGATCAACATGTCCATTAGGGCATCTTTGTTTTCTTTGCCTTTTTGGTTTTCAAGAATTCCAGTTCGAACACCCAGCTCCACACCAATTCGCCTCCAAATAAAAGATACTGAACTAAGCTCATCCAAGAGTTTGCTCAAATCTTCTTCAGTTAATGGCATCTGTAAAAGTTAGTATCGTGCACAAGCAGTATATAATTATAATAGAACAACTAAGAAGCTATATACATGCTGTGACAAGTGTACACGTTTGTTTACATGTTAGAAAAACCATTAGCCATATAATTAAGGTCAGATAATTGGCCTTGTAACTTACCTTATTGTATAGCTTGACTGTACACGTATATATATAGATCTATAAGTCACAGGCACTTTCAATTGTACTACATGTCTTTCAAATGGGTGGGCTATCACAAAACAGAGTGTGCATGCCTCCCACATTCCAATATCAAAACAATCTACCAGCCCCCCACAAAAAAGTCATGATCCACCCATACTACTACCGTATAGAGGGTAATTTTCGTGGGGCAAAATATTCGTGGTTTTTGTGGTTGAAGGTCTGACTACGAATATTTACCCACGAATGAAGCAACCTTGCTTACCTTTACCTGCAGAGCAAGCTCCAACCACGAAATTATTACCCACGAAATGTCTCAATAATTTATTGCTGAACCACGAATATTTTGTCCCCCGAAAATTACCCGCTATATGGTACTTGCTTCATGTGATTCAGAATGTATGTAACAAGGTCAGTTAGAGTTGCACCAAGGCTTGGTTGCACAGTGTAAAAGGGCCCAAACAATTTTGTTGGCATCTATACACAAATGCAAAACTTAAAGGACCCTTTCCTTATGATCACTTTCTTTTTTTAATGTCATAAATTATATCTACGTACTTGTACCATGATGTGCTCTGACACTATAAGGATGAAACTCTCAGGATACTCTATAGGGTACAAATGCCCTGTACCCTCGGGGGTGTTACTGTACATATGTACAACCTATGGTACATGACTGTATAGTCAGCTTAAACACCTCTGTTTTAGAAAACTACCGTAACAAAAATTGTGGGAAGCACAAAAATGTGAAGGTGTGCAAGCACACCCACACAATACATATACCGTATAGCGCGAAATTTTCGAGGCACTTATATTTCGTGGATTGGCCTCTAAAAGTATTTTCGTTGCACAATGTTCGCGGAATGACTGCTTTCCGGAAGCCACGCCTTTAAATCTTGCACGTTATAGCAGGTAAAGAACGATTTTCGTGGACTTAATTTTCGTGTAGGATTGCTAACCCACGAAATCCACGAAAATTAAGCCCCTCGAAAATTTCGCGCTATACGGTATACACAGTGCGTGCACGGCAGAGATCAAAGAGAGTTGACTATACTACTCACTTCTAATCAAGTGTTTCATAGTACAAGCCATGCATGCATGGATATCTACGTGTGTATTGGTATATCCTCGTGCAGGTATTCCAAATACATAGAACTGCCCTCGGGTACAAATCCAATACATCCTAGATACAACTATTACATGTACAATACGCCCGCCCACTCACCACTGTATGTGTATTATATTCTTCCATACCAATGTCGGCTTCAAACCCCGCCTTTGTGATCAAAAATCTCCTCTCCCACCAGCCTTGTCTGTCAGGATAGACAAGTTCCATGGGCGATGTTGGCAAACGGTCCAGCGTACAAACCCAGGTGAGCCCTCTGACGAATAAAAAGGTGATCAGTTTTGTTTATCAGCACATTTCTACAGTAAGGAATTTACCACACAGAATTTGTATCACATGTGAACACAGACCACAAAACACATGCAATCTCCATGCACTATAATTATTGGGACATGCACTCATGCATGCATGTCACATAATTATTATAGGTGAGTTAAAAATATCTCACCTAATGTTTGCATGAGTGGTTTGATGGCATCCTTCATTATAACAGCCAGTGCTCTTGTCACTCTTATAATTATCATTTGCTGTTTATAGGATCACCCTAGCTGGTTGCTATACTGCATGGTCACCACAATTCGTCCAATTTACTCCTTTATATCTGCCAGGTCGATCAGTAGTGAGAGCGAATATTGCCATCAGCTCACTGCATGACTATACTGAGATATCAACCTGGGTTTGAAGGTAAATATAGGGTGAATGATAAGGTTTGGAGCATCACCAAGTTAAAGAACACGAATCCATACTAATTATGCACAGTCAACTGTTTTCCCAGAGCCTTTTTAGCATAATGGTCCCATTTCATGCATTGTAGCCTCCATGGTTGAAGGGTTGACTTGTGCACCTGGAAGACAGGCTTACCGCTATTATATGCTGAATCATAGATGGTTGAATGAAGGGTGGATGCCCTATAAATTAAGTGGTACCTGAGGTATCCTGTATTGATAATGGTGGGTACTGAAAGACAAACTGTGGGTTGTATATTTGTGGATAAGATATGAACGTATTATGAACCATGTATAGACAGACACCTCTCTGCTTTGACCTTTCTCAATCTTTCCCTGACTGTTTGTGATGTTAAAAATACTGTTCGTGCATGGCGGTGGTGGAGGGGTCAATATCTAGTCGGGAGAACTGATCAATCTCAGCACTGCTCAGATCTCCCGCGGGTTCCTGCATGCATGTGAGAAATTAATCACACTATAGACACTTTGACTGAACCGAGACCATGCATGCATGAACGATAAATTAGTATCACAAAGTGTCATCAGATTTGTATAATTATATGGATAAAACATGTACTTATACTTTCACTCAAGGTTTGCATGCATGCGGTTTGGTTTGATGGTGTCTTTCATTAGAGATTCCACCGAACTCTAATGCTTCTGAGGATACTCTGTATCCTGTATTGACAATGGTAAACCGTGGGTTGTGTAGTAAGGCTTGTTGGTTTACCACTCCATGTGATGATCCAGTCACCTCTAGCTCTGCTGTAACCTTTCCATAAGTCTTGCCTTGACCAACGTCAATCAACTAGTCACAAGACGGCATGCCACAGTAAAGAAGTCCTTCAAACAAAGTGACCTAATCTCAAGTAATAGTTTGCAGTGTAATAATTCATTATTGTTCAGAGAATCGACGAGTATATATGGATCTAGAGCTTGATCTAGATTCACTACTAACAGAGCTGCTAGAAGCTCAAATGCAATGGAAGTATATAGGAGGGGCACTAGGTCTTGAAGCATACGAAATTGCAGCAATAGATGAAAAGTGTAAAGATGCAAAAGATGCACTTAGAGAAATGCTGACTATCGTTCTCCAAAGGAGATCTGTAACCAGGAAACTACTTACAGAAGTTTTAAGCAAATCTTCGATAAAACTCACTAAACTAGCAGCAAAAGGTGAGTATTATATATCTCATGCCCCATTTGTCTGCATGTTCTGAATTTGGTATACCTTGTTATACAAAGGCAACTATATATAATTATGCATGCATTTTTCACGTTACATTGTTAAACAGCTCATTCATAACTATAATGTTAACTCAAATAATACTTCCTATAATTTATACTGCATATATATTGCATGACTAAAACATAAAAACACAATATTGAGTGCTTGGTTCTACTGCTACTGCATGTATGTGCACCTGCAGTTTCAAATCCAAGGAGTCAAGACGATTCCATTGACAGTGAAACACCAGGTAAACACACCACCATGCTGCATGTACTTCTATTAATACTGTGTCTATATATAATGTATGTGCGTGCACCTGCAGTTTCAAATCCAAAGAGTCAAGACGATTCCATTGACAGTGAAACACCAGGTAAACACACCACCATGCAGTACTTCTACATTAATACTGTGTCTTCTATGTAATAAATTTATTATAGGCCGGTATATACATAAACAAAATTTGATTGTGGCTATAGCTATAGATGATACTTTCTATAAGAAAGAAGTTAACTCACAGCATAATTAATACATAATTATATAGAGTGCATGGTATACATAGGTAGAGCAAAACACACACCAGCATAAAATTATACCACATAACTTGCATACACTATAATAAAATTAATAGAACGAAGGAATAACGGTATAATTATGCTGTATACAGCCATGTATATATCGCTTTATTCCCTATATAGCTCGAAAGAAGAGAAAGCAAGATGATAGTCCAGACAGTGGGCAGATCAAAAGAATTAAAAGCGGTGAATATTTTAACCATCTTGAAATAGCATGTGCATATACCGTATTACTAGAATATTTTGCAGGTGAAAAACTTTTGCGAATGAGCCAAATCAGCAGAAAATTTGACCCTTACATCTATAATAATTGCATTCTGGCAAGGATCGTGTGTATTTACTAGTAATAATAATAGGCTTTGCGGATTTTATTGTTGCGAATTGATCGACCATCGCAAAGTTCGCAAATGTTTGATACTCGCAAAACATTCTATGGTATACAGTTTGCATGCATGTTTACATGCATGCTGTCAGTTTCCCGTTTTGTTTTGTATAGGTGATGTATTAAAAACGCCAGGCCGTCTTGAACCACCTTATAAGTACACAATGACAAACCAACTACATGGAAATGCCCTAATCATCAACAACGTCAATTATAAAACTCCATTAACGGTTAGAAAAGGTTCTAACGAGGACAAGAAGGAGTTGAAAAAGGCTCTCGAGACGTTGGGATATGCCGTAGAGTCTGTAGATGATTTACCAACAGCAGATGATATAAAAACAACAGTTGTTGAGCATGCCAACAAAAATTCAAATCCCGATAGCTTTATTTGCTGCATTTTGGCACACGGAGAAGAAGGTGCAATAGTAGGACTGGATGGAAGTACGATCAAAATAGCTGAAATTTCAAGAGCTCTAGTCGAACCCCCAAATCCTTGTCAAAAGTATTTGCACCAAAAGCCTAAAATCTTTTTTATTCAAGCTTGCCAAGGTAGAGACACACCATCAGAACTTGATTGCACAAAAGACGTACCAACTGATCCTTCTCTTCCGGTTGAAAATCTCGACACGGGTATACCATCTCTTCCTCGTGACAGTGACTTTTTCTACGGATTTGCCTCTTCGTTTGAAACCGCAGCAACACGAAACCCAGATCACGGTGCATCGTATATACAAACCCTTTGCAACGTTCTTGAAACACATTACAAAGATGAAGATCTTGTGACGATGGTAACCAGGGTTCATTTCAAAGAGGCAGAAAATCCCCATAATATCGGGAATACAAAGCCCTTATACCGACAACAGCCACAACTTGTTTCTACTCTAAGAGGTCAAGTAAAGTTCAACTAGTAATTGAACAGCAAGAGTGTAATTATAAGATACATGCAACTGGAACTTTCTAGCTATAATATATAATAGTTTACTAATAGGCTATGCATGCATGCATGCAATTACTTTTGTAGTTTGATTAGATATACTACTCCTTTTGTATCACAATTAATGCATTAATCCAGGTCTATAGGTATGATTGATTGTTTATGCTTTACTTTCTATTAATAAAGTGAGGTTCATTTAAACGAAACAAACCCTAGCTCCACTGACAACTCTGCAACTGTTATAGGACACACGTGCAAGCAAAATTTATCTTTTGCGCATGCGCAGACGCCCACGTTTAATTCGGTTATCTGGCCTGCTTCTGGAACTCTATGTATGCTGGAACCAAGGTGTCCGGATAATCTTATTTTCTGCCCTTACTATAATTATGATTATTATGAAATTATCAGAGAAACCCATTAATTTGATCTACATTTGTATTGTCTGACAGTGTTAGCATGCATGCAGGTGCTGATGCCACGGTGGAGGCACCAAAACTATATACAACATGAAGTTACTATATATAGATCTACAGCCTAAACTTACATTGGTGCAAAAAGTGAGACCACGATCGATTCCAAAGTTCAAAGACGGGCTCACCATACATACAAGTCCTTTGCAAAGTGCTTAAAGAACGGCACAAAGACGAAGATCTTGTAACCATGGTGACCAGAGTTCACTATCTAGTGGCAGGAAAGGAGTACAAAATTATGAGAAGCGGAATACCTGTGCCCTAAGCAACAGCCGCAACTGATTTCCACCTTAGAAATAGAGACAATTGAATAGTTATAGTATACGCCTAAATCAGGTATAGACACATGTATGTAAGGTATATATTATGTAGGTAGTTTGCATTATGAACTTACATTTCGTTATTGACTTGCATGCTGATTTATTAACGAGTGTTGCAAGCTGCGCTGTGCTAATGCCTCTCACCGTTGTTTTGCTTTAATAGATCGAAGAGGTGAAGAGGTATAATTATACGTTATTATCGTTGATTGCAATTGTTGACAGAATTGAATTCCACACAGTCATTATAGGAGAGGAGCTGAATGGAAACAGAGCCTATCTAATGGCTTGAAGAGTCTTCAACGATCTAAAGCAACTGCATGTTATTTAATATGGCGGGCCTGTAGCCAAACAGTGGGAGCAAAGCAGAGTAAGAGAGAATTTTAAGCACAGACAGTAGTATAAGGATACAACAAATAGCTATAAAGCTAGAGTGAAGTGTGTCCTATAATATAAAAATTAAAACATTAACACATACGTTTTATTAGCTACAACATGTCAACTAAGTAAGAATACAAAAATATGTCTTAAATGAACATAATATACTAGCACAGTCTACTGAAGCAAATTCCTTGTGGCTAACAAGCTTATTCCATACTGCATGTGTGATTGCATGAGGGAAAAAAAAGGAAATTTGTACAAGGATGTTCTACATTTGTAGGGGACCAGAGAGAAACAGTTAACTGTTCTGCTGCTGAACATCAGATTTCTTTTAGTTGTTGGATTGTTTGGGAAGTTAGTCAGATTGTGCAGTATTTTTAACAGGCGCCTCAACTGTAGAGTAGGAAGCCTGGTCAAGGTAAGCAATTCTTCACTCCTCAAATTCCATTTCTTCAAACAGACTCTCATAGCGAATCTCTGAACTTTTTTTATAGATTGTTGATTTCCGACTTGTGAAATAGGTTCCACACAGAGGAAGTATATTCCAGATGTGGTCTCACAAAGGATGTATACAACTTTAATAGTGTTGTTGGAGAAGAATTGCCTGAGAACCGGCGATGTAGGAGTCCTATCAACTTCCTTGTTTTATTGCAGATGGTATTGATGAGTGTGCCAGCTCAACTCAGCCGATATGGTAATTCCTAGTTAAAAACCTGCTGCAGTATACATAACCATTTAAAAGTAGAGTTGGGGCCTTCCATGAGCGCGAAGTTTTCTTAGAAACAGACATAAACTTACACTTGCCAAGATTGAATTCTAATAATTTGGTGTTCAAAACATTTGAGACTTCTGTAATGTCATTTTGGAGATCAACGTAGTCATTAGAAGATGTGATAACTCTGTACAAGGCCATGTCATCAGCAAACATATTAATTACTGGCTTGAGAAATAACATCTGTGACTTGGTTTATGTACGTAATGAACAATATTGGACCCAAAACCAAGCCTTGGGGCACACCTGAAAGAACATCTAAGCTGCCTGAGTTACTGCCATCAATTCCCACAAACTGTTTCCTCTCCAGTAAGTAACTATGCACCCAGTTGGGGGAGGGGGATCCCTATAAGGCAGTTAGATGATTTAGCTCTGTGAAAGTAAGTGTTCCCCCTCTTTAATAATTCATGGGGTTTTACTTTTCACCTTGATAGTTGTACATGGAATACTGAGTTCCATAATCTGCAGGAATAGTGATTGCCAGGCAAGTACACTGGAGTTAACATCATCAGAATTTACTTTTTCTTCCCAATCAATCATGTCCAAGAGCTCATTAGAGTCTGCTGCCGAATATTGCCAGATTTTCCAATATTTTCTCTGTTCAGCGGTGGTTCACAAATAGAGAGAGTCCCAGATGGCCAGAGTTTGCTAGCTTGGAATCGCATTGCAGCGTTTAATATTGCTTGGACAAGAACTAAATCAATAGTTGATGACTGATCAGGATGAGTTGGAAAGTTAACAATTTGTGACAGTGAATAAAACTTAACAAGTGGGAGTACAGGTAATGCTAATATTAAAGTCTCCAACAATAACTAAATTGGATAAAAAGGTATATAGAAAGTAAAACATTTGATAAAGTATTAAAAATAGATGACGGTGGACGGTAGAAAACTCCATGCAAGACTGAATTTAAGATGGTTTCTGAGAAGGGAGACTAACAAAAACTCCAGGCCTGGGGGTGCTGTAAGTAAAACTGAATATTTAACACTATTGTATATACATAGCAACGCCACCACCATGTCTATTTCTATCTTGACGAACAAAATAATAATTTAATTATCTATCTTTAATATCTTTACATAACCAAATTTCCACGAGACAGAGAACATCAGGGCTAAATGTTTGGCATACAGCAAGAAGCTCGTCATATTTTGGCAGAAGACTTCGACAATTGTAATAAATAATGGTGAACTGATCATGGGGGAGTTGCCTGTTACAAAAATTACTGGGTTGAGAGTTTTCACCCTCCATGTGATGATGCATGCCTAATTGGTCTCTAAAAATTGAGGTGCCCTGGGAGGAGGTGCATGGTTGTGAGTTGTTTCGATCCTCAGAAGGTTCCAGCGATGGGTCTAAAGACATTATAGTAATAAATAATTCAGCACATTGTATTGCTGTACAAATGAAAGCTACATAACATAAAGCTAGTATTATAGCTTCTTTATCATGATGAATAATTTTGTTTTGCTGCATGCAAACTTGAAGAGGTGATCGACCATAATATGTTGTTAAAACGATCGATGCCAAAATTCAAGTCTGAAATTAATGGCTGCATCAGCAGAGCCTTGCAGCTATACCAATAGCTATAACGTTCTAGTGCAGAGCTAATTACTAAGTAGAGTAGCAACATTTGGTGGACAAGTTTTGCTACACACTCTTCTGAAAAGGCTGCAATAGCATTCCAAGTAGGCATAGACTCTAACTCGAGAACCAAGCATTATTTTGCAAATCCATCAATAAAATCCAAGAAAACATGACTAAAAGCCTATAGAAACTCTTACTCGAATGTCATTTGAGCAGCTGTAGCAGTCTACGAATGCACAGACACACAGACTGACAGACAGACAGACACACTACCGTATACCTCGCTTGTGCATGCGCACCAAGGCATAACAATCTCCCCAAAATTACCTGCTATACGGCCTGATTTCAGATTTCTTAGACAGATAGAAATCAGTCAAATTATGTATTTCAGATAGCTTTCAGACACATTTCAGACACAAATCACCCTATAGTAGTGTGTCTGACCACAGCCCAGTATGGAAGTTATCAGTGTTGAGGCTACACCGTAATATTACGTGATCACACTAATCATATTCATGGAGGGTAGCTATAGAGACAGTGACGTGTGTCAAATGGTTTTATCTATAGTTTCAGTATTAAACCATAATTATAGTATAATAGTTGACCCACCACTTGAAAAACAAAACGGTGACAGCATTCAGAGGACACTTGCATGAAGGACACATGCTGTTACATAACATAATTATGCATGCACCGCCATGATCTGCTCACCAGATGAACCAATATCCAGTTTTCTCTTATTTTGAGGTGGGGAAGGTATGCATGACGCAGTAGTGGCTGTACATAAACTATAGCCTCAAAGCATTACAAGTTAGCTGCCACTCGAGACCATAGTGGAATTTTAGTACCAAAGTATGTGAAAATCTTAATATTCCACGAGAAGCCTACACATTGTAGTGACGTAGCAGAGGCCCAATGTCATCTCCAGTGGCAGTTGTATACCGTGCTCTACCGAGATTACGCCCACGTCCGAAATTACGCCCACCCCCACTTTTGAGTGAAAGTTCCTGCATAGGCGAGAATACGCCCACCAGGAAGTGATACATTTGTCAGTGCAGTTTATTGTGTAAGCTGGTTAGCTCTGAATATAGCGCTAGATTACTCAGAGACCGAGACAAGAACAATCTTTTCTAAATCTCTGTTGAAGAGCATCGAGGTGCCTAATGGTGCTTAATCGGTCAGATTTTCTGCATGACCAATCAAAATTCACACTGGATCATACTTGCAAGTATTATTAGCTAGGAACCTCTAATATAGTGCGAGCAAGGTAGATTTTGTTACTGAGTGCGTGTGCAGTCCACTGATGAGTCCCGGCACAATAAACATTAGGGACGAAAAGGTCTAGACCTTCTGGGCTATACCAATGATGGATGATCGACATGATCAATCTCCGTTCTGTAAGTGTATGGCTTTTTGTCACAGCCTTTTCTGCAGCTCAAGCACACCTGTCCAGTAAATGTTTCTCCATAGCAATGCCTTCTCATGGATCTGACCAATCAGGTTGCGTAACACCAGGTAGAGGTAGCAGGAGTATGGCTGCCCAGTTTTCCCAGATTGAGAGCGACAAATGTCGAGAGAGAAGACTTATAAGAGAGAGTGCGTCAATGTGTTCTACATGTACGTATGGTAAGTACTTACTGTAAGTACAAAACTAAACTTTACATGCTCATCTACATGTATGTTCAGATAATTTTACTCCCTCACTGTAAAAATTTAGTCTACAGTAAGTACAAAACTATGTCCAGAACAGTGCAAGCTAGGATAATTAACATGCCCTATTAACATGCCGATTTACCTTAGGTTTTTGTTTCTCACATACATTTCACTTGGTCCATTTGCCTATTCGTTCTGCAGGTGATGTACAGTTTGGATTCATTGAGAATGACGCTATTTTGATGTGAGGAACTGAACTGGCAGTATTTAAACAGTTACAGTCAAGAGATGTGAGTCGTGGTGGTGATGTGTATTCTGATCTAAATAGCAGCTGTTGTATATGCCCCCCCCCCCCCCGCTCCATTAGACTATAACTTTCACTTTCAGCATTAACACACACACACAAACGGACTACCGTATACCTCGCTTGCGCATGCGCACCGAGAGCATAATTATTCTCGGCCACAGCAATTATGTCTGCATGCAGTCACATGGTATTCCTCTGATCTGTTCCTATAGGACCATAGAGGCCTCTCTTCCAATCGAACGCTACCAAGGTCACACACAGGAGGTGTGCAGGCTCAGATGGTCACCTGACGGTCAGCTCCTATGATGTTTTCAGAGTACGAAGCTTGCACGTACATGTACGTGTACTTTAGATCGAGTCATCCAATGCAAATGTTCCTACACAAAGATGCCTCTCAATCAGCAAATAAGCAAATAAAGCCTCTCTATAGAAAACCCGTTTTCAGGTGCACCTGCACAGCATGTATATCTCCCACTCACTTTTGGTCGCATCATTTATAATAGGGTCACAGGCCAATGTTACGTGCTCAATTAGACACTAACGTACTTTTTGTTAAACCATGCATAGATACAGGAAGAGAGGGATTGGCAACAAAAGCGCCTCGAATAGCCATCCGTGTTTCCCTGCGGTTTAATTGAGGCCGCCTACTTTCAACGTTGGGAAAAATGGCCAGACACAAAATAAGAGACAAACGATTGTTTTACTGTCAGTATAAGCATTTTGCTGCTTAACTTTCAGTTCAATGCAGCTAGTGCTTTAGGCCATATATGCTACACAGTACACTACTTAGTTAGGCAGCTCTAGCTATATTATAGTAGCAGGAGGTACATAGTGTCGCATGTACCTCTAGCTACTTCACAACAATCGAAATTATGTTTTTGTCATCTCTAAATGATGCCTACAAGCAAGGGGCATCGAATAGAAGTGTTTTGGGGGCTTGGAAAGGTTCGTAAAAGTTGTTCTACCGCGTTGGGGAGGGAAACACGGATGGCTTGTCAAGCTCTGT
This sequence comes from Halichondria panicea, assembly GCF_963675165.1. Classification (NCBI taxonomy): domain Eukaryota; kingdom Metazoa; phylum Porifera; class Demospongiae; order Suberitida; family Halichondriidae; genus Halichondria; species Halichondria panicea. The sequence goes on from NC_087387.1 coordinate 1,851,725, forward strand.
ATTGATTTCATGTAATTTTATATGTGGCTTATGGGCGCACGTGATCCGTTGCCAATCCCTCTCTTCCTGTATCTATGGTTAAACAAGCTGTTGCATACGCTGTGCCCCCCCCCCCCCTGTGTTCCATTAGACTATTATAATAACGTACTTTTTGTATGTTGTATACGCTGTGCCCCCCCCCCCGTGTTTCGTTAGACTTTTTATGTGTTGTATATGCTCTGCCCCCCCTGTGTTCCATTATAGTGTTATAATAATGTATGATCGACCCTTCAGAGATAGGACCTCCGTCTCACATAGTGTTTATTGTCTAGTGGGTGGGTCTTTACCGGCTGTTTTGGCTCATTGTGACTGTTACTTATCCATTCTAAAGTCTTTACCCACTAATCGAGGCACGCATGTCGTATACCTCCTCTGCTCTTGAACTGTGACATACATTCGAGAATAATGGTATAACAAGTGCAAAAAACATTTTTGGGAGAGTAGGGTTGGAGGAGCATGTGCTCTTGAACTGTAACATACATTCGAGAATAATAGGTATAACAAGTGCAAAAAACAAAAATGGGGAAGAGTTATTGGACAGAGTTCAGATAACAATAGAGATCACAGAAAGACGCACAAACATGAGTGAAATAAGCTTCATCATAGGCAGATAATTATACAATGTGACTTATATGCAGGAAGCGGCTTGTTTGCCAAGGTGGTTTGAACACCAATACTCGCTGGGGAAATCTGCACTTTATTGTGTCCACATCATCATGCTATATGTAGGTGGTTCCACCCAATTTCATAGCTCCGTGGAGGGTCACAGCGATCCCTACTCAACTGGTAGTCAGTGACCGCCTACGACGTTAGTATTTAGCTTTTTTTCACAGCAATATTTTCTTTTTTGCAGCTCTAGTGAGTTTCTCTATAGCAACACTTTCATGGATCTAATTACCAACCAGGAATTTGGCTGCCCGATTCACTCACATTGAGAACGACAGAGACAAGACTCGATCAGAGTAAGTCAACGTGTTATACGGTACCCTCTTCGATGTGGGTCATTTGTTTCTCACGTTTAATTCTTAAGTTTCACCCCAAAAGCACTCTATATGTGTAACTATACACGACAATGTATAGTTACGTCCCAAAGTTAGCTACTTGCTTGCACCATAATCATCAAGGTGAGATGTATTGGCCTACAGTATTGCCCAGCAGTGACAGTTATTGTAGCCTTTAAGGAATGGATGCATGTAAAGTACTTAGTACGTACAATTAATCCTTAATTCGAACCGTTGCCAATATCATAAACAGCATTAGTCATTAATCTTTGTATGCATGTACATTATTATTGTCTTTGTGCAAAAGCACAAAGATATACTGTAACATGCAGCCTATAAGCATGTGTCATATACACACACACAGCACATACACCACTCCAGGTATGGCAAAGACCAACTCGTTTTTTTGGGATGATTGTACATATTGCTAGGTTGTACAAAGACGTTATCTCCTCCGCAGTGGGAGCCTAGGGTTTGGGATCACCAAGCACCTCCAGTGACTGGCTGTAAAAGGTGAGGGTTACAAAGTAATGTGTTAAACCAGCATGTATGTAAATTTATAATGCAATACTAGCCATGCGTACGTACATTTTATCTCCAAATTATCCCTCTGTCATAATCCATGTACATGCATGTACCTAAAGTGTCTGTTTCGTTATATACGTTATATACGGTGTCCATTACAAATGGTTGTGATCCTCCAACTGTGTACCTCTAACTCTAAACCATTGGTTATCACCATCCCCTCATGTCCTTCTACCCACGCATTTTTTCTGCATGTGTCTTACATGTAGCTAGCCAGACCAAGAAACCTGGTTCAGAGCTAGCCTCTTTATATATACATGTCGTCGTGTGTGCTAACAGTAGTACTGCTTTTAGTGTTATGTATTGCATCTCTTGTCCTTGCAGAGAACAAATTAGCTTGTGAAAGCGTGACCCTATATACCCATTTGCAGATGAAGCCAATTTATTGTGTAGGGGGTATTTACCGTATTTTTTGTCTCAGTGTGTTGTGATTCGTGTCCCAACGACAGTGCTGGCTGCTTGACAGAAGTGATTGACCAATGGATGAAGGGTTGGTCTAGACGATCAATTAACATGGAGTGAGCTGGCCAATCTCGTCTCAGTAACATAGGAGAGGAGCAAGTACATGTAGCAAAGGAACGTGTGACCAGCTACGAGTCTGGTGAGTATACAGTGATAATAATTGTGTTAGGTTGTACAATCAACCCTTTATCAGAGCTACGTAGGACTCGTGTGTCGCTTAATGTTTATTGTCTAGTGGGTCTTTACTGGCTCAGTGTGACTGCTGCTTTTACCCAAGTGCTCTAAAGTATTACCCACTCTGAGTAGAGAGGATGTGTTTATTGGTTGACTGATGCTTCCATTTACAGCCCCTTTGTATACTTTATTGTTTCTTGAGGTGGAGAATGGTATGGCAAAAGCTTGTCAATTGCTGTACCATCAGGAAGCAGCAGATAGCTAGATTGTTTGTTGCTGAAGCTACTACATGTTTGGCCCGAGGGTTGTTGATAGATTTCAATTCACTGGAGATGTGTCGCTGCTTATAAAGCCAGCCCAAGGTCTAGATGATCTCACGATGAATTGAAATTATTTGTGAAAAGCCGACTACCTAAAATTCAGATCCAATTGCTTCAGAAGTTCAGAGATCTAAAGTGCTGCCACATTATGCTGTCTACTTAAATGCCTAGGATTCACTCAAAGAAGGCTAAACACATCAATACATGCTCTAAAAATAGATGTAGGTCTTGCACAACCTTTACAATTTGAAACTATGAGCATCCAGCTCTGACCATTACTATATGTACACATACCTGAGGTCAATTAGTGGTAGTTTCTTTTTATTTCAAGTGAGGTGAAAAGGTTGTACTTGAAAAGCTTTGCAGGTTATACTGCAAAAGCACTGCAACCACAATGTAGTAAATACAGTTGGCTTCTGTTATAATGTCAGCAAGCCAACAAAATAATTTGGAATTGCATAATTATAGCTATTGCCAGTGGCTGCCTCTATGCCCCAAGTCATAGCTGTTGCCTGCAATTCATATAGGTAAAGTTTCACAAAATGAAAAGCAGCAGTAGCAGCATTAGTCCTTGATTCATTGTCTGTGTGAAATGTGAATTAATCAAAACCAGGAGGCCTTTATTAAGAGAACAAGCTGAATCTTGTCTTAGCCACATGATATCTTGTATACCAATTAAGGGTATGAAGAGAAGCATAATTATGTCCTTGCTAGTACCACATAACAAACTAGTGCTGCAAGCTGAATCTTGCCTTTTAGCAGGCCACAGATTCATTGTCTGTCAACAAGGTGACATGACTTGACAGCCTCAAGAATTCATCCAGTGGTAGTAGTATGGTGTATCACACTGGGCAGACAATGAAATCAACACCCCTATCTGACCATCTACCAAGGCAACAAGGCTCACTTGGAATCAACACCTCTATCTGACCATCTACAGCAAGGCAACAAGCTGAACAAGCTGAAGCTTGCCCAGATTGCCACCTAACCACACCTGACTGAGTGGCTCCACAGTTCCACTACAATTAGTGGTTTTCCAAACCTTGCAAGGCTATGCACAATGTAGTGTATGTAGTCCACCCACACATCACAAAACTCAAAGTGAAGTAAAAAAATACAGACTACTGCTGACTTTCCACACAACTCAGTACATTTACTACTCTACTTTCACAGCATTCAATTCCTTCTATATATCATTTATGCTTGATTGATGCTCAAGGTCAACAAGCTGCTGAGCCTATAATAGTGTGGATAGTAAATACAGGCCCTCAGCTCCAATACATACAAGTTTTAGCTCCCATCATTTTGCCAAAATGAACCGAGCAACAAGTTAGCTGAGCACATTCAGACAAAATGTGAGGAAAGTTGATGTACCTACACCTGGAAAATTTAATTATAATTACTTGGGAATGAGCTATTTGAACTTGGGGGTTTTAAATAATAGTTAGACACTGTTTTGTCATGTCCATGTGATTTAGAAGCCCTTAACCACTTTAGTACCCTGCTATGCTCAGGATACTAAATCAGCCTTTGGGCTTCTAAATCCCCATAGACCACCTCCAAAACAGTGTCTATCTAGACACTAGATCTACATGGGAAGTACTACTACACTACATCACAAGCCCAAATTTTACAGTTAAAATTTTAGTGTGCATTCATTTACAGGGTTTTGCAGAATTCTTGCAACAGGGCTAAACAGACACAGCAATGACTTCCATATATGGAAGTCACCTGCTGACTTATAATAATATTATTATGCAATGGTTATCCTGAAATGTTGATGAGACAGGAGCTGACAAAAGAAATTGCCAGAGGAGATTTGGTTACAAGACCTTCTGTCTTCACGCTTATCAATATCAGCCAATACCACTGTTTGGAGGGTGTTTCGTTTATCAACCTTATGAATGCTTACAACCTTATGAGCTGACGCTCTCTGGACATCTTTCAATTCAAATAACTATACACATACCAGGGTGTCATACAGGATTTTGAATTAGAGGGGATTTTAAAAAGTCACCAGAACATTTAAAAAAAGGTCAACAGTTATTTAAATACCCTGCCGGCTATGGACACTCAGTCTTACGACTGAGTACGGAGGGGGGGGAGGGGGTTGGAGCCAGAGGGGGATAATCATGTATCCCTGTATGCTGCATATACAATACATGTACACAAAATACATGTACACAAAATATTATAGTCAGCAGTTGACTTCCATATATGGAAGTCATTGCAGTGTCTGTTTAGCCCTGTTGCAAGGATTTTACAAAACCCTGTAGGTTGGACTTATCTGGTTTGTGGATACAATATGTAAGCAAATCAGTAGCTACACCTATATGTTATGTTCTGGACCCCAATTAATTGTCTATATTTTGCACATCAGGAGTGCATGAATTCCAGGCAAGCCAACAAAATAATTTTGTAATTGCATAATTATAGCTAATGCCAGTGGCTGCCTCTATAGCTGTTGCCTGCAATTCAAGTTTCACAAAATGAAAAGCAGCAGTAGCAGCATTAGTCCTTGATTCATTGTCTGTGTGAATTAATCAAAACCAGGAGGCCTTGATCAAGAGAACAAGCTGAATCTTGCCTTAGCCACATATTCATCTGATATCTTGTATACCAAGGGTATGAAGCATAATTATGTCCTTGCTAGTACCACATAACAAACTAGTGCTGCAAGCTGAATCTTGCCTTATTGTGGCATGACTTGTGGCATGAGTTGAGCAGGCCACAGATTCATTGTCTGTCCACAAGGTGGCTCATTAGCTTATCTATTGACAGCCTCAAGAATTCTTGTATGGTGTATCACACAACACCTCTATCTGACCATCTACCATGCAAGGCAACACAGTTTGTTGGATGTGGTAGATGTCAGATAGAGGTGTTGATTCATTGTCTGCCCAGTGTGAATCCAGGCAAGATCCAGCTTGTTGCCAGCTTGTTGCCATGTGGTAGATGTCAGATAGAGTGTGGGGAGCTAATGAGCACCTTGTGGCTAAGGCAAGATTCAGCAGCACCTCTCTTGCCTTATTGTGGCATGACTTGTGGCATGAGTTGAGCAGGCCACAGATTCATTGTCTGTCCACAAGGTGGCTCATTAGCTTATCTATTGACAGCCTCAAGAATTCATCTAGTGCTTGTATGGTGTATCACACAACACCTCTATCTGACCATCTACCATGCAAGGCAACACAGTTTGTTGGATGTGGTAGATGTCAGATAGAGGTGTTGATTCATTGTCTGCCCAGTGTGAATCCAGGCAAGATCCAGCTTGTTGCCAGCTTATTGCCATGTGGTAGATGTCAGATAGAGTGTGGGGAGCTAATGAGCACCTTGTGGCTAAGGTAAGATTCAGCAGCACCTCTCAAACCTGCCTGGTTATGATTAATTCCAGACAATGAATGTAACATTAAAAGGAGCAGTGGTGTGCTGCACAGAACCATAGATTGAAAAGGAAGGGGATTGGAAGTGACCAGGCCTCCCTGTGTAAATGGTTGAAACACTCCACGTTATGATTTCGCGCTCGCGATTATTTTTGTTTTGACCGTACTCTGGTTGTATTTCAACTGTTTCTAGCTCTCCTATCCGCTGGGAGGTTACTCTAGAGAAGTAAGTTTACACCACTGACAAGCTCTAACTTGTCTAAGTCCGCTGTCTTTACTCTGTTTTTAGTTTTTGTTGAGTATAGTTGAATTACTCCATGTCAACTTTTCTCTTTCCCTGCTGCGAAGCCTAAACAGCAAAAGACATTGCTTGACTTGGTTATTATGTATCTATATAAGTGCTATATAGAATGGTTTCATGCCATGGATAAGCTTTACTGTTCATAAACGTTTGCAGTATAGTCTATACTTTTAGACACACCACAGGCCTTGACCTCTCACGACTTCATAGTAAGGGCTATTCCTTCTTTTATAACATTTATTTGTTTAGTGATAGTGGTTGCGTTGCTTAGTCGACCTTTTAGAGCTATATTTTCTTTACTTTAGAATATTCAACATTAAAAGTGATCAATTTCACCATTTCTGTGTACAGCACATTGTATGGCAGCCAAGACCTTACACCACATACACCACATACATGTTACCATTGACATTCACCGTTTCACATACAGTTTGCCCAATATCCCTCACTCTAGATCTCCACTTGTTCCCCTACTATCCCCCAACTCCTCCCCACTTTACTCATGTGATGTGATAGACCTCCTTTAGAGCTACTGAATGTATGTGTTAATGACATACAGTACACATCAACCCCACCCCCTCACACAGATCCACCCCTCTCTTGTCTCACGCACGACTGACCAGAGACGAACCTCTCGGATTGACGCCTCTTTACACTCTTCATCATTCATGGATTACTTCGCCCACCCACCAGTGGTCCCTATATTGACTATAGTTACGCTAGAGAAGCTGGCTGTTGTTACAACGACTGCTACACGTACATGTAACAGTGTGTTTCTGCACTCAAGAATTTCAACGGACAAGTAAGTGTTAGAGCGACAGTCACATTGCTGGATTATTGTGTTCATTGAACATTACTAACCCTCCTCTCAGGTACATGTACCATGTGGCTGAGGGTGTGGGCTCTACTCTTAGGAGACCTGGGGAGGGTGGTCACACAGACCAGTGGGCACTTGTCAAAAGGTCAAGGGTAATTACGATTAATCAGAGGAACCACACTGGATCATACGTACGTGCTCGTAATGATAGACTGCAAACTAGATTTAGTTGTGCAGTCCACTGATGACTCCCGGCACAATAAACATAGGGGAAGAAAAGGTCTAGACCTTCTGGGCCACATGCGCCATCTACAGGGGATTTTGCTATAAAACCAATTTGCACATGGCGTGATGCACATTATTTTTTCACTAACTGTGCATATCTTATTGCTAGAATGTTTTGTGAGCCATATGTGAACTTTGTGAGTGTTGATCAATTCCCAAAATAAAATCCCAAAACCTCAATTAGTATTATTAGTGTCAATTACACACAATCCGTAGGTCAATTTTTCTGCTGATTTGGCTTGCAAAATAATTATTCTAGTAATACGAATAACTATTTTGCGGAATTCATGTGTACGTCTGTTATAGCTTACTTTATTTTCTGGGCTAGTTAGATCCTGTCGGTGTGTATTGTGTGCATGCATGCTATAGCTCTATACCCCAATACACTTACTAACACACAGCTTCACTCTCTCAGCCCCCCCCTGCACACGCACACACACACACACACAGCTAACACTTGGCCTGAGGTGCACGCTCGAACTCGTGCATAGTTATTGCTCACTACCCCCTGCGTCTTGTTCATTATTCAGCTCGGACTTCAAAGGTGAGTACATTGAGAAAGTTCAAGTTTTTGGGTGAGAATTATGCTGGTATAAAGGGGTAACTATATACAGGCTTTGGAAACACATGTCTGTACGGAAACATTAGTTATGGGTGATTCCTCAGACTACATGGCTATAGTGTAAACAGAATCTCTGTTATGTGCCCATTATAAAGTTTGTGAGGTTGCTTGTGTGATGGCAATGATGTGGTCTATGTTGTGCTCGTGGTTTACATGAGGGCTGTTATTTTGAGAATAAAATACAGGTCAAAATTTTCTTGAACATAACTACTTTGGAGTGCAACATAACATGTACAATGTAGCTGTCAAGAAGGGCTTCACTAAACCCGGGTTTGTAATTGCACACCTTGCACGTAGGGGTTTAATCGAGTGACCCCTGTGGCTAGCCGTCAGTCGTGTCTAAGGTGGCCGGGTGCCCTCACCAGGAGCTGGGGGGGGGGGGTATAGCTCTAAGAATCGCGATCATTATGTATAAACATTGTACGTATTTTAAGCAGTACATTAGCTATAAGCCTGTGTGTGTAGGGGGGAAGGTTGTGTATAGTATATTAACTATGAGCTTGTGTGTGTGTGTGTGAATGAGGGGGTTGTACATGCATGTCATTTGAGAAGATGAGATGAGGAGGTGAACAATGTTTTAAAATAATTATTTTGATTACAGTTTTTGTTGACACTCTATGAGTAAAAGTACTGCAGTCGCGTATGAGCACAGACCACAAACCACATATAGTTCATTAGGTGAGTGGGCTAAATAAACAGGGTTTACATGAGGTTTGGTTTGATGGCGTCTTTCATTAGAACAGCCAGTGCTCACCGGTTGCTACTTTGCAAGGTTATTAGTGTGAAAGGCTCACGTATAGTACTGGCCATAGAGATATCAAACAGGGTCTGAGGGTTATAGGGGGAATGGTGATTGGTGCTCAAGACAAATCACCAATAAGTGACCACTATATGTGGTATACAATTTTTCTTGCACTGCACAACTTTTTAATAGTGAGAACAAAATAATAATGATCTCATTTCATCATTCAGGATGATAAATACGATGTATAAATGACTTTTTGTTAACAATTAATCATAGCTTGGTTGACTCAGAGGGTTGGCTACCTGGAACCAGGCTAAAGTGGTACTTGAGGTATCCTGTATTGATAAATGGTGGTACTGAAAGACAAACTGTGGGTTGTGTGTATAAACTTGTGGTATGCTGGTAAGATGATATCCACGCACCTCTCTGCAGTCTTGCTTTTGACCGATTGTGATCTTACTTTGCAAGGTTATTAGTGTGAAAGGCTCCCATATAGTACTGGCCATAGAGATATCAAACAGGGTATGAGGGTTTAAATTAGGGGGAGGAATGGTGATTGGTGCTCAAGACATCCATCACCAATTAAGTTAAGGCTATAGCAAGTATGTTCACAGTGTATATAGAGCACACTTTTTCTTGCACTGCACACTGTTTTTAAAGTGGTACTAGGGTATCCTGTATTGAAAATGGTGGGTACTGAAAGACAAACTGTGGGTTGTGTGTAGGGGTATGCTAGTAAGATGATATCCACTTACCTCTCTGCTGTGACCTTTCTCAGCTTGCTCTGACTGATTGTGATCTTACAGAGATAGCGATCGTTGTTATCCATGCATGAGCCTGTTCCAGGTGATGGTGGAGGGGTCAATGTCGACAGCACTGCTCAGATCACCAGAGTTCCTGCATTTAAGGGAATTCTACAACACATACCATAATAATTTAACGTATCTTGCACCAGTTCATTTATATGCCGGTTCTCTAAAACTGCGTGTGTGGGAAATGCGTGCAATTTCAATGGTACTTGTGTTGAGTTTGACCTTCATATCGTTGTCATAACTGTTACTTCACTGAAATTCAACCATTGGATTTCTTGCTAAAACACGCTTCTTCAGCTAAAAGTTGGCATTTTCCGTATATAGTTGACCACATAACTTTCGGGGCCGAACTCAACACAAATACCTTAAGGTGACATATTTTCACATGTTTGACATATTTTCACATATTGACATATTTGATATAATTAGGTAGATTTGTTTGCTGTTTAACTCATTTTGCTGGTATTAAATTCTTGCTCAAGTTGTGAAATTAATGTTATTCATACTCGCAAGTGGTTTTAGATATCTGCGAGTACAGAGATTTTACTCTCATTCACAGAAATAGCAGAAATTAATACTCGAAAATATAATAATACCTTTTTTTTATTTTGGCTACTGCTACTACATTGCATGTGGATAGGAGGCAACCTGTCACATGCAGAGATATGAACCACTGTCTTGTTTTGGTGCATTTTTGTGGGACAATTTTCAGATAACTTTAGGCGGGTTGTAATTGAACAGTATACGTATCCACCTACTCACAAAATACGATTCCACCCCCTTTTATATCAACTATATATAGTCCCAAAGAACACATGCGTTCCCAATCCCTTTCCTTTACTATCTATGGGTATACTTTAAAGTGCAGCAAATGATCTCTTGACTAAATCATGAAAATCGTAAGTAGGATTGTACCACCCAGACTCAATTGAAAACATTGGCGCACGTGATGCATTTCCAATCCCTTTCCTATGGGCAGGGTTTAATCTATAGGATTAAATGTTTGGGGGGTAAGATTTGGCGCGCGTAAATACACCGCAAATGTTCCCTTTTTACATGCTAGTGCATCACAGTAGATGTATTTACATATTGCACATCACAGACAGTACTAGTGTGATGAATGTCATTGTTCTACAACATTTGGGGGGTGGAGGTTCACTCCTGCCCCCCATTAGAGGGTAGGTATACTACTATACTATAAAGTGGTACCTGCATGGGGTATCCTGTATTGATAATGGTGGGGTACTGAAACGGCCAGACAAACTGTGGGTTGTACGTACATGTGTGGATAAGATATGAACATAATTAATATGACTCATGTATATATAGTTACCTCTCCGTTTTGACCTTTGACTGTTGGTGTCCATGACTCTGCATGGTGATGATGCATGGAAGGGTTAATATCTAGTTGGGAGAACTGACCAATCAGCAATGCTCAGATCTCCCGGGTTCCTGCAGCATGTGAGAAATTAATCACATGCACCAGCAAACATCACACTTCCTGACTGAACCGAGAACTATGCATGCATGCACAATAAATTAGTATCACAAAGTGTCATCAGAGTTTTGCAATATATATTCCTATAAAAATTATACTTTCATCCGATTTGGTGTCTTTCATTAGAGGTTCCACCAAACTGTAATGCTGCATGCTGATGATTAACCTTGTTGACTATTATATAAATTTAAAAGGGTTTCTGACAGACTATGGCAAGTCTTTGACTTTGTGCTTCCAACTGCAACCATAGGACCATCGTAGAGAGCCTCTTTTGGCTTTAGACAAGTGTGTAAGCCTTCTTGACAACACAATAGAGGGCATAAAGCCACAGGAGACAAGTATTTGTTAAAAATAATACGGAAAGAAACTAGTAAACAAACTAGTTTACGGTATAATTTTACAAAGGTTTACTAACGTGAACGAATTCCCCAGATTCTGGGGAACTCAGTTCGCGCATGTGCACTATCACCCATGTAATAGAGACCAGGCCGTATTTTAATCTATCTATGCTCAGATCAAGACGGCCGATGGAACCTACACTCGTCCCATTACCAAGCTCACGGTAATACTACCGATTGACAAACAATGAGTAACTGTTGAACAATGGCAATGTACCTAAGACCATCCGGTCTTGGCCGGCCGGCGGTATGTTGATGTGTACAAGCTAGGTGTTTAATTACTTAATGTTATGCAATATTTACTAGGTTCATAGTTTAATGAGTTTGTGGTAAATGTGTTGTTTTGTTCAATTTTCTTTGTTGTGCGCAGGGCCCCTTGCTCTGGCCCTGCCCCCTTTGTTTTTATATTTGCCATCACCCACTATCTTCCTCAGTTGTTGTTGTTATTTGTCTAAACTCACTAAGAATTGTTGTAAAGGGTCAAGTCAACTTGTACTCTAGGATAAGTAGGAGCCTGTCTCCCAACAATAGCTAACTCTGAAACTAAACTAGCCTGTCTAGTTCTTAGTCTATACAAGAAAGAGCTCAACAACTATAGTCCCAAAGAACACCTGCCAACAAAGTGAGTAACCTAGTACAGTAGCACTAATTAGCGAACAAGTACTAATTACTTTGATATATACAGATGTCCAGCAAACTGACAATTACAGATCTTCAGTGGATAGCAACAGAGCTGCTACTAGCTAAAAACAAATGGCAGGATATAGGATTGGCACTAGGTCTTGCAGATCACGACATAGAGGGAATAGACGGCATAAACCCCCAAAAAGGACTAACAAAAATGCTGTCTACTGTTCTCCAAAGGAGAGCTGATCTCACCTGGGAAAAAATTATTGCCGTCTTAAAAACCCCATTAGTATCACAAGATGCTCTAGCAGACAAACTAGGTAAGTTTTTTTTCTCAATGCCATGCCAGCTGGCACATAAATTGTTATCTGCAAAACAAACCTAAAAGGCGATGAGATAAAAACAAATGTTCTTGAATATGCATGGTAGAGTAATGTGTGGTTGACGCAAATATGCGGCATCCGCGGTTACCAGCAGCTTATTCCGTAATGCGTCAACCGCGGGAATCGGAATAAGGTAATTACATGTTTCACGGATGCAACTGGGTCTCTTTAAAAACAAAAACAAAAAACCCCATGCGTTACCCTTATAAGTTTATTTTGTTACCACAACTTACCAGTGTGGTTTAGGGAAGCCTAACAATTTCTTTCAGTGGCAGAAACTATCTAAAAACTCCTTCTCTCCCTTAATATTTTTACTGGTCTGCATGGTCCCCACAATGGTTATGGAAGTCCGTGAAACATGTTCATTTTCGCTTAGCCTAAGTATTGCACTGAAACAAAAAATAGCACTTGATCGAAGCAGTACCATGGTCCTACACTACTATAATTATTTGTGTCTCTGTGCACCTGCAGAATTAAACCCAAAAATAGGCAAGCCAAAGGGTCAAGGTAAGTGATTACGTTTATTGAAACACACACCTTGACTATATCCTTCTCTCGTAGGAGCCTCAAAGAAGCCAGAACTGATTCAAAAAGGTATAACATTATAAAAAGTTAGTGCACACCATTCATACTATCCTATACACTATAGACTCAAGCTCTAAAGCTAAATATGACTCCATTGATGGTGTACCAAACAAAGACCCTGGTAAGTACATGCATGTAATGTATTGTAAGCCTTCCATACTATGTCAGCATGGATATATAGGTCTACCCAAATTGAATGCTACGCAAAAGCAATGGTGGAATACATGCAGGGTTCTATTTAATTAATGATTTGGGGGGAAGAATATGAATTAAGTGAGGGGGGTGAGGGGGTTCTCCCTGGAAAGAAAAAATATTTTAGCCTTCTCACAATGCAGTTATAAAGTAAGACTAGTGAAGGGGGAAGTGTACCATCGGCCAATTTCCGTGCAATTAACACAAATGACCTAGCAAAAGAGCACACGGTCAGCCCTTGTGACGACCGATCGATAATTGGGGTGTGGCTCAATTTATCCAAGCATGCGCAGAAGAGTTAGCAAACACATGCTAAAAATTGCTAGTCCGAGATTAGCCTCTGTTGTGTGTAGCTATGTAGATCTAGCTACATGTTTAAACAGCTAGTAAAGGGGACGTAGTTCAAGTTCTCTAGCTCTAGTCTTATAAGTCTAACCTCTAGGAAAAGAAAAGTATATTTAGTTGATGATTAAAATTGCAAATTTATATAAACAAGAAAGACTCGTACACAGTTTAAAGAGTATACTTACGTGCATGTATAGTGCTGTGCACGTCCTAGCAAATTAGTAATTATGTCCAAACAATATGTTGCTTGGTCTGACAAATAGCCAAATAGCCAAGCAAACTTTAAAAGTTATTTTGTACACTGGGGGGGGAGCTAGGGATAGAACCCTGGTGGAATGGGCTTATTTTTGAAAAACAGTAGATTTGTCTTGAATTTTCGTCCACTAATTGAGAAACAATGGGCTACATGCCAGCGCTTGAAATTCAGTTATACAATGAATGCAATATTTTAATAGTCAATATACAACGAAGGGTAATACAACTTTTTACTGTCTGAAATAAATTATACACATGCAGATATAGGTAGTCCACAACCATATGCAATGAAAAATCGACAAGCTCTGATCATCAACATCATCCGGTACAATGATCCAAAATTTAAAGATCGACGCGGCTCAGACAAAGACCAAGATGCATTGGTCGAAACGTTGTGTGCATGTCCAAACAAACCTAAAAGACGATGAGATAAAAACAAATGTTCTTGAATATGCATGGTAGAGTAATGTGTGGTTGACGCAAATATGCGGCATCCGCGGTTACCAGCAGCTTATTCCGTAATGCGTCAACCGCGGGAATCGGAATAAGGTAATTACATGTTTCACGGATGCAACTGGGTCTCTTTAAAAACAAAAACAAAAAACCCCATGCGTTACCCTTATAAGGTTATTTTGTTACCACAACTTACCAGTGTGGTTTAGGGAAGCCTAACAATTTCTTTCAGTGGCAGAAACTATCTAAAAACTCCTTCTCTCCCTTAATATTTTTACTGGTCTGCATGGTCCCCACAATGGTTATGGAAGTCCGTGAAACATGTTCATTTTCGCTTAGCCTAAGTATTGCACTGAAACAAAAAATAGCACTTGATCGAAGCAGTACCATGGTCCTACACTACTATAATTATTTGTCTCTGTGCACCTGCAGAATTAAACCCAAAAATAGGCAAGCCAAAGGGTCAAGGTAAGTGATTACGTTTGTTGAAACACACCTTGACTATATCCTTCTCTCGTAGGAGCCTCAAAGATGCCAGAACTGATTCAAAAAGGTATAACATTATAAAAAGTTAGTGCACACCATTTATACACTATAGACTCAAGCTCTAAAGCTAAATATGACTCCATTGATGGTGTACCAAACAAAGACCCTGGTAAGTACATGCATGTAATGTATTGTAAGCCTTCCATACTATGTCAGCATGGATATATAGGTCTACCCAAATTGAATGCTATGCAAAAGCAATGGTGGAATGCAGGGTTCTATTTAATTAATGATTTGGGGGGAAGAATATGAATTAAGTGAGGGGGGGTGAGGGGGTTCTCCCTGGAAAGAAAAAATATTTTAGCCTTCTCACAATGCAATTTAAATGCCTTAAATACCATTTATCGTTAAGACTAGTGAAGAGGGAAGTGTACCATCGGCCAATTTCCGTGCAATTAACACAAATGATCTAGCAGAAGAGCACATGGTCAGCCCTTGTAACGACCGATCAATAATTGGGGTGTGGCTCAATTTATCCAAGCATGCGCAGAAGAGTTAGCAAACACATGCTAAAAATTGCTAGTCTGTGATTAGCCTCTGTTGTGTATAGCTATCTAGCTACATGTTTAAACAGCTAGTAAAGGGGACACAGTTCAAGTTCTCTAGCTCTAGTCTTAAGTCTAACCTAAGAAATGATATGATATTGATGATTAAAATTGCAAATTTATAAACAAGAAAGACTCGTACACAGTTTAAAGAGTATACTTACATGCATGTATAGTGCTGTGAACGTCCTAGCAAATTAGTAATACCGTATATGCTCGATCAGAGGCCGCTCTTGTATAAAGGCCGCACTCAAATAGTAGCCTCCCTTGCTAGTAAAATGAAACATTTAGTAGCCGCTCTCAAATAGTAGCCTCAGTAAAATTTAACTCTAGGATTTCTGCACGTGGCAGCCAAAAAAATTAATACTAGCAGCTAGCTACATGTACGTAGCTACAAGTAGCAGCTTGTTAGTGCTTCACAAAGACTTTCTCATGACAGTGTTCAAGTTTATGCAGGTGAACACAACTTTTGATGACAAACTAAATTATCTGGAGCTTAATAAATGCCGCTCTTGAACAGTGGCCTCTCTTGAATTGTAGCCTCCTCTTCCATATCAGCAAAATGAAACATTTAATTAGCCGCGGCTCCTGATCAAGCATATACGGTATGTCCAACCAATATGTTGCTTGGTCTGGCAAATAGCCAAGCAAAAATTAATTTTAAAAGTTATTTTGTACACGGGGGGGGGGAGCTAGGGATAGAACCCTGGTGGAATGGGCTTATTTTTGAAAAACAGTAGATTTGTCTCAAATTTTCGTCCACTAATTGAGAAACAATGGGCTACATGCCAGCGCTTGAAATTCAGTTATACAATGAATGTAATATTTTAATAGTCAATATACAACGAAGGGTAATACAACTTTTTACTGTCTGAAACAAATTATACACATGCAGATATGAGTCCACAACCATATGCAATGAAAAATCGACAAGCTCTGATCATCAACATCATCCAGTACAATGAAGAAATGAAAACGAGACTCGGCTCAAACAAAGACAAAGATGCACTGGAAGAAACGTTAAAAATGCTGGGATACACTGTGCATATTGAAACAGACCTAAAACGCGATGAGATAATTCCAAAAGTTCTCGAACATGCAGAAAAAGACAAACACTGCGACAGTTTTATCTGCTGCATCTTGGCACACGGTAATCAGGGTGTGGTATATGGGTCCGATGGAGAGAAATTAGAGATAAAAGACATTTCAAAGGCACTTAACGAGGTAACACAATTGAGAGGAAACCCGAAAATATTTTTCTTTCAAGCTTGTCAGGGAAGTGATATTCCAATAGCTCTGGCCGAGGTTGATGATTGGTCCAGTACAAGCAGTGCTAAGCCTATAGAAATAGATGCAGCCATTCCGAAACTGCCTCGAGATAGCGATTTCTTCTACGGCTGTGCATCGTCTTTTGAAACTGCCTCCATGCGAGACACTAACGAAGGCTCACTGTACATACAGGCCCTTTGCCGAGTCTTGAAGAGCAAGTACCAAGAAGAAGATCTTCTAACCATGGTTACCAGGGCCCACTATCTAGTTGCTGAGGATGAACGACAACTTAAAAAAGGGAAAAAATATGTCTACTACCAACAGCAACCACAGCTAGTATCCACCTTAAGGAAGCAAGTGCACTTTTAGTACGTATAGAACACACAGATGTAGCAACGTAAGAAATGCTTAGCACATGTATATACATGCATGTACAGTAATATAATTATAGTTTTATAATTACACTCACATTTGTTAATTTGTACATGTAGTTTCCTTCTCAATCAAATTACTGAAAATCTTCTCTTTCCATTTTGTGGGCACCAATCAATTCAAGACAGCCTGAGGGCACATTTAAAGCATTATACTTACATAAATAGTGATGGCAGGTTTGGGGTAAGCGAGAAAAGCTATCATCACTGATTGAGTACGCACAATATTTTAAAGTGTCATGCATGTGTAGTATACTATATAAGTGGTTATGCTATAAACAGCTTAGGAGGTTGCACAAGGGTTTGATTGATCTTTTTACCCTTTGATTGGCCTTTCAAGGTCTTAGAGGAAACTGGAGTAGATTTAGCTTTGGTGCTCATCTTCAAGAAAGGAATCATAATCATGATCGATGCAGACGACTATATACAGTAATAATTTTGTACTTTATTCGAAAGAGTATATTCTTGTGGAAGATCCGGGTGTCAATATAAGCGGCTAGGAGGTTATTGGCAGCTGTGATTGCGTGGATGTCACCCATCAGGTGGAGATTGAAGTCTTCCACTGATGGGGATCACCTGAGAGTATCCCCCACCGGCAGCACCCCCTGTGATGATAGTGTGTGTGTGACTGCATTATAGTTAAATTATAAGGCTTACTTTTAATATAGAGAAAGAAAATTAGGAGTCACATATACATGTATATACCATTAGATCGCGTGATTTCCTCAAGCATGTGTATATACAGTGAAACAGGGAAACATAATACAGAAAAAAAAATGAAAGCACCGCTGGTGCTGATGCCTCGGTGGAGGTGCCAAAGCTACATAACATAAATCTACTAATAGCTAGCTTTTATACACATTATAATTATCATGATGAACATTTTTAATTTTGCTGCATCTATAGAATCACAGATCGAGAGTGGGTAATGATTGATGATGATGATTGTTGTTAAAAACGATCGATGCCAAAAGTTTTAAAGTCTAAATTAATGGCTGCAAGTCAGCAGAGCCTAGACGGGAACCAAGCCTATCTACAGTACAGTTTTGTTCTGGCTGTTACGCAATAGCATTATGAATCTCATTATTTTTAAGTGGGTTTTAGCCAATAGCGATGAATATCACTTGTGTTGCCCACGCCTCTCAGTCAATCCAGCGTGTGCAAAATTCACACGTGGTAAAGTTAAGTGGGTGTGATCAAATACTGCAATCTGATTGGAGCCGGTGGAATTTCACTGGCAGAATAAAACTGTAGATAAGCTTGGATCCCGTCCTCCTTCCGTACAACGGTCGAGGGCGGCGACGCCCGTCTAAGCAGAACCTTGCAGCTAGCTCTCTGCTCACTTAGTGCAGAGCTAACTACTAAGTAGAGTATAGCAACACTCGGTGAACAAGTTTTGCTATGGACTCTTCTGAAAAGGCTGCAATGGCATTCCAAGTAAGCAAAACTAAGCATAACTCGAGAACGAAGCTTTATTTTGCAAATCCATGAATTAAAATCCAAGATAACATGACTAGAAGCCTATATAGAAACTCTTACTTGCACTTCATTGATCCTTGAACAGCTGTAGCAGTCTACACACACACGTACACACGCGTGCGCACGCACACCTCGCTTGCA
Source organism: Halichondria panicea (assembly GCF_963675165.1). Taxonomy (NCBI): domain Eukaryota; kingdom Metazoa; phylum Porifera; class Demospongiae; order Suberitida; family Halichondriidae; genus Halichondria; species Halichondria panicea. Next base: position 1,870,418 of record NC_087387.1, read on the forward strand.
CATGCGCACTGAGGCATAATTATTAGATCATGCAGAGAATATATTACACACATACATGCAGTGAACAACAGATAAAGGACCTCGGTTACTTCTTATATGTACACACATTGAAGAGTGCACACCCAAAGGTAGTCTCATGAATCAGCCGCACCTTTGGTGTCCCCAAAGGTGCGGCTGATTCATGAGACTAACCCAAAGGTTGGTCCCTGTATGGTTGCCTCACACAAAACACATTGAGCTAGCTTGAGGTGAGCTCCCAATGCCTGCGTCAGACCAATGGTAGAGATTGAAATCCTCCATGGGGATCACCTGAGAAGACCCACTAGCACACCCCCTGTGATGATATATATAGGGAAGGTGACTGTTTTATCAGGGGAAGTATACCGTATAGCGAATAACTTTCAAACTGAGGTTCGCAAAAATGTATGTTCAATATACAAGTACGTGTACTAAAAAAATGCTATCCTCGAAAATATTACATGCAAAATTTACAAATACAGCTGTTTCTCGAAAAATTAGACCCTCAAACATTACCTGCTATATAGAATACGATGCTAAATTACGTACATGTATATTGAACTACTCTGTCTGTGCACTTGGTTATGCTGACAATATAGCCCTTCTGGCCCCCTCACCATCTGCCATGCGTATCTTAGTGAAGTATTTGCCTCTGAATTCGATATAACTTTTAATGCCAGCAAAACTCAACTTATTTGTTTCAGCAATCGTCCGATGACACTACCTAACGGAGTATTCAGGTTCAATGGAGTTGCTCTTCAATTTACAGACATAGTGACCCACCTTGGCCACACTCTTCATCGCAAGTTGGATGACGGAGTTGATATTGCACAAGTAACTTCCGCTATGTGCAGGAAAGCTAACTACCTGCTCCATACATTTAGTGGGTGTGATATGAGAGTGAAAACTAAGCTAATTGTGACCCACTGCCTCTCACTATATGGTTGTGTTTTGTGGAGAATTGACAGTAAGAAAATTCGTACTCTTGAAACTGCTTTTAACAATATTTTAAGAAAAATTTGGAGATTGCCTCGTCAATGTCACACAAGAATTCTCCACTGTGTTGCTGGAGTTCAGAGTTTGTTTAATAGAATACCAGATCTTTTTTCTAACTTCATTTCACGTGCTTTAGCATCGAAATCCACCCTCATTAGATCGGTTTTCTCGTGGGCGTCTAGCCATGCATTCACAGCAGTCGGGGCTAACAACCTGATCAAACGGAATTTTATAAAAGTTTATAGCAGTGACGACATGGTTTGTGCGGACTTTGTTCGGGATGTCAGGCTTGGCCGCATTTCATTCAACTCGCGTGAAGATACATCAATGATAATTAACTCTATCTGCTGCGATTGACTTTAAGTTGGACTAACTATTCTTGCACTATAGCTATAGTACTATACTATTACTATACATGTAATATAATATGTACACCTATTCTGGTGTGTTCAATGATAATAATAATAATAATTATTATTATTATAAGGCATAATTCTATACTGAACAAAAGTGTAGCCTCAATTCCAAGCCGCATTTAATCAGCCTAGTATATATCCATGCATCAATGCAGTGCGCTTAGTTGAGGTCAAAGTTCAATTGCATTCCAGCAATACTTGCTTGTACATCCTCTGGCCACTCCAAATTTATTTTTTTTGGCCACTCCAAATCAGAGGAGGTCGGACATCACTTGAACTTTGCACTGTGTCTGTTCCAGCTGCTTTTCTTTTTTGCTGACTCAGCAGTAGCGTCTACTGTACTTATTATTTTTTTTTATTACTTCTGCTAGTCTCTATTAATTTTTAGCCGCCCTATAAAAGTGACTGATTCATGAGACAATATTTCTGCACGGTTTCTGTCACTGAATCTGTTGACAGCTAGTTGTGCTTGGTGTCTATGATGGTTACTGGACCTAACCCTATCAGTACATAATACCCATCTAGCTAGATCCGCCTAGATCCAGTCATGTTCTATTGCTGAGTCAGCAAAAACGAAAAGCAATTTGACCGGAATGTCATTAAAAGGTCATAATTAGTGAAAGTTCAAGTGATGTCCGACCTCCTCTGACTCCAAATGAGACTCGCTACCTCTAGTCATTATGGCCATTATTTCTCTAATTATCCAATGAAATATTGAAATCATTTTTTTTCTTGTTCTTTGTTGCCTCTATTGGGCTCTAAGCACATGGTTGGCTGAATTTTTGTAGCTAATTCATTGATGACGTAACAATTTATATGATTTCATAGTAATGAATAATGATAATACTGCTCACATCCGTTTATAATTTACTGGAGTCTCTGACGGAAAACTACAGTCTCATTTGGAGTGGCCTAACCAACTGAGTCTCAAAAATATATACTGGGTATTGTATGCAACAATTAACATGCACGCACTATACTTAAAAATCTAAAATGTTGTCCCCATACTATCTAAAACAATCCATCAATCTCTTCAGTAACAGGGTCAATGTCTATATCAAAGAAGCATGGTCGAGTGGGTAGCCCAGGCATAGTACTGATATCTCCCACCAGGGGGTATATAAACCCCGCCCCTACACTCGCACGGATATCTCGTATCGGGACCACGAAATCTGACGGTCGACCTTTGAGTGACGGGTCATGTGACAGAGAGAGGTGTGTCTTTGCCATACAAATAGGGAGTCCACCGAACCCTAGTTGCTCATAGCGATCCAGTTTGATCTTGGCTTCTTCAGCAAGGGTAATGTCAGATGCTCCGTAGATCTTGCAAGCGATAGTGCGTATCTTCTCCTCGAGGGACAGAGAGAGGTCGTAGAGGAACTTGAAATTACTGGAAGAAACGGATGCTTTCCTCACGGCCTCGGCCAAGTCCACCGCACCAGCACCTGTGTGTGTGTGTGTGTGTGGGGGGGGGGGGGGTGAGGGTAGCATGGTAGGTATAGGTACTTTGTATACAGGCAAATACAAGTTGATACACTGTACCGTACTACATGTACATGTATGAGTATATGTACACGTGTAATGATAACATGTTTAGAGACTCACGTATACGTATATACGTCGGTACTGAAGGAAGACTATACACCCAGAGAGTCAATAGACCAGAGTAATTATGTCCCTAAATATTAGAGTTAAGAGCTAGGCTCATATAAGTCACGCTCCAGTTGATTTACACTATCTCACCTCCTGTTGCCCAGTGACTGCAGATGATGGCATCGAATGCTCCAGAAGCTCGACTGAGCCTCTGTACTAGCTCCTGCTCAGCTAGACTATCTGTAATAAATCCATTGATTGCCACGACAACAGGGACACCAAATAATAGAACATTCTCAATGTGTTTCTGAAGATTTTGGAACCCAGCCTCGACCAGCGGCAGGTTCTCCTGTGAGGGTGTGCGTAGTGTGAGGGCGGCTAGACACTGTGACCATAAGGCATAATTTAATTACACATGTGTGTATTATCAAAAGTTCATTAGAAAGGGTACGCAACTCCACTTAAAACCGTAGTAGGCGTTTCTTCTAACCTACGTCACAACCACATGCTATGAACTGTGAAATCAAATTTGCAAGAGCATTTTACACAGTCATATCAAGACAACTAGACTTTGTACTTTCTGTAAATGGAGTGTTTCGGTAGGTAATAACTGACCTGAGAGTAGACAGGGTCTAGCGGCTGCCCTGAGGTGACAGTTGGCCCACCACCATGCATCTTGAGAGACCTCACTGTTGTTACCAGGACAGCACAGTTGGGAGCCAGATCTGCACAAGGAGGGAAGGTAGTCTGTGCCATTGTGTTCATTCATTTATCATGCAACCATGCACATACTCTTTACACATGCAACACAGTTATGTAAGCAATCCCTGTACGTGTGCTAATCTTTATGCGTACACAATACATTTTTATGATCAAAATATGAATGTACACACTTGTATAGGCAAGGACCATTAACATGCAATACAGTACTACCATGCACAATACACTACATTTTCCCACCCACCACTGTATCTGCACTTGATGTTGAAGAATTTCTCCATGCCAATGTCCGCTCCAAACCCCGCCTCTGTGACCACAAAACCCTCCTCTCCCACTAGCTTCAACGCTATTTTGTCTGCCAGTATGGACGAGTTGCCGTGGGCGATGTTGGCAAATGGTCCAGCGTGCACAAATACAGGTGTGCCCTCTGAAAGTAAAAAGACTTAGGACATGGTATGCAGTTTTGTTTAAGTTATTTACCACACAGAATTCACATCACATAACCACAAGTAAATCTCATTAGTAGCTAAACAATGTTAGGGGTAAGTGGTTAAACATCATAAGTAAATTCTCACCCAGGGTTTGCATGAGGTTTGGTTTGATGGCGTCTTTCATTAAAACAGCCAGTGCTCCTGTTACTCCAAGATCATCTGCCGTTATTGTATTGCCCTGGCTGCTACTGGCAACCACAATCCGTCCAATCCGCTCCTTCATATCCGCGAGGTCATTAGTGAGAGCGAGTATTGCCATCAGCTCGCTGGCCACAGAGATATCAAACTGGGTCTGTGCATGGGGTTAGGGTGAATGGTGATTGGTGTCTACCACTGAGTTAAAGGCTATATAATTGGGGCGTCGCCCGATTTCTGTGTAAGTTTGTTTCATTCGTTTCACGGAAACCGGGCGTTGTGTTATTCACAGTTCGGTACAAAACATATCAAATTTTCTTGCACTGCACAACTATTTTCCAGCCTTAATACCGTATAGCGGGTAATTTTCGGGGGACAAAATATTTGTGGTTCAGACATTTCATGGGTAATATCGAGCTTGCACTGCAGGTAAAGGTAAGCAAGGTCGTGGGTAAAATATTCGTGGTCAGACTTTCAACCACAAAAACCACGAATATTTTGCCCCACGAAAATTACCCTCTATACAATAGTGAGAACAAAAATAATGGTCTCAAAATAATTATGGCTGTAAACGTTAAGAATAAATCATATGTTGGTTGAAGGGTTGGCGAGCAGTGTATAATTATACTTGGAATTCAGGCTAAGTTTAAGGGATGCAAGTTAGCCCTATACTATGAAGTGGTGCTTGGGGTTCCTGTATTGATAATGGTGGGTATATACTGAAAGATAAACTGTGGGCTGTGTGTATAAACTTGTGGTATCCTGGTAAGATATGATCCCCTCACCTCTCTGCTGTGACCTTTCTCAGTCTTGCTCTGACCGATGGTGATTTTACGGAGATAGCGATCGTTGGTATCCATGACTCTGTTCCATGTGATGGTGGAGGGGTCAATGTCCAGTCGGGAGAACTGACCAATCTCAGCACTGCTCAGATCACCAGGGTTCCTGTATTTAAAGGAAATTATGCAACAATTAGCATTATAATTATAGTGCATGCATAATTATGTAAAGAGTCTTGAATACGTACACAAGTTCATTTACAAGTTCTCTTAATTATTATGTCATAAAAATGTGTGAGGGTATAATTATAGCTAGAAATATGCAATTGTTATGTTATCATCTTGGGTATACATGCACATGCTAGTCTCGCGGGCCATACTCAAGTATCAGATTGTGGAGTATGGGACTATACATATGCTGGCTGCTACAGAGTACATGCATAATTGTAATTTGCTAGCAGCCTTGACATCAAACTCAAAGTGCACAAAATGTATAATTATAATTATTGGCAAAATAATTATAGTGCAATGTACTATTATACACCGTATAACAGGAAAATTTGCTGGGTATTATATTTGGTGAATGAACCATTTGAACTGACTTGGTGTTTCTTAATTTGGCGTCTCAGGCGTGGCTACTACAGCAATGACGTTGTATCCACCGGAAAACTTTAATTTTAGGTTTTAAATTTGGTGGTCTTCTGTAAAATTTGCCAAATCACCAAATTAAAACAGCCACCAAATATTTTCAGTTATACGGTTATACCCAATTTAGGGCAGACACATATAGTGGACAGCAGCTGTCACAACACAGAGATAATAAATAAACCATAGTGTGCATATTGTGGGCGGGGATCATTTATTCAGACAAATAGGCAAGTTGTGTGTGTAATATTGAACAGTGTGTTTATCCACCCACTAACAACGATTCCACCCACTTTTATATCAACTAGCCACAAAGAACACTGCCAACAAAGTGAGTGATCTAGCACATTAAGCAATAATTAACAGTATAACTATAAACATACACAGATGTCCAGCAAACTGACCATTGATGATCTCCATGAGATAACAACAGAGCTGCTACCAGCTAGAAACGAATGGCAGGAAATAGGAACGGCTCTAGGTCTTAAAGCATCCGACATACAAGGAATAAACAGCACAAAACCGCAACGAGCACTTTCAACAGTGTTGACTACTGCCCTCCAAAGGAGATCAGATCTCACCTGGGGAAAACTTATTGACGTCTTAAGAGAACCATTAGTATCACAAGATGCTCTAGCAAACAAACTAGCAAAAAAATATGGTGGGTTGTTTTTTTAATTCCCCGTGCCAGCTGACACAATGTTACTTTGAAATTCTATAAAATGGCTACCTTCTCTCGTAGGAGCTTCAACGATGCCAGACAGTCGAACACTCCCAAAAAGTATAACATTATGAACAGTTAGTGCACACCATTCATACTATCCTATACATTACAGACTTAAGCTCTAAAGAAGACTCCATTGATGGTGTACCACCACCAGACGAAGACCCTGGTAAGTGCATGCAATTAAGCCTTCTGTGCCAATCCATACTACGTATATCTGTATGGGCAATACACGATATACTATACACACTCTACCGAGATTACACCTACTCAAATTGAACGCTACGCAAAAGCAATGGGTGCATGGAATATGAAGAGTTCTATCTTAATGGTTTGGAATTAAGCATAGATATAACTATATAGAGGATATGGATTGAAAACAAAAGTCAAAATGTCTACTTTTACACAGGGTGTGTGGCTTAATTCTGAAACCATCCGTGTTGCCGGCCAAACCCCGGGAACCACTATTATATTTTGAAGGCCTTATGCAGAACTTTTTAAGCCTCGCACCCCTTGATGGTGGGTATATTATGTGGAATTATCAATCAAATTCTCGATTGTTGGGAAATAAGCTACAGGTACACAGCGTTTTGTTCACACTTCTGAGATACTTCTGTATCAGAGGAAGTCCGACATGCGTGCACGAATCACTACAAGTTCAGTGCATTGATGTCATTGCGGTGTCATGTGATAATGCCTGGCCACAATGCACTGAACTTGTAGTGATTCGTGCACGCATGTCGGACCTCCTCTGCTTCTGTATATATACCATACTGGAAACCACTCCCCTTCTCTTGAAGAGAAAGGGACTGGAAAGCTGCAGTGTTGAGAGTTGTCCCTTTGTAATGCAATTGCACGTAATGCGTAAAGTATGGGTGATATTGCTTCAGCCTCGAGAACAGACCATCAGTGACGTACTTATACTCGAGGCCGATATATTTTGTGCCAGCGCGTGGGCGGTGGCACATGACTATTTGTGACGTTTGCATTCTTGTGGGAGTGTGACATTCTTCATGCAGCACTGAGACACTCTCAACATGACAGCTTACCAGTCTCTTTCTCCCCAAGAGAATAAGGGACTAGTAAGCTGCCAGTATATAAGTATTATAGTATAGCTAAGACTGCCTAACTAAGTAGTGTACTAGCTGTATGACTTCAACAATGGAAAAAAAGTGCACGTTCAGCAGCAGGATTGTTGTACTGACAGTAAGCCAATCGTTTGTCTCCTAGCCTGAATATATAGGCCTCGAAAAACCGGGGCAACACGGATGACAATTAGAGACCGAATCCATTCCCACTCCATCTTTTCTTAATCTACGAATGAAGCAAGGGAAATTTTTCTTTTAGTTTCTCAGAATCAATTTAAATGCCTTGAATACCCCCATTAAATAAATTTAGTGTTTTAAATTTTTAGACTAGTGAAGGGGGAAGCTGAATTGTTTGGGGGGAAAGCTTCCTCCCTGGTGGAATAGGCTTATTTTCGAAAAACGGTCGATTGGTCGAATTTTCACCACCTATAATTGGGTTACATATCAGTGCTTGAAATTCGCATATAATTATAGTCAATATACAACAATGGTAATCGAAGTGTATTTACATGCAGATAGTCCACAACTATATTCAATGAAGAATCGACAAGCTCTGATCATCAACATCGTCAAGCACCCAACGAAAGAGAGACACGGCTCAGACAAAGACAAAGATGCACTGGAAGAAACGTTAAAAATGCTGGGATACACTGTGCATATTGAAACAGACCTAAAACGCGATGAGATAATTCCAAAAGTTCTCGAACATGCAGAAAAAGACAAACACTGCGACAGTTTTATCTGCTGCATCTTGGCACACGGTAATCAGGGTGTGGTATTTGGGTCAGATGGAAAGGAAGTCGAGATAAAAAAAATTTCAAAGGAACTTAACACGATAAAACAGTTGAGAGGGAACCCGAAAATATTTTTTTTCCAAGCTTGTCAGGGAAGTGATGCTCCAAAAGGTATAGCTGCGACTGATAATGTGTCCAGTGTAAGTGGTGCTAAGCCTATAGAGATAGATGTAGCCATTCCGAAACTGCCTCGAGATAGCGACTTCTTCTACGGCTGTGCATCGTCTTTTGAAACTGTTTCCATGCGAGACCACAACGAAGGCTCACTGTACATACAGGCCCTTTGCCGAGTCTTAAAGAGAAAGTACAAAAAAGAAGATCTTATAACCATGGTTACCAGGGTCCACTATCAAGTTGCTGGGGATGAACGACAACTACCAACGGGCGAGTCCTACCAACAGCAACCACAGCTAGTGTCCACTTTAAGGAAACTAGTGAAGTTTTAGTTCGTAGAACATGCATACAGACGTAGCAACATCCAGTTAGTTTTAACAAGAAATGTACGTATATAAGGCAATTTAGCACAAGGTTAGTGTAGGTAGGAGATAGTATCATTATAATTATACATGTACATGCATGCACATGTATAATTATAACGATACTGACATGTATAGTACTACATACACACACTTACGTTTTGTTAATTCCCAGTTTTTTTAGCCTCCTCAATTGAATTGCTGAAAATGTTCTCTTTCCATTTTTTGTGGGCACCAGTCGATTGAAGAGAGCCTGAGGGCAAGACAGTCACTAATTATAGTAGGAAAAGAAATTCAAAGCATTATAATTATACAATTGTGCCGACAGGTTTGGGTAAGCGAGAAAAAGCTATCACTGATTGGGCACAATACTTTAAAGCTTCATACTAGGTGGTTACGCTGTGAACAGCTTATAGTGATCATAATTATTGAAGCGGACTACATGTAAAATATTATTATGTACTTTGTTCGACTGGGTGTTCTCGTGGAAGATCCTGGTGTCAATCTGAGCAGCTAAGAGATTATTAGCAGCTGTGATAGCGTGGATATCACCCGTCAGGTGGAGATTGAAGTCCTCCATGGGGATCACCTGAGAGTATCCCCCACCGGCAGCACCCCCTGTGATGATAGGGTGTGTGTGACTGCGTTATAGAAAAAATGAGGAGGAACGGTATCTATAATTTTATAATGTAATTTGATGAAAGGTCACATATATACCATTAGATCGCGTGACGTCCCCAAGTATGAAAATATTATATCAAGAACAACAGATAAAGGACCTCTGAATAAGGGACACTGTATCCCATCTATAAAGGACAGAACTTCTGTCCCAGTTTACATACATAATAATACCTGAGGCTACATAATAGTTATTATAGTACACGCATTGAAGAGTGCACACCTACCTTTAATCCCAAAGGTTGGTCCCTGCGATGGCTGCCTCACACAAGCAAACACATTAAGCTTAAGGTGAGCTCCCAAAGCCTGGGCCAGACCAATGGTGGTGGTGCTCTTGCCCTCGCCAAGGGGGGTGGGCGTCACTCCAGTCACAACCACGTACCTGTGACAGTGTGAGGTGCATGTGTGGGGTGAGGATGCATACGAAGTGACGATGCAAGAATGGCTACTAGAGAAAAAGTGTGCAAAATGAAAGGCAGAATGAAATGAGCTCATGCAATAATTATGCTTAGCCAGTTCGCTTGCATGTACATGCACAGTAGATAGTAGAGTAGAGCACTGAAGTGCTAACCCCCCTTGGCAGTCAGTAAAGTCAGCAAAAAAGCCTGGAGTTTTAGAAATATATGGCTCCTATAGTATATGTTTTGGCAACAACCCCACATCATAATTATAGCTCTAGAGATCCTTCCATTGTTCCTGGTACGGGATCACTTCAAAAAAAGTAAAGACTGCATGCGTGTAGCTAAACCCTCGGCTGTTGACATGAATAAGAAAAGTAATAAGACCTATAGAAACCAGAAGAGTGTTATATGAACCTATATATGTGAACAACATACACATAATATACATGCATGTACTGTGACAGTGTATCTATATATATAGATAGTCACCTTCCATTGGGCCTTTCTTTGAGTCTTTCCAGCACAGAGAGTGAGACCTTCGCTTTGTGTGTGCCATACAGCTCCGTCTGCAGGAGGGAGGAGATAAAATATAGCCGAGTCTTGGGCAATGTCTACTTAAATTGCTCGAATTGTGTCCTAGGTAGACTTCATGTATTATATGTCATGTACAGTACACGTCAATAGAAGCATTGCATGGCCATATGTTGTAAAACGAGGAATACGGAATGGAATGCATGCATGGAATATGGAATGGAATATATGGAATGACGTAATGAAGAGTAAAAACATATTTTTAGCGGACACATGCTAGCAGAGCTGCATGTATAAAAGAATTAAGAGAGGGCATGCAACAGCAAAACAGCAGAATCCACGATGAAGGTTTCTATAAACTTCTCTGTCGTTATAACATGACTGAGCCGTGGCTATGACTGGTGGCTAAACCATGTTTTTAGTCTCTCATTAGGGGAGCATTAGAAATGCCTAATTATTATTTAACTAGCGGAGTTGAGGGCTAATTAACAGTCATCAGTCATAGTCCGGCTCACCCTCCAAGGAGCGTTGCGGTAATTATGGGTATGTATAGTTGTACTTTATGAACTGCCTCATGTTCTTGAATGTGTAGTTAGGGTTAAGTGCAAGGCATGCACTTAGCTATGTTTCTCGGAGCATCGAGAATTAAATGTGCATAAAGTGCTAAAAATAGAATTTTTTCTTTTTAGTACTTTTTTATTTTTAACACTTCATGCAAATGCACAATCATTCATCCGCACATTGGCACCCTAAACGCTAGTGGTAGGATTTAACTTCAAAATGATACCAAGATTGCTAAATGCGTGTTAATTCCCAGCTTGAGATATAGTATGAAACGATATTTTGATTTCTCCATACAAAAGATGATCATTCAGTATGTCTCTTCAACACTGAGGTATAACTTGTTTATAGCATATATCACCAATGGTTAAAAAAGCAAATAAATGTAGGAGAAAGATTAATATAAGCTTTGGAGCCTAGACTTTCACTCCACCTATTTGGGGGGACTAAGCCCTATCACGTATGTGTAATTGCAGAAATTTTATGTTGGACTATGTAGCTAACTAGTGTTAGACAATAGACGTTTTTATTCTCGTCTATAAAAGCTTTTGTAACACTTTTACTTGTAAGTCATACATACTGCACTATAATGATGAAATGAATGCTCTATAATAACAAGTACTGAAAGCTGCGCTGTGCTAATGCCTCTCGAAGAAACAGATCAAGGTCAGAATACATGTAGGTTGTAATGTGCGTGCACGTGCACTTAGGGCATTGAACTGTGACACGTATTGTATGTACATAGGCCGGGAAAAAACCTCAAAATTGCTAAGCTCTCGCAGATACCCATGCATTTTTGATGATTTGTACCCATAAACCAATTAGTGACTGTAATTAGCTAAGGTCAAGTGGTTCCAGCCTCCTCTGTGCCAGGCCCACACGATTGTTTCTTATCAATCAACAGTCAGGGTTTCATCTAGTGGGGGGCTGGGGTGAACCTTCCCCCCAAAATATTCGTATAATAATAACATCATCACATGAGTACTGTCTATGATGTGGAATCAGAGGAGGGAGGACACGATTAACCTTTAGCTCTAATTAGCTAATTATCGCGACCTTTTAATGAAATTCTTTGAACGATTCATCTTTTCTTTCTTTATAACCTCTACACATTGGGACACACAGAACAGTACTGTAGTATGAGTGACAGGCAATTCTTGCAGGCACAGAGCAAACTATAAACATAAAGGGGTGCTAGAAGCTGAGACTGTTAGTGTCATTGATGTTCTTCATGTTGGAGACACTCTGAACTAAACAATTCCATGTTGCAGCTTTATCACAAAGACAGGAGTGCCTGGGGTGCTTCTCACAGGGATCTTGGAGACAGGAGTGCTCCTCATAGGGATCCTGGAGACAGGATCAAGAGTGCTTCTCACAGAGACAAGATCAGAGTGCCTGGGATGCTTCTCACAGGGATCTTAGAGATAGAAGTACTTGAGGTGCTTCTTATAGGGGTCCTATTACCTTCAGGTCGTGACAACTTGGCCATAGGGGTACCTCCAGTAGGAGAAAAGGCTTACTTTGCTCTAGCTCTTGTGTCCAATATGTAGAGGTTATAAAGAAAGAAAAGATGAATTGTTCAAAGAATGTAATTAAAAGGTCGCGATAATTAGCTAATTAGAGCTAAGGTTAATCGTGTCCTCCCTCCTCTGATGTGGAATATGTAACTAGATCTACTGTGATGCACTAGCATGTAATAGGGGTGTGGTCAACAAATGTGGGAGTGGCCAAACATTTTGCAGCGTGCGTAAACCTTCCCCCCAAAACTTTTAATCCTATAGATGAGAAACCCTGACAGTCTATTGTATAGAACACAACCAGAGACAGTCAGGCTGCCTCTTCTTTATTATGGATCAGGGGGACTCACCAAGGACTTCCCTAATTGTATATCATAGGAGGTTTTCCAGGAAAAATTAATTACTGTTATAGTACATACAGCGCAATACAATAGTAATTATATGCATGAGTAACTTGCATTCCCTCAACCTACCTACCTGAAAACCTGTTATTATACTCAGCAATCATCTTTGCCCTATAGAAAGATGACTATAATGTCACTTTTAGCTGCTATGCTAGTGTGTGGACTGTTCAATCAAATTGGATTAGCTCAAGGTAAGAAAATTATTCATGGAGTACACTGAAGAGCAGGAAAGTCTTTTGGAAGGGCTTTTGCTGAATGACTATAAAAGACCATGCATTAGCAACTCTATTCATTTACCTATAATTATAATAGCTATGTATGTATATTATGTGTATGCCAGACCATTGTATTAATCCTACGTACCCTAACCCAACCCCCCTATTAAATGACATTGACAATAACAATTAAATTGTCTCCCTAGTTGCTACGAACCTTCAATGCTTACAGTTTCGTTACTAGTACGAGATGAAAGTTCAAAGTCATTGTCAGATTGAAATATTTGCTTGCCTACCGGGTCCAAAATGTTGACTAAAAATCAGTGAAACAGTCAATTTGGTCTGACCTTGTTATGACAAACGAGTTAGTCATTTTATTCTATGCAGAATCAACTCAAGATCATCAGAAGCCCATATGTGTTATACATGGCTATACCATACAGGGTGATTTCATATACGTATGCGAGGCTGTACAATCTAATGTACAGATTATGCACGTAACAGTGGGCGGTGGACAGCAGTATCGAAACTTAACACAGCTAGTCGATTATGTTCGACTGTCTAAAGGAAAAAATTGTCTATACGTTGATTCATATACTGAGCGATGCACCAGACTCCGCGTTGAGTTAGGAAAAGAACTAAAAGGGGCCAATGTATCGGTGTGTGTACTACATGGACCCAAGAATGATACTAAAAACGACTGCAGCACCCAACTTGATCTGACCAGTATAACAGGTTAGTAATAATGTGTCAGGGGAGTATATAATTATACGTAAGTGGACCAAGGGAAGCAAGGGGGTAGTTGGAGCTAGGGAAGGAAATGGATAATTGGAGGGAAGTAGGTGGATAGTTGGAGGGGTTTATAAACCGGAAGTTAAATATATATACACAGATTTATACAAGTGCATTTTTCTTCTCAGATGAACCAACACAAACTAATTTAAATAACAGCAATACAGACTCAGGTAAGTAGTACAGCTTAATACTATACGGACACAGAATAAGACACAATCCATCACAGGAGTACCCGGGGAAGACTGTGCAAGGAATTTAACTATCACTGGTGTTTTACTAGGAGCTGCAATTGTCGTCCTCTTCATTATTATTAGTGCTCTATGTATCATCTACGTTTATAAGAAGCGTGTGGCTCTACTACACAAACACAGCCAAATCGCAAGAGAGGTAAATAAATTGTACCTACTAACTAAACAGTTAAAGTTAAAACAACCTGTTGGTGGGTGGAGTTTAAAAGTGGAGCTTAAAAATGACTATAATTTATAGTCTGAGCCTCAATTATCTGAAACCACATGCATGCATGGTTCATTTTGGTATCCGAATGAGCTCAGATAATTGAGTATGTGTACAAGAGTCTACTTTTTTATACTCAATAATGTGTGTATAGACTACTGGGGTATACACGTATGCATGATCACATTCACTACTCGCATTTCCCCCGTACAGGAGATGTGCAACATGTATGAGGATGAACCTATTATGGATGTTAACTCTTGACACAACAGTAATTGCTCGAATTGTGTCCTTGGTAGACTTAATGTAATTGATGTCATGTACAGTAAAAGTGTGATCGTGTACACAAATGCCTAGCTGGGTTTAATCTAAAAATTTATTTTTTATTCATAAAAGCACTGCATGGCACTGCATGGCAATTATTTGACAATACTTTATAATTATATAGGCCCAGAAAAAACAAGCTGGTCAAATACACCTGTATAGTGGAAAATGACTCGTACGTTTTTCTCGTTCAAACTGTATATTCAACTGTACAGGACGAGCTCAAGAAGTGGTGGTTTGAATAATAGCTATAGCCAATAACTCTTCCTATTACCCTATAATTATGTTATAGATAGTACATGGGCATGAGGTATCTCTATGTGTTATAGTGTCCCATATCACGAGGGCTTTGCCCGAGGGATGAGGGACACTATAACCATAGATACCGAATGCACATGTGCTAACTGATTTAGATCCCACTTTTAATTGGCTGCCTCAGGCAAGAAGTGTATCTATAAAAGCAGCAAGCCTTAGCTAACAACAGCTTTATATTTTCGAAAATGTCCTGTTCTGACAAGCTAGATGATTTCTGCTTCTCTGCTAAAAAACCTTGCATTGGCCTTGCTTCAACATTGGAATGGACAAATTAGTGACTCCACCTTGTGCAGGAAGCGCTCTGCAACGAATGAGCCCAGCCTCCTCTTTTCTCTGCACTCAAGCCCCACCCCAGCTCAAGCTTCTCAGTAAACTGTTCTGATCTGTACGGCTAGCTAGCAAGGAACAGCTTGCAGCAATGCTACAGTGCACTATCGTTCCCAAAAAGACACAAGAGTCTACTGAAGTAAACAATTTTGAAACATGGCTGCAGGATAGAAAAACAGAAGTCAGGAGGACGAAGTTGACAAATGCTACATGTAGAAGACATGCTTTCATGCTTGTGACAATGGACCCAGAACTATTAAAATCATTGGCTCTTAGCGTTCCTCGTAGAGACAAGAAAAGATACTGATGAACCCTACCATCAACCCAGCAAACGCTATAAAAACTGGTAGTGAAAAAACTGAACAGCCATAGCTATTTATCATGCAGCTACAGCTTTATTTATCAATTCTGTACATTCAAAAAATTATACTTGCACTTTATACCCTCAAGCTTATAATTCCCTGGGAAACTATGAGATTATGGCTCATAATTCCCTGCTAAAAAACACACAAGTGGGATCTAAATAATAGTTAGAGTACAGTGTAGAGGGGTTTATGACAGTAAACCTCCCGACTACGAGGGCGTGAGCCCGAGGGGGGTGTGTGGTTTACTGTCATAAACCCCGAGGCACTGTGCATTAATTGATATATGTCCCATCTGATTGGCTGACTGGTTGCTATGCATCAAGCTGCATGACTACCACATAGCAACACTATTCAAACAAGAAGACAACTAGGAAAAGAGAACTCGTCCACACACCAGGGCTGCTGTCCACACTCAAATCCTTGCGCAGCCTGGACAGAATATGAGCAGCCAGCCCCTCCCTCAAAGCGAACGTACAGAGCCACTCCCCCTCTCTGTTCAATTAGTCAGCCCCTCCCTCCACTTACTGCGCAGCAACCAAACAACACAGCTAGCTCTAGACGGTGTCTAGACCAGCTCTCTTCAGCTATGCCAGGCTAGTAGGCAAGCAAAGGTAAGCTTAAAATAGCCACTCCTATATTATTACTAAACTGGCTTCTTTTTATTTAAATACAGAAGCTGAACAGGCCTAGTGCAGTGCGTGGTGCTAGTGAGCAAGGCTCAGCCTGAGCCCTAGCCCTCTCCCAGAGTGTCTCTAAAGCAGCCCCTTAATTCTGCAAGCACACAGCAGAATTTTTGATGAACTAGTATAGTCTACAGACTACACCCTCTGTCTCTATGTTTTCATTTATGACATTTTGTTTCTCATGCAAGACATTTTCATTCATCGAAAACACAATTAATTTATTTTTAGTTGCATATGCTTGAGTAGCCTCGATTCCAGGCCGCTCTTGCTCGAAGAGCGAAGAGAGGGCCTGGTATCGACTGTTTGCGCATGCGCCACCTATTACCCAGAAAGTGGGTAATTCGGATACCATTGTATTTGCTCAGTAAAACAATGACGTCACAACAAACGGAAGTGGATTGAAGAAAGTGGATAGAAGAAGGTTTCTAGCCCGTGTTATAGCATTCTAATAGCTACCCTTAGCCTACTATGTTAACAAAGGACTCACAGCCTGCAATAGTGTGGATAACAATCCTCTGAACGGAGGGGAAGGCTGACCAATAGCCTATATGGATAGGCCACGCCCATCTGACACTAACCTTGGTGAAATTCGACTCTATCAGAAAGAAATTGCTGCTGTAACCAATACAGCTCTGTCTCTAGCTAGCTAGCTATATAGCTCTGTGTCTGACTTTTAATATGAAGAGTATTCTTTGTCTGTATAATAATTATGTTATTCAGGATATAATTCGGGTAAAAATTCAGTTTAATGGAAAACATTACGGGAATATTATCCAATAATTTTGCGCATGCGCAAGCAGTCAGTAGCAGGCCTAATAATTAGGCCTTGTGAAGGAGGCTAATGCTTGAGGTGCCAATTTATGAGCCATTTTTCCCTTGTAGCCCTGAGGTGCCAATTTATGACAGTTAAACCCCACTAGACTACATAGCAAAAGTGTAGTAGGTGGGAAATATATAATTATAATTATGCCTCAGTGCGCATGCACTAGCGAGGTATACGGTAGTGTGTTTGTGTGTGTGTTGACTGCTACAGCTGCTCAAGGATCAATCAAGTGCAATTAAGTAAGAGTTTCTATACGCTTCTAGTCATGTTTACTTGGATTTTAATTCGTGGATTTGTAAAATAATGCTTCGTTCTCGAGTTATGCCTAGTTTTGCTCACTTGGAATGCCTTTTTAGAAGAGTGCGTAGCCAAACTTGTTCACTGAGTGTTGCTACTCTACTTAGTAGTTAGCTCTGCACTAGAACGCTAGCTATTGGTAGCTGCAAGAGTGAGAAGAGAGGTGCAAGGCTCTGCCGATGCAGCCATTAATCTTAGGCTTGAACTTTTGAAATCAATCGTTTTTAACAACAATCATGGTCGATCATTACCCACTCTTTGAGTTTCCCTTAAGATTCTGGACTCTGCCTGCATGCAGCAAAATTAATCAATGCAAAATGATATAATGTGTGTATAAAAGCCATTAGTAGCTTTATGTTATGTAGCTTTGGAACCTCCACCGAGGCATCAGCACCCGCGGTACTTTCATTTAAGGACATTGTAGAGGTGCATGTGTATATATGTAATAGCAGGAGCAGATTACAGAAGGAGCGTCTAACTCTACATGGGTGTGGGAATCACATCTCGTGTGTTTTCCTAACGCCGCATTGCCTTATAAGGAAAGTGTATATAAATTACAGACCGCGGTCAGCCTGTGAATATCATTATGAACGGATTTTGTATGTAGTGCAGCAGCAGGAGAGCTAGGTTGAGCCAGAAAGAGCTAAAACGAATAGCTAGGTCCTTGATGGATGTTGGTATACATCATGAAAGAGACTGTCATTGGTGAGGTACAGAAAATTCTGAAATAGGAGCATATCCAGTCACTTCGTACAGAGAAAGTTTGCTAGACTTAGACTAACACGTCATATACTAGGCGTTTTGTTTTTGCAGTAGGGAGTCTTACTGGGGTTCTTAGAAGAGAGAGCTTACTACCAGGCCTATAGCTAGCTAGCTAGCTAGCTGTAGCTTTTCACTTTTATTGACCTATGCCAAAGGAGGTTGGTCACAATTAAGCGGAGGAATATGCGTGCATGGAGAAAAAAGAAAAGATATACGGAAACCTACAGAGAAAAGCATGAAAAGTAGCTATCCTAGCTAAAGCCAGAAGGCTGCAAACGATTGTAACACTCTATACTAGTAGCAGATGATGCTAACAATACCCAGTAAGTGAGTAGCATAGTCACACTCGAAGCAATGAGCCAGAAACTAAGTTAACCACAAACTTCCAGTTGTTGCTGCACTTTCCTTGGTTCTTTGACTCCTGTCTTAGTGTAGCAGGTATAGCTGATAGGTTTACACTACTACAATTTTTAAACTAACAAACAAGAGAGATAACATAAGATAAATGCTCAGGAATGCAAGAATGAGACAAAAGTGCTGACTCAGCGGATTGAAGAATGGTTAAAGGTGAATTCGAGGCCAAACACTGTTTGCATAGCATGTCTCGCCGCGGTTTAAATCGTGACCAACCTCCTCTGTACCTATGCTTGGTAAAAGTGCACCGTCAGCTCAATTAGCACTCGCCCGCAGATGATTATCACCCACTTAGAGGTTTTGCATATAAGGTCATGCTTTACAAACTTGCACGAGATGCGATTCCCAACGTAAGACGCTCCTTCTGTAATCTGCTCCTGGTAATAGTTATTACATGTTACATGGCTATGAGTGCCACAACTGGAAAATTTCCTTTGGAGGTTGGTACCTATGCAGACTGGTACTATGTGTCTGCTTTGGATGCACTCAACCAGTATTTGGCTGGTAGTAGATGTAGTCCAGGGCCATCACTACATATACATGGCCAATAATCCGTTTGTGCAGGCAGAAAGTGACTACTTCCTTGCCTTGAAGCCATTTGCTGCATAGAAACTAGCTGGGTGTGGCCTGACCTCCCGTCAGGTTTCAAGCTAATGTCAAGACTTATCTTTGCCAATCAGATCACAGCATTTCTAATGTGGTCGGTGTCACTTCCAGTTGCGCAACCACAAGCAAGGTAAAATTGGTTAACACCCACTTAGAAAAATAATTTATAACTGCTATCAGCGTGTTACATAATGCAGCAAGACAAATCCTGACATTAGCTTAAAACCCGACCTCCCGTCAGGCCACACCCAACTACATAGAAACCAGAGGAGGCTGGACACGCGTCATCAGTATAGTCATTAATAGTCAATAATCACATGAATAGGCTTAAAGTTGATCCACTACTAAGTTTCTGGCTCATTATGCCTTGGTGCGCATGCGCAAACGAGGCATACGGTAGTGTGTGTGAAGATTGTTGTAATCTAATTGAACAACCACAGACAGCTGGCCTCACGCCACGCCACGCCAGGGAGATCACCTGGGACTTTCCCCACCCTCCCACTCCATTAACTAAGTGCATGCTACATATTATACACTCTATTCAGCATTCACTCAAAGATGTCTACAATGTCTATAAGGTCACTGTTAGTTGCTTTCCTAGTGTGTGGACTGTTCAATTTGATTGTAATTGGACTAGAACCAGGTAAGAAAATGTGTGGAGTACATGCAGTATTATACAGTGAATTAGAGCTTGTTTTGAAATTTGCTGATTGACTATAATTATTATATATAAGACCATGCATTAATAACTCTATTCATATTCACCTAATATCTGTATATTATGTGTATGATCATAATTATGACCAATTGTGTTAAGTTACGGTGAACCGTTTGCTCATTATTCATGAGCTAGATCTATATTAGCCTTGGTCCCAGGCCGGTTTTGTTTTAATAGAACGAAGTTGAAAAATACGGCCTGGTATTGATTGTATCCGGGCGTGGCAGGAACCGGAAACCAAAGCAGAGATTCTTCACACTTTGTTTCCTTCAGTTTAATACCGTAATTTAGCTCCGTGTATGCTCTTAAGTAACTGAAATCTAGCCATAGATAATCTACCTAGCTAGCTACTGCAAGTTTAAGTTGTTCAGATTAACGTATACATTGTTTGATTCACAAGAAGGCCCCACTCTCATTGCAGAACAGGCCCAGCTCTTGTCAGAAGGAAGAAAAGTCTTTGCCATGGTTTTCAACATGGTATGGCAAGTCTCTTGCTTTCACTCACTGCCCTTTGTGATGGACTACAAACTAGTAGGTAGGACCAACACTGCCGGCCCTTGTCGACAGGTGTGTTGTTCTTGCAAATCTCTCTGCTTCTTGTTTTTTGGTTCTTAACCACGCCCAGATACAATCAACACCATGCCTAGTTGTCGGCCTAGCTAGAAACAACTCGGCCTGGAATCGAGGCTAGATCTATATAAGCACAGCTAGAACGAGTGTTGCAAGCTGCGCTGTGCTAATGCCTCTCGCCGTGTTATGCTTTCGCTCAAAAAGTATTAGAGTGTTATAGTAGGGAGAATAATCTATAATGAACTTTACTAGCAGAAGTGATTATATCTATAGGTTGTGTACATGTACATGAATCTACTTGAGGTCCTGGTAATTAAGCTACAAAACACTACAAGGATACCATAACAGGAAAGATGAAAATTTATTCTCTGCCAGGATTGTGGATGAGTGCGTATGCGGATTAGAATAAGGGGTGTGTCTGCAAGAGGTCAAGTTCACACAAAGTTAATGGCTACTAAATAGCTAGCTGCTTTAGCAGCTCTTTTCTGACTCTTGTAGCTAGGCTAGCGCTTTAGTGCAAGGCTAACTAATAAGTTGAATAGAAACTTTGTGCGGACAGATGATGCTATGAAAGATTCTGAAGAGACTGCAACAGCCTTCAATATGAGTCAAACTAGCTATAACTCGAGAAAGAAGCTTTAATTTGCTAATCCACGAATCAAAATCTAAGAGAACGTGGTTAGAAGCCTATAGAAGCTGTTAGTTTTCGTCGCATTGTAACCGTTGAGCAGTTATAAAATACAGCTGGAACAGACACACAGACATTATAATACACTAGAGCTTATAGCAGTTAATATTGTCTTGAAAGATGTCACTGTTTATAGCTGTTATACTAGTGTTTGGACTGCTCTATTGCAATCAATTTGCTTCATTGAAACAGCATGGGCGTGGTTAATCTCTATAAGTGTATCTGGATAATAGGCGCATAGAGGCCTGCTCTTTTCCCTATAGGCTAACCGGTATATACACTGAAGAGCAGCAAAGCCATGCAGCTCTTGTTTTTTGTTTTGAAAAGGCTTTTACTGATTGACTATATAAGACCATGCATTAATAACTCTATTCATGACCATAACAATCCCACCTAGCCCCCTGCTCACGATGCTAATAACTATATTGTCCCTAGTTGCTAAGCACCCTAATACCGTATAGCAGGTAATTTTCGTGGGTTGAACGCAGTGATTTTCGTGAGTAAAAGATTCATTTAACTCTGCGTTTATTTGTTGAGGTCAGCTTACCCACGAAAATAACAAATTTTACCATTACCCGTTATATGGTAGTCTATTCCACACAACGGTGCTGCGGAATTTAATTACCTTTTCCAGCTATCTGGGGGACAGAGACGCCCTCCTGAGCCCTAACAATCACTCATGCATTATTCAATAGCTAAAAACTTCACAATTGGTTATGCAGTCTGTTATAATAGATCAAGCACATGACAGTACAGAATGCAATTGCAACTAAAGTGATCATTTTCATGCACAGTTGGTAGTAAAATGGGCGTGGCAGAGGCACTTTGCAATGTCAGCACATTCTATCGCGTTAAGCAAGAAGGTCATTGCTTACAGACAAACGAGTTAACCATTAATT
This sequence comes from Halichondria panicea, assembly GCF_963675165.1. Lineage (NCBI taxonomy): Eukaryota > Metazoa > Porifera > Demospongiae > Suberitida > Halichondriidae > Halichondria > Halichondria panicea. Next base: position 1,892,639 of record NC_087387.1, read on the forward strand.
TTTATTCTATGTAGAATTGACTCAAGACTATCAAAAGCCGATCTGCACTGTACATTGCCAAAGCATACCGCTCATAATATGCGAGGCCAAGCAACCCAATGTACAGGATATGTACGTAACAGTGAACAATGAACTGCAGTATCTGAACTCATCACAGCTAGTAGATTATGACATCTTCATGGGGAAAAAATGTGTTATCGATTGTGGCGATTCATGTCCTGAACGATGTACAAGATTTATATTAGAGTTAAAAAATCAAGTACTACTAAAAGGGGCCAATGTATCGGTGTGTGTACTACATGGAGACGGGAACGACACTAAAAATGACTGTACCCAACTTGATCTGACCAGTACAACAGGTTAGTAATAATGAGGCAGGGGAGTATAAATACGTAAGTGGAGGGATTGAAGCAAGGAAATACTTGGAGGGAAGTAGGGGGATAGTTGACCGGAAGTAAAAGTGGATAGTTGGAGGGATAGTTGGAGGGGAAGTAGGTGGATAGTTGGAGGTGTTTACAAACCAAAGTTTAATTGTATACAAGTCTACTTTTCTTCTCAGATAAACCAACACGAACTTGTAATAATAACAGCAATTCAGACTCAGGTAAGTATATAATACTATGCATACCGAATTAAGACACAATCCATCACAGGAGTACCTTCTACAACAAATTTAGCTGTTCCTGTTATTGTAACTGTTATTCTAACTGTTATTATTGGAACTGTTTATAATTGTCATGATCTGCGTTTATAAGTGGAAAAAACACAGCAGAAAAAACACAGCAGAATTTAAGGTACACTTTATACTCACTATACACATTAAACATACTGTGTTGGTGGGTAGGACTTAATGTGCGTATACTGATTAATGCATGCATGATTACATTCACTACTCGCATTTCCCCCTTACAGGATAAATGAGGATTAACCTATATAGCTAGCTGTCAGCTCATAACACAACAGTAACATCTATCCCTTAACTGTCACATCAAACATCAATAGCATACAGTGGCTAATATAATTATAATCACAGATATTAGAAAATGATATTTGTTGCTAATTCATAAAGATACCATTATTATTCAGCGTGATAAGCTCATGATAATACATGTACTTAGTTACAATGCATATAATTGTACTCACATTGCAATCTTTGAGCAGTCACAACTGTAATACACAGACACACACAAGCAGCTACCTCATGCAAGTCTATACTGAGGCATAGTGAATGGGTGTGGGGAATAGTGCCTACACATTAGACTCTGGCATCTTATGCTCTTTTTTTCTCCCTTTTATGCTTTTAAGCACGGCCCCAAATTTAGCCAGAATCCAGTATCCCCCACATTGAAGTCATAATTTTTTCAGTAGTATCAAAAACTTTTGTTGCATTGTAAGATTCAACATAATGTTCTACATGTAAAAGAGGGGAAAAACACGTTCAGCAGCAGCAGCAGAGGACTATTTGCAGCAAACTGACCACAATCACAATTATATATTACGGCCCAATGCAATTATGACAACATAATGACCTAACCTATTATGCCATAAATTATGACCGCATAATGACCCGGCCATGTGACCTATTATATGCCAGCATAATTTCCAGGGCCTATTATTAATCTCACCTCTGAGGCAAGTAGACCGACTTCACTGGCCACGTCTCTCACGTGTTTGGGGGTTTGATTACGAGCGACCTCTATGTCCGAGGGTACGGGAGACAGGGGAGAGAGGGGGAGGTACCGGATGGGCCACTGACCACACCCAATCATCTATAGATAGCAAGAGGTAATGAGCCATTTAGCAAGTCAACTGTAATGTCTTTAAAAATACTTCGATGAAGTTGATGAAAATTTCAACATTGCACTCAATCATCAAATCACCGAAAATTCTGGGCACAAATCATTTAAAGTTATAATATCACAGTCAAAAATGAGTATCTATGAGAGCTTAGCAATTTTGAGATAGTTTTCCCGGCCTATGTACATACAATACAATACATGTCACAGTTCAATGCCCTAAGTGCACATCACAAGTCTACCTACATGTACCCTGACCTTGATCTGTTTCTTGGCACACGTGAGTGTGTTTCTCATGAGCATGGCAACAGTCATTGGCCCCACCCCTCCAGGGACGGGGGTCACCCAACCCGCCACCTGACACACCCCCTCAGTGTCCACATCTCCCACTAGTCGATGACCAGACTTCTTACTCGCATCTGGACGTGTGTGCGTGTATGAGGGGGGAGCTAATGCAGCTATACGGTTGACTATATTAATAACAATAAAACTGTGGTCCTATATCATACATGAGTAAAGTACTGTAAGTCAATAAAAAAGTAGAGTCAATCATATTTCGCCACCACATCAGAAATACAGTGTACACTAAATTGAACTCTGAAATTCTACAAAGCAATAAATCAATCCTGGCGAAATAGAGTTGAGCGCTCAATTGAATAGATAACTTTTCTCCTTTCTAAACACCACAATCTATATTGATGCAACGTATATAATTATACTAAGCTCAATTCTTCGAGCCACCAAACTTCCTAGAGCCCCGCCTACCTGGTATGGAGTTGATCCCAACGTCAATGACCACTGCTCCTTGTTTTACCCACTCCTTCTTCACCATCCTCGGCTGTCTAATGGCTACCACCAGAATATCAGCACTCCTAACCTCACCCTCCATGTCAGTTGTTCGTGAGTGGCATACTGTTACCGTAGCATTGTGGGCACGGAGAAGGTCCGATATGGGAGCACCCTGTGCGGGGTGTGTGTGACAAGTGTGAGGAGTGGAGTGCCATCATGTGACATTGGAGAGTCAACTACTAGTAAGGAGACATGAAGTATATTGTAGGTTGTTATGAGATATGGCCAAGGGCGTATAAAAAGAAAGAGGGCATGCAATAGTTTGCGAGTAAAAACTAAAGTGGGCGGCGGAAAAGTACAAAAATCTATTTTTGTGTACAGTACATAGTCTGTGGTTTTTGTTTTTGCTCACACGTAGGGTTGATAAGTCAGTTGCATGCATGCCTTCTCTCTTTTTATACGCCCTTGATATGGATTATGTCTAATTTTCAGGGAGGGGCATGTGGCTAGAATAAATGCAGCAGCGAGACTAATCAATCACAACTCACCACAATCTTGCTGCGACCCAGCACTATAGCCTTTTTCCCACTTAGCTCCAGTCCAGTGTGTCGGATCAGCTCCAGACAGCCGAGGGGGGTACAGGGGACCATGGCCTCGTCCAGGGACCCCCTGGCCAGACGACCAGCACTCACATCAGTCAGACCATCGACATCCTGAGAGGGGGTGGGGTTATTTATCCAAGAACAGCATTTTGTAAAAGTGATGGAGTGTTGCTTCAATGGTGATGGCTGACTATATATAATGCAATTATCTAAACTATTCTATACGTATGTACATCCATTAATTAGAAGCATTTTGGAGTGTGATGATCTATAAAATTCTTGTTTGAGCCTATAATTATACTGTATGTACTATAAGTAATACCTTATTGACTGCTATGGTGTTGGTACAGCGGTCGGCATCAATCTGATTGGTTGAATCCAGTGGTAGTTGCAAGAGGATAGCATTGACTCGAGGGTCCTCATTCAGCCGCTGAATAGTCCCCACCACCTCCTCCTCTGTCACCTGGGTCGACATGGCCGTATGGGGTATGAGGTGTACACAGTTGATAATTCCCAGAATGTCTAAGGCCATAATATTTACAGCTAGTGGAGCCTCTGAACGAGATTAATTTTGGATATGGGAGCAATTTCAGCATTGCACACAGTGGTCAATCTTCAAGGAATCTAAGTGCACTATACGTATACCTATAATGCATGAACAACCAAACACGGTGTGATACTATGTACATGCAGCAATAGCATTCAATGGACACGTGATTTTTACATTCATCTGACGTTGTATACACGCCCACTAACTGACGTACCTCCCTCTGCAGCTTGATATGATCCACTGCAATACCACACTGAGTAGCCGCCTTACTCTTCATGCGGATATACACATTAGAATCTTCATTACCCCCAACCTGCAACAGACACACAAATCAAGGACCTTAGTCATATTAAAATAGCTGTCAAGCCACGTACGTAACGTACATACCTGTACAATGGTGAGATGAGGCTTGAATTTGGAGTTACTCTGTTGAAGATCCTTCAGTTCTTTGGCTACTTCACTCCTCACTTTTGCTGCAAGAGCCTTGCCGTCCAAGATACGAGCCATAGTACCTAGTTTATATCTCCTCTGATCTAGCTATCATGTCAAAGGTCGATCAGCAGAGATTAACCCACGTGGCCTGTGGATACACGACCTACAGTTACAAAGAGGGGCGTGTCTCAACGTTGGCAACCAGCACAAAGCCCAAGTTTGAAGACAAGTAGTACTCTTCTTGGCAGTACAAAGCAGTACAAATCATCGTCAGACATGGCATCCACCGATGTTCAGCAGCCAGTGTCACTTGAGCCTTCTGATCACTCTGCTTTGGATGGAATCCTGAGGCATCATCTCACATTAGAAGCTCCTCCAAGAACTGGTTAGAGTCGAAAACACTACTATTATAAAGCTAGCTAGCTAGCTTGACTAGCTATAATCAATTTGGCTTTTATTAATTACCCCCTAAATTATTTGCAGGTGATAGTGATCAACAGGCCGACAGTCAAACTAATCTGAAGACGAGCCAAAACAAAGTGATCCTTCAAACACAATCATCAACATCGTCAGGGCACAAAGCAACACGTCAGGTATAATTTAGCTAAATTTGTGTGAGTTCAAACTCTCAGTATAGTACTGTACTGTGTCCTTTCACTGATTTCCTTACAGTTCTCCAGACCCACTGTTCATCAGAACACACTGGAGTCAGATAACAAGCGACGACCAATTGTGCTCAAAAGAAACTCGTCTCGCTACCGACCCCCCTCTCCTGAACCCCCTGACCCCAACTCTGAGGCAAAGTCTGTGACCATTAGACGCATGCAGAGTAACTTACTCGAGTGGGATAAGAAACTGGACGACATAAATGCCAAAAAACTAAAGGATGGTAGGGCAAGAGTATATAATGTTTACTATAATATGATATTGGTAGTTGTAAGTAGATCGAGTGCATGTGCGCTCTTTGTGGTATAGTATAATGGAGGGGAAGGGTTGATGCATAGTAGTTTGCACAGCTATGAAAAATATGGGGACATTACATTCAACCTATCGTTAAAGTTATAATATTATAGCAAGTTCATGATACTGCTATTTATCTCAGAGGCGATTCAGCAAGCTGAGATGAGGGAGAGGGATGATCAGATCAAAGAGCTAACGGAGAAGCTGGCCAATGAAACTGAGGGTAGGAAAACTGCTGAGGAACATAGGGATGACCTTGAACAACGACTGGTGAGAGACTTAATAAATTGTCAGTTGTGTTTGTAATGTTTTGCACTGCAGGCAAGTACCGAGGATGAGTTAGGAAACACTAAAGATCAGGTGAATCATAAATACATGCAAATACACAGTTACAAATTTAGCGTTGTTGTACCCCCACACACACACACACACGCAGTTCACTCAAATACTGTACTCTCTGCTATCTTTTGATACACTCACAACTGCTACTCATACAGCACACACACCTACACCTCTCCTCATTCCCACCCACCACACACACACACACACACACACACACACACGTACAGTGCGACCAGCTCCAGAGCGACCTAACCCAATACGAAGCAGCCTATGAGGAGATAAGTGCACAGAGGATGGAGCTAGAGGAACAGCTGTCGGGGAATAGCCAGCTGCTACAGCAGAGTGAGTCTATGAGGAGGCGACTGGATGACACTGTCATTGAGCTACAAGGACAGCTGGCTATAGAGGAGCAACGTTCCAAGTTCTGCTCTATCATGTGACAATGTTTTTAGTATTATAATTATTGTCTGTCAGGTTTCCCGTTCACTTTTCTGCTCTGTAATTATATGACATGGATATATGGATCAAAAATTTATAACCCTTTGTGTATACATTATACGTATTATTATTTTACATACCATAATTATAAGATTTCACTACCGTATATAGCGGGTATATTTCAAGGGTATAAATGTTCGTGGTTTTTGCGGATTAGGCATGAGCCGCAAACATTTATAACCGCGAATTTAATATTGCCTGCATCAGGAGTGCATGCATGCAGTAAAAAGGCGCTATTCCACGAAAATTTAATCCGTGAAAACCTTTCTAAAGGCATTTCCGCAAAAATGTATACCCTCGAAATAATTATACCCGCTATACGGTATTCAAGTGAAGTTGTGTTTTGTGCCAGTGTTTTAAAGAGATTTCATGCTCAAAAATAATATATGAGTAATAATTATTATGGTCGTACAAATAAAGAGTTGATGGTCAATACAAATAAATGCGAACAGTAGAAATAGAAATGAAGCACCCATACGTACATGTAGATTAATTGTCCAAGCCTAAAAAACTGGAGAATAGCGATGTGGTCCTCTTTCGTGGTGATTGATCGGATTGTTCTTCAGAGGATTGGCCATTTGACGTCGACACTGAGCTCACTGCTCTGTGAGAGGCCCTCAGCTCAGTTTGCAGGGAGGTGCTGTGTGCATGGAAAAATTTAATAGTGAATCAGAAGGATATCAAATGAATGTGTGTGTGTGTGTGTGTGTGTGTGTGTGTGTGTGTGTGTGTTGGGGAGGCTCTGTACAGTGTTCCCTATGTGATACAGGGGGAGGTGGGAGTAAACCCTAAGTCTACAGTATATTATAACCATGTCAGGGCTGTTACACAGTACACGCATTACCTACCCCAACACTAGTCATACAACTTCAACACACTCACATTTGTTTTTGGAGCTCCAGGACAACATCCTCCAACTCTCTCTTCTGTTTCTCACTCTCCCGAGAGAGGGAGGTCAACTCGGAGCGAACACTAGACAGCTGCTTGTCCCTCACTGACACCAGCTCCTCAAAGTAGTTCTATATAGGGTGGTTAAGTAATCACTATAGTGCATGTGTCACACTGATTTTGAGCTAAAAATGTATGGATGCTATAATTATACATGTAAAGTATAATTACAGGAACAAAGCCAAAATGGGGCAATCAGAAGTGAACATATAGGCAGTCTCAAGCTCACTGTTTTGGATATAGAAAAATGCTCTTACATGTAATACTACAACAGCTAGTAAGGTACGTATATAACATGCATATTTGTAAGTGCATGCAGTAATAGCGTTGTTGGTTCAAGTTCTGGACTGACTAGCTCAACAAGAAGGTATACTGTTACCTTCTGATCTCGTTCAGCGATGAATGACTCCCTCAGCTGTGACACTGACTCATCCTCCCCCACATCCTCGTCCTCCTCGCTGATGACCTTTGACCCCAGCTTCCTTGCTTCTCTAGTGTCATCAGCAATGCTTGAAGAACTGCAAGTAAATATAATGCTGTCACTGATACCATCATAGACATATAGAACAAAGCTACATGTGTGCCTAAGACAAGTTAATGTCACTATTAAAAGGTACAGGTCGACCACAGAATCGGCAATACATGGCATGCTATACAGAACACTCAAACCTACATGTACACGTAGTACATGCAGGTTGAACTAATTTACATTGTACTATATAAGTACTGCACTATAGACCATTACCTTTGACGGAATCTCAGATAGGGAGTATAGCAGATCTCTTTCCGACTGCCAAAATCGAAGTCTTGTCCTCTTAAACAGAGACTGTAGTTCAGAGAATTGATATACACAACTTACAATAAGTTAACCCTAACAGAGAGAAGTAACATGTAACTGATACTTCCATACTCCATTAGCGAACACAGTTAGTTGTGGCCGGAGGTTAGGTAGCAATTAGCATACTCACTTAAAGTCAATGGCATCCAAACACTTTAGTGTACCCGAGAGCTCTGTCATGAGGTCAGAGGTCAGGAACGCCCCAGGGAGGTAGAAGCTCTCCAGTTGGGCCCTCTTGGGAAGAAGGGAGGCAACAAACGACGATAGCTTCTTCTGTACAAGAGCCAGTCGTATCCACGCTCTCCCCTGCATAGAGTTACGTAGACTGTTATTGGGGAGTGCTGTAGAAATGTGTTCAGTACATTTGCTACACAATAGAGCATTCTATAATCTCATTCTCATCTTTAAGACAAACAGCAATAATACGCAGCTCATTGAAAGATACAATGAATATACAATGATCACCTATACATCACTTATGAGGTGAACAGTCTTTACATGTATGTAAATAAGTTTGACTTTAAGGTGACTAGCTTAGATCCTACAATAAATCAACAGAGAACCACCTCTCTCCTATCAATATTAACTGTTCGTAAACACAGTGCTTCTCAACCACCTGCAGCCTTAAGGACATTGCAGTTAGCAATTTTGATGCTACACTTCAATAGAAACAGATTATCGTTATCTCTGCCCACCTTCCCCAGTTCCGAGTGTATCTCCTCCATGTCCTGAATGCTCGTGATAGTGATTCGGGGAGCAACCCGACACAACACTAGCCAGAACGAAATGGGCTCTCCGCCACTGAACAGGCCTCTGCGAACTGTGGTGTATAATTAATTATGGTGCGGTATACTTATGTTGGCTGGGCCGGATGTATAATTTATACTCTTTGTAGAACAGTGTGCTTGTACGTACAGAGCTGTAGCTAAAATATCATATACTCTTTGGGGCAGGGTACAGTATGTACTACAGCTTATCACTGAGGGTCAACTTACGCTCTATTCTGTGTGTGAATAGGTGTTCCACTATGGTGCAGAAGTTGAGTAGGTGAGGGCATGTGTCTGTGATGGGTTCAAAGGCTGCCTTGTCCACCAAACTCTTGACACACATCCTGCATATCCCCAGCAGGTTGCCACGTTGAACTGACCACTGCTCGCTGATGAACACCGCCGTAGAGGAGCCAGTAGAAGTTACCTCACCCTCCATTGATTCTGTGCCAGAACAAAACTACTCACCACGCCCACTTTTCTTGTTTGTCTCAGTTCACACCGCCCTCATTATGAGACCAATGAATAACATAAAATTTATAATGGAGTCAAAATACTTCTCAGTTCACTAATCTAAAAGAAATCCATACGACGCTAGAACAGAGAATGATGATGAATAGTTCGTTGTATCATGTATGAGCTATATAGATACTACTTTGAGTCCACTGGCAGTTTGTGATGAACAACTTTTCTGCTCTTCTTAGCCGACCTGTCTCGCTTTGCCTTGCTCATGTGACCAGACTCATAGAAACGAGTGTAGATCCTACAGTAATAGTATATATACCTTCATAGGAACACATTGCTACAGCTACAAACCAATACTGAAATAGTGCTTCCGAAAATGATGAAATATGAGCAAACAATCTTATGCCAGAAGTTAATTATTATGCCTTTGGAGATTAAGACAGTGGCCTGGATATTGGGTACATGTACATGCAGTGAAAGTTAGAAAGCCTAGCTACAAGGACGTACAAACTGTTGACTCACTCTTTGTACTCCTCAGTCTTGAGATAGTCAAAAAGTAGTTTGGTGGAGGAGGTCTTGGCAGCCTGCAGCTTATCCTCAATGGCGTGGATTAGGGGGTTGTCTTGGATGTAGAAAGAACACCCCTCTCCAGTAAAGTTCAGGCGAGCTGGAGGGGGGGGGGTGTATGTTTGCATAAGTAATAGTACTTTATAACCCTAAAAGTACATGCACAAGTGGGCACAACAGAGTTATAGCTAATTTGCATGCACCATGAAAGATACTGCATGAAAACGAGTGTACGAGGGCAGTTCCATACGAAATAGTAGCAGACGTTACAGGGTGACTTCATTAGACTGGTACATGCATACACATTACACGTACAGTACGTACATCATAATTATGGTGTTATAATGGGATTTAGATGTGCACAGATTATACTGCTATACATTCACATAATGTACTGTCTCGTGTCGAGTTGTGACTTACTGATCTCTGGAGGGAGAACATTGATCTGATTGACCTGAAGGTGGAGCGTCACCAGTCGAGTGCACCTATGGAGATCCTTAGGAATAGTCTGAATATCATTGTCCCTCAGGACCAACTGGGCAAGGTGAGGAGAGAGCACAAAATGAACAGCAATGGCTGATGTACTTGATAATTATTATGCAGTACATGTACACAGTACTGTTGTAGCCACAGCAAAGCTCAATGTACACAAATTCAAAGAATTTGGGCCATAGACTTGAGCCATTTTAGCAGCTTGATGAAGAACTGAATAGCTGAATATTGAAGCAAACCGTGCACGAGTAGTAGAGTACATTCTAGAGTGTACATTGTAGGTAGTTTATGGCAGCTAGTACTCACAATCTGAAGGAAGACAAACTTCTCGATGTTGGGTGGGAAATCAGTCAGGTCGTTGTCGCCCATGTACAAGGCCCTGAGGCACTCCCCAAGGTAGGCAAAGTTGGCAGAGAAGGAAGAGCTGGTGAGATTGTTGTATGTTAGGTCCAGGATCTCCAGGGCAGGGAAGGAGCCAAAACCACGAGGCAACTCACAAAGTCGGTTGACCCTGTGGAATTGTAATAATTAATAAGTGCTTGGACCATTACAATAAAAGGAGATACATGTACACACATGCTAGCATGCATATAAATATATATTATATATATTATGCTAGCATGCATATTATTTAATTATTCCTCAATAAAATTCTGTTTGCATTCACACAGACACATACATATATATATAGTAAGCTTACGCTAGGTTTAGTTCTCTGAGACGAGGGAGAGCACTTATGGTACTGGGTAGTTCCTGTCGTGTGTGTGTGTGTGTGTGTGTGTGTGTGTGTGTGTGTGTGTGTGTGTGTGTGTGTGAGGACGTGAGGGTTGGGTGGGGGTTTCAGTTAAGTGGGTGTGAATGGTGTGGGTAGAGGATATACAGACACTCTTGCTCACCTCTAGATGGTTGTTGAAAAGGTTGAGATATTCGAGGCTTCTCAGCTCAGCAATCTCTGGGGGGAGCTTGTCAATGCGATTGTTACTGAGCACTAGACGAGTAATGTTTCCAAGTTGGACTGTATGTGTGTGTGTGGAATGCCATGGCCATATTAGGTAAAGACCACTGCATTGTAAACAATGCACAGATTACATGCCAACTACTTCACACCAGCTTACAACCCAATAATACAATGCTCAATGCACGTTCATGGAAATGGATAAAGAAACACTCACACCTACACGTATATGTACGTATATAAAACGGGTGACACGTACGTACATGTATAGTACATTTAAAATGACATCTATATCTGTAGTGGGCTGACACAATTTCACCTCAGAATGAATTGAGTTTGTCACAACGCATAATGTCTACTAGAACATCATTTCTTGAAGGATGTCATAGTTTACAGCTCAGTGCTAGTGTACAATAATTATACTGAGTAGTCTAATTACACAGGCTTACAGAGCTCTGGGACGTCCTCAAGGTTGGCCACTCCTTCATCAGGCAGGTTTAGCTCAGTCTCCTTCCTCTGTTTGGCCGCCTCCACAGCTTTTCGCAGAGTACGACTCATTTTCGACCAGCTTCCAAAAACACACAACTTGGAAGTCTTGGGGTCAAAGGGTCAACTCCGCCTATGTACAATAATATTTTATGCAATGTCAGCACTATAAAAATATAAAACTGAGAAGCCGCAACTGAGAAATACTGGTAGTCTTTTATACTTACTATCTACGTACCTACCTGTATATCATCTGTAGCAGGTTCTTTTTCTTGCTATGTTTTCTGCTGTTTCAAGTAATCCCACTGGGGTAAGTGCAAGTTTACTGTGTATCCATGAAAACAGTGTTATTCCATAAAATGCCCACCATATACCACATGCATGCATATCATGAACCCTTTAGATAAGTGGTCTGGGGGTTCTGTTATCGGAAGCTGTTTCAGTGCTAAATGGTGCCCACCTGAACCCCGCTGGACGCCTGGGTAGTTTCTTTCGTCGCTATCACCATGTGGTGGCTACAGCAACAGAGACAGACGACTCAGCTGTGAGTATGAGTATAATTATGTACAATGTATATGTATGTATTAAAAGATAAGTACACATAAGTGCATGTATTAAGAACAGTGGGGCTAACTAGATCAAGCTTATTAAAGATGACACACACACACACACGCGCGTATTCGTGCCCGCATGCATGCACACACACACACACACTCACTGTGACACCACCCCCCCCCCCACACACACACACACACACAGCCGCTCTCCTCTGCATTGTTGTCTGAGCTAGGTATCAGAGGGTTAAACTCTGTTCAATGGCGACGGGCGATGGAGGGTGTCCTAACCACATCCCCTCCGGTCACACCCACAGTCCAAAGCATCATCAGGCAATACACAGGTGAAGCCACATCATTATTATTGCACTTGCACTGTATTGAATTGAAATGAAATGAAATGCATGTACAGTACGTGTTTTTGTAAAACGCATACCGTTTTTCGATGCATAAACAATAGGCAAATAACAACAATCATGTGAATGACTGTACCTGTACAGGTAATGAAACTACCTTAGCTCAATTCCCATTGCAACTTCCTCCTTGTATGTAGGTCCCCTCCGATCCAATCACCTATGGCAACCAGTACGCAGATTCTCTACCTTCCCATCAAAATGGGTGGAGCTTAGGATGGGCTATGGTGGTCGCAGCTCAATCCCCCAATTAGAAGAGAGGGCTAATGACGAGTACGACGACCCTCAGGCACAGGTCAAGTATATGGAGGTGGGTTTGTAACTGCATGTTCAGTAGTCTCTTTGCAGGTGTAACTGTGTTGGTCTCCTGCTGTTAGAATTATTAGAATTGTTGGTCTGTTTATCGTACATATACATGTACATGCATGTAGATGTTTTTGTACATTTTTTGGCAGAGGTGCAGTGGACAATCCCTTCAAATATAATTATGGCTAATTCTATTCTTCTTTCCTAGTACATGTAGATGTACATGAATTAACTGTACACTGTTTGTTTACATATACATGAATGTATATATACAGGCTGTTCTCCATCAAGACCCAGAGTATGTGATCCGGAGGTTTGAGAGTGGACGCTATGCAGTCAACACTGCAGTGAGAGAGATCTACCTACAAGCTGTGGAGCTAGCCGAGGTGACTAATCTGGGCTGCCAGTGTGTCATACCTGCATGTATGTACATTTGTACACTGTATTAATATACCATTAATACTGTATACTGTACAATATCGGCTTTTGTGTATGGTGATTATACATGTACAATACATGTACAGTAGCTGAAACTTCAGCACGTCTGAGCATGTTCAATGTCCATAGTGTTGGTGTTACTAAGCATAATATGCCCCCAATCTAGATTCAGAGGTCTGGAAATGACAGAAAAGCTCCAATGTCCATATTCTCCTCTCTTATGGGCAATCAAGCCAATCAGTCAATCAATTCCCAATCCAGTGTGGGTAGTCGTGAGAACCCGATGCACGTGATTCCACTCCCAAGGAAGGGGGAGTTCCTGCGACAGCTCTGGTATCTTGCAAGGTTCCTCATTGGTATGGGAATTATCGTCTCACTCTTCTCCTCCTCCTTGGTTTCCTCCGTCAAGTCTGGATGTAAGTATGAGTAGGCTACATGTATGTTAGGGTAAATCTTACTGGTCGTTGACTTTCATGTGTTACAGTATCACCTGTGTGTGTTTAATGAACCCATTGCCCCTCACCCTCCACGCATAGCCCAACAGATGACCAAGGACTTTAAACCAGACCCCACTGAAAAGCTGTACACCTTTGATGACGTGCAGGGTGTGGATGAGGCCAAATCTGAGGTGGAGGAGATCGTCGATTTCCTCAGAAACCCTGAAAAGTTCCAGAGATTGGGAGCCAAGCTACCAACAGGTAGCCAATCAGACTGTGTTGTTTCTCTACTATACTGTACATCAAACTGAATATGAAATTCAAACTGTTTCCCCCTCCTTAAGGTACCCACGAAAACAATCTTGCATTCTTATAATTTTTGTACGGTGTATACATACAAGTAACTGCTTCAGTATCTTGTAGGCAATGAGCAGGCATGTTAATTCTTGTATATGTACAAGACTATGTACATGTACATTGTACTGTAACCACCACCCCTACCCCACAGGCCTGCTCCTGATTGGTCCTCCCGGGACCGGAAAGACGCTACTGGCTAAGGCCATTGCTGGAGAAGCTAAGGTCCCATTCTTTTTTGCCTCAGGCTCAGAATTCGATGAGATGTTTGTTGGAGTGGGAGCATCAAGAGTCAGAAAACTCTTTGGTGGGTGAATATTCATAGACGTACATTACTAACGTGTATCTTTATTGCTGTGTGGCCTATGAGAAGAACATTGATGCACTTGTACCCAACTGAACTCTACAATCGTTCTTCATGAATATGATATCTCTTATTCCCAACTTTTCACAGAGCAAGCGAGACTTCATAAGCCTTGTGTGGTGTTCATTGACGAACTGGACGCAGTGGGTGGAGCTAGAGTGGCCAACTCAGTCCATCCTTATTCTCGTATGACCCTCAACCAGTTGCTAGTGGAGATGGACGGCTACAAGGAGTTGGAGGGCGTGGTCATCATCGGGGCCACCAATTTTCCTGAGTCTCTTGACAAGTAAGCCTTGAAATCACATACACTGTACTAGCTAAAAACAAGACACACTTGCCTTGAGTGTGCATTCAACATGCACAGGTAGCTACTAACCCCTCACTAGAAACTACACTAAGCCATCGAGTCAGTACACCCCACTTATACTGGTTACTTATTGTACATGCATCAATACAAAAGTTAGTTGTACATTACATGCATGCATATAATTATATGTCCTTAGATAGTTCCAATCCTGTTATTAGCTAGTAGTCAGATACTTGCTCTGTTGCCCGTAATGGTAACTGTACCTCCTCCCCCACTCCTCAGGGCTCTCATTCGACCTGGACGGTTTGACTCCCAGATCAACATTCCCCTGCCAGATGTGAGGGCCCGGTTCCAAATCCTTAAGGTCCACGCCAAGAAGGTTACTGTTAGTGACGGTGAGGCCTACATGTATAAGCTCATTATGTGTGTGTAAAGCATGGCTACAAGCTTGGTACATGTCTGGACCTGCATGTATTGTACTTTTCATTTCTGGTCAACTACAGTACAAATGTATGTGTACATACGTGTATTAAGAGTGTATGTCACCTTGCGTACATGTATGCCCCATGCAGAGGTAAATCTTGAGACAGTGGCCCGAGGCACGTCTGGGTTCACAGGTGCTGACCTGGCCAACCTGATCAACCAGGCAGCTCTCCACGGGTCAGCAGCCGGGGGAGAGGCAGTCACCAGTGTCGACCTAGAGTTTGCTAAGTAAGGCTATTGCTGTGTGTACAATAACAATAAAAATCATACGTGTAGCCTCGAGGCATAATAAATTTAGTAAAGATATTGCGGTATAAAACACATAATTAAAGACCGTCCTCCCTGTAGAGACAAGATCATCATGGGTGCCGAACGACGCAGTGCTGTGATACAGGAGAAGAACAGGAAGATAGTGGCCTTCCACGAGGGAGGACATGCCATCGTCGCTCTCTATACCCCAGAGGCTCTACCCATACACAAGGCCACTATAGTACCTCGAGGGCAGGCCCTAGGCATGGTGAGAGAATAGTGTACATGTACTTGTAGCGCAGTGTATTAGAGATATGTACTGTTCAGGTGTAAATGTTTTCGTAGTGTGTGCATACACTGAATTAACATTGCTTGAATATGACTACAGACTGTATAGTGGGCCTTTGATTTACCTGTACATACAAAATAATAGTTGACACCATCGTATGGACAATCTACAATCTTAATAATGATCGTCTAGCTCCTTCTGCACTGTGTGTGCCACGATCTGTATGTACATTTCACATGTAATTTAACGTTGCACTCCATTGTACTGTAGGTGGTTCAACTTCCAGAGAATGATGAGCTCTCGTGGAGCAAGAAGCAGCTGCTGGCTCGTATGGACGTGGCCATGGGGGGGCGTGTGGCGGAGGAATTGGTGTTTGGGGCCGACAATATCACCGGAGGTGCCGGTAGTGATCTGGAGAGTGCCACCAAGATAGCCAGAGCGATGGTCACAAAGTTCGGGATGACAGAAGCAGTGAGTGCTACGTATTGTAAACTAGGCAGGCGGTGGTTGTTTTGTTGTCTAGAGGTGGGTATATTACCAACCACCACTGACCAGTTTATGCTATGCAGTTTCATGTACGTGGTCATTCTAGTGGAATGTGTCACAGTATGCCATTATGTCTTGAATTCTCTGTTTATAATCACTTGCATGCAGTTAAACTATCAAGGTTAGGTCCCCTATTTTATGTTTATAGGCTATAATGATTTGCCACGTCCATGATATATAAATGGTGAAATTGTGTGTCATGATAATTATGTCTGTAACAGAGGAGGTCCGACACGAGTACCTCGATTAGGAGTTAATTAGTCACATGCAACAATGACTTTAACGTTAATTTTGAACGTGATCAAGCCTAATCGAGGTATTCGTGTCGTACCTTCTCTGATTCTGTAACAAATTGATCACTGATCTTAAAAATTATTTTTCATACAGGTGGGGCCAGTGACTCATGGAGACAATGCCAGCCCGGGCACACAGAAAGTAATTGATGATGAAATCAAGAGGATACTCAAGGTTTGTTACCTCCACTCCCTGTTTGTTCAAATCGTCTGTTTCATAGTCGATCCTATCCTATAATCTATACAGTAGCTCTTCATGTAGAGGGTGTACAATCATGGTACACGTATGTTTGTATTGGTGCCATTTTCTAAGTTTTAAGATTTGTTGTGTGCTAATTACATGTCACCGCTTACAACATTTGTAGCTCCAACACTTACCCCCCCCTCCCCCCCCCCACCGCTTACATTTGTAGCTCCAATACTTACCCCCCCCCCCCCCCCACCGCTTACATTTGTAGCTCCAACACTTACCCCCCCCCCCACCGCTTACATTTGTAGCTCCAACACTTATCCCCCCTCCCCCCACCGCTTACATTTGTAGTTCCGACACTTACCCCCCCTCCCTCCCCAGGAGAGCTATGAGAGAGCAGTGCAGCTGCTAAAGACACACTCCGTAGAGCACAGGAGACTAGCAGAGGCACTTCTCAAACACGAGACTCTAACAGCTGACGAGATTAGACTAGCCGTTGCTGGCAAGACTATAAGCAAGAAACTATAGCCCAACTTAATGTATGTATTTATGTTGCTGCAAATCATTATTTCAATTTGATCATGTATTTATTGAGGAGTGTCGTACTGCAGAGGTTATTCACTTGAGGTACAGCACTGCTACATGTAATACAGAACTCGAGGAAAGTAGGTGTGTCTTTTAATCAAATTTAACCGCGTCTATTAATAGAGGGTGATATGGCTGCTTGCAGAAAGTGTAATTCATTGAGCTGCTGCCATGGATATGACTGGCATAGAGACGTTGCTAGGTCCTATTGGAGCATCTCCACTAGACATGGAGCCCATCTCGTCAGGGGTGACCAGCACTCGTCTTTCTGCTGATGATGATGGGAACACTCTCTTTCTCCTACCTCTGTTTTGGACTACAAGAAAATGGGGTCAGTTTCTTGCTCTCTTGCATTCTGGGGGTTCCACTGTATTAATTAAATGCCATAGCTAGGCTCCTAAGTGTGGTGAGCTCCAGAAACATCTCGTTCTGTATAAGTGTGGTCAACCAAAATATTGTTTTGTAGGATTTTAGTCTGTAGTGAAGGGTGCTACTGCTGTAGCTGTGTGTGCAGTGGCACTGCTGGCTTTGAGGAGGTGTCTCAGACAGAGGAGAAGCGTTGCAGCACAACAAGCACTGGTAAGCTAACCTTCATGTGTACCGGTAGTGCATCACGGGGAGCTGAAGGCCTAGGCATGTAGTGTTGTAGTGCACCGCATTTCAGAGTCCACCACTTAGTAGGTATGTAGTGTCAAATGAGAAATTATTAGAACTCTTTTCATGTATGTACATGTGCTTACCGACTGAAACCCTGAAAATACTGTTTTTTATTAGCCAGGATTTGAATTGAATGACTATTACAAGTCACCATACTAAAGGATTTGCACTTATAGTTTAATGTACACATAATACATGCAGACAGAGCCAGTGAGCCCCGCCCCCCTCCGTAGTGGCAAATGGATGGTTGTGCCGGCAGTCTCACCCCCACCCCCTCCGGTTGAGGAGAGAGCTGATGTCACTGAGCATGACAAGCAAGGTATGTACTCTTCCTACAGTGCATGTTTGGTTGTCAGGGATACCATGATCTGCACAGTGTCTCTATAGCAACCACTATAGGTTAGTGAATATTGTGGTTAGACTTCAGTCACTTCATTATACACATGCAACGAATATTGTCTAAAAGAGAGGCTGTGAAGTTATGGAATGTGGGGGGGTATTGTGTGACAAAATGTTGGCACTGCAATGTGTACACACGTCATTACTCCCGTATACTGTAATCAAATGTTTAATAAGGTATTGTGTTACAACTGAAACCACAGTAATCTTACTGTGTACACAGGCTAATTATAATGATAACCACTGCATGTAGCTTCATAAAATCAATTTTATGATACTCTTACCCACCCACCCACATGTACACACAGAGGAGCTCCCACTGACAGAGCAGCCTCCCATAGAGACCATCCCCCACCAAGCTCCGGCCTCTACACTTCAAGTGAACACACAAACAGCCGGTCAAGCCTCGGAAGAATTCAACCTATCCTTTGCTGCTGATTCCAGTTCTGATTCGGAACCAGATGGTGATAAATGGAATGGGGAGGACGAGCCCAGTGGGGACGTCCCTAGCCATCAAGCTGAGATAAGTGATGAGGACAGTCCTAGAATGGTCACTAGTAGAGCAACTATTAGTGTGTCATGAACACAAGTATCATTCTAGCTTGCAATTGGAAGTTTTGTCTCTTTTGTGTTCTTATTAATAATGTACTATAATAGCAGTATGTAATTATTGAATAGAAAATAAATTGGATTGTTCTTATGAAATTTATTGAATGAGTCTAAAAAAATTGTTTGAGAGTTACAGGTCATACGTTGTAGGAGTGGAGATGGACGACCGCTTCGGCTGGTCTGGAATGGAATCATTCAGTGGGCTCATAACGGGGGTTGTGGGCGAGGTACTGAGGGAACTATGATTCGGTTGGTCCAGGTCAGAGCCATTCAGTGAACTCCTGATCATGAGGGGAGTTGTGGGTGGAGTACTATGCTCCGGCTGGTCCAGGTCAAAGCCATTCAATGAACTTCTCACGGGGGTTGTGGGTGGAGTGCCAAGGGGGTACTGTGTGTGTGTGTGTGTGTGTGTGTGGTTGGGGTGGCGTTATTTATAGTGTGCATAAAAATAAAAAGTGTATTGGTTAATATTTCAAGCCTTTAGAGATGACATAGAGGCTTAGAGCTTTAATTGTAAGCTTTTAATAGAGTATATAGAGTATCATAACACTCCATGGCCATATATACACAGGGCCTCTGCAACATATAGCATGAGTAGAGTCAGAGAAATAGGTGGCCTGAAATAGCTATAGATCCACTCACCCCGGTATCAGGCCCAGAGCTGATGCTGGGAGGTTTAGAGGGGGCCTGATCAATTCTCCCTCGGATGGTCATCTGGATGTAGAGCTCCAGTGTGTTGAGGATCTCTTTTGTCTGGTACGTGTATCCATGGAAATCCTCTGCCCACTCTTTGAAGTTCTGCATGTGAGGGGAGGGGAGGGGGCACTGACAGACAGTATGAGCAACGACTACTTTGCTGTCGCTATACTGTACATGTACTAACCAATGTTGAATGCCAACTCTAGATCTACTAGAAAACCAATTACGGAAATTTATACTGCAGAATAAAAAGAGCAGCTGACTGGCTCACCAGCTTAAAGCTGTTCTCTGTAGAGGTCCACTTGTATATGTCAGAGAACCGATGAGTGAAAAGCACCTGTGGTTGGTGGAGCAATTGAAGTAACCATGCATGTGTAGCCTACGATTAAAGATATTTACAGTAGATACAACAACTACGCGTACCTTCAATATAACACAAACGCAATTTACACAATATGCCCAAGGGCGTGTTAAATTGCCTATCAATGCAGTGTGTGTGGTCACCTTGCCAGTGTCTTGCTCAACACTGCAGATGCCGTGCTGGTTGATACCAAACCAGCGATGTTCCATCTTCCTCCAGGGAATCACCGCCAATATCTCACGACGAACAGGGACCTGTACAGTGATGCCAACATAATTCTCACTCAAATTACAACTGCTAACAAAGAGATACCTTTTTTACTGTAATTAGCGTTTCAGGGTACTAATTTTGGTGGATTTGTAGCAAATTCATTAGCACAATATTTGTCAAAAGATGTACATAAAAGTATGAGGAATGGAAAGTTTAGAGTCAGATACAGATGAAAAAAGGGCTAACTTGCTTAGCATACTCTCAACAGTACAGAAAAAAAGAAACATTTTATAAATGCGTTTTATTATTAGCGCGGACTTAATTTAGCGTTAATTACAAATTCGCTAAAATTAGTACCCATTTATAATAGGGTAATTTGTTTGTTGGCAACATTTAAAGTGTTTCTTACAACCAGATCTACGATCATCTCAAGAATAATGTTTATCCTTCGAAAAATCTTAATGATACGTACGTACTAGACTTATGGGAGTCAAAATGTCTATAATTGGTATAATTATAGGCATCTCGGTACACTTACTGTCACGTCAAAGAACACTCCTTGATGAGTGATCAGCTTCTGACAAGAATCAATGAGGTCGTTGATGCACTCATGCGTTGAGGCCCCACTCAATTCTTTGTGGGCACGCTCCACTTCTCCCACGATACCAAATGACCCATGAAACTTCTGAGGCAGAAATGTTTTCGCACTGTGGGGGTGAAGTGTGTGTGTGTAGTGTTAGATGGATTGAATAAGAGGAACCGCTTTTCAAACCATGCAGTGTGTGGTGGGTGTGTGCTACGGGCTGAGGAGGGGATACACACATAGCTAAAGATTCACTGATTAACCATAGCCCCCATACTTAATAGCCATAGTAGATATATCCTACGAGATGGTTGCATGCTCACTCATAGTCTTGTGGGGGCCACACACGAGCTCTCTCTCGGTCGCCAAAGTACACCTGAGTCAGCAGTGCATTCAACTATGGAGGAGGTTGGTCAATATGACATCATCACAATATGGAGGGGAACAACATACCTTTATTGCAGCCTTCCTGTCCACTGGATAAGCTCCTTGAACCAACCCCAGCCAACTCTGCATTGGGAGAGATTTTTACATAAATTATAGTGCATTACACAATGATGTACGTATCTCTGTAAACGAACTATGTACATACATTTCCTTTTAAAACAATTATAGAGCTGTATCACGGTATTAACAGTGTAGAGCACCTTGAGCATAACACACAACCTGCATGTACATGTACACCCCATGCACCCCTACCCACCTGGTAGAAACGACGGTATCTGGCCACGTCAGGATGCTCACAGTCAGGCCATTCATCCCCGCAATCCAGTGAGCTCTCGTCTGGAGCGTCGACCTCGTCCTCATTTTGGTACATCCTGAGTGGGAGGGTGATATACGTGCTCGATCACCAGAATGTCACATGATCATGTGCTTACCGTAGATGCAGAACATATGGTTTGATGGAGAAATCATATTGCTCCCTGAGGCTCTTATTGCTCTCCATCCTGGGAGCTGCACACAAAACATACATACAGGGTAATTGCTATTGGGATAAATGTGATAGTATACTCACTGAAATCTCCAAATACTGGAGAACTCCTTCGTCTGTATCGACCAGCGAGAATTCTCTGCACGAAATAGACAACAAGAGTAAAACATTACAATGCTGTGCAACTATAGCTAACCATGCACCCAGGTTTTAAATTAAAGGTGCCTATAACCTGCATTTTAGACAAACTCACCGGCTTCCCTCCATACTTCTCAATGATTGACTGAATGCCTGTGGGTATCCAGAGATAGTAGTCGCTGGGATCACTGATGCTGAATGTGCCACAGATGTCTTTCACCACTTCCCCTATGGCCTTACCAGTGTGGAGCTGTGTGTGTGTGTGTGTGTGTAGGTGAAGGGGTAACGTACACAGTCGTAGTCATAAGTGAAGTATAGATAGCGATTAAGACAGCCTCAAATGTTTTGCTAATTGAGTGTTTTAAAATACGTAGTCACGGAACGGTACATATAACGTAGAGATCTGTACCAGCCATTAATTATAACCAACTCACCAGTACTGGCCTGACGTCTTGCTTCATCACCACAATGTGAAAGAGCTTGTAGTCTTCAAGAATCTGTCGATAATCCTGCATGTACATGTATGTGTAAAGTTAAAATGAGGCTAATACATACGTGTACGTACGTAGCACTATTATAATATCAGAAGTCCTGATGATATGCAACAGTCAAGATAATAGCTTTCAACTATTACTACAAGGCCGCACCCCCTTGTGGGGCACACCTCCACAACACACATCTTATACACTGACCAGCTCAAGAAAGTCCGGAATATGCACTGAAGTCCGACTCAGATCCTTCTTTTTCTCCTCTCTGAGAGGTGTGGCCTTGGGGGACACGTTGAACTCTATCTCCGTGTCAACAGTGGACACGGGATGGATCACAGCTGACTGCAAGCCCTCGGAACCAGCTGATGGGCTGTCCAAGACAGGAAACACTTCATCATTTCGTACCTCCCGAGTCTGAAAGAAATGTTGAGCATTTAATGAATGAAGTATAAGCACCTCAAAAGCAGACCAATTATGAAAGAAGTTCTGAAAATACTCAGTACACTGTTACAGTAAGCTTTAATTGTGAGCTAATTTAACAGTATACAATCGTAATTCTCTACTGTGTAAAGTGAACATACTGTAGAGGACAGTACCTCTGCCTCCTCGTTATTAGCAGGCCACTCAAACGACAGGCTACGTTTGTTCATTGTCGTGTCAACAGGCGGGGGGTCAACAGAGCTCTCGCCAGGTGGTGGTGGTTGATATGCCTCAAGTGTTATGGGATTTACGATAGCTGCCACTGGCAACTGCTTGACGGTAACATCACCATGATAGAGGTGGGAGTTACGTTTGAAGACCTCGTTGACTTCCGGAGATGTCACTCTTGCAGATACCCTGAATCGTAGTCCTATATAAGGAGGAGGTTACAATAATAAGCAGCATAAATTACATATCGTATAGTGCGAAAATTTCGCTGATTTCGTGGGTTAGCAATCTTACACGAAAATTAAGTTGCCAAAATTGTTAGAACTTATCTGCTATAACGTGCAAAGATTCAAGGCGTGGCTTTCTGGTAAGCATGCAGTTATTCCATGAATATTGTGCAACAAAATGCTTTTAGAGGCCATTCCACGAAATATAAGTGCCTCGAAAATTTCGCGCTATACGGTACATGTAATATTGCACAAACGAATACAATACATTTCCATTGTAAACAGGACCAGAGAGTGCATTGACATTAACTAATGTGGTACTACTAGCCTTTCAACTTGGTAAGATGCACGGCCTCCAAGAGGTGGCTGGACAAGGACTGCCTGTACGGACTGTACAGTGACTGCCAGGACCCGAGCACATTCTATAAAAATTAGGAATATAAAAAACATACATTATGAATTATAGACTTATTTTCGAATTGCATGCTTCCAACTGAATTAAGTTACGAGCACGAAACTTCAAATGCGAGTCTATATATGTACACCCTTCAGTTTTTGTTGTTAAGACAGTGAGATTTAGCCCTGCCACTAAATGTTGATCTAATTTCTTAATAACACACCATGTTATAGCTTCATGATACTCAATCGTATGCATATATTGTGAGACGTACCACTTTGAACAAGTCTTCATTCTGTGAGGAGATGTCCGTGTCCCTCAGATCTCGGATGCGCCAGGTCTTGTCACTAATAGCCTGAGGGTAGACTCATGCAATCAACACACAATATGACTGGTATATATACGTTATCCTACCTGGAGTTTCCCGTTGTCGTCAGTTTGGCATAGCGACACTGAGTCACTGTCGATAATGATCACATGATCTGAAGAGTCCTCAGACAGCTGTTAGATGCGTAAAATAGTGTGAATAGTGAGATCATAGGGGTGATATGTATATGTGACCAGTGAATTTGATACATGCATAACTACTGACTATAGAGAATAAAGTGTAGGAATGAAGGTGTGACAGGTATACAATGCAGGTTGTATGGTATCACACTTGTGTACACTGCATGTTGTTGCTGGTAGCCATAATGTACAATGTTGTGCCTAATAATTATAGAGGATCAAGCCTTGGATTGCAGAGAAGGAATGTAACACTATAGTGCAATCTAGCCAATGTTGTATGGTACGTACGCAGCTACTTAATACGCACTGTACATGTATACGTCTGTATACTTAATCCTATAAAGAGAGCTTTGGTGTGTGGTGCTGTTCTTTGCACTCTAGTAGTGAGTCTTAGTTACCTTGATGGGGTAGTAGTTGACCAGGACAGTCTGCTTTACACTGTGCAGCTGCAGCAACTTGTTCTTGGCCTCACTCTGTTCCAAACTCTCAACACGCTCGCGATAAAATGTCTGGGAAATCAAATACGTATATTAGCTGATGGGACAAGTTATAAAAAAAGTCTTACCGTGACAATCTGGGCGAAGAAACTCGAGTCTTTCTGTCTGGCCTGAGGCATTACTTTGCAAGTAGCTTCATCATCACTGCAAAGTATCAAAATAATTGAAATATTGCTAAACACGGGCAAACCCACTGCCAATCCTATGTAAAACCTACTGGTTTTACTGGTTTTACTAATAATGAGATCTAGAGTTGGTGCATGGGTAATTCTTACCTAATGTTCTCACTTCTCTGCTCGATATGATGGAGCAATGCTGACATCTATTGAGTGTGATTAATATTATTGTGTATAGTATATAACTGACAAAACATACGTGCTCTAACAACGTACCAGTGAGCATAAGGAGTCATCTTCATGGCAACCTCCGACATACTTGCCTGTCAAATACTGAGTACGAATCTGCACAAAATAAAACATAATTCAATATCACACACCATAGCTATCGTAACCATAGTCACCTGTTGATATATAAGCTCCCTGAGGTCATCATTGCCTTTGACAGCCTCGTGAATGTCATCGTTGAGAATAAAGAACTTCTTGCGAAGAAGGAGTTTGTCTCCATCCTGGACATCTTGTCCATTGAGAGAGCTGGTCAAGCTGAGCCATTCATCTGATGGATACAAGAACATTACAATTCATACTTAGTTACAGTAAAAATATGCAATCACATGCACATTCTCCGTGGACACAGAGAAGCAGCTGACTCACATTTGACGTCTGTATTGGTGGTAGGTCTGGCCAAGGAGAGCTCAGCATGTTCCTTTATTCCTGCACAAGAGGGAAAGGCACGGGAAATATAAAGCAGCTGATACTACAACACCTCTAATACTGCTGATGCATGTATATACATGTACGTATGTTACACATTCATGCTATATATATATACGTACCACAGCAGATTGCCATGCTAGCATGCTGCTATAATTATTGTAGAAATGGTCTAGCTAGTACGTACAGCAAACATACCGAACATGTCGCAGATGGTTGGAACAACGTCCATTAGGGGGAAGCCAAAGTTCACCTCGATCTTTCTGTCTTCTCCATCACATAGGTTGATCACTATGGGGATGGGAAGTGTCTTGTGACGAAACTGGAGCTGGTCCTGTGTGGATGAGTGGGTGTGGAGTGTGTAGTGTGTGAGGGTGTGAGGGATTAGCAGCTAGCTCGTAACACGGAACTATAGCTAGGAACAATGGATGATCTCTGCAACATTTAATGGAGGACATGATACTAATGTCATACCATTGGTTCATTCCTCTTGATGCCATAGTCAGCTATCTCTCTTGAGGGATTCAAAACAATGTCATCTCTTTCGGGACGGACAAGGTAGAGGTCAAAGTCTAAAGATGAAGAAATTACAATAATGATTAATTTATATGCTTCTGCATCACGGAACAGTTGCATCACAATGCAAACAGGATGATCTAAAGATTCAAATATCTCGTGTTGTTATGACACCCAATTATTAAATTAAGAGAAATCATTCTGTACATAAAGCAGACTAAAGCTTAACACAAGTGATGCCGCTCAAGTAGACATAATTAGCTGACAACCATGTTGTCATATTGAGTTGCAGAGAAGTCAATGCAATGACAGTGAAGACTGCAATGTCCATTCCAACGACAGAGAAATGTATCTCACCACACAAACACAAAACAGCAAACAAAAACAAACAAAATACCTGCACAACTGTGCTGAAGCTAACATGCAGAGGATTCTGAGATTATGAGGAGCAAACACACATGTCAAAATAATGTAGCTATACTACACGTGCACTGAGGACTGCAGTAGGTACGGTATATAATTATACACACAGCATTAAGAAACAGCTACAGGGCCATGCACAGACTGCTGGTTCAATGGCACTCCTGCAAGTGGAAAACCTCTAAACACCAACACCTTTGGCCTGTTTACCGAGAAGTCTTAATAATATTATTGATTTTGGGGGGCTTCAGTGAGTTTTTTTTTGAATTGCTTGAGTATTCTCATTTTAATAGGCGTCCGGATCTCATTTAGGGGTCATACTGTATGCAATAAGAGCCTTAAGGGGCATACCCATATCTCCTGTGAAGATGGAGCAAGTGCCAGTGAGTAGCACTGAATGTTGGGCTGCACAAGGGGACACATCACTCATGCTGGTGGTATCAAACACCATTCGATGCATTGTCCTCAGAGAATTAGCTTGTGCTGTCTTAGCTATACAATATCATTATTTTTGTAGAATGCACTACATCTACTATGGCTTACGCACTATTATATATACGTCATAAACTCATTGTAAAAATGACTATACTAGTACTATATACACTTCAAGCAAGTCTTAGTTTCAGGAACTGTCACAGCTACACTCTGACTGCAAGTAGTACACTGCATGATATTATAGAGTACAGTGTGAACACTGGAAGCGGAACTTGGCTACAAGACGTAATATTTGAAGTATACGCAACAATAAGCATGCCAATAACAAACAACAATAAACATACCAGACAAACACAACGTCAACCAGACAGTCGACGTGTCAAAAGGTCAATGAGATAAACAGCAATCACCGATCCCCACACCAGTATACAAAGCATTGAATACAGGCCAAACAGTATTAAAATTAGGGCATGAGTATCTCACCCTTGAGGAGTGTGTCCATATCCCTTCCATGTTTGTCTCTCAGGATATAAGCTCCGTTCATAAACACCATCTTAATGGTGGAGCCAGCATTCACCTGCACAATGAGAGTTCGTATAATCATTACGCTATATACACACGCACACATGCATGCAGTCAACGATGTGAATTGTACAACATAACAACATAGACCACATCATTGATGTTAAACAAGTAACATCACAAACCTTATAATTCCCACATCATGATTCTGTTAATAATGATTATATAGTGTCGTTCCCAGCCTCTAGTTGTCTCTGCTAGGTCGCCAACTACTATTTTTTAAGTTCGTTCTATTAAATAAAAATCGGCCTGGGAACGATCAAGGCGTCAAGGAGATATCCATGAAATTACCCATGCATACATGTAATTCCTACAGATGTTTATACTGACTCGGTGCTGACTTGTATTTCCAAAGCATTCCTATTAATATACTATAAAGGTGCCCATTAATTATGCACTACGGTCAAAATTATGCTAACATAATCTAACAAAGCCTATTCGCAATACAGCAATAAACTTGTGAATACACGCAGTCTTTTAATGTGTCCATTATTTTACACACTGTTATATGAAACATAAATGCATACGCACTTCTTGCACATTTAAACACGTTCATGCATATAATGAACGCATGCACTGTCCCATAATTATTATTGTCGTACGACACAATTCAAGTATCATTTAACAAAAGCAGTGAATTGCACCGACCCATGCATGCACTATAGCGATGAAGACACAATAATTTTTTTAAAATTGAACTATATCCATCAACAATTCTAGTGTTGGAAGATTTGAGCACAAGGCAATATTAATCAATAAGCTGTATAGAAGAGTGCATGCAGTGCACATAAACACGCCACGTACGCAGCAACAACAATTGTGTCTGCAATGATATAAGCACCAAAATATAACATACCTTAATGGTGACTGATTCACAGTCAGGTGAGGTCCTCCCCGTGCTGATGCTCAGCTGGACGTCGAATGCAGACGGCCCTGCATCATCTGCAGCTACTCTCGCCATCACACACCGCAAATAAATGGTATGATCACTAGCTGTTAGCTAACTATTATACACGAGCTGGTATAGTATGGGAGAGAACAGCTGGGTATAACTTGGCTGCAAAGTGGCCTCACTCAACTGTGCTAAGCAAATTTGCTCAATGTAAGCAGACAGAAGGAACAGCTAGCTAGTTCAGCATGGAGGTTGCTGGGCTTGAAACTGAATGAGCAACTGGTGTAGTGAGCTGGAATGTATAGCCGGTAGTTATGGATTCCACAAACTTAACTCTATTAGTTGTGGGGAATTTGATAACTCGTTTGTAATTTAGAGTGCATAATTAAGTGCATAACGCTGTGACTAAGATACTAATTGAGAGAAGCCAGCATTATGGATAATACCCACGAAGGTATCTTAACTTGGTTGAACCACCATTTTTAACAAGTAGTAAATTACACTTTGAATTAATTATATTTTGTCACCTGCCATAACAATTAATTATTACTGTATACTGAACTGGAACTCATTGATCAACAAAACCTATACGTATAAGTGCAATAGTGCTCTCAAAAAAATAAAAACTGTTCCAGCCAAATACATTCGTTATCTGTTACAGTCCAAATGTTGTTCTCATGAGTTGGTTTAAAAACAGACCACTTGGGTCAAGTTCTTGCCGTATCTTCAAAAACTCAGGTAACCGTGGATATGCATCATACAGCTGATGTGGCTCAAGGTCAAAGTACTTACCAAAATGAACGCGAGGGGTGAAATTCATCCTAACAAGTTCCTGGTAAAAGGCACTAAAGTATGACGAAACAGTTTTGTCCGAAGGGTTGTACAGCATTAGAGTGAGATAGCAACCGTCTCGCTGGTAGCTAGGGCTCAACCAAATGTCATCACTCCTCACAAACCTGACCTGCAGTGAGTGCCAGAGACATTAAGTTTGTATGATCATGTGTATTCGTATTATAACCATGTACACAACATGGGGCATCTGGAGAGAACGATGAATTTTTGTGTGCAAAATGTAGAGCGCGAAATTTTTATATTTCGTGGAATGGCCTCTAAAAACGTTTCAATGTTCGTGGGATGACTGCTTACTGGAAGCCACGCCTTTAATCTTTGCATGTTATAGCAGATAAAAAACAATTTTCGTGGACTTAATTTTCGTGCAGGTTTGCTAACCCACGAAAAAAGCGAAAATTAAGCCCTCGAAAATTCGCGCTATACGGCACACGCACTCTTTAGACGATTTCAATCATTTTATACGTGCAGTCGCACCAAGAGGTAATCCAACCATCATGCATGCATACATGTATAGTTTAAGAGTGGCAAATCTATATACTACATATATACAACATAATTATAATTATATATACGTGTGTTGTACTTTACCTCAGTGATGAGGTTGACTGGTATCCTGTTGTCCAGCACCATGTTCCGTAACAGTTGAAATGCATCGGTACACTTACTTCTGTCGACGGCAATCTCGGTCTGCAGGTTGCTAGGGAAATAAGGAGTGGGAACAAACACATTGTAGCTCTTGTCCACTAACGAGTACGCTGGAAAAATGTTTATGTAGCTGGCTATGAATCTCATTATGGATGGTAGCTGGCTTTGAAACCACGACGACAAGAAGAGGAATGGTTCCATGAGTCTCCACTGAGGAAAGAAGAAAGAGTAGAGGGTGGGGAAGAGTGAGAAAGAAAGGAGAAACAATACATTAAGAGTCGAATAATTATGCATACTAAAATCAATACGTATTTTTTATATTTGAGAGAGTGAAAATACCCGGCCGGGGTGGTGGGGAAGATTAAGAGGCGGTAAAAAATTATTATAGCTACTCAAAATCACCGCAATTATATCAATTTACGGGAACTGTCAGTTTCTTACGAAGAGCGTCTAGGCTACATGAATATACTTATTGTTTCAATACCTTTATATCCAGAATCCTCATTACTCCATTCCCAGTCACTTCTTGTTCAGTTCTATTCATCCGTATCACTGCACAAGTACCACTATACAACTCAGTCCACAGCTTGACATGATGGCCACTGGTTGCTAGGGTCGGCAGTTG
Organism: Halichondria panicea; assembly: GCF_963675165.1. NCBI lineage: Eukaryota > Metazoa > Porifera > Demospongiae > Suberitida > Halichondriidae > Halichondria > Halichondria panicea. Next base: position 1,923,082 of record NC_087387.1, read on the forward strand.
TCGTATGCAATCGTCCAATGACAATGGCTCTAGACTTTCCTGCAGACGGAAGGCTGGCACACACTGCAAGGTCACCTTGGTGATGACCCCCAGCAGACCCATACTCACCTGTAGGAGAGTACAAAGTGCAATAGAAGAGATCGATACATAATTTCATTATACAATAATAGAGAGTGGGAGAGAGTGAGGGATAGCAGATATAATTTACTTCGTATACCTCCATAAATTATGAGTAGCTAGGAACCAATATGAATAATAGCAAAATCAATGAATTAACTACCGCTAGAGATTAACTAACGAAGGGTACTTATATCTAACTACATACCAGCTGACAATACACTCACCAAAGCTGCTTTGAAGATGATTGGGTGATTAGCCTCGCTCAACGAGAGGGTTTCCCCCTCTCCAGTGACCAGCTCTAGTCCTGTTACCATGGTAGCAAGGTTCCCAAACTCAACCCCTGTACCATGAGTAGCTGTAATAGTGTAGGAAAAGAACAAAAATTAATCACAAGTTACTGCCACGGTATATATTTGCATATATAGTTATGCCACTCACCAGTGCTGATAGCTCCAGTGATGGTTTGATCAGTGATGGCCGGCAGCGAAGGTAAGGCCAGACCTCTTTCATCAAGGTACCGCACTACCTCACCAATGGTGGTGCCTCCTTTGACAGTCACCTGACACGGAGAAAGATCATGTGATAGTCACAAATTGATACTGTTTACCCATATGTACAGTGCACATAGAAAGTCTAGTGTAGTACTCTCCGAGCATGCAAATAATACCCTTAAATGGCAGCTAGTTCTTCTATAAACTTTCACAGTCCGATCCTCACCTGGCTAGCTGCCTTATCAAACTTGAAGATTCCCCTGTACTTGTGCAAAGAAACCATGACATCCTCCGACAGAGCAATGGCCAAACGGGAATGACCTGAGCCTAAAACACGGATATGATGGCCATTTTCTAGAGCATCGTACACAATAGACAGTATCTCTTCTTTAGTGGAAGGCGTGTGCACCTTGCTGGGGTCAAAGAACACCAGGTGACCTGTGTGGATGGGTGGGGGTAGTCACTCAGCGCAGCATGATAAAACACAGTGCCATAATTGAAGAAGGAATGCAATATCGGTTAGTACATTAGTGACCTACATGTATGAAAAGTTCGGAACATAAATATTTTTGTTTTTACTCGCACTCTTTCTCTTTTAATACTACTAGTCCAGGATACACACCCCCTTTCAGGAAACCTTTCATGTGGTTAGTAGTTTCTTACCAAAATTGAGCAGTGGAGGTTGGCTGGGAGAGATGAAGGAGTCAATGACCCAGGCACCTAGCAATAGACTCACACTGAGCATCCAAAGGGCAGCCATTGTAGATCTGCTGCTACTGTAGCTCTATCAACAAAAACTTAGGTTGAAAAGGTCATCCATGTGGTCTGGGGGTGTGTCTGGGATCGATCTTCTCTAAGCTGTACTGTGTAGTGTACTAGTGTATCTCGGTCTATCTAATACTCTAGCATAATCTGCTGTGACCAGGAGCTGGAATGTCTGCATCTCTGATGAGGCTGCCACTTGCTGCTGGGAGATTTATGGCCAGGTATGTGCTATTAAAAGTATCAAACTTGTGGCGATTGATCGAATGATTGATAGTCAAACTTCATAATATGCAGACTTGAACGACTGACAGTACTAAAACAACACTTGACGACCACTCGAATGGCTTCCACAACAACACCTGAGGTACGTTATATTCGTTCCTCCCACGCCCCACCAGCACCCACTCCCTATACACACACACACAGGACGAGGTAGTGACAAGCAGTGACGGAAGTGGAGGAGTTAAATATATCCTCCTGAACAGACCGAAAGCACTCAATTCTCTAAACCTAAACATGACCAAAATCATCACCAGAGAAATGAGAGTAAGTATTTACGCGTAAAGATTGCAAAATAATTATTACCATTCAAACATTATTTTGCTATCTTATTACCATTCAATATGGTGATCAATGAAACCAGTTGTGTACATGTATTTAATGTCTGTGGTTACCCAGGAAATAGAGGCGGACCCATCCGTTCGTGTGGTGGTGATGGAGGGGGCGGGGGACAAGGCTTTCTGTGCTGGAGGAGACATTAGAGGTACTCTAAAGTGTGTAAATCTGGGCTGAAGTATCAACCAAGCTAGATCATGTTTTATCATGACGGGGATATTTTCACCTTAGCTCACTAGGGATTTTCCCACTAAAATACCAATTACAATACAATACAACGAGCTTGTACCAGTACAAGGCCAACCTCAAATAAATAGCGGCCATTTAAAAAGGCTATGGCTACAATGTATATTTACTTGCATGAACTCTTCTCTTTTTGTGAAGGGTTCTAGTTTTATTTCCTAATTATTATGCAGCTGTGACTGAGGCTGGTAAAGTGGGAGACAAGTTAGCGCAGGACTTCTTCAGATACGAGTACATTCTCAACCACCTCATTGGTGAGTCACCAGTTTATTAGCTCGACAACATGTAGATTGTGCAGGTACGTTTGGAAAACCATTCATCGCTATTCAGGATGGGATCACAATGGGAGGAGTAAGTTACACACATAATTATATTAGCGTTCGATCGTAGTACATTCAGCACATTTATTGTCTTAAAAGCTATTGTCTAAAATGTAGAGACGTGCATTAATAAATTGTATGAGGGTGTGTGTGGGGGGATTGTGATTATTTACACCACCCCCTCCACACACTCACACCCATCACCGGCGTCCCCTTCACACACTCACAGGGTGTGGGTCTGTCGGTACATGGAGATTTCAGAGTAGCCACAGAGTACACACTGTTTGCCATGCCAGAGACTTTCATCGGACTGTTCCCAGATGTGGGTGGGTCCCACTTCTTGCCACGCCTCACAGGAAGCCTTGGAATGTACCTGGCACTAACTGGTATGTGATGGTGTGGACTGTGTAGCAGGCATATTGTAGCTAATGCCGTCAGTGACAACCTGACAAAGTCTTCTTGTATTACATGCAGTGTATAATTAGAGACAAATGTGCCCTTTAAACACGTACATTTACATGTAGTATAATTATGTGTGATATCCTAGTACGTATTTTAATTATCACCATGGATTCAGGTTACCGACTGAAAGCAAGAGACGTCACGTTGGCAGGTGTGGCAACTCACTTCATTCCAAGGGCACAGGTATGGAATATATTCCCATGCCACTCTTATGTATGTTAGATTCGCATTCCCATATTCAGATTCCCACACTGAAAGAGCACTTGTCTGAACTATGTTCTAGCAATGGAAAATTGCCATCCTCTAATCCGATGACGATCATCAAGCAGGAACTGGATTCCCTTCACCAGAAAGTAAGAGCGTCAATTTACATCCATTTTATTTCTTGGTGTACATGCACAATTAGTATGCAGACCCAAGGAAACCTGAAGTTAGTGTGATGATAAATAGACGTGGTTATTAGATCGACCTACAGAATATAAGAATAATAAATTATTGTTCTTTAGTGTGACTGCATGTGGTGTTCTTAGGTCCATTTAGCACTGAATGTGTTTCTTGCAGTTTTCCACTGAACATGCTCAGTCTGAGCTCACCCTGGCCCCCCACATGGAGACCATCAACAGATGCTTTGACCAGCCGAGCGTGGAGGGGATAGTGGAGGCACTAGAGAACGAGAAGACTGAATGGGCCAAGCAACAACTCAAGGTGAGTTCAAAGGTCGAGGTTCGTATGTGCAGTACATACAGTTATATATGTTGACACGAATTACAGTGGAGCTATTAATTTCTTCCACACACACACACACACACACACACACACACACACACACGATGCTTCCGGCCTACCTCCATGTATCGTTGCTGTTGACAGACATTGAGTAAAATGGTGAGTCGAATAACAGCAGTCAAAGCCATTTTACCATTACGCTATTAAAAGTCAGCACAAAATCTCAATTTTCCAGTCCCCTACATCACTAAAGATTGCTCATCGACAGCTGACTTTGGGCGCTCAACTGTCCTTTGCTGAGTGCTTTAAAATGGAGTATCGTATGAGCCAGGGATGTATGGTACGTCATATGATAGTCACATGCTTAATGAAGTTATGGTGACTGTACGTTCAGGCAGGGAAGGACTTCTACGAGGGTGTGAGAGCAGTGCTAGTGGACAGGGACAATAGCCCTCAGTGGACTCCAGCCATTTTGCAAGACGTGACTGATGAGTTCGTAGATCAATACTTTGCTAGATTACCAGAGGACAAAGAATTGCAACTCTAGCATCATTTTCGATGATTGCAAATAAGTTATTGTGTGTATGATGATATAATTATATCTCTGTTGCTTTAGCAGAGTTTATTTCAGGTAGGGGCGGAGGGGAAATTTCATCCCCCCCCCTTGGATGAGCAATAATGTTACCAATGTCCAAGTAGGTGATCGCAGGATAGCTCCGCAAGTCTAAGCTATAATGTATAATTACAATCAATTGTATTCATGTATATATATAGTAGCTATAGCTTCACGTCTGGTTGAGCTATCAGCTAGAGTTATAGTCCTGAGCTGCAGACCAGCCCCGTGCATTCCTCTTTTTAGGAAGTGAACAATACTTGACGTCCTCCCCCCTGTAGCTGCACAAAATTTTGTTGCCATTAATTGCTTCATTGCATGGGGAAAAGCGAAGCAAGTCTCTATTCTTGTATACCTATATATACTAGTAGCCTATAGTATACTCAGCAGTGCAATTTTTTCTTTTCTGTATGATTGCATGTAGTAAGTATCGTAATTTAATTAATGGAACGATAATTATGTCAAAGGTTCTCTCACTATATAGGCTCTCTAGCTAGACTAGCTCTCTCCTAGCCTCGATTCCAGGCCAATTAAAAATACGTATTTTAATGCGGCCAGCCGCCGCCTAGAATCGAGGCTTTAATTAATTGTTTATTGTTTTGAGTCATGATTATGTGTTAACATTTGCCAAGTACTGTACGTGGCCACTTCGCCTCAGAATTGTCTTCCAGTGAAATACTGGACATAGGGAAGTATATATAAGGGATATATTTAGGAGGAGCTCATCTGTCTTTTTATTGTATATTTTTAGCTCATAAGCCTTTTGAAGGAAACCTTGATTGAAGGCAGTAGCCTAAACTTCTTCATGCAGGACACCAGGCAGGACAATAAAAGAGCTTTACTGTAGCGCATAGGCTATGCGGTAAAGCTCAAGTGACGCATTGGAAATCGCCACATTGTGCATGACGCATAGGAAAAATTAGCGCATAGCGCGACCTTCAAGGTCACTGTATATACTTATACGGTTTTCATTGTTCAGTCAAAAGGTCATTTGCTGTTTTTTACATAGATATATACTTGTACCATGATGTGCTCTGACACTATAAGGAATATCCATTGAAACTCTCAGGATACTCCAAGGTACAAATCCCATGTACCCTGCTAGGGTGTACATTCATCGGTATACTCTAGGGTACATGGCTGTGGTCAGCCTGAAGCGCTCCCTCCATCCTTAAAAGGACCCTCTCTTTTAAAGAACACTACCGTGACAAAAAAATATGCGGTGTCTGAAGTTGTAAATGTGGTTTGTAAAGTGCAAGCATACGCACACAAAACGTATACACAGTGCAATGCTTGTGCCCTCGGGGAATACATAGAACGGCCCCCCGGCCCTAAAATGCTAGCGATTTAGGGTGTTATAGGGGCCTAGGGGGGCCCTATAGATAGAAGTCAACAGTAATTAGGAGGTTGAGGAGAATCGGAATAATATTTAGTTGCAAACGTGTTTCTGGTCAGCTCACGCGTACGTTTTGATAAGTTTCTGACCAGAAACACGTTTGTAACTATAACACTGGCCTTATAATTATAACTAGCCTATAATTTGTGCTGCTTGCATGGTCACTGAGGATAACAGTATAGCCACTATAGGGCAGCCATCAGTATAATTATGTCCAAAATACCAGCATGAAATAGCCATTGTGTACACAGCACATACATGCATTCATGCTGAGCATAAGACCCCCGGGATTGGCTTAGTTCACTCGATGCCAGGAACGGAAGTTATTTAACACAACACACCCCGCGAATTCTTCACATAAGCTTCAGGGCACAACATTCATGAAAGAGTATAGTGAATGATGCTGAAAGCCTCCTAGAGCTGTACTCTACAGCTTTAGAAGGCTTTCAGCTAAATATACTACTATATGAGTACATTGGTACCAGGACTCCAGTGAGCAAGCTATAGAAACCGGTGCAGGCGGATGAAGAAATCACCCATTGTTACCAAAATAACCTTCAATTGAAATTATTATTGCAAATAATTTGTAGGTAACCATTCAGGACAACTAAATAATGTTCGATAGCATCCCATTATTGCTTCGAGCATTCGAAAGCAGCACTGCCATGTCAGTAGTTTGGTCAGCATGCATGCAGTACTTCATTTCAACACAAGATACACGCGTACACGCAAAGTGGGCTGTCCAGCACACATTCATGTATAATTATGAGTTGATACTTGCCATCATTTGCTGTTTCATGCAGCAACCATTAATTCACTCGGATCTAAAAAACCAAGGCAACAAAATTGAAGTATTCTTAACAGAGAAGTGGAGACAACAAAATGTAGTAACATACAATACTGTCGGAGACATGATAAGGCACTAAGATAGGTATATGTCGTCACTTTTCAAACATAATACTTGGTACATGCATTCTTTATACATTTTGTAGGCTAAGGAAAAATTACTGGAATAAAACGCTCCATCTAGTCTCATCCACAAAGCAGATTTGTTTCACTATACACGTTTAAATTAAATGTATGAACGTACATGCATGTAACGAATGCTCTGAAAGTAAAAGAAGATTGTGGTTTGTGTCAAACATGCGAAGACATGCAGTATTATACGCAAGAAACAAAGCTGTCAACATAATTATAGAAACTGTGTTTAAACAGTTAATACGCAACTTAATCATTGATACTCACCGGTAGGCCTGTGCCAAATATTCAAATTTTTTTACCTATTATTCAAATTATTTATTCACATTTGATCAGCCTATTTCAACTTCATCACCCTATTATTAATTGATGTCACCTATTATTCACATACATCGCAGCGAAATTAAAATATATAGCACCAAAAAATCAATTTCAGCAACGAAATAACAAACTTTAGCACAAAAATGTGGTCATTAATTGGACTAACATCATAAAAATTAGGTTTACTGCCGTGTAAAATGTGGGCGTGTTCTGAGCTACTGCGCATGTGCAACTCAATGAATATCATTAAACTGTTTTCACAGTGCCATTATTTAAATTGGAAAAAGACTGCCTATTATTCAAAAAATTATTCCGGAATATTTGGCACAGGCCTACAGTCACCGGCACCATGCAGGCATCTTGAACCAAGACAATCTTCTCAGAGTATTCGTTGTACCTCTTTCTCCTTTTTTCTCCCTGCATGTTTGTCATAAATACCTCATGCATTTACATGCAAGTACGTTCATACATTAAAGCGTGTATAGTGAAACAAAGAATTTACTGCTTTGTGCATGGCTGAGATTAGATGGACTCAGAAGTGTTTTCTTCCAGTAATTTCTCCTTAGCCTACACATGTATAAGGAAATATAATAATTATTATGGTACCAATAATTATGTTTGAAAAGTGACGACATACCTGCCTTAGTGCCTTTATCCATGATAATCTCTCAAACATTATGTTACTACATTTTGTTGTCTCAACTTTCTTTCCCGTTAAGAGTGCTTGCTTTAGAGCTGATAACTTTGCTGCCTTTATTTCTTTTTTGTTTAGATCTGAGTGAATGGCTGCTGGGTTCAATGGAAACACCAAATGATGGGAAGTACCTTGGAGACGTGTTTGACTATAGATGTTGAAGTTTGTCCCAGTACTGCTGACCAAACTTAGTCTATACTGCTTTTGAATGCTTAAAACAATAAATCAGTGGGATGCCATCGAATGAAGGATTCCAAAACACCGTTAACTATACATGTTATTTTAACTTAGTGACTTTGGTAACAATGGGAGTCTGTTCATCGTCCATGCACCTGCACCTTGCTCACTGAAGTCCTGCATGGTACCAATGTACTCGTAGTACAGTAGAGCTTAGCCTCGATCCCAGGCCGAGTTTTCGCTTTCGCCTAACCGTTATAAAAGCGAAAACTCGGCCTGGGATCGAGGCTAAGTAGAGCTGTGCAGTTCTATCTAGGAGGCATTCAACATCATCCACTACTCCTCCATAATTATGTTGACCTATTCATTGTTGTGCCCAGTGCCCAGTTTGCCTTCCTACTGCTGAAGAATTCGCGGGGGTGTGTTATTTAAATTTAACTTCCGTTCCTGGCATTGAGCAACAACTCTTTTTCCAGATTAGCCCTTGATTCAAGGCCTATAATCGGCCTGGAATCGAGGCTAGCAGTAATGGTGCTAGTCTCGTCCCAGGCCGAGGTTTCGCTTTTATAACGGTTAGCTGGTTCACCTAACCGTTATAAAAGTCAAAACTCGGCCTGGGATCGAGGCTAGGCTTAGCCTCTACTCAAGGCCGCTTTAGAAGCGGACTTGAGTCGAGGCTAGGCTAGGCTATAATGTTGCATGCATGCACATTTTCCGTATACAAGTGCGCTTCCAGCTTATCAGCACCCGCGGTACTTTCAGTGTGGAAGTATTAAAGTCAGGGCTTAAACATTGTCATTGTCTTTGGGTGTGGTAGGCTAGTAGCTTGTTTGAGTGAGGCTAAATACTTTGCTTTGTGCTGTCTTCCATGGACACAGACACCAGTCAACAAGACTCTGAGCTAGAGTAAGAAAATTACATAATATGTGTTGTCACTGTATAGTATAATTACATATCAAGTAATTCTCTGTATGACTGACCCCCCCCCCCCCCCCCCCAACCATCTATTTTGCACAGTGCTCAAAAGAAGCTAGCCAAGGACTTATGGAAAGCTGTACACAATCGTAATGTCATCAAAGTGGTGTCCCTGTTGGAACAGGGGGCAGACCCGAACCACCAGCTCTACTGGAGTAAGGAGTGGTATACAGATCCTCCATTACACAAAGCTTGCTTGAGGGGCCACCTTGAGATTATGAAGACACTGGTTACCCATGGAGCTCGCACTGATAAAGGTGATGGGACGGACAACATGACTCCACTTCACTATGCATGCATGGGAGGTTACAAAGAGATGGTGAAGTATTTGACTAAGGAGGTCGAATGTAGCACTGGTAAGTAGTCATTATATTTGCATGATTGTATAATTTTGTTCACAATATACTATATAAAATGGCCTCCTATATATATACCGTTTTTCTTTGATACCGTTGATTGAATAGACCCAGTCCTGTTAAATATTCCTTGTATAACTATTGTATTTGACTGTCTGTAATGTATACATGTAGATGTGAGGGATTATGAGGGACAGTCACCACTGGACAGAGCTCTGGAACATCTGTATAATGATAACTGTGTGGATGTTGCCCTCTATCTGATGAGCCGTGGCTGTGGTTGTGATGAGGATAAGGCCAAGTTACTGTGTGGAGTATGTCGGAGTGGTAAGCTGGATGTGGTGAAGGAACTGGTTGAGCAACACCAAGTTGACCCCAAAAGTGAGTGTTGACTATGCAGGGTTCTGCCCACAGTGGTCAGTAGTGGTTGGCACCGACCACTGCAGTTCTATAAACGACCACCACTTATACCTCTCTGCGACCACTATATAGATCTAGTAACTCTATACAGCTAAGCTAGCTAGCTAAAAGTCTGTTTGCGGAAGTTATGTGGTAAATTATGGCTTCATTTATGCTTTATGTGGTGGACAAGTATGCCTGGGACTTCTAATGCTAACTTTTAGCTGGATAGAAGCGCTTTTTAACAAGGAATCCAATGGTATATATATGAATTTCAGCAAAGTTATAACAACTTAATGAAGGTCACACTCTCACACAAATAGACTTTAGCTACAGTTGTAGCTGTTCTGAGCATGCCATTAGTCTGCAGTAGTACTGCATGGCTTACTCAGCAATATAACAAGTTAGTAAATAGGGCTCATGTAAAGTGTATCTAGAAAGTGAAAGCACTAAGAGAATGCAGTGATATCATTGTAATGATATTATACAGTGTAATCACCGTAATGGGTGTAATCATATATTCTGAACTATTATTTTTAGACTATATATAGTGCTATACATCCAAAGACTTAGAGATAGACAGTAGTCCTACTTCTAAGAGGAGATGCCAAGAAACTGATTCCAGTGCTAGTGCTAGTGCTAGTGATGATAATGCAGTTTAACTAAGAGTTATACTGCTGATGAGTTCGAGTCAAGCCACTCCACAGCAAGTGAGAGAGGAGGAAAGCAGGCCACACGATTTGCAAATGACTGGCTTTTGGGCTTCAAAAAAGAAGAGAAGACTAACAATCTAGACTAACAATCTATTTTTAGTGATTCAATGTTAACTGATTTTAGCATGTTTTAAATAATATCAGTACTAAAATGTTCTGGTGTAATTTGTCTCTAGAATTGCTGAAATTTAATGTAGCGTAAATAAACACTCACATTTTTCCCTATTATGGTCAAGCCACCACTCAACTCATCCTGGGCAGAACCTTGCTGTTTTTAAATGGCCTCTTTAATATAATGTGTTCACTAATGCTGCGGATCCCATTCAGTAAGCCAATTATAAAAACCGATCATTGCGATTTTTATATAGTCACTTGTGTGACATCAGCGAGAACACACAAGGTATATCTTTGGTACTTAATGTGTCAATGCAACAAAGTCCTGTTCAATTAAATATAACTATTGCGTTTTACTGTCTGTAATGCAGGGGACATATAATATTATAGCTTTATTGTTTCCTATACTTGCCCAGAAACCCCCTTGCTTGCTCCAAAAATTGGTGGAGCTAATCATGTGTGCATGCATGCGCATTGGAGACTATAGCTATATATACATGTATAATTATATTATACATTAAACATTTTTATGGCACTACTGCACCCTTTTTCCTTTCTAGCTATATACGCCCCTGTGTTATTACAGATGTGAAGGGTGATAAGGGACAGTCACCACTGGACATAGCTCTGGGACCTCTGTATAGTAATGAACGGTGTGTGGATGTTGCCCTCTACCTGATGAGCCGCGGCTGTGGTGGTGATGATGACAAAGCCAAGTTAATGTGTGGAGCATGTCAGACAGGAAAGCTGGGTGTGGTGAAGGAACTAGTTGAACAACACAAAGTTGACCCCAAGAGTGAGTATAAAATCCCAATAAAAACATTTGCAACAGTTGCTGGGATTGGCCGGGGGAAACACCAAAAGCGTGGAAACAAGAAATCCGCGAGAGCATAACTATAACGTTATTTACAATACTAACACGTATAGTTTTCGCGAAAGTTTGATTTTTTCGCTGTGCTTTTTTCAACGCTATTTGGTGGCAATCCTAGCAATTTTCCACATTGCTGGTAGGATTTTTGGGGGACAATTTTTCATGGACATAATGTACATTTGTGCAAACTAGTGAAATGTTGAGTGTTTGAGTGTTGATAAATCTTGTGCTAGATACAGTATGAAGGGAAACGATAAATATTGTTTCTCCCTTGATATAGTGTTGAGCACAGGAACACATGTTACATGGTAGTGATTATGTGGTGGATTTTCAAGTCTGTAATTATGCCTCGGTGCGCATGCGCAAACGAGGTATACGATAGTGTGTGTGTCTGTCTGTGTGTCTGTCTGTCTGTGTAGACTGCTACAGCTGCTCAAGGATCAATCAAGTGCAAGTATAAGAGTTTCTATAGGCTTCCAGTCAGCTTTCTTGTGGATTGGCAAAATAATGCTTCGTTCTTGAGTTATGCCTAGTTTTGCTTACTTGGAATGCCATTGCAGCCTTTTCAGAAGAGTGCGTAGCAAAACTTGTTTACCGAGTGTTGTTATACTCTACTTAGTATAGTTAGCTCTGCACTAGAACGCAAGCTACTGGTAGCTGCAAGAGTGAAAAGAGAGCTGCAAGGCTCTGCTGATGCAGCCATTCATTTTACTTGGACTTTTGGCATCAATCGTTTTTATTAACAATCATGGTCGATCATTACCCACTCTTTGAGTTTCCTTGTGATTCTGGATTCTGCCTGCATACAGCAAAATTAACCATGATAATTATATTATCACTGTGTGTATAAAAGCTGTATTAGTAGCTTTATGTTATGTAGCTTTGGCACCTCCACCGAGGCATCAGCACCCGCGGTGCACACTGAATATGTATTGCTCACTGTGGTCAGACATCAAAGGATTGCACTACTATTGTAAATACATGTATACCATATAGCTGGTAATTTTTGTGGGTAAAATATTCGTGGTTAGAGCCTCAACCACGAAAACCACAAATATTTGACCCATGAAAATTAGGCATATGGTGATATCCATCTGGAAGGACTCTCTGGGCATGCTGTTACCTTGTCTGATCATGCTATATAAGAGAATGTGAGACATGGCTGGGGTCTTTTTATTCCACTGAGTTTCTGGTCAATATGAATGTTGTAAAATGTCAAATTATGAATGATGTAAAACTGTAAAATGAACTGTAACATAATAGTATGATATAGATCCAGTTAGGGTTGCTTGCTTGCTCACTTTCTAGCCAGCTTATGATCGAGTCAGCTCTCATCACAGGGACATCCGGTTACTGGGTGGGGTTCGAAATGACTGCATTATAGCGCATTCTCAAATATAAGCGTATAGAGCTTTGCTATTGACCCCTTGAGCGTATGTGTGCTAATAATCCTGGGTCTACAGTATACCTAGTCTATACACCTATATAGGTACTATCAGCTTAGTGCTCTGCTCAGGTGTATTAAGGCACGTCCAGAATCAAGAACAGCCAACGTCACATATATCAAAAAGTATTCAATATTAAACATAGTAATTGCACATTTTGTTTTGTCATAATAATTTAAGTTTCCTTAATGAAAAAAAAGATCATGTGACTATCATGTGACCAATTAACATGAAATTTCCTTGTAAAACTAAATTATAAAAAAACCATTTGTTCCAGCTTAGTTAGATCCTATCTTTTCTTGGAATCCTGATGTACATATCATATACTGATGAAATCCTGTTGCGCAAAAGCAGATTCATAGGTAATCATGGTCTACACAAACAACATGCTAAGATTTACCTGAATTGTCCCCGAGATCTCCTCCTAACATTCTTGTTTGGTTGCACTCTGTCTTGCGCAGCAGGAAACAAGTTCTCTACTATCTAATAGTCTTAGTTAAGGCCTTTAATAACTACTAGGTAGCTTACAACAAATAGTTTTTCAGGGTTTTACACGATCAACTAGCTACGGTCAACTTCAGAAAGCTAAGTACAGTGTCATGTGACCGAAGCTCCAACCCCACTAGTAATTGCAGATGTTTTCCACCCACGCACGTGATAAACATTCCAATGCGATGACACTTGTGTATGAATATCATTATAACAAAATTCCTTGTAATTTTAATTTGGACAGTCCTTAATGCCCCTGAGTGAGCCGCTGTCCTCGAGAACAATTAAGCGTTTGAAAATAGCATGTGTTCGATAATCTGTGGTTTACTCTAGCTTTTGGTAGCTGCAAGAGAGCTGCAAGGCTCTGCTGATGCCGCCGTTAATTTCAGACTTGGACTTTTGGCATCGATCGTTTTTAACAACAATCATGGTCGATCATTACTCACTCTTTGAGTTTCCCTATGTGATTCTGGATTCTGCCTACATAAAAATGTTTATGGGATAAAACTTATTGTTAGCTTTGACACCTCCTGGCTCCACCGAGGCATATCAGCCCCCGTGGTGCTTTCATTATGCCTCGGTGTGCATGCGCAAGCGAGGTATATGGTATAGTGTGTTTGTGTGTGTGTCTGTGTGCTCAGGATCAATCAGGATCAATGAAGTACGCATTTCTCTAGGCTTCTATAGTCATGTTTTCTTGGATTTTAATCAGTGGTGGATTTGCCAAATAATGCTTCGTTTTCTCGAGTTATGCCTAGTTTTGCTTACTTGGAATGTTATTGCAGCCTTTTCAGACTTGTCTGTCTATTCTTAGTAGTTAGCTCTGCACTAGAACGCTAGCTATTGGTAGCTGCAATAGTGAAAAGAGAGCTGCAAGGCTCTACTGTACTGATGCAGGCAGCAATTTATTTTAGCTTTCAGACTTTGTATACTTTTGGCAGCATCAATCATGGTGGATCATATCCCAGTTGAAAATTATGATATCTGTGTGTATTAGCAATAGCTAGTAGCTTTATGTTATGTAGCATTGATCGTAGCGATATACCGTTATACATAGCGTGTATATTTCGAGGGTATAATTAAATGTTTGTGGTTTTCGCTGATTAAGCATGTACCACAAACATTTATACCCAGAAAAAGGGAGACTAATTGAGCATAATCAGCCAAGGCCTATAGCAACCACTCTGATGCAGGAAGGACAATAACTTGGAAGATAGAGTAGCTGAGGTCGTTCTGTTCGCGCAGAGGAGGTATACTAGACATCACGCATCACGCATTACCTGCACTTCAGTAAACAATCTACATTTAACCGCAAAGATTTAGTTGGCATGAAAAGTGCAGACTTTCAAGGAGCCAAAACAGCAGCGATCCCAAGGTTATTTCTCTGAAATTTAGCTATCATGTAGTTAAAGGATGGTACTAACTATGGACCGGATCAGCGACCCCAGTGGTAGCTATCCCGCGGCTCAAGTAGCTTGAAATTCACTGTCAAACCTAGTAGTTTTCACTAGGCTACTATGGAGAGCAGTCTAATACAGTGTAGGGAGATTAACTCAGGTTAGTTGACGTCTTCCTTAACAGTACGTAGTTTACTCAAGTGAGCTTGATCTACCACAGGCACCATAATGAGCTATATACACTGACATCGAAGGAAAGGTTAAAGATCAAAGGTTCCATGGGTTCCATGGAACCTTTCACACAAGAACACACTGGAGATTAATGCACTAGCTAGCAACTATAGTGAACTCAGGTAGTTATACTAGGCTGATGTCATGCAATTGATATGTGGGCAGGGCTCTCTAATGTACATGCTCATTGCTTAGGAAAAGTGCCGAATTTTTTTTTTAGACTGTTTTGGAATCTCCCTCTCAAACTTCCTATATTCGCTACTGTCCACACTTCTATTCCCATTTGACTGATGACGCATGTGTTTCTCGAATACTGGCCGCTCTCTTTGAGGGATGATGATTCGAGGCCAACCCTGAGCCTCTGGAAGAGTTACATTAAAGATGGCAGAATTTCATAGGAAACAGCAGTCAAGTCTGAGAGGTCATATATCATGTGCCTCGTGAAAGCGATCGCAAATATGAAAAAAATTTACCGTGGCAAAGACTCTATTTGTTTGTAAACTGATTGCAGAATATCGTTATACAAAGAGGAAAAGCTTCTCAAGAAACTGTACTTACTCACTTTAAACTTAGTCAGTCACTCATTTGTGGTGAGGCCAATAGGAGCGATATCAGTGCACTTCTATGCATGTGAACTTTTTTTGAATCTCATAACTTAGTTCTGATCCTTCCCTGCAGAGATATAACAGTTTGAACATGAGAGAAAATACGTTAAACTGTTAAAAAGCTACAAAAGTGGTGCCAATCCTAGTTAAGAAACTGTTAAAATGAAAGCACCGCAGGTGCTGATGCCTCGGTGGAGGTGCCATGCAAAGCTAAAGCTAATATATTATCATGATGAACAATTACTGCATTAATTAATTTGCTGCATGTAGGCAGAATCTAGAATCACAGGGAAACTCGAAGAGTAGGTAATGATCGACTATAAACGATATTCCAAAAGTGCAAGTCTAAAATTCAATGGATGCACAGCAGCTCTCTTTTCACTCTTGCAGCTACCAATAGCTAGCGTTCTAGTACAAAGCTAACTACTAAATAGAGTAGCAACACTCCATGGACAAGTTTTTCTATGCACTCTTCTGAAAAGGCTGCAATGGCATTCCAAGTAAGCAAAACTAGGCATAACGCGAGAACGAAGCATTATTTTGCAAATCTATGAATTAAAATCCAAGAAAACATGATTAGAAGCCTATAGAACTCTTACCTGCACTTCATTAATTGATCCTTGAGCAGATGTAGCAGTCTACACACTACACACACAGATAGATACACAAACACACTACCGTATACCTCGCTTGCGCATGCACACCGAGGCATAATAATCTTTAAATGCATGGTCTCTTTATAATTGGTGGAGAAGTGTTATATACCTTTGTTTCTATATATACCCACTCTTGTCAGGTGTAACTAACTATGCTGGCAAGACTCCTCTTGACTTGGCTACACAGAGGGGTCGCACTGAAGTTACTGACTACCTCAAGTCTCTTCCACAACAATGTAAGCGTACTAGGATCAGAAGTATACACAGTATGCTACAGCTACTCTCTCTATATACAGCTGCTGTGACTGGAGACAGTGACTCCTGGACCATGAGTGAGGAGAATGGACCACCACCAACAAAGAATCAAAACGGTAACCTGGTAGATCCTACTTGCTACCCATCAATATGATCATCATAATAATTATACCGAGTAATTTTCGTGATGTAAAATTTGTTTAACATGATTTTCGTGAGTAAAAATTTCACTTGCTTCAACATACAGGCACTATATAGCTGCATTACATGCACTGCATTGCCTGCGTTCCGGTAAACCATGCTCTAGGTTTTTGTGGGTAAAATGTTTGTCGAGGTCAGCTTGCCCACAAAGTAACAAATTTTTATCCCATGCACCGCTATACTTATACTTGACATAATTGTCGTTATTGTACACGGTTCCAAGCAACCTAATTATAGCGGCTATTACGTATGATGTTATCTCCAGCCATTATTTTACGAATGGCCAATTATACGTAGTATGATAGTGATTCTTAAATTGTCACCTGTGTCAACATTGCTGGGTGTGTTTGCAGGCACTCCATTGACTGAGGAAGACTCTGATGCTCTAGAAAAGCTGCTCCTAGACAACAAAATCAAAGGATTTGCTTTGACTGGTGAAAGGACATATCAGACAGTTGTACACCACCTTTATGAGCTCGGACACGAGGAACTAGCTTCAAACCTCAGATCAAACCTTGACAAAGGTATAGTAGTTATAGTAAAAGCTGTGGGTATAAAGTAGTTGGTGGTATTGATTATCTTGTTATTGAGCAGGAAGCGATGAAATGGGGGAGATATAGTTGAACATCTTTCAACTACCATAAATTCTGTGTTGATTTTGTTGATTTTCTGAAAGTGACCTTTAAAATAATGTTTGATCGGAAACCACACACACTAATTAACGCGTAGAAGCTATTTACCCGCTCTTCTTTCTTTTCTTCATCAACAAGGCAGTGATAGACCTCATTTTCTGCTCATTGTATACCTAGTTGGCTAGCTATAATATAGAGTTAGTAGCCAGAGCTATGACGTGAGTCGCATGACACTTAAAATCAAGAGTTCAGGAGGCAAGGGCCTCCTCTGCCTCATTGCTAATTGCTATAGCTACGCCCCTGCATTGTGGAAAGTTACCTAGCTAGAAAGTAATTCAGGAGGCCCTTGCCTCCTCTGCATGCCTCGCATTGTGGAAAGCTAGCTAGCACTATAGTTTACATTGTACAGTTTATTATATTAGAATGCTGCATGGCACCTCTGTCCCTTGTTCCGAAAGGAACTGCTATTCATCTCAAATATCCCAGATCCAATTATCAAGCCTGAGAAAGCTTGGAACTACTGCTAGAATCTTCAAACAATGAAAAAAAAACAGCTTTACACAAGAGAAACTGACTGGCAATCAGTCCAAAGATATTGATCAGTCTAGTAAGTAGGCGGGGCTCACTTACTTGTGCAATTAATAATGACATCATTATTATTATGAGCATACGCAGTGAGCTGGTCAAGCCACATTGAGACTTAGCTGAGCAGTGATGCTACTGGCCTCGGTGCCAGGCCGATTTTTTTATAATAGACTGGAAGGGGGGAAAATACGGCATGGTACCTATTGCGTGTGTGATAGTGTGCGCATGCGTTAATTTACTCTCCATAATCTGGGAATCCCCCTTTCTTTCATCTATTTTCTATCTATGTACGTACATCAGCTTAGCTCTCTATTGCGTTGGTCTAGAAGGCTTGAACACCAGTCTGAAGCCATAAGAGGCTCTCATCTACGCACCTCTACGATGGCTGTATGTCAGGATGTCTTAGCTTGGATTAGTGTACAGGCTATGGGAAGTTTCTTTAATAACTGCTACTATAGCTTGCGAAGACAACCCGGCTATAGGACCATCGTAAAAGAGCCTTCTGTCTTCAGACTAGTGTTCAAGCCTTCCAGATGGCATAAGCCACAGCTTCACGGAACTCAGTCATGGAGATAAAGTATTATGGTCTTAGTAAACGAACTAATTTACGGTATAATTATGCCTCGAGGCATAGCCGCACAAGGGATACGGTAAAGCTGACTGTGTGTGTGTGTGTCCGTCTGTGTGTGCGTGTGTGTGTATTCCAGCTATAACTGCTCAACGGTTTCAATGTGGCGAAAGTTAATAGCTTCTATATATATAGGCTTTAGCCACGTTCTCTTGGATTTTGATTCGTGGATTTGCAAACTAAAGCTTTGTTCTCGAGTCATGACTAGTTTGACCCACATTGAAGGCTGTTGCAGTCTCTTTAGAGTCTTTCGTAGCATCACCTGTCTTGCATTAAAGCACTAGCTTTTGTTAGCTGCAAGAGTCAGAAAAGAGCTGCAAAACTGTACTGCCAGAGTGGAGCAGCCATTGCAAACTTTAACCTAGCGGACGCACCCCTTCTCTGCGCATGCGCATTCAATCCCACGCGTGTGTGAGATCCTGAGACAGAATACAATTTTTCTTCTTCTTTTCATGAGGTTCTGGTGAGCCACAAAACACTACTGTCTGTAACAATGCTATACCATGTAGATACACAACTCTTTTCTTATTCATTGACAGATAATGCAAAATACTACATTGTAGATCTACATGTAGCCTCGATTCTAGACCGCACTTCCTCGAAGAGTGGGCCTGGTATCGACCGCTTGCGCATGCGCTAACCATTAGCCAGATACTGGCTAACGTAGGATAATAACGTGTATGTGCACAGTAAAACAATGACGTCACAACGAACGGAAGTGAATTGAAGGAAGTAGACTAAGTAATCGATCTTCGCCAGATACCTATAATCGGCGGCTATTGCTCGAAGCAAAAGACGATTTTACATAAACTAACTAGTGTTCAAGCTGGCGCTGTGCTAATGCCTCTCGCCATGATTTGCTTTCGCTCAAAAGTATAGAAGAGAAAGTATAGAAGAGGAAAAAGTGTATAAAATAATCTGTCTAAAACTGACTTGCAATTGTATAATTATGGTATCATTGTTGTGTTTTGTGGCTGCTTATACCAGGACCTCAAGGATCTAGGAAGCAACAAAGAAGAAGATTTTGTTTTCAATTAATTATAAGCGGAAGTGCATAATTATTTCATAAAGTTAGCTTATCTATATAAAGTCACTGAGAAGAAAAGACTTATTACATGCATCTATTGTTGTATTATGTGGCTTTAATACCAGGACCTCAAGAAAGAAGAAAATTGGATCTGTAGTTCATGCAGTGTATAATTATAATATTTAAGAAGAAAAGACTTGTGTACATGCATATTGTTATCTATAGTAATGTTTTGTGGCTTACCAGGCCCTCAAGAAAAATATGATTCTGCCAGGAGGATCTGGATCTGGGGAATGAGCGCGCATGCGCATTACATCCATAGGAATAATTAAAGGGTGTGTCCAAAGAGATCAATTTCACAAATGGCTACTGCTAGCTAGCTGTTTTAACAGGTATTTTCTGAGTCTTGTAGCTAACAAAAAGCTAGCGCTTTAGTGCAAGGCTAACTCATATGTTGAATAGAAAGTTTGTGCGGACAGATGATGCTATGAAAGATTCTGAAGAGACTGCAACAGCCTTCAATGTGAGTCAAACTAGCCATAACTCGAGAAAGAAGCTTTAGTTTGCTAATCCACGAATCAAAATCCAAGAGAACGTGGCTAGAAGCCTATAGAAGCTGTTAGTTTTCGTCGCATTGCAACCGTTGAGCAGTTACAGCTGGAACAGACACACACACACACACACACACACACACACACACACAGTCAGCTTTACCGTGTCCCTCGTGCGGCTACGCCTCGAGGCATAACTAGAGTAAGGCATCTATATTCAGACACAATGCATGTTCAGACACTCATTCTGAGGAAACAAGCAGTGATAAAAAATTTTCTTTTGCACCATCTGATCAAGCATGTGTTACTATGAATCTGTGCAAAAAAGAATTGAGAAATGTCAACTACTAAGTCTTCAAGAGCTGAAAATGTGCTAGTGTCTGATAAACGGTAAGAACAGACAAAAAAATCGATCATCAGACACAACCTACCGTTTCTTCTGTAGGGGGATATGCTGAGAGTCACATAGTAATTATGTAAGGACAATAACTAAACAATAAAACCCCCAAAGTTGGAGTTGCAAAACGCTTGTATGTCCATGCAGCAATTATTTCTGCTGAGTCACTCACGTATCAATGATCAGACAGAAAATGAGGTCAAAGGTCAAATGTTTTTGGCATCCCACGCAACTGGGGTCAAAGCTCAAATGTTATTTGTGGGCGTGTACGTGGATGCCAATGACATTTGACCTTTGACCCATTTGCTGTCTGATCATTGATACGCGACTGACTCAGCAGAAATAATTGCTGCATGGCTAGCTAACTTTTGGCTAGCTATAATTATAACTCTAGCTAGCCAACTAGGTATAATAGAATGAGCAGAAAATGAGCTTCATCACTGCCATTTACACGAGCTTCTACGCGTTTATTAGTGAGTGTGGTTTCCGGTCAACCATTTTGCGGGGGCGCAAGCACCCGGTATGCCTCTTTCTTGTATATCATAATAAGTTCATTGTCAACAAAACAAAATAATAAGTCAAACTAGCCATAACTTGAGAAAGAAGCTTTAGTTTGCAAATCTACGCATCAAGAACGTGGCTAGAAGCCTATAGAAGCTGTTAGTTTTCGTCGCATTGCAACCGTTGAGCAGTTACAGCTGGAACAGACACACACACGCTAACACAGTCAGCTTTACCGTATCCCTCGTGCGGCTACGCCTCGAGCCATAATGAGACACTAGTTGAAGTTGTTAATAGGCTAGTTATAGTACTTGTAAGCGGTCCTCAAAACACTGTTTTCTAATCGTTGCTTTATAGATTCTCACGATCATTCCCCGTAATTATAATGTAAGGTGATTACGGTAAAAGGTTTGTATATATCCGTTTTGCCACTGTGGAATGAAGCTCAACGCATGGGGTGAATGCTCTATGAGCATCTTAATTGTTTCGTTATAAATAATACGGAGTGACCTCTTCTATACACTCTTGAGCAAAGCAAAACATGCCGAGAGCTTGCAACATTCATTACACTGATGTAACAGCTTACATTTTTCTATTTTTAGTGTACATAACTATAGTAAAGCTGTTTCTCTTGCAGCCATCAAATGGCAGCATCGATACATCGACAGACTCATGACTCTAATGGTCGATAAGGAAACGATTGATATGTGCACTTTGAAACTCTGTCTCGTTGGTCCGCCTCACGTAGGGAAAACAACCACACTCAATCGTCTACTGCAAGTGTACGAAAACATTCAATCAGCTGGAGACAAGGCAAAACATCCAAGCACTCTACTAGCTAACTGCATCCAGGTTATGGCGTTGATTAATGAAGATAAGTGGATATCTTCCATGGATGTCGATGAAGAAGCCAAGATGATTTTCGGCTATCTATGTGGCAAAGTAACTCTCGATGAAATAGATCTACCCAAAGAGGAAATGACAAAGGCAGAAAGTAGTCAAGGATTGGAAACACATTCTAGTGATAAAGACACTACCCCCATCAGCCCAGCTGAAGAAAATTTACCTCACAAAGTCAACACACAGACTGTAAAACAAGCCACACTTACTGACTCAAAAGATAAAGCTGCTGTAGACCACCAAAACAAACTCGCACAGGTCATTCTTCGTTTGCAAAAGCTGATTAAGAGCGGAAACTACTCTCAAATGGCCAAGTGTCTTGGCAACACCTTACTAAACATCAACGATGTCGGAGGTCAACCAGAATTCCTGGAAATGCTACCAGCCCTGAGCAATGGTCCTGCCATGTATCTAGTGTTCTTGGATCTGAGCAAGGAGCTTGATAAGCCCTATGATATCCCCTTCAGTCGAGACGGTAAAGTCATCACTCCTTATAAATCAATGCACACAGTGAAAACCGCTGTCTCTCAAATCCTCTCATCCATTGCTAGTGTGCGTCACATGTCGGAAATTTCAAAGCCTCTCTTAAAAACTCCTCAGTTGAAAGACAAATTTGAAGCATTTCTCACTGTGCCTCCAGTGGCAGCCCTAATAGGTACCCACAAAGATAAGCTTGGCGGAGACTCAGCAGATAGTCTAGAAAGAGAAATATATACCAGAGATAAAATGGTGGAGATAAACACAGCATTGAAGCCAATCACCAAGACTTTTGAGAACATTTTAATTTTTCCCAGACAAAAATCTGACACTTCTAATGATAAAAGAGGAAATTGCTCTTCTGACAGGATGTCCTTTTTTGCCCTTGATAACGATAAAGGCACTGAGAACGCTGAAATTTCTCCATTACGTGGCTTAATGAATAATATATTCTACTCTCGCTTCGGCAAAACCTCTCTTCCAATATCAAAAAACTGGCTTGTACTAGGAATTATTCTTCGAAAGGAATATAAAATTGCCACAGTAGCAGATTGTATTGAAATAGGCAAAATGTTGGAGATGGATGAAGAAGAAACCAAAATCTGTCTACTCTACCTTCATTGTATAGGCTCTATCCTGTACTATACAAATGTACCCGATGATGACGATCCATGCTGGCTCCTCAAATGTCACGTCATCTGCTTACCTCAAGTGATCTTCGATAGCATAAGCCAACTGATAATCGTGTCTATGCTGAGTGTTCATGGTGGAGGCTACGACACTGAGTTTGAGCGAGCAGAATTGATCAGGAAAGGTCAGTTCTCACAGGAGGCCATTGAGAGACATTGCAAATTAGATGTTCAAGTTACCAATAATCTGGAAAATAAATTGCTGATACCATCCGGACCGCTTGTGAAGCTTCTCAAGCACCTCAACCTTCTCTCTGAGATCACACACAAAGACAAAGATAGTGAACGAATCACCTACCTCATGCCGGCTATCTTGGACTGTGCTACAATAGACAAGGTGAGCAACCCACCTCAACCAGACACCAACAACCCAGAACCACTCAACATCACATTCAGCTTTGGTTACGTGCCAACAGGAGTCTTCTGTGGACTCATCACTCGACTAGTTTCCCAAGGCCCTCATGGAATTCTCGGATTGACATGGGAATTGATGGAGGAAGATAGTGTTAAACGAAATTGCATCTCCTTTTACGTTGACTATGTACACAAAGTGACACTGCTCTCTCACGACAGAAGCTACGAGATACGAGTTGAACGCAATGCAGAACAGATTGATTTCTCACTTCACGATCTTTGCTCCTACACTCTGTCAGCAATCATGTATTCTCTCAAGATCCTGTTCCCAAAGTTGAACCTCAGTGTTGCATTTCCATGCTCCTGCCCCAAACACGCAGCAAGCAAGAGTCTCAACAATGTTTGCACCCTTATTCAAGGCCGAAAGATCCACTTCCTGTGTGGTAGAAGTCCTGTCACCCTCAGTAAAGGACAACAAGTGTGGTTGGGGAAGGTAAGTTCTTGATCATGTTGGGTAGTTTTGAGCATACATGTATTATGCTAAGATAACTTGTTTGGAGAAAAGGGACCGTTTAAATGCATTGTTTAAGTTATGGCTGATATAATTCATATGTAATTCATATAATTGTGTCATGTAGCGTGAAGCTCGCAGTGGTGTGCAAGTAAAATAGTAGGACAAACTTGTGGTGTATGTGTGTGCTCATGTTTTGTTAGAAATGTTGTGAAAAAAAGAAAACTTTCTTTTTTGTCTTGCCCATACATGCAGCATGTGTCTATAGGAAGCAGCACGGAACTAGAGGTGCTAAAGTTTGCTGAGGGTGGTTTCTTATTCCACTGGAGCAAAGAGGGCTCCAGACGTCAGATCAAGACAACTGATGATCAGCCCAACACTCTGAGCTTCCAGAGTGTGAGAGAGGAGGACTTTGGTCACTACCAGTGTGAGGTGAAGAATGCAGCTGCTGGGAAAGTGCTCTTCACTCTCTACACAGCTCTCTACAAAGAGGAGACAAGTTAGTTATATAACATTATAATTACTGGACTGTAATTTCATTCTATCAGATCGTAATTCCCACAATAGTTTATATATAATAACTATATCCCGTTGCTATGCTGTTGCTATATATTATGCACCATAATGCACTGAATCTCATATTTTGCACTGTATCTCATATTCTGCACTGACCACAAAGCCTTGAGGGATTTAATGATAATTATATACATGGCATTTTTACATGCCGCATAGCACAGGCTTACAGTTAAAATAATTACTCAGGTACATTAAGGACTGGGACCAGCAATTATTGCTGATTCAGCGGAAACAAAGCTCCGCCCACGATTTTTACTATCAATTGTGCAGTAAAAATGGAGTTTTGCTGCTCTAATCTTTCGCTCAAATTCCGGAGCATAAAACCTTAGTTAAAGTGTTTACTTAATTTTTAGTGCAGTAGTTAGTTCAAAGCTATATACAGGCACTACCGTTAGCGCCTAACAGTGGGATCAGCTAAAGGTGAGATTTTCTAAATAAAGTACTTTTTCAGCTTAATATTTTGCATGTAAAGGCTAATAATTTACTTTTCATTGATCCCACTGTTAGGCGCTAACGGTAGTGCCTGCATATAGCTTTGAACAACTAACTACTGCACTAAAAAGTAAATAAGGTTTTATGCTCCGGAATTTGAGCTAAAGATTACAGCAGCAAAACTCCATTTTTACTGCACAATTGATAGTAAAAATCGTGGGCGGAGCTTCGTTTTCGCTGAATCAACAATAATTGCTGGCCCCGTCCTTAATGTACCTGAGAATTACTGTCTGCTTGAACGGTCCTAGGACACAATCACTGGTTGGAGGCATGTCAGAGTTGAGAGCAGCTTTTTTGCAGTAGAGTTTGAGGTGGGGCTGTTCGAGTTGCTCTGCAGCTTTGCCTTTGGGGTTGGGCTGTATTGCAGCAGCAGCGTTGAGAAGAGAAAGTGTTTTTGCAACGTTCGGGGGGTGGGGCTGCTTTACTCTTGTAGCATCGAGCGAGGAGCCCAACGTTTTGTGAGTCAAGCCATTCGTCGTACCAATGACAGTAATCTTGAAGGGTCAGATACTAGTGTCTTTGAACAGAGATGCAAGCAGCTGCGACTGTAGAAAAGCTGTGGTGTATTTTGTGTTGCTAGGGATATAAACTACGTGCACTCGGGATGCATGGTGTATATTGCACTCAGCCCTCAGGGCTGGCGCCCTTGTGCCCATGTTATATCTATTGACATATTCCTATACCGCATACATAATTATACAGATCCTTTATCCTCAGGACAGCGCAAAAGATCATTGCCATCAGATAAAGAAGTTGAAACTCTGTCAAAGCGTCCGAAAGAAGATGTCACTGTACAAGGTATGATATAAATAGATTTCAGTTATTGCTCATTGGGCATGGTCAGACATCAAAGGATTATACTACTGTTGTAAATACATGCAGTAAATGCCTGGATTATCAATATCACCCAGGATGTGGTCAATATACCTGATGATATTGTGTACATTAATTTCACAGCCTCTACACAGGCTCTCCTTTTTCTGTTCTTTATCACAACAGTATTAATTGGAGGAATAAAGCAAAAATTGAGGAAGCCTGTATCAGGAAGTCGCGTGAGGGTAGAAGGGTGGTAGAAGGGTGAAAATGAGCGTGGGCATGCAGAGCTAGATATATTAGACTGCAGATCTATGACTAAGACTTTTCCTGCAGCCTAGTCTGCAAGCTGGACATAGAGCAGTTTATACAAGCTAGCTATACCTTAGCTAGATTTATACTATAGCTAGATTATGTGTTTATATTTTTACCCATAGTACATTTTCTTGTGTCTTTCTAAATGCTAGATCTAAACTAATAATAGCTTAATCATCATCATCATCTAGCAGGTAGCTACTGCCACCACAGAGCTGGCCACGCTGGTTCCCTGACTTGCAGTAGCTTGGTGGTTGTCTCAGTACAATCTGAATTCGTGGGAGAATACCTTACGTCACGATTGTGGGCTACATATCGCCCACGTTCATAAAAATCCTTGTGGATCACATGATTTCCCAAACCAGGCCTTACTTTTCCTTAACTATACGCCCATTTCTTTCTTTGCTGCTTCATTTCGTCTATTCTTCTTTTTTTGCTACCTTCTATTTAAATATATGCATGAAAAATGACAACAGCAAGAAAAAGGAAGGCCTGCTATACTATATACATGTATGTGCATTGTCATTTTTAGGAAATAAAACAATTAAGGTATTTTTGGTCTGTATACAGTTCATGAACATGAGACTACAGCGTCTGCAGCTCAGTTGTGTCAAGAGTGCTCGGATGAAGCTCTTCTCCAGTTGTCTACCGAGATTGCTGGATATGACAAATACAAGCTCAGGCTGGGCCTCAGTGATGCTGACATAGACGCTATCGATCAAAATCCCGCCACGTTTTATAATATCCCAGGGAGATTTTACACTGCTCTGAAGATGTGGAAGAGTAAAGGTATTGATTTGGATAATCCATCAAATTCAACAGCTACTTATGGTCAATTAGTGGACATTGCATCAAAGATTGAGGACAGAGAGGCAGTTCGTAGCATTCACAAGGCCGCATACAAGTGAGTTATCTAATCTAGTTTAGTGGTGGATCTAGGAAAAGGGAAAGGGGGGTTACGCCCACTTCTGGTGAAGACTAGGGAAAATTCCATTCATAGCCAGGGGACGTCTCATGCATCTTAGACTTGCGTAGAGTGCTACAAACAGTCAACTATAGCTAGCCTATAGGCTACGATTGATTTTGAACACTCGTTTGGCAATTGATACATCAAAACAACAGGCATACAATCTCATTACAATAGCTACAAAAACTGATAAATAGCTAGCTATAGTAGCTGTAGAATGAAAGGGGGGGTTCCATAGCACCCTGGGATCACCCTGTAGATCCGCCACTGTAGTTGAACATCACTTCGACCATTGAGCTTCCAGTCAGACTCTTGTTAAACCGGCCACCCTTGGGACAGTGTGTTGCTTGGCTGGAATAGCGAGATGGCTGTATTTCAGAAAATAGCCACGGCCCCTACCTCGAATCTAATGACTAATTTTGCGTTTCATTTTGCTTTCTATTTAAGTGCTAAACCACACCCAAAACAACGGCCGTACATTAAGAACCTAGTTTGGACGCAGCAGCCAGTATAGTCTCGTGAGCCATACACAAAAACTGATACTACGTATGGTGACAATAATTATATAGCCAGGTTTTTGTGTTGCAATGGATTGCATCCTGTCATGTAGTGCAAAAACCCACAGTCTTCTCCACAAGATAATTATATAGACACTCTACAGCAACTAAAATGGAAGAAGCTATCATGTGAACATGTGAACACAATGGATGATTCATACACAACAATTGTAGATCTATATTATCTATAGAGTTGCACATACAATGTTGTCGATTGCACTGATTTTTGTTTCCATCACACATTATCATGTTCAGTAACTCTGGAGAGAAGGGGTTTTGACTATTTCTGTCTGGGATAATGAAACCATTTTTGGGCTCCCTATTCTTTCTTTTCACTGCATGCAGCTATCCATCAGCTATAGATATTCAAGAAAGCAATACAATGATAGTCTTGATCCTATAGAGTGCCTGATTGTACAACCAACAGTACTTGTCAACGGCAGACGATAGCCCCTTTTGAATGCTTGCAGTACATTTTTGAAATTCTTGAAATGCCATCATTCTGAAATTCCAGAACTCGACACGAAAACCTGGCTATATAGTCACCATACGTATATGGTATCAGTTTTCAAAGTATGGCGCATAAGACTACAGCCAGTACTGGCCAGTATACGGAATAGCGAGTGGCCGCATTTCAAGGCAACTGCGGTAGGCACATAAAGCGTGCGCGGTTGTTTCTAATGCCCACACGCGGTAAGAGACACACAGAGCGCGCAGTTAAACAAAGAGCCGCCAACAAACTTTAAGATCAGTCTGCACAAGGTCAAAAGTCAATAAATCATATCTGGATTCTACTTAACGCAAGGTATTCCTTGCAGACTGCAGGACATGGTTTTTGTATACCGGCCATTTTGTTTGGCATGGATTGCTATAACTATAGATGCACAAAAGTTGCCTTGAAATGCAGGACATGATTGATTGACCTTTGACCTTGTGCAGACTGATCTTAAAATTTGTTGGCGGCTCTTTGTTTAACCGCGTGCACTGCACTGTGTCTCCTATCGCGCGCGGACATCAGGAACAACCACGCACGCTTAATGTGTTTACTGCGAGCAATTAGAATTAAAGCACGCGCGGTTCATTGTGGCGGTAGGTGGAGGTGGGTCACCCTTCTCGGCCACCGTACTTGTGTACACTTGCAGCTATTATCAAATGGCATTGTATTGGTGCAAGCACATGTACACTTAGCCTCGAATCCAGGTTGATTAAAATACGGCCTGATGTTTAATTAATAATAGGCGTAAATACGGCCTGATGTTTAATTAATAATAGGCGTGGCCCGTCCACACCCATGTACTATCTACATTGTATGACCTATGGTGAAGCTTAGCCAGCTAGCTGTGGCCCTCTATTGTGTTGCCAGAAGGCTTGCACACTAGTTTGAAGCCAGAAGAAGCTCTCATTTACCTCTATAATGGTCGCATGGTCGCGATTTTGAACTTGGTTTTTGTACTGACTATGGTAAGTCTTTGATTTTGTGCTTCCAACTGTGACTAAACGACTATCGTAGAGGTAGATGAGAGCCTCTTCTGGCTTCAGTCTAGTGAATAATACAGCCGGCTGCGCAAGCGCAATGCCAAACCGAATATGACGTAAATACCAGGTTAGGAATAAGTCCAAAACATTACAGGTTTACTAACGTATAACAAATCCCCCAGATTCAGTTTGCGCATGTGCACTATCACCCGTGCATGCAATAGATACCAGGCCGTATTTTAATAGGCCTGGATTCGAGGCTAATGTACACTAGGTTTGCAAGTTCATTACTCTTGTGTCTCCCTCCTCATGCAGGACTGGAGGTCATGGATCAGTCAAGACCACAATCCCCATGCACTACTCTGGCAACACTTAGAAACATAGACAAATGGATTAGTGTATAAGAGGCTATTCACCTGAGGAGCAAATTAGTTGAATGCACACATTAATATCAATTTGATTCCGTTTTTACTACGTTCTTGTTAGGTGTGTGCAATTGAATAAAATTAAACCTGGTCCTTCCATTCTTCCTGGTACGGGGATCACTTCACTTCTTTTAGGGTTAGTGTCTTTAGCGAAAACAATAATGGCGACCATTACCTACTCACCATGAATGATGACAAGGCAGGGTCATAGACAGCAGGGTGACAGTTTCCCCCCTGGCATCTTTTATCCAGAGGAGGTATGACACACGAGTACCTATAGATTTAGCAATTAGATCTAGCTTCTGCAGTAAAATTCAGCGTCCTAATTTTCCTACTTTTAAAAATCCTGGAGTACTTTCTTATAGCCGGCCACGGTCAAGCTACCTTATAAATCTCCTTATTTGCTATGAATAGCTACGTTGGTGATACAGCTAGTTGCCATGAACAGCTATACTCAGAAATAACAGTTGACCTTTTTTTTTTAGCAAAAATGTACAGCTTGCCACCCCTTGCAAATTTGAGGTATCTACAGCCCTGCAAGGGCAGTCTATCAACTTAATATATTGGTGCATGAATGCATGGATGGACTGCCAGCTGGGGCCACTCTAGCCTCGATTCAAGGCCGATTAAACGTATTTTAATCGGCCTTGAATCGAGGCTAGGGCCACTCTATACTGCCTTAGCCCTATACCCTTATAATTAGCTGATGCATGGAGTACACCTGCAGGTACTTGATAGAATTGCTGGAATTAAGTTCCTAATTCTGGGTCAACTCTGTAAATAAATGCGTGTTGTTCCAATTAACCCCTTCTTGCCCCATATTCTCACTCTGCGCACACAAAAGGCTTTATAATTAATATTACTCTCGAAATGTTGGCCTCATACTGGGAGATTTGACCTGGCCTGCGTAGTAAAGACTGCTTTACAACCCTGCATGCTCTTGAAATATTGCACTTCAAAGTAGATTCACAGTATAACATGGTTGTGATTTAATAATACTGACTCACGAATTTCGGCAAACATAATTATACAGCAATAATAAAACGTTTTTTCCAGTCTTGTCTTTTCTTTTCTGATGTTCTACTTATGCATGCACGTAAATTTATACTTCTGTATACTGAAAAAGAAAGGGAATCCGACTAGAAAACATTTGCAATGTGAAACCATAGATAGAGAGTAAGGGTGAAACGTTGCTAGGATTGGCCAGGGGAAATCACCAAAAAGCAATAAATTCGGCGAGAGCATAACTCCAATCCGTTACAAACCTTTGCACACACACAGCAAAAGCGAAAATACATCATCGTATTTTAGTGTCATTTTAACAGAAACATTACATTTCAAAAGATGCGTTTTGTTTATGTTAAGTAACGATTCACTAATTAATGAATAATATAATTATGATTTTACTGTGCAGCGTATACCGTACATGTGTTACTATTGGAATATTTTGGGGGTGAAAAACTTTTGCAAATCAGCCAAATCAGCAAAAAAATTTGACCCATTGCGATCTAACTATATATATTGCGTTCTGGCAAGGATCTTATAGGTTACCCTGAATTAGTATATACAGTCCAAACCATTGAATGTTTGGTAACAGTCCAAGTATTATGTCCTTAATTCTATTTAGGAGTGATATATATAGCCAACCAAGTTTGAGGCATGAATTGTATGCTTCTGTCCAGCTGTTAGTGGAGCTGTCTAGGCTTTTCCCAATTATAATAATATATGCTAGCATAATTTTGGAATAATAAGGCACTCAATTAGCATTGAGCATTATTCTAGGCATAGATTTTGACATAGGGTGGTGTGGTTTAGAACAAAATGGACGTAGTTATTGTAGAAAAATACACTACCACATGGCCTGCACATGCTAATGGCATCATCCCGTAGTAGTGACTCACTGTTCTTAGAATTCATTTAATGACAGACAAACTCTCGCTCTTCGCAGATTACATCATATAAAGAAGAGAGGGATTGGCAACAGAAATTAAAACGTAGACTTTTGTGCAGGGGGTGTGGCTTAATCCTGAAACGATGCGTGTTGTCCCCTGCCGTAACGCCGCAAAACACTTTTTTTTATGTTTGAGGCGTTACACAGAGCTTTCTAAGACCCCCCAAAACTTGATTTCCATGCCCCTTGATGATGGGTATTATATGGAAATTCCCAAAATTTTTTCTAGAAGAGCTAGCCGGTACATAGCGCTTTTTTCACCTCTTTTCACCTTTTTTTGATGGCTATGTACCAATAGCACTAAGATTGTCTAACTAAGTAGTGTCCTGGGTCACATAATTATAGCCTCAAGCATGGAAATGAAGTCTAAGTTCAGCAGCAGGATTGTTATACTGACAATCATTTGTCTCCTCAACCGTTCCCAGCCTGGGCTTTACTCGAGGCTGTCTTCCTATGTTGAAGTAGACAGCCTCGAGTAAAGCCGGGGC
Source organism: Halichondria panicea (assembly GCF_963675165.1). Taxonomy (NCBI): domain Eukaryota; kingdom Metazoa; phylum Porifera; class Demospongiae; order Suberitida; family Halichondriidae; genus Halichondria; species Halichondria panicea. The sequence continues at coordinate 1,955,022 of NC_087387.1, forward strand.
AACACGGATAGTTATTTGAGGTCAATTCTGTTGCCAATCCCTCTTTGCTCTATCACATTGAGGCCTCAGTTATGTTACTAGAAAATATTTTCATTTGTGAATTTATTTTGGGAATAATGGGTGACGACAAAAGAATAATAGGTGTAGACTCTCTTGGCATAAAAGAAGAGATTTAGCATAATTGAGAAAAGCCTAGAGCTGTCCCAGCGAACACCACCCACCCACCCACCTTAAGCTTGCAGCTCGTTTCTGTATATACCTTTTCCAGTTCTTACTTCACTCCGTTCACTGCTTTTAATCCCTAGAATATGACACTATGGCATGCAGTATAGCTGTCATTTCTATATTATTATGGTGTTGATTTCTCATCAAACTGTATCAGTCTGTGTCGTTGCTATTTTGCACAGCTACAGGGGAGCTTTTCAGATATGGGTACACCCTTAACCACTTAATTGGTGAGTGCTCAACTTAATTGCAAGAGGGTATCAATTATGCAGGTACTTATGGGAAATCATTCATTGCTAGCTATTATTATGGATGGGATCACTTAGTTAGGAGGGGTAAGTCGTACATAAACAGTACTATAATTATACTATTTCAGAGTGATGGGATGCTAATAGCGTAGTGTTAGCTATATTCATAGTGGTTTCACATTGCCTTTGGGAGGGTATTCCTTACACTATCACCAATCGCTCACACACCCCTCACCCCCTTTATACCACTCACAGGGTGTGCATGAGTATGTCAGTACATGGTGATTTTGGAGTAACCACGAAGCACACACTGTTGGCTATATATGCCAGAGACTTTCATCGGGCTGCATGTTCCCGGATGCCGGTACTTCCTGCCACGCTACATGTAGCTTTGCTAGAGCTAGGATGATTAGTTATCACCTAGTCTTACCACAAATCTATCCATTGCTTTTGTATACATGACGTGGTTTATAGATACGGTCCATAATTTCAAACCAGCATACCAAGTTACATGGAGTTGCCTGTCAATGCACATTCACTGAGCCAGGAATACATCGCTAATAGGCACCAACAACAAACAATATAGGGGGTGTGGCGATCTCAAGTGGGCGTGGTCTAAACTTTTTCGCACCGACGCGCGTGGTTCCTTTCAAACTTCCCCCCAAACTTAAAATCCTGGATGAAACCCTGGCATGTGGGTAGGTGGGATGTGCAGTATACTTAATTCTCTTTATTACCTCTAAGGCCACAGATTAAAGGCTAGAGACGTATATTGTTAGCAGGTTTGGCCACTCATTTCATTCCAACCGCACAGGTACCGTTAGCGTTATGTATAGTATTTCTTTATCAACATGTATCGGATTATTATTCAGATTGCAATGCTGAAGGATTGCTTGTCTAAGCTGGTGTTGTTCTGAAAAGGTAAAATTGATCCCAAAGATCACACACACACACATTAGAAGTGGACACTCTTCATCAAAAAGTACGGAAGCCTGTAGGGGCCATTCAGTTCCACTCTAAGATTCCACTCTAGAATGCACTTCCACTCTGAAATTTCACTCTGGAATGCACTTCCATTCTAAAATTCCACTCTGAACTTCCATTCTGGAGTGCACTTCCATTGTGCCAATCACATGATATCACGCGTTGGCCTCATCTTGTACCGAGATCGTGTCTACTATTAAAACCAGTGACTAAACTGCTCTGATAAATCGTTTGTGAGTATGGTATATATTACTGTGTGTGTGTATAGTATTTATTAGTGGACTCTGCAGTTGAGAATGGTTCATGTTTTTGATGACCTCCCATGCACATGCAAGTAGATATAAATTACTATATATTCTGTAGCAAGGAGTATGGAGATTCAGCCGTTGTATAGCTACACATCTTTGAGATTATAAATCTGACCCCCCCCCCCCCCTACACATACAGTGTGGTATCTGTATTAAAGGAGTGTGCATGTGGAGTATATAGTGTCCTCAATGCAGGATAAAGTCCCGCCACCCAGCTCTGCCCTCTCTGATGTTCAACCAGAGTGGAGCCTGGAGGTATATGTCAAGACAGCAAAGGTCAAATTGACATCATCTGGTCTGTACGTGTTCAGGCACTTAGTAACAGAACTGGCAGCTATGAACATTAAAACTGCAGCTAGAAATTAGCGTTTTATTGATGATTTGTAACATTTATATCAATTTGTGCATGTGTTGGAGACAGCATTCATGTCCCCAATGCTGTCACCGTATAACAGTGGTTGTTTGGTTGTGTCCTAACTATGTTTCAGAATAAGTATTACAAGCAGTAGTTGTTGGGGATTAACAAGATAAAAAACACAGGCCGGATTAGCCTGTAAGAATACCCATGCACTCTCAAAATATTAACAAGTTTCTCAACTTTACTATAGCCATTTTTCACACTGGATGGAGACAATAACACAATGGCATTTCAGAATGGAAATGCATTCTAGAATGGAATTTCAGAATGGAATTTCAAAATGGAAGTGCATTCTAGAGTGGAATTGCAGAGTGGAAGTGCATTCCAGAGTGGAATTTTAGAATGGAAGTGCATTCCAGAGTGGAATTTCAGAGTGGAAGTGCATTTTAGAGTGGAATTTTAGAGTGGAACTGAATGGCCCCTGCTTCCGTAAAAAAGTATAAGATGTTTCAGTTCAGTCACAACTTTTTAGTTTCTACTATACAACCCCCAAATCACTTGTTTATTTCTATCTGTAGTTTTCCACTGAGCATGCAGTCTGAGCTCACCCTGGCCCCCCACATGCATGGAGACCATCAATAGATGGTTTGACCAACCTAGCGTGGAGGGGATAGTGGAGGCACTAGAGAAAGAGAAGACTGAATGGGCCAAGCAACAACTCAAGGTGAGTTCAAAGGCCAAGGTCCCTATCATGTACACTGTAGTATACTTACATTGTATGAGTAAAGATGTACTACTCCCACACACAATTATAACGTTGTTGTTGGCAGACACTAGCTGGGTAAATGGTGAGTCGAATTACAGCTCTCTTTAAAAAAATTATGCGTGTGAAGTCATTGTTAAACTGAGCTAGCTGTGCATAAGAATGCTTGCATTAGGGCTTACGAGCCATGCTGCATCTAATGAAGATAATATAAACACTACCTTCTTTCTAAAGTTTGCTATATAAATTTCCAGTCCCCTACATTGCTAAAGATCCCTCACCGACAGCTGGCTTTGGGCGCTCAACTGTCCATTGCTGAGTGTTTTAAAATAGAGTATCGTATGAGCCAAGCATGTATGGTAAGTCATATGATAGTTCACATGCTTAATGACGTTATGGTTTACTGTACGTTCAGACGGGGAAGGACTTCTACAAGGGTGTGAGAGCGGTGCTAGTAGACAGGGACAATAGCCCTCAGTGGACTCCAGCCATTTTACAAGACGTGGCTGATGAGTTCGTAGATCAATACTTTGCTAGATTACCAGAGGACAAAGAATTGCAACTCTAGCATCATGTTCGATGAGTGCGAATAAGTTATTGTGTGTGTGATGATATAATTATACCTCTGTTGCTTTAGCAGAGTTTATTTCAGGTAAGGGGCAGAGGGGAAATTTCACCCCCCCCCTTAGATGATCAAAAATGTTACCAATGTCCAAGTAGGTGATCGCAGGATAGCTATATATACGTTATAGTTATTGACTGGTTGACTAGTAATTATGGCTTATAAACAACCAATGCCGAGGGCGCAGCCCGAGGCTGAGGTTGTTTATAAACCATAATTACTAGGCAACCAGTCAACAACTGATTTATTTACTGCAAAAACAGCAAAACAGTCATTTGAACATCAGTGGAGACAGTCAAACTTGCTCTCACAGCCTCAGAATTATGCAGTTAGAACAGTTACAGGCATAGAACTAGCACTAGCAGTACTACTGTGGAGCTACATGAGCTAGCTAGGTTCAGCTAGCTGGAAGCCATGCATAAACTTTGACCAGACCCGCCCACCACTAAATGCAGCTGCGAGGTTTGTACATATAGCTAGCTAGCTACCTGTACTGTAGCTCTGAACACTTGTCTGTTATTGTCAACAACACCACAGTCTACTTGTAATCCTCTACTTCTGAGCCACAGCCTTGACTACTGAGAAAGCACAGAGCAAGAATTTGACTACAGGCTTCAGCTAGTTCAGTTCAATACTGTCAAGCTTACACAACATTTTTGAATTTTATTGCAATGTACCAAATTTTTTCAAGATGCATCATATCAATTCAAATCTGCTGAGGAAGTAGATTATAAGAATAGTGCCTGGGGGAAGTAATTATATAATATAATTACTGGACATCACCTAGGATACGGACTGAATCAGTAAATAAGTAAATCTAAGCTACATGTATAATTACAATCATATGTATTAAATGTACATGTATATTATAGTAGCTATAGCTTCAAGTCTGGTTGAGCTATAGACCATGCATTCCTCTTTTTGGGAAGTGAACAACACTTCGACGTCCTCACGACGTAGCTGCACAAAAGTGTGTTGCCAAGATCTGCTTAATTGCTTCATTGGGGCAAGCGAAGCGAGTTTCTACTATACATCATGTATACCTACTAGTGCTCAGCGGTGCAATTTTTTGTATGATTTTATGTATAGCTACCATAATTTAATTACACCACTTGAAAAATACATTTCATAGTGGCATATCTTTTAGAACACAAAAAATTGCGTCAATCGAGCTGGCGCTTATGTTCTATACACCATAGTATACACCTAGTCTGGTGTAAAAGAGTGCAATTTCACTAGATGTACAACTACAGTTTGATTTTTAGTTTCTGTATATTTTACAGCTGCGTCTAGACAGTAATTGAATGGTATATACCCACCCTATATACCTAATGTATGATCGAATTTCAAATTTGAAACAGATTTCTCATATTCTACGCCTCAAGGCATAATCATACCATAATTTTGGAACTACCGTATTACAATAGCCGAATAGGCTGAAACTTTGAAGTAAGTATTTAAGTATAGTAAGTTTTACTTGAAGTGACTTTCAACAGGTGACTTTTACAGAAAAAAGATTGCATATAATTATATATAATATACTGTATAGGATTTACAACTAGTTGTTTCAAGTTTCGGTGATTTGAAGAAAGTAGTGACTTACATAGTGACTTTAAAAAGAAAAAAATTGCATATTCAAGTTTCGGTGATTGAAAGGTCAGTTGAAGTAAGTAAGTAGTTAAGTTTTACTTGAAGTGACTTTACAATAGGTGACTTTGTAACTAGTTGTTTAAGTTTCGGTGATTTGAAAAAGGTCCTTAAAATGGAAGTATATTTGGCGTGAGGATAGAGCACCACCATTATTTCAACTTTCAAGGGTAAGTTGAAGTTTTCAAACTGGATCGAGCAACGAATCACTCCAGAATTTTTATCAAGGAGAAAGCCGTTTACTTTTTGCGCTTTAGTCGCCTTCTTGTTAATCAATCTACGTATGATTTTGCTCACCAACAGAATGTAGAGGCCTGCATAAACTTCACCCATAAATATTTTTCTGAGGCACATCCAAACCAGGCACACTTTTCACTTTTGAGATTTGTCGGTTGTAACGAATATTCAATTAGGGCTGTCGACTTTTCTTCACTGGAGACATCATCGGAGACATCCATTCCTGGAGTGACAAGAAGCTTGTCCTTGTTGATTATTATGTCTGGGGCCCCTCTAAACAAAAATGCAGCAGACATGAGTTTGCTAACTTTTAGCAAACCAAGGATTTTTGTATCCCACCGTGGCCCTTTTTCAGCTGTGTAGGAGGTTGTAACTTTAAAACACTTTGGTATAGCATAGCAGAGTCTTTCCGTCCAGTCATTTTGATCCCAATTGAACACATTTGCACGTGGTTCATTATTATGGTGTTTCTTTCAGATTAGTGCCTGCCAGCAGTGCTATTTCGTTCCTAAGAGATTGTTGTATACGATCAGGACATCCTTCAGCAGCGACTTCCATGTTGTAACTATCCAAGAGCCAACGATTGCATTGGAAGTAAGGCTCCAAGAAAATGTGATCACGACCGGTGTAAATACTAGGCGGCAGTGTTCCATCTTTTGGTTCAATATGCATCAGCTTGGCTATATGGAAATAACTTGTACCTGAACATGTTGCATGCATTTTGTTAAATCCGTACACGTACATATTTGAAGTCAGAGGAGGAGAAAAAAATGACCCATCAATAGCATTGAACAGTCCAAGCAGAGAATTTCTCAACTCTTTCCTAATCAGAGCACCCATAGCTGGATTTAATGTCTGAAAATGTGACAGGGCCTAGGAAAACAACCCTTATGGAGCAAACTAATTAATTGTATTTTATTGCTTAATTAAATAAAGCAGTGCTTAAGCTTCAAATTGATTACAATATCACTCACTTTGCACCTTCCTACCCCAAAATATTTTCGGGTGAAAGGGGGACAGTATTGACCTACCGTTTTGAGAAACTAATGTTCCAAGTTCTATCTGCATAATTATAAGAACAGCATGAAAAAATTCAATGGCTGCCTTGTAACGGCTATACAAAAAATTTTCAGATAAAAAAATTTTTTTTTTAGTTAGAGGAGATATTGAAGTTACTTCTTATGAAAGAAAACCAAAATCCTAAAATAGCTCTAAATATTTTACTTTGTAGTGTACTGAACATTATTAGTTTGCTCCATAAGGGTTGTTTTCCTAGGCCCTGTCACAAATGCTGAAATGTAATAGTTCCCTGTTTGTCTTCGTTTGAAAGTTGCAATGCGCAACGAAGAAAATAAATACCAAAGTAGTAAAAATGTACTTTAGTACAATCTCTTTTGGCACTGGGTTCACCAGCAGCCATAGCCATGTTCTGTGAGGTCAAAATGTCATGATAGTATTAATCAACACATAAACATTATACAAGCAGGAGTAGAATCGGAATTGAATGGAGTAGAATGTCCACCTGGAGATTTCTCCCATAAGGCTAATTATTGGCTATTGCATACACTAGCCTAGAAAAGGTATAAAAGAGGCGCCTTATTTAGAACAAGTAGATCTACAGTAAGTTCTATAAAAGACTGGTAGCCATGTTGAGCAAAAAAAGGAGCACCGATTACAATAAAACAATCCATTGGATAAGGTGCAAACTAAGCTTTTTCCCAGCCGATCATGTCAATCCGAGGTGCACGCTCTTCAAAATACCATGCAGCAGAAGAGCCATGCCAGCCCATTGATCTCCAGCTGGCGGAAGGGCACATCAGCTGAATCAGAACTATGTATTACATTACTCTTGTTCTCTGCATACCGCGTACCGGATACCGTATAGCGGGTATATTTCGAGGGTATAAACTTTCGCGGATTGACTGGTAAAAAGGTTTTCGCGAATTTAATTTTCGCGGAATAGCAATCTTTCTGCAGCATGCATGCATGCTATATTAAATTCGTGGGTATAAATGTTCGTAGTAGATCTACATGCTTGATCAGCGAAAACCGTGAACATTTATACCATCGAAATATACAATATCGTACATGATCGTTCTATCTTTGCCTGTACTTGTTTATTTGTCCCCCCTCCCAAGATCTACGGTAAGTGACCGACTGACTGACACGTTACATAATCACGACATCAACCTACTTTGTCTTTGTTGAAAAATAAGGTAAAAGCTGGCTCAGACAGAGCCGTCTGTCAAATCTCTTCTCACCAGACCGATTTTTCTCTAATGCAACAATGTGCCTCACTGTCAAGGCTCTAGGCTCTCAGACTTTGTTCTAGCTCTCTCCTGGATCATATTTTTATCTGTCGAAGGAGGTTTCCAGTGGAAACTGTAAAGAGAGACCTCTAGGGGTCTATGGCCAGGTTCAACTCTGTAGATCTAACTCAGTATTAAATGCAGAAACAGCAAAACAATTTTTTTTACTAGATAGTGTATCTATGGCTAGATTTGTATGTTGATTTGGATATGGACTTACATGCATGCACGTATCTTTCTTATCTTACAGTTTTGTAAGACATGTGACTAAAAGAAATACACTAAAACGTCACTTACACGCCCAATTTCCTTTGTCATCAACAACGAGTCGGGTAGGTACAGTATAGTAATGTATGTCAGTGCTATCCACCTCAAAACTCAACCCTTCAAACACACAAGCAGGACGAGGTGGTGGTGAGCAGTGACGGAACTGGAGGGGTTAAGTACATCCTTTTGAACAGACCGAAAGCTCTAAATGCTTTCAATGTGCACATGGTCAAGAACATCACGAAAGAGATGAAAGTAAATGATCATCAGTCTTTTAAGAGTTGCACAAAACTGGTCGTATAAATGTACGTATAATTATAATCATAATTTGTTCAGCTATCAGTGCTAGTCTTGTTGCCTGCATGATGAACCTTTGCGCACACACATAGCTGTCAATGTAATTATTGTTGCATGCAGACACTTAGTGGTGTTACTAACTCCAGGAAATGGAGGCGGACTCATCCGTTCGTGTTGTGGTGATGGAAGGGGCGGGGGACAAGGCTTTTTGTGCTGGAGGAGACATTAGAGGTACTCTAAAGTGTGTAGAAACTGCGTTTAGGACGTTGTTCAAAACCATTAAAAAGAACAACGGTTCTTTTATGCAATGTCATACATTCACAAGGGGATTAAGTACATGTATTGGTTATTGCCCAGCACAAACGAGGGCATTATATTATCCAGTGCAATATATGGCATGTTGCATGAGGGCGCCTGCAATAACTAACTTGTTGCCCAATGACGTCAAACTTTTCTGATTAGTCGAGTTTTTCCCTGTATATTTTGAGTGGAATTTTAGTGAATTCATGAATTCCATAGTAAATTCTTAGGTGTTCTTCCCACAACTATTGCAAAGATAATTATTGAGCCTATAAAATGAGTTATTGGCAAAAGCAGATTTTTTTCACGAAATCTACTGCATTTGACAAAAGCAGTAAATGCATGCAGTATAGCTGCATTCTGTCTTTTCTATAATTATTGTTTGTGCTGATTTCTCATCAAACTGTATCTGTCTCGTTGCTATTTTGCACAGCTACGGGGGAGCTTTTCAGATACGGGTACACCCTTAACCACTTAATTGGTGAGTGCTCAATTTAATTGCACATGAGGGTATCGATATTAATATGCAGGTACTTACAAGAAGCCATTCATTGCTATTAAGGATGGGATCACTTTAGGAGGGGTAAGTCATACATAAACAGTACTATAATCATACTGTTTCAGAGTGAATGGGATCCTATTTCTTAATGGGATGCAAATAGCGGAGTGCTAGCTATATTCATATGGCTTCACATTGCCTTCGGGAGGGTATTCCTTACACTATCACCAATCGCTCACACACCCCTCACCCCCTTCATACCACTCACAGGGTGTGAGTATGTCAGTACATGGTGATTTTGGAGTAGCCACAGAGCACACACTGTTGGCTATGCCAGAGACTTTCATCGGACTGTTCCCGGATGCCGGTGGATCGTACTTCCTGCCACGCCTCACAGGAAGCCTCGGAATGTACCTGGCATTAACTGGTATGCGATAGTGTAGGATATACATGTATATGTGGGTATAGGTGGAATGGGCAGTATACCTCTTTTTATTACCTCTAGGCCACAGATTAAAGGCTAGAGACGTATTGTTAGCGGGTTTGGCCACTCATTTCATTCCAACCGCACAGGTACCCGTTAACGTTATGTAGTATTTCCTTATCAACATGTATCGGATTATTATTCAGATGCCAATGCTGAAAGATTGCTTGTCTAAGCTGTGTTCTGAAAAGGGAAAATTGTCATCGTCTGATCCCAAAGATCACACACTCATTATTAAGCAAGAACTGGACACTCTTCATCAAAAAGTATATAAAGATGTTTCAGTTCAGTCACAACTTTTTAGTTTTTACTACAGCCCCCAAAGCACTTTTTTTTATTTCTGCCTGTATAGTTTTGCACTGAGCATGCTCAGTCTGAGCTCACCCTGGCCCCCCACATGGAGACCATCAACAGATGCTTTGACCAGCCGAGCATGGAGGGGATAGTGGAGGCACTAGAGAACGAGAAGACTGAATGGGCCAAGCAACAACTCAAGGTGAGTTCAAAGGTCGAGGTCGCTATCATGTATGTGCAGTATAGTATACTTACAGTAAAGATGTACTACTCCCACACACGCACACACACACACATATAACGTTGCTGTTGGCAGACACTGAGTAAAATGGTGAGTCGAATTACAGCAATCTCTTCAAAAAAATGATGCGTGTGAAGTCATCGTTAAACTGAGCTAATATTATTCTGAGCTAATATACATAATTATGTATATAAGAATGCTTGCACCACTTCCACTATAGTAGTATTAGAGAGAGGCATTAGGGCATACGAGCCATGCTGCATCTAATGAAGATAATAGTAAACGCTACCTTCTTTTCGATAAAAATTATTACAACAAACTATAAAGTTTGCTGTATAAATTTTCCAGTCCCCTACATCGCTAAAGATCACTTACCGACAGCTGACTTTAGGCGCTCAACTGTCCTTTGCTGAGTGCTTTAAAATGGAGTATCGTATGAGCCAGGCATGTATGGTAAGTCATATGATAGTCACATGCTTAATAATTTATGGTTACTGTACGTTCAGGCAGGGAAGGACTTCTACGAGGGTGTGAGAGCGGTGCTAGTGGACAGGGACAATAGCCCTCAGTGGACTCCAGCCATTTTACAAGACGTGACTGATGAGTTCGTAGATCAATATTTTGCTAGATTACCAGAGGACAAAGAATTGCAACTCTAAACAGTGCAAATGGAAGTTTATTAGCTTTTGGTTAATTGAGTGTGTATGTAATTCAACTCAAGATGTTCCCCTTCTATTGGGTGTATGGCTGTTTTTTTAATTAGTGCTTCAATCGATCTGTCAATTATCTTTTGGTTAGCTTCATATCCTTTTTGGTTTCAACACATAATATACTCCTTGTTTATACTATATAGGAATGGTACATGTGCATTTTCGCATAGGTTCATCCTGTGGATCTTGTAAATCACCCCCTAGACTAGCATGTAAGTTAGCGGTCTATATTTGAGACTACATACAAAACGATAGAATTGAACATGCCCTCCTTGTGTGGTAGTGTAGTTCTACTGCTCTCTATGCTAGCAATAACAAGCTATGCTGAAGAAATATCATCGTTTTGTCCTCCTGGATTTGTACGTAATGAGACTGGCAGCTGCTTATGTTGGAAACACCACCTGCATGGTATTTTACAGTGCAATGATAACACTGGTGTTGCTAAGATTGCAGATGGTTACTGTATGACATTTGACTATCAAATGAAATCGATTGTCATTGGAAAATGTCCGTTTCGTAATCACTCCTCTTTTGAACTTGATAGGGAAGCACTTTACACAACTCTACCAGACAGCGTATATGACCTGGAGTCTAAACTATGTGGGGGTTATCACAGGGAAGGTATTCTGTGTTCTAAATGTGAAGAGTTTTACGGCCCATCTGTAACTTTCTCCATGGACTGTGTGCCTTGTAGAAATGTGTTCGGACATTTTGGTCGATTTGTTTATGTATTGATTCAATTTGTTCAAGCTACTCTGGTGTATCTGTTAATTATTGTGTTCAATATTCGTCTAACAAAGAGCCCAATGAATTGCTTCCTACTGTTTGCGCAAGTTGTAGTGAATATGGTCAAATATGACACAGCTTTGTATTCAAGGTTAGTCTACGCTACAAGTAAAAGCAGCTTTTTTAACTACAGTATGAAATTAGTTCTCAGCTTTTACGGGTATTGGAATCTCGATTTCTTTCCTATTATTCTTCCAGACTTTTGTATAGCTACCTCACTGAAAGGAATACACCTAATTTTTTTACAGTACATAGTAGCCCTCTTCCCATTGATTCTTACAGCGATAATCTACTTCCTAGTGAATCTATACACTCGTCATGTTAAAGTTGTTGTGTTATTGTGGAGAGTAATCAGGTACTGTCTGAGTCCCAAACTATGCTGTGGCTTTAGATGGATGTTAAATAGAATCAGCATGCAAGGCCTTGCCAATTCCTTTGCCTCCTTTCTTCTCATAGCGTATTCTAAAATCATCTTTGACTCTGTTAGTTTCTTTCTTCCTACACACCTCTACACAGTCAATACAACGTATACCTCACCTGTTACAGTCATGTATTATGACCCCAGGGTCGAATTCTTTGGCCCTAAGCACTGGTCATATTCTATACTTGTGTTTATTATCCTACTCTTGTTCACAGTTCTCCCATTACTACTTCTTTTTCTGTACCCATTTTGTTCCTCTCGATGCACCAAGTTCTCCTCTCACTCCATTCGATTCTTTGTAGAGAGCTTTCAAGGCTGGTTCAAAGATGGCACGAAGAAAGGTACGAAGGACTTTAGATTAATCTCATGCTTAAATCCACTAGTACGAATTGTTTTCGGTCTAATGATCATGTTGGTAACCATGTTTGTGGATCCTTCATCAGATTATTACTTCTCTCGATGGCTTTTGGTTGGACTAATGTTTGTTGCAACTTCTATGTTCTTTGCTCTTGCTAGGCCATACAAATTTGAGTACATGAACTCTTTTGAGGCATTATTATATTCACTACTAGGCATTATCTCATTTCTTGCGTCTTACACACTTGGTTTTTACGTTATCTTCCTACTGTGTCCAATACCAATGATAGTTCTTTTGGGATATGGAATGTGCTTGTTCCTGAAACGAGTGAGAACTTTGTTTAGAATCTGTCGTGATAAAAAACTGAATCACTATCCTAGCAGTGAAAGAAGGAGGTTGATGCGGAGTGGATATACCGAGTGTCCATTACCGCATCGATTGGAGAAGCCTGGTTTGTACAAAAGCACACCCACTCCACGGAACATGGATAATTACCCCCCGCCGTTGGAACGCAATATTGGTAGCTATGGTGCAATCGCTGACTCTAATTAGACCCCATACTTAGTTTTGTATGAATAGTGTAATTATCAATATAGCTTGCAGCATCTACAGCATGGTAATTGTTTTACAGCACGACTTATTTTCACGAACAGCTTATGGTTATTATTTTGCTGTAAATGGTGTGTGTACTAGTGTGTGCATTAGATATATATACTGTATATCTTTCAGATGAAAGCATACAATACAACTGCGATACTTTCATTGTTTTGCTTTCCTATATGCAGAGAATTCCCCTTGACATTTAATACTGTATACTACAGCCATATTTGGTGTGTGTGTGCATAAGCGAACAATTATCATAACCTTTCAACTGTATACATAAGAGAGTAACAGTGTGTCTAAAGCTATAGTCTAAGAAAGATACATAGTTGTGTGCTTGTGTTCATGTGTTTGAATTATAGCGTAGGCATAATTATAATAAATACATTTGAAGTCACTTTATATTTTAGCTATAGCCTGTACTAAGCTGACAAATTAAGTGGAATGTCTAGCATAGTTCCTAGTATTTCTTTGTGTGTAGCTGTGCTAGCGTTGCTGCCTCAAGGGTATTCACAACCACATGGAATTGACTCATGTCCACCTTGGTTTCAATACAATGGATCTTACTGTGTGTGTGGTGACACTAACAAAACTGGAGGTATTGTAACTTGTAATGAGACTCTTCAAATGTCATATCTACTACTGGACTATTGCATGACCTACGACAATGTCATCAATGAAACAATACTCTTTTACTGCCCTTACGACACAAGTAAGCATAAGAATCATACTCAAGTCAAACAGTCACGCCAAATGGTACTCAATACAACCGTTAGCAAACTTATCAGCTTCTTTTGTGGTCCTTTAAAAAGACAAGGGCCGTACTGTGAGCAATGCATGAAAAATCACGGTCCGTCTGTATTTACAGAAAACCTGAAGTGTATAAATTGCGATAAGACTTACAGTGGCTGGACGTTTTATTTAACTCTTGAGTTTTTTCCTCTTACTGTGTTCTTTCTTGTGATCGTTCTCACTGGTATTAGTCCCTGTTCTGGAAGCATGAATTCATTTGTTATGCTCAGCCAGCTGTTTTCTTTACTGTTCTCCTACGGCAACCAAGATCAACTCGTTCCCCCTTACGGAGAAGCTGTTCACGTGATAGTGCAATTAATACGGACTTCCTACGGTTTTTGGAATCTAGATTTCTTTAGAGGTCTAGTAGGTAATTTTTGTGTGAGCAGTCATCTAACTAATCTACAAGCTATTTCCCTACACCTGATTCCACCGTTCTATCCAGTTATTTTACTGATTGTAGCCTCAGGATTAATCTATTTGTATCACCGAAACTTTCGTCCATTTGTGAGAGCGTGGAAACCGTTCAAAAAATGTCTCTCTCATTACCCACTTCCAAATGATCTCCGATGCTCTATTATACGATTGTTTGTTACCTTTTATCTATTTGGCTACACTAAGATATTGAGCACATGTACTTTACTTCTTGTTCGAGGCTCTTTGTTTAAACTGAATAGTAGCGAAAAAACTTCTGTCCTTTTGATGTCTCCTGATATTGAATATTTTAGCACTAACCACACAGGTTATGCCGTCATTTCACTCATCTTACTAATACTAACAATTTTCATACCAGCTGTATACCTAACGATACACCCTCTGTTAGAGAAAAAGTGCAATGGCTTCACACGTATAACGTTTATTACGATCACAGTGGATGCATTCTCATCTTGTTTCAAGGATGGTCAAGATGGGCAAATGGACTGTCGACATTTTGCTGGAGCCTATTTGTTGCTAAGAGTTATCGCGGTGATGCTGTTTTCTGTTATCTGGAGTCCATTAGCAACTTACCTCACAATCACAGGCGTATTTTTCCTAGCAACTGTTACTGTGGGTGTGTGTCGTCCTTACAAGCAAAAGTTACATAATGTTCTAGACATTGTGTTTTTTTCTCTTCTCACCATTGGAATTCTCTTTGCCTCGCTCGCAAATTTTTTGGTTTTGAGTGACAGTGTTCAAATTTTTTTTACTGTGATAGTCCTGTTTAGTTTTTTAATTCCCCTCCTATATGCGTTGCTATACATCAGCTATCATCTCATAAAGCTTGTTATTCTTCTGGTATCATGCAGCTGCAAGAAGAGACGACAGTACGAGGAAATTACACAGTATGAAGATTCGGCTTCAATAAGTAATGAGCATTCTGCCAACAACAGCGACGCACACAACAAATAGTCACTCATGTCATGTGTTTTGTGCATTTTATCTGCATCTGTGCTGATTATGAATGTGCTTTCATTTTTACTTTATCTGGTTGAGTTAACATGTAAAGTAAAGGGGAGGAGTTGAGCTTCAAGCAATTGCACACATCAAAACAGGTCGTAAAAGAGTCTTTCCTATGTATATACACAAGGCAGTATACATGTGGCCAAAATTTCAGTCCCCCGCATGTCCCGGGATAGGGAGGGGGGGGTGAGGGGGTAGTGATTGATAGTGCATTATGCCTTGAAGTTATTATGAATGAAAGTGTGATAAAAAGGGGAGGATTATGCCTTCAAAAGTGTTATGGAAGTGTGATTGGCTAGATGATCTTAGATCTATAATGTTTATCAAAAGGGGAGGATCTGCAGTGGGGACCATTTCCAGATTTGCCAATTATCTTTTGGTGTCAAACTGAAATCCAAACCAGAGGTCTGAACCAACAGTCATGCTTGTAAATGCAATACTGACTGTCATAGCACTTCAGTTGCTGTGTCCTCAGTATGGTGTTCTCTCTCTGCGTATTGGAGCTTTCAATGTGCAAGTCTTTGGCCAGACGAAATTTGGGAAGCAGCATGTTGTCTCTACATTGAGCCAGGCACGTACATAGCTTGTATGTGCATGTGTAAACAGTATTGTATGTGTTGATCACTGTGTATTGTTCACTTTGTATTGATCACTGTATATTGAACTGTGTATTGTGTGTGTGTGTGTACGTGTATTGAATCACTGTGTATTGATCTCTGTGTATTGATCACTGTGTATTGATCTCTGTGTATTGATCTCTGTGTATTGTTGATCTATGTGTGTCACAGTATTGTATTGATCACGTGTATTGAATCACTGTGTATTGATCTCTGTGTATTGTAGATCTATGTGTGTCACAGTATTGTATTGATCACTATAAAAGCTGGCTCTGTCAAAAAACGTGGCCTCTGTAGTTGGAAATTGATGTTTAAGCTTATGGATGGAAATCTTGTGTGCATAGTTGGGGGATGTCAGGTACATCGCAAGCCCATATCAAGTTTTGTTCTGCTGTAACTTAAAGTTGCAGCCCAATCAGATTGAAGCTTCACCGTCATCACCACATGGTACACCCACGTGTTGATACGCAGAGCATGCATGCAGGTGCATATTGTGTATGTATGTTCATACATATACTGGACTGCAATCTGATTGGTCTGATTCGGTTGAAAATAATTATGGTTGCAGCAGAACAAGGCATGATTTAGGTTTGCAAACCAACCATGTGCGCCTGTTTCTCGGACGTCGGGTCATGCCCAACTAGAGTATGCACACTGTATAAAACTTTGTCTTTTTGTTATCCTAGCCTTTACATCATGGTTCCGCTGTAACCTAGCCTTTACATCATGGTTCCGCTGTAACCTAGCCTTTATATCATGGTTCCGCTGTAACAGTGGAAGACGTCTAAAAGCCGACGCTACAACCATTTTGGAATTTTTACCTAATAGAGTTGTACTTCATAACTTTTCTCTGAACAGATTGTTAGGAGGTACGATATCATCCTTGTACAAGAGATCCGAGATTCATCAGAAAGTGTGATTTATTCTTTCTTGGACATTGTTAATAGGTATAATTATTGTAAATGTAAGCAATCATGGATATATCTCTTATTAATTAATTCATTTCCATGCAGTGAATGTCCACCTCATGTGAAATACAACCTTGTTGTAAGTGAGAGATTAGGACGATCTGCCAGCAAAGAGCAGTATGCTTTCCTATACAGGTACACATGCACATCCATTGCATACATGTACATTGCAAGCTAGTATTCTATCTCATGTGTCATATGTACATGTATGTATAGATTGGATAAAATTGAAGAACCGGAGGTATATCAGTATGAAGATGCTTTGGATCATTTTGAGAGAGAGCCATATGGCATATTTGTGCAACCAAAAGAAATAGGTGAGCACATAAAAGGTGTATGATATGAATTGAGAAACTGTTTGTTATAAATTGGATACATGACATATTGTACAAACAGTGCGAGTAAAAGCTTGCATATAATAGGCTTCTAGCCATGTTTTCTTGGATTACGGTATTGTGGCTAAAACTTCGTTCTCGGATTGAGTTTTGCTCACAACTTAAGCTTATTACGGTCTCTTCAGGATTGTTTAAGCAATCTACTTATTAGTTCGTTCATGAACATCAGCCATTACTTAAGACTTTGAACCTTTGGAATCCTTCTTAGCAACGACAATTGTTGACCTTTTCCCATTGATTTTCTGCAAATACATTTCGAGAGCAAATATTTTTGTGGATTTCACCAAACCGCGACCGCGAAAATGTGTGACAAAAACAAAGCCAACCTCGAAATAATATAATTACGAAATTCACAAAAATGGCTAATCCCGGAAAAAAGTTGACCCTTGAATATTACCCGCTGTACGATATTCAAAAGCTATTGTTTTATAGCTTGTTTTTTTGTAGCCATAATTTTTGTAGCCATAATTATAGCTCGTACTGAGTGAGGCATTAGCACCAGTCTTACTGTGGCTTAGGATTACTGGCGCACATGGGTGCTAGTGATTTTTTTGACCTGGCATTACAGTCATAGAAAAATCAGCCTTGCGACAAACCAAGTTTTGATTATTTTTTGCTTGCTTGCTCGTTATATAGCGCCATACATAATAAGAAACATCAATACCTCTCGATTAACACAGCTAGGTTATGATGATGCTGATGACTCTAATTAAATCTCATACAGTGTTAATTAGACAACGGTCAAATGCTTCATTGTGCAGCTCAAGGTATTACGTTAATTAATAATTATGTTACTCTGTAACAGGATGTCCACCGTTTTTTATACTTGGAATTCACGTAAAACCAAGCGAGGTGGTTCAAGAAATGAACCAGCTTGACGAGGTGTTTCTTCAAGCTGCTCAAACATTTAAAACTGAAAATGGAATAATCCTTGGTGATTTCAATGCTGGCTGCTCCTACCTCTCATACTCGGAATACATGTCCCTGGATCTGATGACTGACACGAGGTATTCTTGGCTGATTGACATCCATGAAGACACAACAACTACTGACAGTGACTGTGCGTATGATAGGTGAGAATACGTGACATCGCACGTTCTGATAATATATACTGCTTTCTCTCTTTTCAACAGAATTGTTGTGTCAGGAGAAATCAGAAATTACATTCCTAACCAGAATATTGGAGTGTTTAGATTTGATGTGGAGTATGCCCTGTCCTTAGAAGAGAGTCAGGAAGTTAGTGATCATTTCCCAGTCGAATTCGAGGTTGGAGGTACGTTTGATTGCAAATGCAACTTTCGAATGCAAATGAATTATGCACTCGTGCATGTCCATCCCTATACATAGGCACCTACATTTCTAAGCAGTGGGATCCAGTATCACTGGAATGTGATCTTGAAGCTACTGCCCCTGGTCTAAGAGTTGGTGCTTTCAATGTTAGGATTTTCGGAGTCACAAAATTCAGTGAGGCTGATGTTGTGGAAATTTTGCGTCTGGTGAGGAGTTAAGAGCTGCTCGTGTTATACAAATTTCCATATCTGCGTAATGTATACATGTCGAACTAGTTATGTAACCATATAGATTACCCATCGCTATGATGTACTTCTTATTCAAGAAATTCGCGACTCCTCTGAAGAAGTTATCTATTCTTTTCTGGACGTCGTTAACAGGTCAGTTCCAGAGCTTTTATGATACTTATAAGATTTATCATGGATTTTTATACAGCGACTCCGAGGTGAAATATAGAATGGCTGTCAGTGACCGCTTGGGACGATCAACCAGCAAAGAGCAGTACGCCTTTTTGTACAGGTAATACAGTGAATGGCACATCGATCAAGTATTTGCATTAGCTAGTGCCACAAGAAGCTTTGTCGAAAGTCCTTATCAGACTGTCCTCTAATCTTTGCTACTATAATAATTATAAGTTATGTGCTGCAATCAAGCACAGTTTTGAGTTGTAGTTTGGCAGTATTAGTACACTCGACATTATGTATTATTATGTACTCATGTGCGACACACTAGCTGCTGGTAGAAAATGTGGACAGTATTCATTCATACAATACGTCACATAAATTATGATATAGAGATGACAAGGTGGAGCTGTTGAGTTTATATCAAGAAGAAGATATTGAAGATGTGTTTGAAAGAGAACCATTCTGTGCTTTCTTTAGAAGCAGAGAAATCAGTAAGAATACAAAATAGTGCTCCCTGGAGTTACTCTCTATGTGCATGTTTTTATAGATGTCCCAGACTTTTTCTTGGTTGGTATCCACACAAAGCCCAGTGAAGCAGTTGAAGAGATAAACCACTTGGACGATGTTTTTAAGAGGGCTTCTTCAGAATTTCAAACTGACAATGGAATAATTCTCGGTGACTTCAATGCCGACTGCTCTTACGTTTCCCCTGGAGAACATAGTTCATTGGACCTGGTGAAAGATGTAAGCTTCACTTGGTTGATTGACAGAAAAGCGGATACAACCACAACTGATACTCTCTGTTCATATGACAGGTCCGTATAATTATATGTACACGTATATAATATATCACTGTGCGTTGCACAATTGTGTAGACAAAGTTACGATACAAGTCATGATTAATAGAAAAATCTTCTCATGGGGCACATAATTATAACCAGGCAGCTGCATGATCTCGAAAGAGTTTAATCTTATACCCATGCGAATAATTATGTATACAAATTGTTTGTGAGATACACTCTGTCATCACATGCAGTGTCTCTATATCTACAGAATTGTCGTAGGTGGTGGTGACCTGATGAAGTACATTCCCAAATGGAGTGCCAAAGTATTCAGGTTTGACATAGAGTATGCTCTGTCCAAGGAAGAAACTCAGAAAGTCAGTGATCATTATCCAGTGGAGTTCCAGTTGCTTAGTGAGTTACACAGCATGTGATTCGATGGGGACGCAGAGCTTGCTGTGTATGTAGACCCAGCTGTGAGGAAAACTTATTGAATTGAACCTTTTGTCGCTCCCTGCATATACTTACAGAGTTTCATCAGTTAGGGGGGAGGTTTGTTACGCGCGCCACAAAATGTTTGACCACTCCCACATTTGTTGGCCACACCCCTTATTACATGCTAGTGCATCACACTACATATTTCCATCATAGACAGTATACGTACTGATGTGATGATATCATTATTCTACAACATTTTTGAGGGGAAGGTTCACCTTTCCCCCCCCCCCCCCCCCCCTACTAGATGTGAAACCCTGCTTAATTGTGTAGGCTATATTGAAAATTTTCTTTGTGCACTAAGCCAAGTCTAGACACTGTGATATGATCATATTGTTTTACACAGGTAACGAGCAGCTACGTTTTTGCAAAGATCAAATCCAGGTGCTCCAAATGCAGCAACAGAGAAGAGATGAGTTGTGACCTTCAGACAATCTTGAACGTGCATTCTAGTGAGAATTATTGACTTTACGTAGCTGTTCCTTACATGCAGTATGTAATTTAGTTGAAAGATAAAATTTAAAGTTAAAGTACATGTATACATACGTATTCATGACATGTACAGTTTTTGTATTGAATTCGAAATAATTATTGACAATCAAAATTATATTATTGATCAGTTGCATGGGTTGATACAGATGGGGGTGGTCCTGGTGGTGGTCCTGGGGGGTAATGCATTGGGGGTGGAGGGACATATAAATGTTGCCATAGAAACGGTGGCGGTGGAGGTGGAATGAAATTGGGGGGTGGATTGACAAACCAAGGTGGTGGGGGAAGAAATGAGTGAGGGGGTAAAGTGTTGCCGTGACAACTCGGCATGGCTGGGGGTGGAATGACAGCACTAGGAATAGAGTCACTGTTCACATTAGTTCTAGGGGTGTCTTCAGTCTTGGGCTTTTTAATAGGTTCATTATAGGAAGGGGGCGGAGCAAACTCAGTTAGTCGCTCAGCCTCTAGTTCCTGTTTCCTCTTTCTCACCATGTCCACAACTATAAAAGGTTTGTGTGTGTGTATAGGGCAGTGTATTTGCAATCAGTTGTTCAAAAGCTTTAAAAAAATACATGCTCAAAGATAATTATAGCCACTCAAAGTTGGTAAACTTTAAAAGACGAGGATATTAAAAATGGCCAGAAACAAGTAAAAAGACTAGCAGAACATGCAACGTACCCTTCCCCTTGTCCCAGGGACGAACATGTTTTGCTCTTTCCTCCTCCTCAATCTGTGCTTGCTCCAGGTGAGAATTGACCTTTGATTTCTCAAGCTCCGCATCCAAGAGAGCCTTAATATCTGAAATTTACATCATTGCAACAATTTCTGTTAGAATCAAGCATATCCAATAAATTATAAACATGATTGTTTATAATTATGTATGAGTTACATGACATTGTGTATTAGATTGGTTAGGATCTGGCAATAATGAACAGGTATAGCCATAATTATAGTTACATACATGTACCTACCATAACTGCTGACTTCTTCCGACTCTT
This sequence comes from Halichondria panicea, assembly GCF_963675165.1. Lineage (NCBI taxonomy): Eukaryota > Metazoa > Porifera > Demospongiae > Suberitida > Halichondriidae > Halichondria > Halichondria panicea. The sequence continues at coordinate 1,976,650 of NC_087387.1, forward strand.
TACTGCCTTCTTTCGAATCTTTGCTGCCTTCAATCTCAAACTCGATGTCGGCAAGACCCTGTTCTCTCCTCCGTTGGTTTCTCTTCTCCTTGACTTTGTTCAGTCTCGCCTCAAGCAGTGCCCGTCTTTTCTCGTGCAGCCGCTGCTTCTTATCTCTCTCAGTCTCCGTCTGGAAAGGGGAGGTGGGTGGGTGAGGATAAATTAAGGGGATAGGAACAAAATATTTGCCCCAATTTAGTGAATTAACACATTGACACCACTATTAACTTTACAATATCTCTCAACTGTACAGTCAAGAGGAAACAAGATCATGTGCGCTATCAATAGAAGAGTCAGAGGAGGTACGCCAATGTCAAAGTTCACAAATTAAAACACTGCAGCAGTAGTACGTAGTACCTGATTTTAGCAGAATGATTCTACCTACCAGTACACCTGTCACACACACACATAACACCCTAAAACAAACACACTCACACAATTACTCTAACCTCGTCTCTTAGTTTGTCGAGCATTTCCATCTGTTTCTTCCTCTGTTCCTCTTGGCCCGAGAACTGATAGTAACCGACCCCATGGTTACGAATCTCCCCCTCCTGGACTGACTGGTAGTGAATTGGTCCAAGTGGTTCATCCTGTTCTGTCTCTCTCTCCCATTGGACACGCTCACGTTCCCGTCTCATGTCGTCCGAGAGCAGCTGGGGGGTGGGGGACCTGGGGACAGTGGTAGTAGTGAGTGAACCTAGACTAAGTGCATGTACATGTAGCTATAATTCACCACAAATATTAGAGTATAAGGTAGAACTAGTACACATGTACTGTAATGGTTATAATACATAATACAATCATAGTACAGTACACACATAGATTGATGTGTCATAATTTTGGCCGGCAGTAAAAACCCTAAAATAATAATGGAACTATGCACACAGTACACATACACACATACACCTCTCATTTCCTGTCTTCTCAGGGAGCTCACTCTTGAGGCATCTCCTGGTGCGGCCAAATTCATCCTCATACTCAACCCACTCTTCCACGTCTTGCTGTGAAGGGGAATTCCCTACTGGTGAATTCTGTGACCTCTCGTTGGGAGGGGATGTCCCTGATGTCAATACTTGCGAAGGATCAATTGCTGTTTCAGCTCTCTTGTCCCGTACCTACATGTACATTTATTTGTACACATAATATACTAACAACGTATCATTCACATTAAACGATTTACATGCAGTGAAACCTTTGAAAGTTATTTAAATTTGACAGGTGTTATTTAGTTAGGTACACTAATTAAAGTGTGAGAGGAAATTTCGGCGAAAACACTGTTGTAAGTTCTTTGTAGAGAGGTACAAAATAGTGTCAACCTCTATACAAGTTTTAACTCTAAGTCACTTACTCTGTCATAGACCTTTCGGGTAAAGTCCACCATGTACCTAGACTCCTCCCCCTCTTGACCTTCGACCTCCTCTAACCCCTGACCCTTACTGAGTTTTTCGTAAATTACTGCCTTGGCCTCAAGGGCTTGCCTGAGGGGATAAGCATAGTATTAGACGATAGTTCGTATTGTCCTTAGCAAGGTTGGATAGGGTCATTTGAAAAATCAGGCAGGATATTGCATATCCACCTTGATCTTTCTAGCTCTTTCTCTTCTTGCTGACTCAGTTCTTTCTGGACTTCCTCTATCGCTTGTTTTTTAGAGGATTTGTGCCCTTTGACCTTGTTGGACCGTTTCCAAAGCGATGCAGTCTGCTTGGATGAGAGTAACAGATACAATGTACAACACAATGGATGCTGAAGCAACTTACTTTATCTGACACTTTTCTCGTGTGGGAGTCATTCCTAGGAGCACTGTTTGTCTTGTCTCTCTTGGCGGCCTGTTGCTTACTGTACAGAGCTGCCTTGAGACCAATCAGCTGTATTATTTCAACACATTCCAGACTGATTTCAATGCAGATATACATCTAGATCTACATATAAATTAATTATTTAAACTATACATGTAGCTAGCTAGCTGGATCTATCTACTAAAAATACAGTAGATTTATAGATCTACACCTGGGTTTTAAAACTCACAGCAGATGTGCTAACTTGTATGATCTTCTTATCCTTGTTAGACCCTTCCATGTGCATCCTGGGAGAAGTTACTGTAGCTGCTTTCACAGTTTTATACTGGACATACACAAAATACGGTAAAGACCGTATAATAAGAAACCCCAGGACACGGTGAATGGTAAAGATCGTTGTATAGATATTTGCATATCTACCACCCATGTGGCAGCAAACCAAAGAAACAGCACAGCTTACCAAGAGCTACCGAGATGAGCAGTTTACTTCCCAAGTCAGTAGAAGAGTTTCAGCTCAAGCAGTATTGGGACAAGTTCTTTGCCAAGAGGGGCTCGGCATTTGAGTGGTATGGAGAGTATACGGACCTCTGTCATGTTCTTCACAAGTACTTGAAACCTGCAAACAAGCTACTAGTGGTGGGGTGTGGTAACTCAAAGCTGAGTGAGGCCCTTTATGATGTGGGGCTCCACTACATTGATAATATTGATATCTCTGATGTTGTAATTCGTCAGATGTCGGCGAGAAACAAAGACAAGCGACCCAAAATGACATACACTAAGATGGACATGTTAAGTATGAGTTATAGCGATGGAAGCTATGATTGTGTTGTGGATAAAGGCACTCTTGATGCAATTTTCAGTAATAATGATGAGGAGACGTTGACCCTAGTTGATGTAATCTTTGACGAAATCGAACGTGTTTTGAAGACCTCAGGGCGTTACATTTGCATCACTTTAGCTCAAGATTACATACTCGATAAAATTCTAGACAGGTTTGGATCTCATTGGTTGCTAAGAGTGCATCGTGTGTTGCTAAGCAATGATGGAGGTGGTGGTGGTTTGGGTGGAGCTCTGCCGGTGTTTGTGTTTGTGCTGACCAAAATGATGAGGATTGCGTCTAGACCTCCTATCAGAGTGAGTGAGGCTGTAGTTCATCTAGTTAATTGGGCTTTTAACTTGATCTAGCCTCGAATCCAGGCCGATTAAAATACGGCCTGGTATCTATTGCATGTGTAATTAATCATAGACATGGTACATACACGCCCACGTACTATCTATATACTATGTACATGTACATGAAGCTTTATAGCCTAGCTAGCTAGCTGTGGCACTCTATGGTGTTGTCGAGAAGGCTTGCACACTGGTCTGAAACCAGAAGAGGCTCTCATCTACCTCTATGATGGTTGGATGGTTGTGATGTTTTGAACTTGGTTTCTGTACAAATGAGAGCTTCTTCTGGCTTCAGACTAGTGTGCAAACCTTCTCGACAACATCATAGAGGGCCATAGCTAGCCAGCAAGTCTTCTTGACAACGCAATAGAGAGCATAAGCTTTACAGGAGACAAATATTTGATACGGAAAGAAACTAGTAAACAAACTAGTTTACCGTATAATTTTACAAAGCTTTACTAAAGTATATGGGTAACTCGTTATATAACGAGTTACCCATATTCTGGGTAACTCAGTTCGCGCATGTGCACTATCACCCATGCAATAGAGACCAGGCCGTATTTAATCGGCCTGGTCTCGAGGCTAAACTTGATCTCGCTACTCTTACTCAGACTTTTATAATACCGTAGTGCTTATGCCCTCGTGCTTCAGGCAATAATATGCCATACAATGTATATGCGGGCATAAAATTATGCGTCAAGTTACTTTGTGCTCAGTATTAATTGTATACTGTTTAATTAATTATTATATTATATTATATATTATTATTATTATTATTATTAATTGTATACTGTTTGTGTGCAGCTATCAGTAGCAATCAATTTGACACTAGTCTCTTCGTATGTACTAATGCTGTGCTAGAAATTTATACCCAATATAACTATGCGAGTGGTTATCGTTCGAATAATGTTGTATAGTCGAAGCGTATAGCATACAGTCCCATATAAATCGCAGGTTTAATTAATCAGAGAAATAAGTGAATGTTTTCTGAATAACTAGTTATCTGCTAGTAATATTAATTGGCCTGTGTGTGGATGAGCAAGGAAAAAAGAATTCTAGTTGTTCCTGTTCAGAGCTGCCTTAGAACTGCACACTGCACAATCATGAAGGACAAACTTCAATCTCTTCACAAAAATCATCGTTCAGTTGATCGTGTTCTCTTGCACTCGTTACTCATAGTTAGAAAATTATGCGTGTTAGCTAATTAACCCCGGTCACCTACATGTACATGTGCTATGAGATGATCATTACCTGTTGTGTGTGTATAACATAATTATTGTGCATGCAGGTGTACGAGTATGTGGTTGATGGGAGTGACGAGTGTGTGAGATGTGAGGGTGTGGAGGGCATCGCCAGCTTTGTCAAGGACAACCAACAGTACGGCATTGTCTCTCACCATCTCACAAGGTGAGCGCTCAGTTCTGTACTTTCGTTGGTGAATTTAATCCTCAAATTTTAATTACAGTTTACAGTTTACAAGCAATCGTTGAGTCCCTACAACTGTTTGTGTTATTTTTCTAATATCGATCTGTTGAGCCTCTAGAACAGCCTGTGTTGTCCCCTAAGCCTCTATAGAACTGTGTGTGTTGTACTTAACGGTTGTAATGTATTGAAGAAAGCTGTAAATATATTAAAACAGTGATATTGTTTTTACTTAAGCCTCCACCCCAACGAGCCTGCTGTAACCTTTGACCTCTGGAGTCCGGCTGTTAGCAGTGAGCCTCGATACACGCTGGCAGTTGTTGATATATCCAAAGTAAAAGCCAAGAGTGGGCCTTTTGCGATCTTCATTGCTCCACAGGGAAAGTAAGTTGAGTAATCCTGTGTATGAATTAACTGTCATAATAATTATGTGGATCGTAGCATATAATTACGCCTCGGTTTCGCATGCGCAAGCGAGGTATATGGTAGTGTGTGTGTGTGTGTGTGTGTGTGTGTGTGTGTGTGTGTGTGTGTGTGTGTGTGTGTGTGTGTGTGTGTGTGTGTGTGTGTGTGTGTGTGTGTGTGTGTGTGTGTGTGTGTGTGTGTGTGTGTGTGTGTGTGTGTGTGTGTGTGTGTGTGTGTGTGTGTGTGTGTGTGTGTGTGTGTGTGTGTGTGTGTGTGTGTGTGTGTGTGTGTGTGTGTGTGTGTGTGTGTGTGTGTGTGTGTGTGTGTGTGTGTGTGTGTGTGTGTGTGTGTGTGTGTGTGTGTGTGTGTGTGTGTGTGTGTGTGTGTGTGTGTGTGTGTGTGTGTGTGTGTGTGTGTGTGTGGACTGCTACAGCTGCTCAAGGATGAATCAAGTGCAAGTAAGAGTTTCTATAGGCTTCTAGTCATGTTTACTTGGATTTTAATTTGTGGATTTGCAAAATAATGCTTCGTTTTCGTTAGTTTTGCTTACTTGGAATGCCATTGCAGCCTTCTCAGAAGAGCATGTAGCCAAACTTGTTTACCGAATGTTGCTACTCTACTTAGTAGTTAGCTCTGCAGACGGCAGCCACTAGTTAATTTTAGACTTGAACTTTTGGCATCGATCGTTTTTAACAACAATCATGGTCGATCATTACCAACTCTTTGAGTTTGCATGCACGATTGGACTGAATAAAAGCAGCTTTATGTTATGTAGTTTTGGCATCTCCACTGAGGCATCAGCACCTGCAAGTGCTTTCATTATTACATCATTAATTTTTACAGAGAAACAGATTGGCTCTTCTCGTGTGATTCTGGACGCTCACAGCTTGCAGACTCGGCAAGTTTCGAGAGGCTCGTGATTGTCACACTCCATCGAGATCACACCTACACCAGTCTGGAGGCAGTAAAGGAAGAGGTGTCGGGGAGAGCTGTGGAACTGGTGCAGAGTGGAGTGGCTGCGAGAAAACAGGTACCAAATGGTAATAATAGTAATAGGCCGATTCCAAAGTTCCTACGCTAATTCAGAGACCCAACAATAATTATGTTTGTAGACACAATCATGACAAGGTTGCCGTTATGGTCCGACCATTGCTGCATGAGCTGCTATATTGGTGAGCTGATCACGTACGTTCCAGACATTTGTTTTTGTAATGCACTTATATAATCCCTAAGCTAATTAACAAGAGACGGTGTTACTATGTTGAATTGAAGGAAGAACAAAAGTATTGTTTGGTTTATCAGAAACTTCCCACTTTTCCTAGAATGTTATCGGAACTTGTAATCTCGTACTTTATTTAGCATTGAGACAAGGGTGGTTCGATTCACCTACTTTTACCACCCCCTCCATTTTTCAGTACCCTGTACTGACTTTAGGGGATGGTCTTGGCTCAAGGGTAGTACTCTGCGAGGGAAAGTCTGCCTACTCTGGACGCTATGTGGTGGAAGAGTGCACAGGGGAAGAGGGACGTGTCCGTAGGCTGGTGTTTTTGGACACCCCACACCTTGCACAGACTGAGATGGTGCTCACAGGTTAGTAAAGCTATTGTAGGGCTATATAAAAGTACTTTAGTGTAGTAGAAGAGGCATAGCCTTCGAGTATGGACTTGTCCCACGCCCATTTGCTCAGTTTTTCTCGTAAGGCCTGCGTAGATCATCGTCCTCCTTATGGGGTGCATTCAAATACTTAATGGGAGCATGCAGGGTGATTTTTATCTAGAATTAATAGTTTAGGGGGATGAGTTTAGGGGGATGATGAATTTAAGTAAGGTTTAGTCTTTAGTTTTAAATTCAGACTAGAGGGGGGAGTTTCCCCCCTGCCCCCGATAGAACCCTTGGAGGTACGCCTGTGATCCCATTGAGAGTGCCCATTACAGTAAAGTTGTCGTTGATTTGGTATTAATTGCGCTTGACACGCGCAACCATACGTGGGTACAGGTACTGTATCTTGAGCTGCATACACTACACAGGGATTATCGTATGCTAGCTAAAACGTATTCATTGTAAACATTGTAGGTAAACCATCCAAGTCAAAGAAATCCAAAAAGACCTCTTCATCCTATACGACACCACTCAAGCCTGATCACACACACTTGTTGTTCGACCATCACAAAGTTGCTATAGCAACTCTGTCACTTGTCCAAGACATAGCAACACGCGGTAGAGAGGTCAAAGGTCTCCTAGTGGGACTAGGAGGTGGTGCTCTGCCTATGTATATGGGAAGAATATTGGACAAAGTGAGAACGAAGAATACACTGTACATCCTTTATTAGTTACACAGTCTAAATCCCTGTAATTATCGATCACTAAAAGTTTTTGCGATACACTTTGGGTCCGTGAATTTTCTTATTCCAAAACAAAAGAACCAATCAATAATTGTGAAATATCTGCGTCTATTGTAATGTACGGAATAGGAGCCTCTATATACAAGGTACATGCACACACTCTGTTCAATTGGTACGCACTGGAGCATACATCACTCCTTGTTTTTCAAATGATAGACACACACGAGTACTCAGTGCGCTCCCTGCACATACACCACACACGCAGCTGTCACTGGACGTGGTGGAGTTGGATCCGGAGGTGCTGTCTGTGGCAGAGAAGTGGTTTGGGTTCAGACAGAGTGAGAGGGTGAGAGTACATGTTAGCGATGGCGTGCAGTTTGTGGAGGACGCAGCTGACAAGAAAAGTGAGCACATGTATACTTACTTGTTGGATGTATTCTTAATAGTTAGTGCTGCAAGTTCAAATAACACTAATCGCTCTATGGGGATTTTTAAGTTGGCTGTAAACTTTTTTCTTATCGTTTTACTAATTGAAAAACTCAAAGCTCATTTGCAAAGAGAATTAAGTTACACAGAATTTAGTTACACAGTCTAAATCACTGTAATTATCTGTTACTATGACACTCCAGGTTGCTATGATGTGGTCATACTAGACGTGGACTCCAAGGACCGGTCAGTGGGTGTGAGCAGTCCACCCGCATCCTTCACCACACCCCTATTCCTTTCCAGCACCAGAGCACTGCTCGGAGATAGTGGTAAGTTGGCTTGAAGTAAGGTCCTAAGCAATGAACTGTGATACTCTAGCTACATGTGCATTCCAATTTTTTTTTTACAGATGTAAAATGCATATGTACATAGTTTGTCTCAGATGTTTGTCTGGCCCGCGTTAGTTGTTGGTTTTAGTAAATAATGTTTAACTTGCACGTTAATTTAACACCACATTTGTTTTACGTGTAGGTATTTTTGTGACCAACCTGGCAGCTAGAAACAAGGACATGAAGAGAGACATTTTATCGTCCATTGCTAAAGCCTTCGTCAATGTGTGGACTATAGCTGTGCCTGAAGATGTCAACGAGATAGTAGTGGCATCACCCTCGGCTAGTGCCCCAGGGCTACTGAGTGGGACTGTGTCGGATGTTGTTAGGCAGTTGGCCAGGAGTGCATGCAAAGGAGCAGCTGAAGGGGAGACAGTAGAGGAATGGACACAATTTTTAAGCAGTGCTGTGAGATGGAAATAATTTTAGTGATTCTTGTTTTGTATTGATCCCAACAATTGTATCCTAGACCATGCATGCATGTGTGCATGGTACCTATCGTTAAGCAAGTGGTCGGGCATGTCATGAGGTAAACGTGGCCTCGTTCCAAGGCCGTTTTTTTCTCTAATAGAGCAATAGAGGCCTGGGACCGAGGCTAGTCGCACATTCAAATACTCTCGTTAATCCGGCCACCCTTGGGACAGTGCAGCTTGGCCGGAATAGTGAGGTGGCTGCATTTCAGAAAATTTTTTTTATTTCACGTAAAAGTTGGTAAAGGGTCACAAGTACAAAAAACGAATATCTTGCTGGTCCATGAACACCCAATTTCTACAGTGTCAGTACAATAAAAGGTCATGGTCATGTGCCCTCAGTAATAATATTGTCATGCATGCGCGCGTGCACCAGTATACAAGTAATAACAATGTACAATTACACATACTCATATATACTATAATTATATACATCAAGCGATAATAAACACAAGCAAGCCAACAGCACAGAGAGAGAGAACTAAAAACTTATGTCAGTTAGTATGTAGTTGCTATGGTGACATGCTCCTATTTCTCCTCACACCATTCATTCTCTTTGCGTATCTGCAAGGAACGAGAATTTACATGCTATAGAACTGTACACCGGCGTTGATACCATACATGATTGTGCATAGAATTAAGTTGGCTACATTTTGTAGAGCAACTATAAGACATGTTAGTGGGGTGGGGGCAATGGATCCGGATGGCTGCAACTATTCGAATGAAGAGACGCATCTACATAAATGTGCTGACAAACTCCCAGACTGTATAACTATAGCCTAGACTGTAGCTGGGACATATACACCAAGGCGTAATGACAATGCACAGAATCTGAGTAAAGAATCTGAATCTCTAGGGGGATCACTATAATTATACACCTACCTGTTCCTCCTCTTCTGGTGAGAAGTCATTCTTGATGTTAAATGTCTTCCTAATCTCCTCAGGGGTTTTGCCTGAAGGGAATGCACACTTTAATAAATAAGAACCTCACATTGCAGAAGGAGGGAGGACACAAAATTAATTCACCTTAGCACTAATTAATAAAATTCTTTTCCTTATTTATAACTCCGTATATTGGACACACCCACTCTCCAATAATGGAAAGAAAAGATGCACTGTTCAAAAAATGTAATTAAAAGGTCACAATAATTGTGTCCATGTATGTGCATGTCTAGTCGAGTGCCAACAGCTGCACAACCAATGAAGAGTTGTAGCCTACAACCAGAGGATGTTGGTTATGACTCATAATGTTCTCCGGAGGAATGTACGTGAAAGGAAAAAAAAATTTAAAGAGAAAAGTAGCTAAAAAGTAGCTATTGTAGCTAAGCTAACACACTGCAAATGATTGTAGCTCGCTATACTAGTAGTAAACTAGAGTGTAAACCCTCGGCTGGTGACGTGATTATAAAGAAACCAGAGGAGTGGATATAGCAGTGCATGTAGTGACACATTTGAGCACAGACAGTACAGGGACTAGGATCACAGCAAAAAACCTGGAGTCTTAGAGAAGTACCCAAGACAACAAACCAGTCACAATTCTAGCTTTCTGCTTTAGTGACCCTTTTCCATTGTTCCTGGTACAGGATCACTTCAGCTGTAAATACGTACCTCGAAAAAAGGCTGCTAGCTAACAAATATTTTGCCCCCTGGAAATTACCAGCTATAAGGTAGAAGCAATGAGCCAGAATCACAACCACCAGTTGTTGCTGCACTTCCTTTGACTCCTGTATTGATGTAGCAGGTACCGTATAGCGGGTAATTTTGTTGGTGCAAATTTTCATATGAGCTACCCATTTGTAATATTCGTACAGCTCAGGATAGCGACGTTGAATCTATTTCGGTAGAATAATATTGTAGTTATGATGCTCTTCAATACGGAATATCCGAAAATTTTAACCATACGAAAATAACCTGCTATACGGTATATCAATCATAGTGTTAAACTACTACGACTCAAAGGAGATGCTATACAAGAAAGATAAACGCGACAAAAGGTACCAACTCAGCGGTGTGGTAATTAATCATGACCAACCTTCTCTGGCCTACAGCAGAGATAGTGACTCAACAATGTGGCTTTAGATTGCTCACCTTTGATCATGTTAGCTACTGTTTTACACGTGACGTCTAGAAGGCCCTTGATGTCAAGGTAGTTGGCAGCCTGTATTGGAGGAAGATAACTATCATACACGCACGAACACACAGAAAGGAAACTAGTACATGCCACACATTAGTGCATGGAAGCATTAAAGCACTCGCACAATTTATTTCAACTACATGCAGAGGCTCAATCTATACATGTACACAATGAATTAGAGAACATACTAGTACAATGATGTGGACTCGGGCATTAGGAATTTGTTAAGAACAGAGCTCTAAAAGGGAGCCATTAATATTTGCATTGTGTAACCATAGATTGAATCTGGTGTAACAGAGGCTTAAAAGGTCAGGCATGTCAAGAGAAAATTCTGTGAACGTACTAGAATGAGCTCAAATAGTGTTCCTTGGTCAACTTTGAGGAACTCCTGATCCCACGGCTCTATGTCATCGGTTCTCTTCTCCTTGTTCTCTTCGTCCTCAGGGGGTGCTGTGTCGTCCTTGTGGTGGGTGGCCCACTCTATCACCTTACGCATGATCGCACCGTTTACGTTCGGTAGAGGCACGGGATCATCATCATCCTCGTCCATACCAAGATCTGTGGATGGGTGTGTACATGGAATAATCAATACTATGAGTAATATTATGTACCGTATAACAGGAAAATGTGGCGGATTTTACAAAAGATTGCCAAATTTAAAACAATCAAGTTAAAGTTTTCCAGAGGACACAAACGTCCTTGCTGTAGTAGCCACGCCTGAGATGCCAAATTAAGAAATGCAAAAGTCAATTCAAATGGCTCATTAGCCAAATATAGGATGTCATACAGGATTTTGAAGTACATGTAGAGGGGGGGAATAAAGGCACGCACAGGGACAGATCCAGGAATTTTGAAAAGTCATCCAAACAATTTGCTAAAAAAGAGGTAAGCTGTTTTCTTTGGACCCTGTCAATATTGCCGACCCGGTGAGTTTTGAGGTTGCCTAAGCGATCTCATCTGACATCATGCAACTAGTGTACCTGAATGTAGGGGGGGGGGGGGTATCCTCCCCCTATGACACCCTAAATGGATTGATACCTGTCAAATTGTCCAGTTATAAATGTAGTATCATGGTTATACGGTATGTAAAAAACACAAGAACCACGCACATGCAACATCATAAAAAAAATACGTTGTATTATTAAAAACATCCACCTATTTAAATGGATAACAGGCAGTCTACCTATAATTTTGCCATACTTTTTTTAGAGAAGTTACCTTCTATCATTGTCTTGATTGTATTGGAGGCTTTGGCAATATCTACCTCCACCTCAAAGGACTCCCCATCACTGCTCTGAAGCTTGATAGTGGGCATGGCTTGACAGTAGTAGATTAAACACAGCTGCACACAGGTAGAGTTTATATGGTCACAAGCTGTAAATATTAAGTGGCCTGCCACTACTTAATTCACATATAGTACATATAGTAAGAAGTACTGTTCTTTTACTTTACTCAAACGTACGTTTGGTGGTTGGCCAGCTCTCAAAATTGAACTCGAACGTGTTCAAGTCCACGTACCTAGTACCTCGACCTCAATGATGACAATGCTTCAGATGACATCATCCTCACGAATTAGCCTACGATCACTACCAAATTCAAGTACAGCATCACACACAAACACATAAAAAAACACATGACACAATCATTTACACACAAAAACGAAACAACTACTTAAGAGTTTTGCGTGCTCTGTGCTTTGGTAGTCCAATAACAGTTGGCTTGACAATGATAAGATCTTCAGGTCTTGGCTTTTCAAGCTTGTACTTGGGTTGCTTCATCAGTGCATAAAGCAGATCAGTCTTTCCACTGGGCCAACAGTGCTGCTGTGACGACTGCAACCATATAGGGACACACTCAGTTATTTTCGCCTTTTTCGAGTCCAATACCACAGGTAGCAACCTTGCCTTCTCAGTTGATGCGTGTGAGTAAGCTAGTAATCTTAGTAGTCGACTATCAACGGAAATCTTTGAAGGTTTGGTAGAGAGTGAACTTTGACTTGGGAGATGTTTGCTATCCTCGCGTTGATACGTGGGTGTGCATATCACGATAATATTTTCACTCCTTTGTATGCAATATTCCTTCCAGGCATTGAGACCGCCCATATTTTGAATCTCTTCCTGACAATGAGGCTCGTAGTAGACTTTGAAGGTTTGGCTATGTAAGAATTCAGCAAGCTTGTTTATCGAAGACTTAGTTTTTGAGGGAATGGATCCAAAAGCGTAGCTGATGTAGACAGTTTTTGGTTCCATGAAGACGCCAGGAGGTGCACACTGGTCACGTGCTGTGTAAAAAGTGAAGTGTGCATTATACACATTCCAAAGGTCATAACACTACACAAAGGGTGATTGTGTACATATCATAATTATGGTGCAAGGTTTGCATATACATTGTTTACATTATTATGCAGGTTCGGGCTTGCCGAAACTTGCATGAGACAAAGGTCTTTGAGAGATAAGCTCTATGGACAAACCAAAACCATTGCTAAGACCACAAAGTAAACTAACTGGTAAGAAGCCAAAGAGAAACTGGCTGTGTACTAAACCCATGGAAAAAATCCCAACAGAAAGGGATCTCATGTGACCCACAGTGTGAAAAGGGCAATGCTATAATGAGTGAGCGACATTCCTACGCAGAGTATGTGAAGTCAACACCCACAAGTTAGGTAGTACGGTTAATCATAATATAAAGATGCATGAGAACAGAGATTCTGTAGATACACAAATATGCGGACATGTGTACACATACAAACAAACTTCATTCATAAAGCCATAGCAAGTACTGACTAAGTACAGCAATGTTGCTAACCTAATTCCTCAACTTGACATTCCTCTGTTCTTGTAGACACTGGATACGTAACACATGTGTTTGATCCGAAATACAGGGTTTGATAGAAGGTACAATCCGGTATAGCATCACGAAACCTCAGCTTGTTGTCCTGTTTGAGATGATCGTATTCAGCTTCCGTTCTTTGAAATTCTTCATCTGTGTGTGTGTGTGTGTGTGTGTGGGGGGGGCTTGGTTACCGGGTGATATGTGTGTGTGTGTGTTGGTATAGGCTATTTGCTCCAAGTACTATTGAATGATTGCTGTGGTCATACACATAACACACAGGAAGATGGAAACCACAAACAGACTGGTGTCTCCATACACTATACTGCAGCTGCTCCCTTATTACGAGGTAAAATACCTGAAAGCTTTTCATCTTCTTGGAGAATGTTCAGAATAGCAACCATTTTCAGATCCAGCAGAGCATAGATCAATTTTTTCACTGAGCTCTTTTTAGTGCCGTCCCAAGTTTTCAGGAACAGATATCCTTTACCTATAGCATCAGTTTCAATAGTCAGAGAATATTTACCTTATGAGAATAGATAACAGGGAGATATACAACAACTTCAAACAAAAATAAATGAGTTAATTACTTCACTACTCAATAGCCTCAAAAACAGCATGGGCTTTTACATTCTGTCAATAGGCAGGCACAATCAAACACAGCAAATACGTTATTACCTGAGTCGTGATGCTGCTGAAGCGACTCGACTTGCTTGCTGCTAAAGCCAACACGACCAGCGACTCCAGTCCAGTCCCTGTTCCGGGGGTTCTTGATTGTTAGATCCCCACCCAACCTTTGCCATGTGACTAACTCCAAGCTAGCTACTGGCTGGTCTAGTATGGAGGTAGCCATTGCTGAAACAACCTATCTGGGAATAAAATAGAACATCATGCAATAAATATTAATTGTAGATTTAGTTTGCACAGTAAATATTTGCACCAGTAAATAACTATTGATAGTGTAGCTGCTCGACTCACCAACAGATGTAGTGGTCCTGGCCAGTAACCCAGAGCTAGAGCTCGACAATTAATGTCAGCAATGTGGACTAGACTTGACTGCAAAGCGGCTGCAATGATCGATCAATCATGAGTGGAACGTATAAATTAAATGGGTGTGGGGCTTGGAGTAAACTCCGGAAATGATGTGACTATAAAAAGGGGTTCTGTGCACTTTTGTGTACCAAATGGATGGAAAGTTGACAAAGGAGATTGACCGCTTAAAAATGTAGTTTGTTTTACTATAGTCCATGGGACAGTTATTTAGTGGTGAAGGCACAGTTAAAAGTTAGTAAGCAAGCTATTGCAAAAGAAAAGAGAACGAAAAAGCAGTGTTTTGGGTGTGCCAAAGATGAAGGAAAGATCAGGGTCACCTGACAGGCTATTGCGCATGCCCGATGATGTCACGTTTGGCAAGCCCACCACGACACAAGATGGCGGAGAGTACGAGTGCTGCTGTTGCCATCAGTCGTTTTGAGGAGCGTATGGGCAACTTAAAGGAAAGATGGTATTTCACAAAGGAAGAACTTGAAAATTCTCCCTCCCGGATTAATGGTGTAGACCCTGCTAAGGAGCTAAGCTACAGGCAACAGTCAGCAAACTTGATCAAAGATGTAGGACATAGGATTGGAGTGTAAGCATAAAACTCTTCCCCTACACGCTTTACACATGATTCAGCTTTAAGTCTATATTGCAGTGGTAGGTAGTAAATAAACTAAGGTGTACAGTGTGTGTCCCTCATGCTTTTTAATATAGTAAAATCTAGTTATTCGAGAACATAATCTATCCCACCTCTATGTCTGTACTGTTGCTCATGTGTGCTGTACTCACAGGAATCAGTTGTGTATCGCCACTGCTGTCGTCTACATGCATCGCTTCTTCATAGTACATTCCTTCAAGTCCTTCCCCAGATTTGTGAGTTACCACTACTAGTACAGTTGTGTACACGCTTTTTAGATATATAGGCTTGTGCTGTAGCCTTCTGTAACAAAAAAACTGTGGCGTTTTTGAAATTATTACCATTCACGGAGTGATGACGCTCACATATTACCTCGGACACTGTACGTGTATTTGTAATTGTACACCTACGTACTGTACATATGTATGTACCCCTTCCAATAGTGTAAATAATGATCAAGCAAGTAAGAACATCCACCCCCTTTTTATGTAGAATTGTGCTTTAATTGATTAGGTAGTTGATTTTCCCATTTGCGTAGACGGTTGCCACGGCGGCCCTGTTTCTGGCTGCAAAAGTGGAGGAACAGCCTCGTAAACTGGAGCATGTAGCTCGTGTGTCGCACGCCTGTCAGAACAGAGACTCCAAGCCCCCTGACAGTCACAGTGATGTGCGTATTGTGAATTGTAGTGTTAGTAGTTAATGTACGATGCTAAAATTAATATTGATTTTTTTGTGTGTGTTGCACAATTAAATTGGCGTTTAGTCGAGGCCTGTACAGTCCCATTGAAACAGGAGCGTTTAATCGAGGAAATAAGTTAAACGTTTCAAAGCCTTAAAATTTAGCTCACACATTTCTAGCACTATGGTGTATAGAATCATAGATGGAATGGAAGAGAGGTTGGTAACGGAAGTACCCTCGAGAAACATCCGCTTTACCCGCGGTTTAATCGAAAAGATGTAGATAGGCGTGGTCCGGCTAGCCAAACTGATGGCCTATTTCTACACACAGTGCATAATAAGCCACAAGCTTATATTTAAAGGTCTATACCTTATTGTAGTAGTTATAACCAGCACGCTTAACGTTTTAGCAAAACAAGACTATAAATAGCAGTGTAGTACGCTTATAACTTCACTAGAATGTCTCTTTTTACTGGGTGTGGTCAGTCATTAGCAAATAGAGGTCCGACAACCGTGCGTATAGCATTAATATTTGCTGAATCAGCATTTAGGAAAATTTGCCTTTGAGAGATGTTGAGAGAGTTAGAACTCTTATTACTAAAACTAAACCTTACCGCGGATAGTTTTCGAGGCTTTACTACATGTACTTCAAATTCAACGTAAAGTCATCGCATGCACTGCTTCCGTTATACCAATTTCTCTTTCTTTTCGAAAGAATGTGCTGCATTCATTACGGTGTATGTAGACAGCATGTGGTTTTGTGGACACCTGTACATTATGTGCATTGTACGAGAGTAAACCACTTCATGCGTATGGTGTTAAATGTGTACAGGTGTGCAAGAAGCTAATGGAGGAGATTTCCTGTCACGAACTGTTACTGCTGCAAACACTGGGGTTCGATGTGGCAGTGGAGCACCCTCACCAACATGTTGTCAAGGGAACCCAGCTAGTCCGAGGTTATTGCATACACTGTAGGTGATAGTGCGCATGCGTTAGTTATTCTCCAGAATCTGGGGAATCCCCTTTTTCTTTCTCTCATCTTCATTTTCTATCTATGTACATCAGCTAGCTCTCTACTGCGTTGTTCCAGAAGGCTTTCACACTAATCTGAAGCCAGAAGAGGCTCTCATCTACCTCTATGGCGGCTGTATGGTCAGGATGTCTTAGCTTAGATCTGTGCAGGCTGTGGGAAGTGTATGGTACCTCTTAAATGCTACTTGCGAAGATAACTCAGCTATAAGACCATCGTAGACGTAGATGAGAGCCTCCAGACTGGTGTTCAAGCCTTCTACTAGACCAACGCAATAGATGGCATAAGCCACAGCTTCACGGAACTCAGTCAATGGAGATAAAGTATTACGGAACATATTCTTTGTAACGTGCTAATTTATGTCAGGGCTGTATATAGGGGGGGCAAAGCCCCTGACGCAAAGGCTGCATGCCAAACTAGGAGAGTTTGCAGGAAAATTTTGGATAGTTGGAGGCTTAGATCACTTCTGGTGCAATTTCAGCTCATATGTAGTTATCAATAGTGATAATTATCATCATTACATGAGCTGTAAATTATAGTGTTAGGTGCGCAGAATAGCTGTTTAAAACTAGTGCACTGAAGTACTAACCCTCGGCTGTTGACATGAGTAAATAGAGCTAGAGACGTAAAGAAGCAACAAACCTACAATTCTACATTTAATAGAGACTGGTAAAGATCACTTCAGCTGCAAATATGTAGATATACCTCGAATAAAGGTCGCGGTAGAGCTAGGCAACGTGCAAAGCTTCTTAGCTTTTGCTCAGCTTTAACATTGAAATCAGGCACTTGTTGTGTGGAGGCTATCCATGCTGTAAACGCAGTGCTATGGCATACAGGTGAGTAGACTCACATATTACAAACAAACAGACAAACTAGAGCACTAAAGTGCAAACCCTCGGCTGGTGACATGATTATAAAGAAACCAGAGGAGTGATATAATATAGTGAATGTAGTATGTATGACTTGTATGGCTTAGCTGTCTAGCACAGCAACTCAGGAGCAATAAAACTAAACCAGACTGGAGGCATGCTGAAACATTTGAGAACAGAGTTTTAGTGATACATGAGACTAGGATCACCAGCAAAGAAGCCTGGAGTCTTAGAGAAGTATGGCTCCTGGTCCAGAGTCAGTAAAGCCTCCCTAGACAACAAACCAGTCACAATTCTAGCTTTCTACCCTATTCCATTGTTCCTGGTACAGGATCACTTCAGCTGCAAATAATTATGTAGATCTACTTCGAATAAAGGTCGCGTGTAGAGCAGCCAGTGTGCTCTTAGCTTCTTAACTTTTGCTCGCTTTTATACGAGAACGAAGCTTTAACATCGAAATCTGCCACTTTTAAAACTAATATAACTTGCTGTGTGGAGGCTATCCATGTATAAACGCAGTGCTATGGCATCCAGGTGAGTACATTCACATATTACGGACAAACAAACCCACGCACACCTCGGGTAATAAACCAACGTACTACTATACCTGTGGCCGTTCACGCGCCTCGGGTAACTACTGACCTCAGCTTCTATATGTCTTGTGTCCATCCTAATTGTCATTATAATCAAAATCAAATCCCGGGGGGATACCCCCCTCCACCCCACCTCCTCAATGGAACCCTGTACAGTATAATTTACTAAGGTTTAACATTCGTAGTACGATTACATTTTCTGGGTAGAATTTAAATTGCTCCGAATATTGCTCTGAAGTTTGCAAGTGGTTTTAGAAGCTAGACATTCACTTTTAAAGTTGGTTTGAAATCTTTGTGTGTACGGTACAGTACATTACCCCTTCAATTCTTCATCCACGCACACACACACATACCCACAGTGAGTAAAGATCTCTCCCAGGCGGCCTACTTCATGTCCCAGAACAGGTGGCTGCCTTTGTACCTTTACCCTACCTTTCCTCATTGCCTTACACGCCCCCTTCACAGTACTGCACTGTAGGCTGGGTGATAGTGAGCTAGCTATGCTGGCTCACTATCACTGTGTAGGTTTAAGGAAATGGTTTAGCAAGAGCGTTGTATGATCTTGCTGTAGTGGTTTATGGTTGGTATGGCTGGGCGAATCTACTCCTAAGGTAATGCTGTGAACCAAATCTATCTCTTTGTATACGTATTGATATATAATATTTTGTGAAGGATATGAGCCAATGTCCTATTGTCACTGACAGCATTTGCAGTGTTAATGTGTGACTCAATGGTTCAGGTACTAGACATTGTGTGTGTGTGTGTGTGTGTGTGCGTGCGTGCGTGCGTGCGTGCGTGCATAAAAGCTAATGCTATATATTGTAGCTTTGACACCTCCACCAAGGCATCAGCACACGCAGTGCTTTCATTGTTACATGTAGCTTAGAAGAAAAACTAATGTGTTTTATAGCTTCTGTACACTCTGCAATATTCAACCTTTCCCCATGCAGCCTCCTGTTGACGACCTTCTGCCTTCAGGACCCTCCCACAGTGGTGGCGTGTGTGTGCATCCACTTAACCTGTCGCTGGAAGGGTATTGAGATCCCCCTCTCGGTTGACGGGAAACCTTGGTGGCAGTACATCGACAAAACAGTCACACTAGAGCAACTCAATGGTGTGCAATATTGTGTCGAGTGGTAAATACAGCACTTGAAAGATTTGTGTGTGATGTAACCTCTAATTAAAGAGCATTTTAAGCGGAATATGTCTATATGTGTAGCTCAGCTGCCTGTACTGTACGTGTGTCAAGTATATCTGATGGTTGTACAGTGGTGTAGAAATTTATTGAACTGGCTTAATGTAGATCGTACTGGGGAGTTTCTGGAGATCTACAAGTTGTGTCCGAATAAACTGCAGAAGATAGTCACGGACTCCATCAATAGGGGCCAACAAGTACATGTAAGTACTTTTTGTGTACATTAAAATACTATGGCTCTTGAAGTAAGTACTGTATACCTATATACACTATACAATGTTTGATACAGTATAGTTTCTGTGAAATCGAAAAAAAATTTCATCTTAAATTATGTGTTTTTTGTCTGTGCGCAGGGCAGGGAAAGGAGTTTAGGAGAGTCTTCCACAAGCCACACCTCCAAATCACCCTTCGACAAACTCAAGGGACCAATTCCTCACTCATCTAAATTACAAAGCACTCAACATCAAAAACCACATAAGTCTGGTGCTCATGTGATGCCTAGTTCGTCAGGACAGCCTCAAAAACACAGCAGTCACCCTGGCAAACACCAACCCAGCTCTGGACACGGTCAGCACACTGGGGCCACTGCACGTCATACTCCCAGCACTCTAAACGGATCACACCCTCAACAAACTACTCATAACTCAACTCACGATACTAAAGCCCCATCACGACCTTCTACAGCAACGGTAGCACGGCCACCATCGAAACACCACCCTAGCGTGTTAGAAGAGCATCAAAGACATAAATCTAACTCTGGTGTAAAACACTCCAGTTCTGGACCTGTGAAACACCCTCATCACTCTCAACATCAGGCTGCCCCAGGGAATCATCTGAATGCTAGCAAGCCCCTGGACGCTGTAACCAAGCACCGGCAACTCTCTGCAGAGCACAAGCATCGTCCAATCAGCAACCACGATGGCCGACCACACAATCCACTCAAGAGACCACATCCTGTGGACGCTCATGATGTCAAACGGGTCAAACTGGAGGCACTTTCTGGTGGAAACCACCTACCTCCTCTACCAGTCGTCGACACAAACAGCATATTGACACTGCCACCATTACCAACCCAACACATGGAGCTGCCACCTCTACCACCCCCCTTACCGTCTGAACCTCCTCCAAACTTTCCGTTGGGACTGGATTTTCCACCCCCACCACCACCCTCAAATTAACTCTGGCTTATTTGTTTATAGGTGTCAATTTGTCTGTTGTGGACATTATTGTGATTTATATATATAGGAGTGTAATTATTTTGTGCATAATTCAAGGCATGTGCACGTACATTCTTCGAAATTTCTATGTTGTGATGTGTTTATTATTGTCACACCTTTTATCAGTCATGTTTATCTGTTGTGCACGTTAATTTTGGTAATCTTATAATTTATACAATCGCAATTGAGAAATTAAGTGTAGGGTCACAAAAAGTTTGTAGTGATCGATTTGAGATTTTAAAGCAAGTTTATAGAACAGTATAGAAAATTAAGTATCCATGGTTTTATGCTTTGCAGAAAAAATGCTATGTACAATAATTGAATCAATTCTGCCTGTACATTACGAGCATGATGAGGGGGCAATTAGCCTCGAATCCACGCCGATTAAAATACGTATTTTAATCGGCGTGGATTCGAGGCTAGGGGCTGATATGCGATGGCCAGTGTTAGTGCTAGTGCTAGTGTGCAAGCATGGGGTTAAATTTATAGCAATCACTTGAATCAGTACAGTATGCATGCATGTGCTCACCTAGCCCTAGGAGTACATACCATCAAATTTACATAGTAGGAAGCATCTTGCATGCTGTGTATAGATAGCTAGCTGCATAACAGATGAGCACAAAGACTATACTATTGTATAGCAACATAATCATCAAATAGATCGATCTGTAATAGTCCATAACCATGAGAAAATGCAACTGACAGAGCAGTGGATATCGTGTACCTTGCTGCTGACCTTAGCAGCAGCACTGCTGACAGGAGGGGCAAAAGGATCAGCTCAACTGTATGATTTTGGGATTATGGCCTCTGATGGCCAATTGAACAATGCAGACGATCTCTACATGCAAGTGAATCTCACAGACTCATTAACCTATCTGGGAGGTGCAGAGAAAGAGATTTTTGTAAGCACAATATCCACTATTTATATTATATATAATTATAGCGAAGTGAATTCATCAACTTTGTATTTTCTATGCTGTTTGGCTAACATTCTATGCAGCACTATAGTGTCGTGTCGGGATCAGTACTAGATTCTATACATGTTTTCCTTTTTCTTTGGGTTCTCATTGACTATAATTTTTGTGCATGCAGCATAATAATGTTATTATGTTTCGGAGCATTTAGTTTGGTGTGGCTTTTAAATATATAGGGCTTTTTGTTTTACTATGGGATGGGTGGCACAGTTTATCGTTCCGGTTAAGGCGCTTATTTATATGTGCCCAGGGGGTGGGTATAGGAGGGGGAGTATCCCCTCCCGCCCCGCCAGAGGCAAACATTTTAAAACTTTACTCACAATTTAACGTTTGAACTTTGAATGAGTTGCAAACTACCATGCAGAAAATCAGCAAATATTTTTGCAAATGCGTTCAAATAATAGCTCAATTTGCAGCAAGGTAGAAAGAGGAAACGAGGATTCAGAAAAATCATAATAATCATGAAGAATGAATACAAAAGACCTTCTTTATTCAGCAAAAATATTGGCCAGTTTAAGTCCGGTTGCCAACAGGCAAACTCATTGGCTGAGACTCCTTGACATTGTTATAGCTAGGCCCTGATAAATTTTGCTTTTTTCACTCATTATTCTATTCTTTAATTCTTAAAATGTGCCTATTATTCTCATAAAAAATCCGATTATTCTCTGATTATTCTCATAAAAATCTGATTATTATATACCAATAACAAACTTAAGACGTATATATAAACACAACACACATGCAACTGATCAAGATATATAGTTAATGTATCATGATTCTGTATTTTCTCGCTGACTTGAAATATTCCGACACTCAAAATTAAGTCTTCCTAAAAGAAGGGCGGCTGATTCATGGGACACTTTTTACCATGAGAACATCTTTACCAAAAATGGACATTGATGCCTATTATTCCCAATTATTCTTGAGACACCTATTATGCTAAAATTATTCCGAGCATAGTTTATCAGGGCCTAGTTATAGCACTGGCTCAGTCTTTAGTTCTAAACTATTCGTGGTGCCAGAAGAATGCACTGAAGAATGCATATACTCAATCACAATTTCATGCACTGCATGGGAACAACTCTTTGTGACATAAATGCACACATACACACAAACAGATCGGTATAAATGGCATGTTGCTGTTTAACGATCCAAATCAAGGCATGGTCGCTCCGTTCTTTGCAGACATTGACACAAGAGGAACAGGAAATGTGTATTATCGGTGAGTTATGAATACCAAGATAATTTGGTGTGCAGTTTATATTGGACTAAACTCTTAATGAGGCTCCTTTTTATACAGAGTATCTACCAATGTCAGTATTCTGGCGTCTGTTGGAGAGAGAATTCAGAGAGCATTTGACGATGTGGTCTCCTTTCACCCGAAATCAGTGTTTGTGGGGACCTGGGATCGAGTTGGCAGCTATGACAGAGGAACAGATAAGGTGTGCTTCACTACATTCAACTCTGACTCTAGTTTTCTTGAATGTGGTATATAGCCACAGCAAAATTATATTCTTACAAGTAAATATTAGTGTGAAAATCAGCATTTCTAATCTTTCCTTGTCGGAATTATACATGCAGGTCAACACCTTCCAAGTCGTCATTGCGACAGACTCCTTGTCGTCATATGTGATCTTTCTGTACTCTGACCTCCAATGGTACATCCCTATCACGTCATCTGGAAGTGGATCTGGCATAGCGTTGACCAGCAGTGGCGGCAGCGGCAGGTGATTATACTAATTATGTGCCGTCAATTATAGCAAGGAATTTTTGATTTTCGATTGCATTTTCCCTAACAGTGGTATGCCTGTTCTGATGCCAGCCTTTAGCGGATTCCAGAAACAAAGTGGAGCCCTGGCGTACACATTACCAGGATCTGGCACAGAGCAGATACTGTTGCTAAGCAACACCAGTAACGTTGGAGAGCTTGGCATCTGGGTATTCAGAGTCGACAGTGAGATACAACCAGGAGGTATATTGGATTGGACAATTGTATTGTAATTGGTCATGACCTTCAATACATGACTGTTTGTGTGACACATGCATGCAGACTTGAATGAATGTCTCACCAACAATGGAGGCTGTGAACAGAACTGTATCAACACCGAGGGAAAGTTTAGCTGCTCCTGTAACACTGGCTATAAATTGGACCGCAATAAAATCAACTGTACAGGTAATTACGATTTCATCTAGTCGTAATTAGTTTCATTCTACATACTAGACATCAACGAGTGTGAAGATGGCACTCACAACTGTGGCCGCAATGCCCTCTGTACTGACAATGTTGGGAGCTTTGCCTGCACTTGTATGTTTGGCTACACTGGGACAGGAGAGCAATGCGGTGAGTGTGACCTTTTGTAAGCCAAGCCCAGCATGTACCTGAACTCCCCCCACAGACTGCGCTGATGGACAGGTCCGGCTGATGAATGGAAGTGAGCCCAGTGAGAGTCAGAGAATGGGAAGAGTTGAGATCTGCTACAACAACACCTATGGCAGTGTGTGTGACGACTTCTTCAATGAGAATGCTGCAGCCGTTGTCTGCAATGGAACTGGTCAGTTGAATGAACGTGATCATTGATCAGTGAAGTATGACATAGCTTTTAATTACTTCCTTATTGTATGGACATTTTTTAAGCCCAGTGGTCTTGATGCGCTGTGCCTTAAAAATGAATGTACAGCATAATGGACTGATTTTGCACTGACCACAAATCACTGAACAAATCCCTGAGGGAATTAAATGATATATACATGGCAATGCCGCATAGCATAATTATGCTTATAGTATAAACGAGTTCTCTACTGTCTGCTTCAATGTCTGTCTTGATAGACACACAGTCACTTATTGAAAGCATCATCAAAGTCATTATTTGAAAATATACCGAAGTGCATACTAAGTCGAAATGAATTCTGGCTGAAGAAAAGTTGTATCCAAGCCAAGGAGCAAACTAGGTAACCAATCCGCTTCCTTGCCCTTGGGCTATTGATAGCAGCCCCCTCCCCTCTATCTTAGCCACACACCCCGGGCCCCGATCCTTAGTTAACTGGCATTAAACCAATTTTCAATTATAATGGACATTTGCATATGCGTATGTGCGTGCATGACCCAAGATTTGAAAGTATAGCCTCCACTTCGTATGAACAGAGACGTTGTAGTGCATGTAGTGAAGACATACGGTGGCGCATTGTGTGGCAGAGGCATGCTCCTGATTTACTGCCCAAGAAAATAGCTGCCAACTTGAGTATAAACTGCTCAACAGTAAGAAAAGAAGATATTTCAGCAGACTGGAAATGTCCGAAAGAAGCATTACCCTGCTGACAAGGCCTGGAGGAAGATAAATGAAACTGTACAGTTTTTATAGCGTTCCTGTTTATCTACGTGAGATATTGTGATGGAAGTCAAATTAGTATTGGGTGTTTGGCCCTTACAGAGAGTGCTATCTGCAAGCTAGCTTTCTTAAGAAGACAAGGTTGATTATTATATGAAGTGATACACTTCGAAAGCACTATACGTAGAAGATGTGTATGTGATTGTCTGTAGGCCTATTATAAAACTGGAATTCGAAAGTATGGATTAGTATTCGAGGAAAGCCAACAGAAGTTATTGGTTAGAGGAGTAGATAGAACTATACCTTTTAATGTGTGGATGCTATTCAGTTCACAACAAGGTTTAGTGGCTTAAAATCTTTAGAGAGAGTGTATTCGTGGTGCTCGCTCCAGCATTGGTCACGCATGAGGACAATGCAAGTTTAACGATTGTGTCTGTTTACTCCTAATACTATATACTTCATTCAGCCATTCAATGCTAATTTGAACAGCATACTTATCATGTATGGACATGCAACTGTTCAATACATCTGAAATTCAAGAAGTACTAGCAGACAATAATAGCTTGGAGGAGCTGTTTTGCAGCTTTGGGGTGGGCCTGTTTTACAGCACCGTTGAAGGATCGGGTGTTTTTTTATGCAGTAAAAAATCGAGGGTGAGGTTGTTTACTCTAGCATTGAGGGGTCCAAATGTTTTGTGGGTCGAGACATTCGCCATGCCAATGTTGAATGGTCAGATACGTACTGGACAAAATGAGCAGATGCATGCAATCCCATAATTATGGAACAGTAATAAGTATCTTTCTGACCAGTAAATATATTGTCTGTAGAAGCTGTGCATGGGTATTTGCTAGTTTTAACACACTTACTCAGGGCGTAATGCATGGTGCATGTATATTGCACGCGCCCTCGCTCCGTCCAAGTGGTTCCCGATACGATGCAGATGGACAATGGTACACCAGTATTGACGGATGCCCGTGACGATCCGTGAATTTCTGCTATCGCCTGTGTCAGAGTCTCAATACCAAAATTTAACACAATGTTCATACTGCTGTATTATTTGCAACATACTATGATGTTCAATGTTTCTTTTCCATGAAATTATGTTGATGTTATTTGACGGGTATTATCTTTTGGCGATTTAATTTAGGCTCTCCGGTTCGTGGCATTGACAGTACATTTGGTGCTGGTTCTGGTCCCATCACTCTGGACAATGTGGTGTGTGCTGGCACTGAGGACAACCTCTTGAGCTGCTCCCATAACCAGATATTCCAGCACAACTGCGACCACTCTGAAGATGTGGCTGTCGTCTGTGATAGTGAGCCTACCCTTATAAAATATTATTGAGTAACTATACTTATCAATCCAACCACACACAGTCTCGTGTATTGATGGCAGTACTAGACTGAGAAACTCTGATGCTGTTTCAGAGAGCACCCTTCCAGAATACAACCTCATCAAAGAGCAGGTGTCTCGTGGTGTGGTGGAGTTGTGTGTGAACGGTGCCTTTAGCAGCCTCTGTGACAGTGGGTGGGACAATCAGGACGCCTCAGTGGTCTGCAGACAACTGGGCTTCTCTCCACATGGAGCCATTCGTCTTGATGGCTACTCATTTAGAGTTGCTTCTTCAGTTATGAAGAACGGTAGTTATGATTGTATCGGAACTGAGAGTGA
This sequence comes from Halichondria panicea, assembly GCF_963675165.1. NCBI lineage: Eukaryota > Metazoa > Porifera > Demospongiae > Suberitida > Halichondriidae > Halichondria > Halichondria panicea. The sequence goes on from NC_087387.1 coordinate 2,003,300, forward strand.
GCTGAGTAGTTGTGCTTATCAGCCGGCTGCTACTTGTCGTCAGCGTGAAGGAGCTGCAGTAGTGTGTCAGGGTAAGCGAGTTCTTAATGTTCTATCTGCAGTAAGACTACCCCGATTGTTTAATTGCAGACAAAACAATCACTGTTTTCAACAATTGCACTGATTGGGAGATACGACTAATCGGTGGAGCTAATGCCACTCTCGGAGCTGTTCAACTCTGTATGAACAATGCCTGGGGCTCAGTGTGTAATAACAGATTTAGTACCAATGATGCCTATGTGGTGTGCAGACAGCTCGGCTTCCCCGTCACTGGGGCTGAGGCCTTCAGTGATGCCAGTACCAGGTTCAATATATCCAAAGGACCGGTGTTCCTAGACACGATTTTCTGCAGCGGTTCAGAGAGCAGCGTGACAACCTGTAGACATCCGAAAACTCCTGGCCTTTCAGAGTGCACTGCCACTGAAATTGCTGGAGTTCAGTGTGTTGGTATGTAAATACAACCCTTTCTTTGTTCTATACAACAAGATGCACTCACTCCATGCGTGTTGGCGTAATTATATGACAGGCCACTAGCTTGGTCTGGAATTTAGGCTAACATATCCATAGGGAATAATCGTGACTTGAAAGCCCTGACGATCAGATCAGGGCAAAATACTGTTTGTCGCCTTTCGAGGATCGCCTACAATTTTCAAGTATAATTTTTCAACCACTGTTGTTATCAGCATGTAGTTAAAGCAGTCCATGAAAGTGTCAATTATTTTCTATACACACACACACACACACACACACACATCACTCTACCCTTGCTGCGCGCGCGCGGGTATTTATACAATAATATTTTGCTTCTCAGATGTGGACCAATGTCTGACTAACAATGGAGGGTGTTCCCACACATGCACCAATGAGCTGCCTGGATTCACTTGTAGCTGTAGAACAGGCTACAATCTGGACATGGACAACAAAGGTTGTGTCGGTGAGTCAAGACTACTCAGAAAATTATTTTGTTATTGTTTGCTTGATTTTAGATATTGACGAGTGTGCAAGCAGTCCCTGTGGAGACATCTGTGTCAACACTAATGGCAGTTTTCATTGCCTCTGTACCTCCAACACTACTCTGGACGCTGATGGTCGAAGTTGCATATGTAAGAAGCCGATTAATTTTACCTTTGGTAATTATCGATCAGTGGAGAGATATAATGCCTTGTAGATCATGTAGAGATCTTGTAGTACTGTTTAGTTGTTGACTCTTGCTACGGTATAGCGGGTAATTTTTTCGTGGGGTAAAACATTCGTTGAATTGAACAGCGGTGATTTTTAGTGAGTAAACAATTTCATTTGCTTTATTACATGCACTGCATTGTATGCGTTCCGGTAAACCACGCCTAGGTGTTTTCGTGGGTAAAATGTCGTGGAAGTCAGCTTTTCCACGACGAATTTGTTACCCCACGAAAATTACTCACTAGAAGAAGATGTATTCAGTGGGTGTATTATAATTATGTCAAGGTACACCATTGAATCAACTGTTGCAGCTGGTGACTGCTCCACTGGAGATATTCGTCTCATGAACGTCACTGACACTGCAACGTCCAGGGCAGGACGTTTGGAGGTTTGCATCAACAATGCCTGGGGAACAGTCTGTGATGACCGATTCGACTCTCTTGATGCAACTGTGGCTTGTACTCAACTAGAAGGATTCAACTCATCTGGTTAGTACACATGCACTCTCCAATAATAGTGGCACATGGATTGATCATTGCAGATGCTGAGTTTCTTCCAAGAGGAAGCCATGAACAAGGGTCTGGATGGATTTTTCTCTCTAACTTGTTATGCAACGGCAACGAGTCCAGCTTGCTGGACTGTCGGACCCAACTTTCTGGTACCTTTTCCTGTAGACACTCACAGGATGTGGCAATTGAATGCACTGGTAGGTTTTTTAATTTTGCATATAAATGAAAGGATACATGCACTTGTAGCATATAAGCTAACAGAATGTGTGCCCTTAATTGATGCTTTATTCCTGCATCTCGAGTGGTATTTCATTCCATTTAGATACTGCATGCATGTGGGAAAAGAATGCATTTGTCCTAACAAATTGGTCTTTCAGTTATTTGTGCTCCTTAAATTGAGAGGTCATACTCTTCTTTCAGTTATTTGTGCTCTTTAAATTGAGAGGTCATATTCTTCTTTCAGTATTTGTGCTCCTTAAATTGAGAGGGCATACTCTTCTTTCAGTTATTTGTGCTCCTTAAATTGAGCCGGCATACTCTTTTTTCCAATAATTATGACATGCATGATAAAGGTATGAGAGTTTCAGGTACGGTCTTCTTGTGGAAGGGACAGTAGGTCCACAGTATCTAATAGGGAGTCAATTTGTAGTCCCTATTCCAGAGTTTTGTGCAGACTTTAAGGGTAAACTTTTGTACTTTTCTATGAATAATTATGGTGTGGATCCCAAACAGGTACAGCATATTCCAGTTTTGATATCACAAGTGAGATGTAAGAGTTGTCTTTATACCAGCTATATATACCATTCCCTACATTGTCCCTTCCTCTCTCTCAGACATTGATGAGTGTGCTCGGGACAATGGACGATGCAACCAGACCTGTACCAACTCTATCGGGAGCTACCAGTGCAGTTGCCAGAGTGGCTATCTACTCAACCAGGATGGGAGAGGCTGTGATAGTAAGTACACACAACTCTGATCTCAAGCTCATGATTAAAATTAAAATTTAAAATTTTCTTCTATATACCCTAGATGTGAATGAGTGCAGTATTCAGAATGGTGGTTGTGATCATCTGTGTACTGATTTTACTGGAGGATACATATGCTCTTGTTTCAAGGGTTTCTTTTTAATTAATGGACACAATTGTACTGGTGAGTTGTTTCTTCTGCATGGACGGTAATGAGTGTTAAACCTTAAAACCGACATAATAATGTGCAGATATTAATGAGTGCCAGACTGAAAATGGAGGATGTGAACACACCTGTACCAACACTAAGGGCAACTTTAGCTGCTCCTGTAACATTGGCTATGAATTGGACATCAGTGGATTTAACTGCTCTGGTAGTTTCTTTGCTGAATGTACAATGTATCTATATAATTTTGTCCTTCCTATAGATGTCAATGAGTGCTTCATCAACAATGGAAGATGTGAACATTCTTGCACCAACACTGACGGAAATTTCAGCTGTTCTTGTAAAACTGGATATAGCTTGGAAGGCAATGGATTTAACTGTACAGGTACAGAACAGCCATGTGGTTTTGTTTTGTTTATAGACCTCTTACAGATAGTGATGAGTGTGCTACCAACAATGGTGGCTGTGAGCATGACTGTGACAACACTGATGGAAGCTTCTTCTGTTCCTGTGACTCTGGATATCAACTAGACAACAACTCTCTGAACTGCTCAGGTAAAATGTGTGATTACCTGCACAAGAATTCACTCCCATATGTCAATGTAAACAGACATTAATGAGTGCCAGACTGACAATGGAGACTGTGAACACACCTGTACCAACACTGATGGAAACGCTAGCTGCTCTTGTAATACTGGCTATGAACTGGATAGCAATGGATTCAACTGCTTAGGTAAGTATATATTTATATACCGATCTATCTCATTACACGCGTCTTTGTATACAGATGTCGACGAATGCCTCTCTGGTAACGGAGGATGTGAACATATTTGTAGGAATACTGTTGGGAATTTTAGCTGCTCCTGTAAACTTGGATACAGCCTGGAAAGTAATTTGATGAGCTGCTCAGGTAAGCCAGTGTCAGTTGTCACTGCTCGTATTCATGTCCATGGATGCATCAATTTCAGACGTGAATGAATGCACAAACAAAAATGGAGGCTGTGAGCATACATGCACTAACGCTAACGGCAGCTTCTCTTGCTCATGTGATACTGGATATCAGTTGGACCGCAACTCATTCAATTGCTCTGGTCAGTACAATAAATCCAGGGGTCAGCATGTTTCATTTGCTCGTTATTTTACAGACGTCAACGAGTGCTTGACTGATAATGGATACTGTGAACACTCCTGTACCAACACTGAGGGGAACTTTACCTGCTCCTGTAACACTGGAAATGAACTGAACAGCAATGGATTCAATTGCTCAGGTAATAACTCATAACCACGAGTATTAGGAAATTAATGATACTTATACACAGATATTGACGAGTGTGCTCGCAATGCATCTGATTGTATGCCCAACTCTATCTGCGTCAACACTGATGGTAATTACACCTGCCCCTGTAATAACGGATTTGCTGGGGACGGCTTCAGTGGCTGTGAAAGTAAGTTGTATGAATTTTCAATGGACTAGGATGATTCATTATGCACACTAGACATCAACGAGTGTGAAAACGGCACTCACAACTGTGACCACAATGCCTTCTGTACTGACAATGTTGGGAGTTTTGCCTGCACTTGTGTGTTTGGCTACACTGGGACAGGAGAGCAATGCGGTGAGTGTGACCTTGTGGAGGCAAGCCCAGTATGTACCTCAACTCCCCCTACAGACTGTACTGATGGACAGGTGCGACTGATGAATGGAAGTGAGCCCAGTGAGGGTCAGAGAATGGGAAGAGTTGAGATCTGCTACAACAACACCTATGGCAGTGTATGTGACGACTTCTTCAATGAGAATGCTGCAGCTGTTGTCTGCAATGGAACTGGTCAGTTGAATAAACGTGACATATGACCAGTGAAGTATGATCGAGTTTTTAATTACTTCCTTATTGTGTATGGACATTTTTGTAGCCCTAAAAGTCATTAAAAAGTGGTCTTGATGGCAGTGCCTTTAAAATGAATATTGACCATTGCTATAATTATGTTGTTGCTATGTGCAATATGCAGCATAATTAATGCACTGAATCTCATATTTTGCGGAGGCACTGCATCTCATATTGTTATTTGCACTGACCAGCATGCATGAAGACGATATACATTTACAGGGCATTTCAAGTAAGCCACATAGCACAGGTTTATACAGTATCAACTATAGTGTCTACTTCACTATTTTGATATAGACAGAGTCACTTGTTGAGTGCATCGTCAAAGGTGGGTTGTACAGCAGCTGCTTTGAGTTGCTTTGCAGCTTTGGGGTAGGGCTGCTTTACTCTAGCATTGAGGGGCCCCAATGTTTTGTGGGTCAAGCTATTCGTCATGCCAATGTTTTGTGAGTCAAGCCATCTGTCATGCCAATGTTGAATGGTCATAATTATACCCTGGACCAAATTAATGTCTTTCAGCAGATGCATGCATATGGAACAAGTATCTTTCAGTAAATCGTCTGTATAGAAGCTGATGTATATTTTGTGTTGATATGCCCTGAGGGTATAAACTACTTTTAACACACTTAGTCGGGATGCATATTATATATTGCACTGCGCCCTTGACCATTTGATGTTATGCTTATCTTCTGGCGGTTTTTTCAGCTTCTCCAGTTCGTGGCATTGACAGTACATTTAGTGCTGGTTCCGGTTCGATAATTCTGGACAACGTGGTGTGTGCTGGTACTGAAGACGACCTCTTGAACTGCTCCCATAACCACATATTCCAGCACAACTGCGACCACTCTGAAGATGTGGCTGTCGTCTGTGATGGTGAGCCTATCATTAAAATACCATTGACTAACTGTACACATTCTTCCATATTCTCCCCATCCACAGTCACGTGCATTGACGGCAGTATTAGACTGAGAAACCCTGATGCTGTCTCAGAGAGCACCCTTCCTAAGTACAACCTCATCAAGGAGCAGGTGTCTCGTGGTGTGGTGGAGTTGTGTGTGAACGGTACCTTTGGCAGCCTCTGTGACAGTGGGTGGGACAATCAGGACGCCTCTGTGGTCTGCAGACAACTGGGCTTCTCCCCACATGGAGCCATTCATCTTGACGGCCATATATATACTGGATATGCTTTTTCAAGTGTGAAAGACGGTAGTTATGGTTGTGTCGGTACTGAAAGTGAGCTGAGAAGTTGTGCTTATCAGCCGGCTGCTACTTGTGGTGGGCTTGAAGGAGCTGCCGTAGTGTGTCAGGGTAAGCGAGTGCTATAATTATTGTATTATTCATGGCTAGGTTTACTTGCAGACAAATCGATCGCTGCTTTCAACAATTGCACTGATGGTGAGGTACGACTAATGGGTGGAACTAATGCTACTCTCGGAGCTATTCGATTCTGCATGAACAATGCCTGGGGCTCAGTGTGCAATAATGGATTTAGTGCTAACGATGCCACTGTAGTGTGCAGACAGCTTGGTTTCCCCGTCACTGGGGCTGAGGCCTTCAGAGATGCCAGTACCAGGTTCAATATCTCAACAGCACCTGTGTTCCTAGACCGCGTCGACTGTACTGGGTCAGAGAGTAGCGTGATGAACTGTAGGCAGACCACTCCTGGCCTGTCAGAGTGCACTGCCACTGAAATTGCTGGAGTACTGTGTGTTGGTACGTGGCATCACTTTGTTTGTTGTATACAATTATCCATATTTTGCTCCTCAGATGTGGACCAATGTCTGACCAACAATGGAGGGTGTTCCCACACATGCACCAATGAGCTTCCTGGATTCACATGTAGCTGTAAAACAGGCTATAATCTAGACACTGACAACAAGAGCTGTGTCGGTTAGTCACATGACTATTACAAGTTGTTCCTTTTTTACAAATCTTTATTTCAGATATTAACGAATGTTCAAGTAGTCCCTGCAGAGACATCTGTGTCAACACTAATGGCAGTTTTCATTGCCTCTGTACCTCCAACACTACTCTGGACACTGACGGTCGAAGTTGCATATGTAAGAAGCACTAATTCTTGTGGTTGGTATTATTTTAACAACTAGGAGAGATACATTGACTTGTTAATGCCTTGTTGGTCATTGCATAAGTATGTATCGTACAAACTGGTCATGGTTGTCTGTAGCATACACGGTTGTTTATAGCATTAAGTTTCAATAACATGGTATAATTATATTCAGTTGGATATAAATAGCTAGGGCCTATTTCGTCTAAAATTACAGCATGTCGAGATGGAGATGTTCGGCTTGTGAATGGTTCTGTTCCGTCTGAGGGAAGAGTGGAGGTGTGCAGAGGTGTAATGTTTGGTACCGTCTGTGATGACTTCTGGGATGAGCTGGATGCCAGGGTCGTCTGTACACAACTCGGATACTCTGCATCAGGTTAGGAGACTGTGTAATGTATAGTCAAAAGCTACATTCATTGTAACTGTGCTATATATATATATATATAGGATCCATTGCTGTGTCTGGTGGGGGGTTTGGTCAAGGCAAGGACGTTATTCTTCTTGACGACCTTAAGTGCAGTGGAAATGAACCGACTCTGTTGAACTGTTCGTACAGTCAGACCCACAATTGTGACCACTCTGAGGATGCAGGAGTCAGGTGTCAATGTAAGCAGAGTGTTTGCATTGGTATGAAGCAGCTTTATTGTATTTTCTTTTTGCAGCCATGTGTAGTCATGGTGAAGTGCGACTGGTAGTGGGAGAAGATGTTGACTCTTTCTACGAGGGTCTCACTGACTACAATGATGCTTACTATGACAAGGACGGACTGAAAAGTGGCAGAGTGGAGGTATGTGTCTCTGGAAAGTACGGCTCAGTCTGCCACAATCCTTGGACGGAAATGGATGCCTCTGTCGTCTGCAAGCAGCTAGGCTTCTCAGGATATGGTAGGTTAAAATACTCCAAAATAGCAAACAGTGCATATTAATGCTATACACAGGTGCTATCAATTTGAATGCTGATATTTTTGCTGAGGGTGAAACACCTCGTCTGGTTTCGATGGTAAACTGTACTGGAATCGAGGCCTCACTTCTCGATTGTATGGGTGTGGTCACTGGCTCTGGCACTGGCTTCACTTGCCCAACCTCTGGAGTTATCTGTCAAGGTACGCCTTTCCTCTCCTCATTCCCCTTCATCGATTTACCTGTTCTGTCTCTATAGTTTCAGGCACAGCAGCTGGTGACTGTTCCACTGGAGATATTCGTCTCATGAACGTCACTGACAGTGCAACAACCAGGGCAGGACGTTTGGAGGTGTGCATCAACAATGCTTGGGGAACAGTCTGTGATGACCGATTTGACTCCATTGATGCAACTGTGGCTTGTACTCAACTGAAAGGATTCAACTCATCTGGTTAGTACACACTCTCCAACAATAGGGCATATGGATTGTCACTTATTCTCAATGTAGATGCCAAATTTCTTCTAAGAGGAAGCCATGAACAAGGGTCTGGATCGATCTTTCTATCTAACTTGTTATGCAACGGCGACGAGTCTAGCTTGCTGAATTGTGTCACTACTAGGAACCAACCACCTGGTACCTTCTCCTGTCAACACTCACAGGATGTGGCCATTGAATGCACAGGTATATAGTAGGCTATACCATTACCTACACTGTCCCTTTCTCTCAGACATTGATGAGTGTGCTGAGAAAAACGGAGGATGCAACCAGACCTGTACCAACTCTATCGGGAGCTACCAGTGTAGTTGCCAGAGTGGCTATCTACTCAACCAGAATGGGAGAGGCTGCGATAGTAAGTACTTACCACACAGAATACCAAGATTGTAAAATTTTCTTCTATATCAGATGTGAATGAGTGCAGTTTTCAGAATGGTTATTGTGAGCATCTGTGTACTGATTTTACTGGAGGACACATATGCTCTTGTTTCAATGGTTTCCTCTTAACTGATGTACACAACTGTACTGGTGAGTTGTTTTTCCATAGATGGAATGAGTGTTGAACCCATGCGTAAGTAAAAAACTGATAATAATGTGCAGACATGAATGAGTGCTTGACTGAAAATGGAGGTTGTGAACATACCTGTACCAACACTGAGGGCAACTTTAGCTGCTCCTGTAACACTGGCTATGAACTGGACAGCAATGGATTTAACTGCTCTGGTAACTTACTTTGTTAAATGTATTACAATGTATTTATCTATACTTTTGTCCTTCCTATAGATGTCAATGAGTGCTTCATCAACAATGGAAGATGTGAACATTCTTGTACCAACACTGAGGGCAATTTCAGCTGTTCTTGTAAAACTGGATATAGCTTGGACGGCAATGGATTTAACTGTACAGGTACAGAACAGCCATGTGGTTTTGTTTTGTTTATAGACCTCTTACAGAAATTGATGAGTGTGCTATAAAGAATGGTGGCTGTGAGTATGGCTGTGACAACACTGATGGAAGCTTCTTCTGTTCCTGTGACTCTGGATATCAACTAGACAACAACTCTCTGAACTGCTCAGGTAAAATGTGTGATTACCTGCACAAGAATTCACTGTCATGTGTCATTGTAAACAGACATCAATGAGTGCTTGATTGACAATGGAGACTGTAAACACACTTGTACCAACATTGAGGGAAACTTTAGCTGCTCTTGTAACACTGGCTATGAACTGGATAGCAATGGATTCAACTGCTCAGGTAGATGGATAAATGCTTGACCCATTATTTTTATCTACAGTCTTTTGCGCCTCTGTACAGAAATCGATGAGTGCCTCTCTGGTAATGGAGGATGTGAACATCTCTGTACAAATACTGTTGGGAACTTCAGCTGCTCATGTAATATTGGATTCAGCCTGGACAGTAATTTGATGAACTGCTCAGGTAATCTAGTGCCAGTTTTCATCTGCATGCTCATGTTCACGTATCAATTTCAGACATAAATGAGTGCAACAAAACCAACAATGGACGCTGTGCACATATCTGTATTAACAATGACGGCAGCTTCTCTTGCTCATGTGACACTGGATATCAGTTGGACCACAACTCATTCAATTGCTCTGGTCAGTGAAATAAATCCAAAGATCTGCATGATTGATTTCCTCATTATTTTTCAGACATTAACGAGTGCTTAACTGATAATGGTGATTGTGAACACTCCTGTACTAACACTGAGGGCAACTTTAGCTGCTCCTGTAACACTGGCTATGAACTTGACAGCAATGGATTCAATTGCTCAGGTAAACTCATAACCACGAGTATCAAAGAAATGAAAAATGATATATAACGCTCAGATGTTGACGAGTGTGCTGGCAATGCGTCTCAATGTATGTCCAATTCTACGTGTGCCAACGTTGAAGGTAATTACACCTGCCCCTGTAATAATGGCTTTGTTGGAGATGGCTTCAACGGTTGTGAAAGTAAGTTGTGGTAATTTGTCACTGAATTATGATGATCCATTCTATACACTAGACATCAACGAGTGTATAGATGTCACTCACAACTGTGACCGCAATGCCCTCTGTACTGACAATGTTGGGAGCTTTGCCTGCACGTGTGTGTTTGGCTACACTGGGACAGGAGAGCAATGCAGTGAGTGTGACCATGTGGAGGCCAAGCCCAGCATATACCTGAACTCCCCTTACAGACTGCACTGATGGACAGGTCCGGCTGATGAATGGAAGTAAGCCCAGTGAGGGTCAGAGAATGGGAAGAGTTGAGATCTGCTACAACAACACCTATGGCAGTGTATGTGACGACTTCTTCAATGAGAATGCTGCAGCTGTTGTCTGCAATGGAACTGGTCAGTGAATGAACGTGACAAGTGATCAGTGAAGTATGATCGAGATTTTGGTTACATTGACTTCCGTATTGTTGTGACATTTTTGTAGGTCATTAAAAATGTTAGAGGCTATTATTTTTTATATTTCTTGACGATTTACAGTGTATTAAGTGTTATCTTCTGGCGTTTTATTCCAGGTTCTCCGGTTCGTGGTATTGACAGTACATTTGGTGCTGGTTCCGGTCCCATCGCTCTGGACAATGTGGTGTGTGCTGGCACTGAGGACAACCTCTTGAGCTGCTCTCATAACCAGATATTCCAACATAACTGCGACCACTCTGAAGATGTGGCTGTCGTCTGTGATGGTGAGCCTACTCTTAAAGATAGTAATGACTAATAATTATATCATTTCACCACCCACATAGTCCCGTGCTTTGACGGCAGTATTAGACTGAGAAACCCTAATGCTGTCTCAGAAAGCACCCTTCCTAAATACGACCTCATCAAAGAGCAAGTGTCTCGTGGTGTGGTAGAGTTGTGTGTGAATGGTACCTTTGGCAGCCTCTGTGACAGTGGGTGGGACAATCAGGACGCCTCTGTGGTCTGCAGACAGCTTGCCTTCTCCCCACATGGAACCATTCATCTTGACGGCCATATATTTACTGGATATGCTTCTTCAAGTGTGAAAGACGGTAGTTATGGTTGTGTCGGAACTGAGAGTGAGCTGAGAAGTTGTGCTTATCAGCCGGCTGCTACTTGTGGTGGGCTTAAAGGAGCTGCTGTAGTGTGTCAGGGTAAGCGAGTGCTATAATTATTGTATTCGTCACGGCTAGTTTTACTTGCAGACAAATTGACCACTATTTTCAACAATTGCACTGATTGGGAGATACGACTATTGGGAGGAGGGAACACCACTCTCGGAGCTGTTCAAGTCTGCATGAACAATGCCTGGGGCTCAGTGTGCAATGACGGATTTAGTACCAACGATGCAACTGTGATGTGCAGACAGCTTGGTTTCCCCGTCACTGGGGCTGAAGCCTTCAGAGATGCCAGTACCAGGTTCAATATCTCAACAGGACCTGTGTTCCTAGACAGGGTCGACTGTACAGGGTCAGAGAGCAGCGTGATGAACTGTAGGCAGACCACTCCTGGCCTGTCTGAGTGCACTGCCACTGAGATTGCTGGAGTACTGTGTGTTGGTACGTGTAATACAATCATCACTTTGTTTGTTGTATACAATTATCCATATTTTGCTCCTCAGATATGGACCAGTGTCTGACCAACAATGGAGGGTGTTCCCACACGTGCACCAATGAGCTTCCTGGGTTCACATGTAGCTGTAGAACAGGCTTCACTCTGGACACTGACAACAAGGGCTGTCACGGTAAGTCAAGACTCCTTAACATTTTTCTTTTTTACAGATATCGATTTCAGATATTGACGAGTGTGCAAGCAATCCCTGTGGAGATATCTGTGTCAACACTATTGGCAGTTTTCATTGCCTCTGTACCTCCAATACTACTCTGGACACTGACGGTCGAAGTTGCATATGTAAGAAGCATTAATTTTGTTTTATAGACTGATGAAATACATTGATTGTTATAGCTTGTAAATGCTAAGTATAGGTCACCGCGTAGATATATCTTTTAGCTAGTAAGTATGTCACAGTCTCGACTGACTGCTACAATTATATCAGTTCCATGGGTGTAAGTAGCCATGCAGAGCTTATTCATTCCACAGCATGTAGAGATGGAGATGTTCGGCTGGTGAATGGTTCCGTTCCGTCTGAGGGAAGAGTGGAGGTGTGCAGAAATGTAATGTTTGGTACCGTCTGTGATGATTTCTGGGATGAGCTAGATGCCAGAGTCGTCTGTACACAACTTGGATACTCTGCATCAGGTTAGGAGACTGTGTCATGCATAGTCAAGCTATAGTTTCATTGTAAACTGTGCTATAAAGGATCCATTGCTGTGTCTGGTGGTGGGTTTGGCCAAGGCAGGGACACTATTCTTCTTGACAACCTAAAGTGCAGTGGAAATGAGCAGACTTTGTTGAACTGTTCGTATAGTCAGACCCACAATTGTGACCATTCTGAAGATGCAGGAGTCAGGTGTCAATGTAAGTAGAATGTTTTTAGTGTTGACGGGTCCTTGATGTATTTTTTCCTTGCAGCCATGTGTAGTCATGGAGAAGTGCGACTGATAGTGGGAGAAGATGTGGACTCTTTCTACGAGGGTCTCACTGACTACAATGATGCCTACTATGACAAAGACGGGCTGACAAGTGGCAGAGTGGAGGTGTGTGTCTCTGGAAGGTACGGCTCAGTCTGCCACAATCCTTGGACGGAAATGGGAGCCTCTGTCGTCTGCAAGCAGCTAGGCTTCTCAAAATATGGTAGGCTCAAGAAAATAATCCTAATAGCAAGTAATGCATTTCTTGTGCACAGGTGCTATCAATGTAAATGCTGATATTTTTTCCGAGGGTGAAACACCTCGTCTGGTCTCAATAGCCAACTGTACTGGAACTGAGGCCTCACTTCTCGACTGTAAGGGTGTAGTCACCGGCTCTGGCACTGGCTTCACTTGCCCAACCTCTGGAGTTATCTGTCAAGGTACACCTCTCCTCTCCTCATTCACCTTCATGGATTCACCTGTTCTGTCTCTATAGTTTCAGGCACAGCAGCTGGTGACTGCTCCACTGGAGATATTCGTCTCATGAACGTCACTGACACTGCAACGTCCAGGGCAGGACGTTTGGAGGTGTGCATCAACAATGCTTGGGGAACAGTCTGTGATGGGCAATTCAATTCCATTGATGCAACTGTGGCCTGTACTCAACTGAAAGGATTCAACTCATCTGGTTAGTAAACACTCTCAACTATAACTACATGACTGTAATTCTCATTGTAGATGCCAAATTTCTTCCAAGAGGAAGCCATGAACAAGGGTCTGGATCGATCTTTTTATCTAACTTGTTATGTAATGGCGACGAGTCTAGCTTGCTGGATTGTGTCACCACCCGGAACCAACCTCCTGGTACCTTCTCCTGTCAACACTCACAGGATGTGGCCATTGAATGCACAGGTATATATATAGTAAGCTATACCATTACCTACACTGTCCCTTCCTCTCAGACATTGATGAGTGTGCTGAGAAAAACGGAGGATGCAACCAGACCTGTACCAACTCTATCGGGAGCTACCAGTGTAGTTGCCAGAGTGGCTATCTACTCAACCAGGATGGAAGAGGCTGCGACAGTAAGTACTTACCACCCTGATGATACCATGATTGTAAAATTTAAATTGTCTATATCAGATGTGAATGAGTGCAGCTTTATGAATGGTTATTGCGAGCATCTGTGTACTGATATTACCGGAGGACACATATGCTCTTGTTTCAATGGTTTCCTCGTAACTAATAGACACAACTGTACTGGTGAGTTGTTTTTCCATGGATGGAATGAGTGTTGAACTCTTGCGTAATTAAATAATCATTAATTTCTGAATTAAGACATGAATGAGTGCCTGACTGACAATGGATACTGTGAACACACCTGTACCAATACTGAGGGAAACTTTAGCTGCTCCTGTAACATTGGCTATGAACTGGACAGCAATGGATTTAACTGTTCTGGTAACTTACTTTGTTAAATGTATTACAATGTATTTATCTATACTTTTGTCCTTCCTATAGATGTCAATGAGTGCTTCATCAACAATGGAAGATGTGAACATTCTTGTACCAACACTGAGGGCAATTTCAGCTGTTCTTGTAAAACTGGATATAGCTTGGACGGCAATGGATTTAACTGTACAGGTACAATACATGTACAGCTATGTGGTTTTGTCTTGTTTACAAGATCCTCTTACAGAAATTGATGAGTGTGCTACCAACAATGGTGGCTGTGAGCATAACTGTGACAACACTGATGGAAGCTTCTTCTGTTCCTGTGACTCTGGATATCAACTAGACAACAGCTCTCTGAACTGCTCAGGTAAAATGTGTGTATTACCTGCACAAGAATTCACTGTCATGTGTTATTGTAAACAGACATCAATGAGTGCTTGATTGACAATGGAGACTGTAAACACACTTGTATCAACATTGAGGGCAACTTTAGCTGCTCTTGTAACACTGGCTATGAACTGGATAGCAATGGATTCAACTGCTCAGGTAGATGGATAAATGATTGACCCATTATTTTTATCTACAGTCTTGTGCGTCTCTGCACAGAAATCGATGAGTGCCTCTCTGGTAATGGAGGATGTGAACACATCTGTACAAATACTGTTGGGAACTTCAGCTGCTCATGTAACATTGGATACAGCCTGGACAGTGATTTGATGAACTGCTCAGGTAATCTAGTGCCAGTTTTCATCTGCATGCTCATGTTCACGTATCAATTTCAGACATAAATGAGTGCAACAACACCAACAATGGAGGCTGTGCACATACCTGCACTAACAATGACGGCAGCTTCTCTTGCTCATGTGATACTGGATATCAGTTGGACCACAACTCATTCAATTGCTCTGGTCAGTGAAATAAATCCAAAGATCTGCATGATAGATTTCCTCGTTATTTTTCAGACATTAACGAGTGCTTGACTGATAATGGTGATTGTGAACACACCTGCACCAACACTGAGGGCAACTTTAGCTGCTCCTGTAACACTGGCTATGAACTTGACAGCAATGGATTCAATTGTTCAGGTAAACTCATAACCACGAGTATCAAGGAAATGAAAAATGATATAACGCTCAGATGTTGACGAGTGTGCTGGCAATGCGTCTCAATGTATGTCCAATTCTACGTGTGCCAACGTTGAAGGTAATTACACCTGCCCCTGTAATAATGGCTTTGCTGGAGATGGGTTCAACGGTTGTGAAAGTAAGTTGTGGTAATTTGTCACTGAATTATGATGATCTATTCTATACACTAGACATCAACGAGTGTGAAGATGTCACTCACAACTGTGACCGCAATGCCCTCTGTACTGACAATGTTGGGAGCTTTGCCTGCACGTGTGTGTTTGGCTACACTGGGACAGGAGAGCAATGCGGTGAGTGTGACCTTGTGGAGGCAAGCCCAGCATGTACCTGAACTACCCTCACAGACTGCACTGATGGACAGGTCCGACTGATGAATGGAAGTGAGCCCAGTGAGGGTCAGAGAATGGGAAGAGTTGAGATCTGCTACAACAACACCTATGGCAGTGTATGTGATGACTTTTTCAATAAGAATGCTGTAGCCGTTGTCTGCAATGGAACTGGTCAGTTGAATGAACGTGACAAGTGATCAGTGAAGTATGATTGAGATTTTGGTTACATTGACTTCCGTATTGTTGTGACATTTTTGTAGGTCATTAAAAATATTAGAGGATAGCTATTATTTTTGTAATTCTTGATGATTTATAGTGCATTTGAATGGGAAAAATGTTATATTAAGTGTTCGATAATTATCTTATCTTCTGGTGTTTTATTCCAGGTTCTCCGGTTCGTGGCATTGACAGTACATTTGGTGCTGGTTCTGGTCCTATCACTCTGGACAATGTGGTGTGTGCTGGCACTGAGGACAATCTCTTGAGCTGCTCCCGCAACCAGATATTCCAACACAACTGCGACCACTCTGAAGATGTGGCTGTCGTCTGTGATGGTGAGCCTACTCTTAATAATACTAATGACTCATTTCACCACCCACACAGTCTCATGCATTGACGGCAGTATTAGACTGAGAAACCCTGATGCTGTCTCAGAGAGCACCCTTCCTAAATACAACCTCATCAAAGAGCAGGTGTCTCGTGGTGTGGTGGAGTTGTGTGTGAATGGTACCTTTGGCAGCCTCTGTGACAGTGGGTGGGACAATCAGGACGCCTCTGTGGTCTGTAGGCAGCTGGGCTTCTCCCCACATGGAGCCATTCATCTTGACGGCCACTTATTCACTGGATTTGCTTCTTCAAGTGTGAAAGACGGTAGTTATGGTTGTGTCGGAATTGAAAGTGAACTGAGAAGTTGTGCTTATCAGCCGGCTGCTACTTGTGGTGGGCTTGAAGGAGCTGCAGTAGTGTGTCAGGGTAAGCGAGTGCTATAATTATTGTATTCGTTACGGCTAAGTTTACTTGCAGATAAATTGACCACTGTTTTCAACAATTGCACTGACGGAAAGATACGGCTAATGGGAGGAGCGAACGCCACTCTTGGAGCTGTTCAAGTCTGCTTGAACAATGCCTGGGGCTCAGTGTGCAATGACAGATTTAGTACCAATGATGCCACTATTGTGTGCAGACAGCTTGGTTTCCCCGTCACTGGGGCTGAGGCCTTCAGTGATGCCAGTACCAGGTTCAATATCTCAACAGGACCTGTGTTCCTAGACAGGGTCGACTGTACAGGGTCAGAGAGCAGTGCGATGGACTGTAGACAGACCACTCCTGGCCTGTCAGAGTGCACCGCCACTGAGATTGCTGGAGTACTGTGTGTTGGTACGTGTAATACAATCATAACATTGTTTGTTCTATCCATATTTTGCTCCTCAGATATGGACCAGTGTCTGACCAACAATGGAGGGTGTGCCCACACATGCACCAATGAGCTTCCTGGATTCACCTGTAGCTGTAGAACAGGCTTTACTCTGGACACTGACAACAAGGGCTGTGACGGTAAGTCAAGACTCTTTAAATAAAATATTTTTTTTTACAGATATCAATTTCAGATATTAACGAGTGTGCAAGTAGTCCCTGTGGAGACATCTGTGTCAACACTAATGGCAGTTTTCATTGCCTCTGTACCTCCAATACTACTCTGGACACTGACGGTCGAAGTTGCATATGTAAGAAGTACTAATTTTTGTTCTTAGAATTATCAACTGATGATGTAAATGCTAAGTATAGGTCACGTAGAGATATCTTTTAGCTAGTATGTCACAGTCTCGACACTGCTACAATTACATTCTCAATTGGGTGTAAGTAGCCAGAGCTTATTGAATCCACAGCCTGTCGAGATGGAGATGTTCGACTGGTCAATGGTTCCGTTCCGTCTGAGGGAAGAGTGGAGGTGTGCAGAGGTGTAATGTTTGGTACCATCTGTGATGACTTCTGGGATGAGCTTGACGCCCGGGTCGTCTGTACACAACTCGGATACTCTGCATCAGGTTAGGAGACTGTGTATATAATGCATAGTCAAGCTATATAAACTGTGCTATGAAGGATCCATTGCTGTGTCTGGTGGTGGGTTTGGCCAAGGCAGGGACACTATTCTTCTTGACAACCTGAAGTGCAGTGGAAATGAGCAGACTTTGTTGAACTGTTCGTATAGTCAGACCCACAATTGTGACCACTCTGAAGATGCTGGAGTCAGGTGTCAATGTAAGTAGAATGTTGTCATTATTGAAGGGTCCTTGAGGTATTTTCTTCTTGCAGCCATGTGTAGTCATGGTGAAGTGCGACTGGTAGTGGGAGAGGATGTGGACTCTTTCTACGAGGGTATCACTGACTACAATGATGCCTACTATGACAAGGATGGATTGAAGAGTGGCAGAGTGGAGGTGTGTGTCTCCGGGAGATACGGCTCAGTCTGCCACAATCCTTGGACGGAAATGGATGCCTCTGTCGTCTGCAAGCAGCTAGGCTTCTCAAAATATGGTGGGTTCAAGAAAATAATCCTAATAGCAAGTAATTCATTTCTTGTGCACACAGGTGCTATCAATGTAAATGCTGATATTTTTTCCGAGGGAGAAATACCTCGTCTGGTTTCAATGGCCAACTGTACTGGAACTGAGGCCTCAATTCTCGACTGTATGGGTGTGATCACTGGCTCTGGCACTGGCTTCACTTGCCCCACCTCCGGAGTTATCTGTCAAGGTACGCCTTTTGCTCATCTTCCCTCATTGAATCAACTTTGCTCTCTCCAGCTTCAAGCACAGTAGCTGGTGACTGCTCTACTGGAGATATTCGTCTCATGAACGTCACTGACACTGCAATGACCAGAGCAGGACGTTTGGAGGTGTGCATCAACAATGCCTGGGGAACAGTCTGTGATGGGCAATTCAATTCCATTGATGCAACTGTGGCCTGTACTCAACTGAAAAGATTCAACTCATCTGGTTAGTAAACACTCTCAACTATATAATTATGATTATAATTCTCATTGTAGATGCCAAATTTCTTCCAAGAGGAAGCCATGAACAAGGGTCTGGATCGATATTTTTATCTAATTTGTTATGCAACGGCGACGAGTCTAGCTTGCTGGATTGTGTCACCACTAGGAACCAACCACCTGGTACCTTCTCCTGTCAACACTCACAGGATGTGGCCATTGAATGCACAGGTATATATATATAGTAGGCTATACCATTACCTACACTGTCCCCTTCCTCTCAGACATTGATGAGTGTGCTGAGAACAATGGAGGGTGCAACCAGACCTGTACCAACTCTATCGGGAGCTACCAGTGTAGTTGCCAGAGTGGCTATCTGCTCAATCAGGATGGGAGGGGCTGTGACAGTAAGTACAGTTCTATAACTCACATATAATTTCATTGTGTTTTTCAGATGTAAATGAGTGCAGTATTCGGAATGGTGACTGTGAGCATCTGTGTACTGATTTTACCGGAGGACATGTTTGCTCTTGTTTCAATGGTTTTCTCTTAACTGATGGACACAATTGTACTGGTGAGTTGTTGTTCCTATATACATGGATGGTAATAATTTGAGTACTAATGCATCTTCAGACATCAATGAATGCCTGAATGGAGACTGTGAACACACTTGTTCCAACACCGTCGGCAACTTTAGCTGCTCCTGTAACACTGGCTATAAACTGGACAGCAATGGATTCAATTGCTCAGGTAACAATAACTGTGTTTGGCTTATACTTAAGTTATCCATCACCCAATATTCTCTATCCTTCTTATATAATTATAGATGTCAATGAATGCCTCACCAACAATGGAGGATGTGAACATAACTGTACAAACACTGACGGCAACTTTAGCTGCTCCTGTAACACTGGATATAGTCGGGACAGCAATAACTTGAACTGTACAGGTAAAATTGAAAGCCTTCATAGAGTTACAATTATACCCGACCATTACAGAAATTGATGAGTGTTCTACCAACAATGGTGGCTGTGAGCATGACTGTGACAACAACGATGGAAGCTTCTTATGTTCCTGTGACTCTGGTTATCAACTAGACAACAACTCACTGAACTGTTCAGGTACAATGTGTAGAAGTAATTATATACACATGCAAGAATTCACTCCCATAAATATCTCAATGTAAACAGACATTAACGAGTGCTTGACTGATAATGGAGACTGTGAACACTCCTGTACCAACACTAAGGGTAACTTTAGCTGCTCCTGTAACACTGGCTATGAACTAGATAGCAACGGATTCAACTGCTCAGGTAAATATAGATATTATTGCATGACTATTTATTAATCTCATTACACGTGACTCTGTACAGATGTTGACGAGTGCCTCTCTGGTAACGGAAGATGTGAACACATCTGTACAAATACGTTAGGGAAGTTCAGCTGCTCCTGTAAACTTGGATACAGCCTGGACAGTAATTTCATGAGCTGCTCAGGTAAGCAGTTGTCATTGCTCGTATTCATGTCATGGATGCATCAATTTCAGACGTGAATGAGTGTAACACCAAAAATGGAGGCTGTGAGCATACATGCACTAACGCTAACGGCAGCTACTCTTGTTCATGTGATACTGGATATCAGTTGCACCACAACTCATTCAATTGCTCTGGTCAGTGCAATAAATCCAGAGATCAGCATGATTGATTTGCTCATTATTTTGCAGACGTTAACGAGTGCTTGACTGACAATGGAGACTGTGAACACACCTGTACCAACACTGAGGGAAACTTTAGCTGCTCCTGTAATGCTGGCTATGAACTGGGCAGCAATGGATTCAACTGCTCAGGTAATTGCTCATAACCATGAGTATCATGGAAATGAATGATACTTATACACAGATATTGACGAATGTGCTCGCTATGCGTCTCAATGTATGTCCAACTCTACCTGTGTCAACATTGAGGGTAATTACACCTGCCCCTGTAATAATGGCTTTGCTGGAGACGGCTTCAGTGGCTGTGATAGTAAGTTGTATTACTTTGTCACTGAACTAGGATGATTCTCCTTATACACACTAGACATCAACGAGTGTGAAGATGGCACTCACAACTGTGACCACAATGCCCTCTGTACTGACAATGTTGGGAGCTTTGCTTGCACTTGTATGTTTGGCTATACTGGGACAGGAGAGCAATGCGGTGAGTGTGACCTTGTGGAGGCAAGCCCAGCATGCATCTGAACTCCCCCTACAGACTGCACTGATGGACAGGTGCGGCTGATGAATGGAAGTAAGCCCAGTGAGGGTCAGAGAATGGGAAGAGTTGAGATCTGCTACAACAACACCTATGGCAGTGTGTGTGATGACTTCTTCAATGAGAATGCTGCAGCCGTTGTCTGCAATGGAACTGGTCAGTTGAATAACATGACATAATTATGATCAGTGAAGTTTTTAGCTTAATTTTGGTTATTATTTTTGTAAACTAAAAACCTATTAAAAAGTGCATGATCATGAATTTTTTTAGTACCTCTTTGTGTTACCATTATACCAATCATCTTCTTAATTTTTACTGTGCATCCAGGCTCTCCGGTTCGTAGCATTGGCAGTACATTTGGTGCTGGTTCCGGTCCCATTACTCTGGACAATGTGGTGTGTGCGGGTACTGAAGACGACCTCTTGAACTGCTCCCACAACCAGATATTCCAACACAACTGCGACCACTCTGAAGATGTGGCTGTCATCTGTGATGGTGAGCCTATCATTAAAATACCATTGACTAACTGTACACATTCTTCAATATTCTCTCTACCCACACAGTCTCGTGCATTGACGGCAGTATTAGACTGAGAAATCCTGATGCTGTCTCTGAGAGCACCCTTCCTAAATACGACCTCATCAAGGAGCAGGTGTCTCGTGGTGTGGTAGAGTTGTGTGTGAATGGTACCTTTGGCAGCCTCTGTGACAGTGGGTGGGACAATCAGGACGCCTCTGTGGTCTGCAGACAACTGGGCTTCTCCCCACATGGAACCATTCATCTTGACGGCCACTTATTCACTAGATTTGCTTCTTCAAGTGTGAAGGACGGTAGTTATGGTTGTGTCGGAACCGAGAGTGAGCTGAGAAGTTGTGCTTATCAACCGGCTGCTACTTGTGGTGGGCTTGAAGGAGCTGCTGTAGTGTGTCAGGGTAAGCGAATGCTATAATTATTGTATTCGTCATGGCTAGGTTTACTTGCAGACAAATTGACCACTGTTTTCAACAATTGCACTGATGGAGAAATACGACTAATGGGAGGAGCTAATGCCACTCTCGGAGCTATTCAAGTCTGCATGAACAATGCCTGGGGCACAATGTGCAATGATGGATTTAGTACCAATGATGCCACTGTAGTGTGCAGACAGCTTGGCTTCCCCGTCACTGGGGCTGAGACCTTCAGAGATGCAAGTACCAGGTTCAATATCTCAACAGGACCTGTGTTCCTAGACAGGGTCGACTGTACAGGGTCAGAGAGCAGCGTGATGAACTGTAGACAGACCACTCCTGGCCTGTCAGAGTGCACTGCCACTAAGATTGCTGGAGTACAGTGTTTTGGTACGTGCTTATAATACAAACATCCTTTGCTGTCTACAAATTTATTTTGCTCCTCAGATGTGGACCAGTGTTTGACCAACAATGGAGGATGTGCCCACACATGCACCAATGAGCTGCCTGGATTCACATGTAGCTGTAGAACAGGCTTCACTCTGGACACTGACAACAAAGGCTGTGACGGTAAATCACATGACTACTTAGATAATTTTTGTTTAATTTTCTATTTCAGATATTGATGAGTGTGCAAGCAGTCCCTGTGGAGACATCTGTGTTAACACTAATGGCAGTTTTCATTGTCTCTGTACCTCCAACACTACTCTGGACACTGACGGTCGAAGTTGCATATGTGAGAAGCATCATTTTTTGTGTTTGATATATCAACGAAGGGAAATATACATTATACGTCGAATGCATGACTTGTAAAATGCTTTGTAGATCGTATAAGTATGTACTGGTCATGGTTGATTGTCGCTATTAATTATATTTTGTATGCCGTATAGCGGTGACCAGTGCAATTGACGAATACACGAGGCAATTTATTCTAGTTTTAACGATCACGCTGCATACCGTTATTGATCACCTATGACTTTGATTGACGATCCTCACCTAGATTCGTCAAACTGCCAAAAATTGCCAAAAAAAACTCTCGCTATACGGTCTTCAGTACTAGTTTGGTATTAATACAGCTTGTGCATATTCATTCCACAGCTTGTCGAAATGGAGATGTTCGGCTGGTCAATGGTTCTGTTCCGTCTGAGGGAAGAGTGGAGGTGTGCAGAGGTGTAATGTTTGGTACCGTCTGTGATGACTTCTGGGATGAGCTGGATGCCAGGGTCGTTTGTACACAACTTGGATACTCTGCATCAGGTTAGGAGACTGTGTAATGCATAGTCAAAAGCTACATTCATTGTAACTGTACTACAGGATCCATTGCTGTGTCTGGTGGTGGGTTTGGCAAAGGCCAAGGCTCCATTTTTCTTGACAACCTGAAGTGCAGTGGAAATGAGCAGACTCTGTTGAAATGTTCATACAGTGATACCCACAATTGTGACCACTCTGAGGATGCAGGAGTCAGGTGTCAATGTAGGTGGAGTGTTTTCATTGCCGTTCAAGGGTCCTTTATGTATTTTTTCCGTGCAGCCATGTGTAGTCATGGT
Organism: Halichondria panicea; assembly: GCF_963675165.1. Taxonomy (NCBI): domain Eukaryota; kingdom Metazoa; phylum Porifera; class Demospongiae; order Suberitida; family Halichondriidae; genus Halichondria; species Halichondria panicea. The sequence continues at coordinate 2,026,671 of NC_087387.1, forward strand.
GAAGTGCGACTGTTAGTGGGAGAGGATGTGGACTCTTTCTACGAGGGTCTCACTGACTACAATGATGCCTACTATGACAAGGATGGACTGAAAAGTGGCAGAGTGGAGGTGTGTGTCTCTGGAAGGTACGGCTCAGTCTGCCATAACCCTTGGACGGAAATGGATGCCTCTGTTGTCTGCAAACAGCTAGGCTTCTCAGAATATGGTAGGTCCAAGAAAATAGTCCTAATAGCAAACAGTACATTTCCTGTACACAGGTGCTATCAATGTGAATGCTGATATATTTGCCGTTGGTGAAACACCTCGTCTGGTCTCAATGGCGAACTGTACTGGAACTGAGACCTCACTTCTCGACTGTATGGGTGTGGTCACTGGCTCTGGCACTGGCTTCACCTGTCCCACTTCCGGAGTTATCTGTCAAGGTACACCTCTCCTCTCCTCATTCCCCTTCATTGATTCACATTTATCCAACTGTTCTCTCTCTGTAGCTTCAGGCACAGCAGCTGGTGACTGCTCTACTGGAGATATTCGTCTCATGAACGTCACTGACACTGCAACAACCAGGGCAGGACGTTTGGAGGTGTGCATCAACAATGCCTGGGGAACAGTCTGTGATGACCGATTTGACTCCATTGATGCAACTGTGGCCTGTAATCAACTAAAAGGATTCAACTCATCTGGTTAGTATACACAATAAGTAGCATGTGGATTGATACATTATCATGCAGATGCTGAATTTCTTCCAAGAGGAAGCCATAAACAAGGGTCTGGATCGATCTTTCTCTCTAACTTGTTATGCAATGGTGATGAATCTAGCTTGCTGGATTGTGTCACCACTCGGAACCAACCACCTGGTACCTTCTCCTGTCAACACTCACAGGATGTGTCCGTTGAATGCACAGGTATAATTATAGGTTCTTTACATAATTATATTAATTACATTTTCCCTTCTTCTCAGACGTGAATGAGTGTACTGAGGAAAATGGACTATGCAACCAGACCTGTACCAACTCTATAGGTAGCTACCAGTGCAGTTGCCAGAGTGGCTATCTTCTCAACCAGGATGCGAGAGGCTGTGACAGTAAGTATACAGTATTCATAACTTCATATTATGGGACTACTTTGATTTTTGATTTTGCTTTTCAGATGTGAATGAGTGCGGTATTCAAAACGGTGATTGTGAGCATCAGTGCACAGATTTTACTGGAGGACATGTTTGCTCTTGTTTCAATGGATTCCTCTTAACTAATAAACACAATTGTACTGGTGAGTTTACTCAGGCTTAATTCCGGTATGTATGGTAATGATTGTTGAATCCGTATAATTATATCTAATACATCGATTCAGACATTGATGAGTGCCTGATTGACAATGGAGACTGTGAGCACACTTGTATCAATACTGAGGGAAATTTTAGCTGCTCCTGTAACAATGGCTATGAACTGGATAACAACGGATTTAATTGTTCTGGTAACAAAATTATAATTTTGGAGAATGTTATACTTACGTATATCCATTTCTGTATTAGATGTCAATGAGTGCTTCATCAACAATGGAAGATGTGAACACACTTGTACCAACACTGATGGCAACTTTAGCTGCTCCTGTAACACTGGCTATAGTATGGACAGTAATAGCTTCAACTGTACAGGTAAAATGGAAGCTTTATTGTGAGTCATAATTATACCCGACCATTACAGAAATTGACGAGTGTGCTACCAACAAAGGTGGCTGTGAGCATGACTGTGACAACACTGATGGAAGCTTCTTTTGTTCCTGTGACTCTGGATATCAACTAGACAACAACTCACTGAACTGCTCAGGTAAAAATGTGTGTATACACATACAAGAATTCACTCCCTGGTATGTTTCAATGTTAATAGACATTAATGAGTGCTTGATTGACAATGGAGGATGTGAACACTCCTGCACCAACACTGAGGGGAACTTTACCTGCTCCTGTAACACTGGCTATGAACTGAACAGCAATGGATTCAACTGCTCAGGTATATATGGATGTAATTGCATAATGCATTTATCGTAACATCTGTCTCTAAAGATGTCGATGAATGCCTCTCTGGTAATGGAGGATGCGAACATATCTGTACAAATACTTTTGGGAACTTCAGCTGCTCATGTACGATTGGATACAGCCTGGACAGTAATTTGATGAACTGTTCAGGTAAGCCAGTGTCAGTTGTAATGTGTCCATGTTCATTTTCATGTATCAATTTCAGACGTAAATGAGTGTAACACCAAAAATGGAGGATGTGAGCATACATGCGCTAACACAAACGGCAGCTTCTCTTGCTTATGTGATACTGGATATCAGCTAGACCACAACTCATTCAATTGCTCTGGTCAGTACAATAAACCTTGGATCAGCATGATTGATTTGTTTGTTGTTGTACAGACATCAACGAGTGCTTGACTGATAATGGAGACTGTGAACACACCTGTACCAACATTGAGAGCAACTTTAGCTGCTCTTGTAACACTGGCTATGAACTGGATAGCGATGGATTCAACTGCTCAGGTATAATCATAATTATAATAACAAGAAAATGTAATGGAATTTACTTACATCTAGACATTGATGAGTGTGCTCACAATACGTCTGTGTGTCTGTCCGATTCTACCTGCATCAACATTGTTGGTAATTACACCTGCCCCTGTAATAATGGCTTTGCTGGAGACGGTTTCAATAGGTGTGAAAGTAAGTTGTGTTACTTTGTCAATGAACTAGAGTGATTCATTCTACACAACACTAGACATAAACGAGTGTGAAGATGGCACTCACAACTGTGACCACAATTCCCTCTGTACTGACAATATTGGGAGCTTTGCCTGCACTTGTGTGTTTGGCTATACTGGGACAGGAGAGCAATGCGGTGAGTGTGACCTTGTGGAGGCAAGCCCAGCATGTACCTGAACTCCCCCTACAGACTGCACTGATGGACAGGTGCGGTTGATGAATGGAAGTGAGCCCAGTGAGAGTCAGAGAATGGGAAGAGTTGAGATCTGCTACAACAACACCTATGGCAGTGTATGTGATGACTTCTTCAATGAGAATGCTGCAGCTGTTGTCTGCAATGGAACTGGTCAGTTGAATCAACATGACCATTGATCAGTGAAGTATGATCGAGCTTTTAGACTAAAATGCGGTCTAGAGGCGAATATTTTAGTAGCTTTAAAATGATGTACTACTACGATAGCATGTTGGTCATTGCTTCCCTGTACTGTCTTACACTTATTGTCTTCTGGTGTTTCTTAATCCAGGCTCTCCGGTTCGTGGCATTGATAGTACATTTGGTGCTGGTTCTGGTCCTATCACTCTGGACAATGTGGTGTGTGCTGGCACTGAGGACAGCCTCTTGAGCTGCTCTCATAGCCAGATATTCCAGCACAACTGCAACCACTCTGAAGATGTGGCTGTCGTCTGTGATGGTGAGCCACCCTAACAATACTATTGACCGATACTTATTATTCTACAATACAAACAGTCTCGTGCATTGACGGCAGTATTAGACTGAGAAACCCTGATGCTGTCTCACAGAGCACCCTTCCTAAATACGACCTCATCAAGGAGCAGGTGTCTCGTGGTGTGGTAGAGTTGTGTGTGAATGGTACCTTTGGAAGCCTCTGTGACAGTGGGTGGGACAATCAGGACGCCTCTGTGATCTGCAGACAACTGGGCTTCTCCCCACATGGAGCCATTCATCTTAACGGTCACTTATTCACTGGATTTGCTTCTTCAAGTGTGAAAGACGGTAGTTACGGTTGTGTCGGAACCGAGAGTGAGCTGAGAAGTTGTGCTTATCAGCCGGCTGCTACTTGTGGTGGGCTTGAAGGAGCTGCTGTAGTGTGTCAGGGTAAGCGAGTGCTATAATTATTGTATTCGTCATGGCTAGGTTTACTTGCAGACAAATTGACCACTGTTTTCAACAATTGCACTGATGGAGAGATACGACTAATGGGAGGAGCTAATGCCACTCTCGGAGCTATTCAAATCTGCATGAACAATGCCTGGGGCACAATGTGCAATGATGGATTTAGTACCAGTGATGCCACTGTAGTGTGCAGACAGCTTGGCTTCCCCGTTACTGGGGCTGAGGCCTTCAGAGATGCCAGTACCAGGTTCAATATCTCAACAGGACCTGTGTTCCTAGACCGAGTCGACTGTAGAGGGTCAGAGAGCAGCGTGATGGACTGTAGACAGACCACTCCTGGCCTGTCAGAGTGCACTGCCACTAAGATTGCTGGAGTACAGTGTTTTGGTACGTGCTTATAATACAAACATCCTTTTCTGTCTACAAATTTATTTTGCTCCTCAGATGTGGACCAGTGTCTAACCAACAATGGAGGGTGTGCCCACACGTGCACTAATGAGCTGCCTGGATTCACATGTAGCTGTAGGACAGGCTTCACTCTGGACACTGACAACAAGGGCTGTGACGGTAAGTCACATGACTACTTAGATAACTTTTGTTTAATTTCTATTTCAGATATTGATGAGTGTGCAAGCAGTCCCTGTGGAGACATCTGTGTCAACACTAATGGCAGTTTTCATTGTCTCTGTACCTCCAACACTACTCTGGACACTGACGGTCGAAGTTGCATATGTAAGAAGCATTAATTTTTGTGTTTGATATATCAACGAATTAAGGGAGATATACATTATACGTCGAATGCATGACTTGTAAAATGCTTTGTAGATCATATAAGTATGATATTGTACTCATTGTCATTATTAATTTATGCCGTATAGCGGTGACCAGTACAATTGGCGAATACACGAGGCAATCTATTTTAGTTTTAACGATCACGCTGCATACCATTATTGATCACCTATGACTTTGATTGGCGAGCCTCACCTAGATTCGTCAAACTGCTAAAAATTGCCAAAAAAACTCTTGCTGTACGGTCTTCAGTACTAGTTTAGTATTAATATAGCTTGTGCATATTCATTCTCCACAGCCTGTCGAGATGGAGATGTTCGGCTGGTCAATGGTTCCGTTCCGTCTGAGGGAAGAGTGGAAGTGTGCAAAGGTGTAATGTTTGGTACCGTCTGTGATGACTTCTGGGATGAGCTGGATGCCAAGGTCGTCTGTACACAACTCGGATACTCTGCATCAGGTTAGGAGACTGTGTCATGTGCAATCTAGCTAGCTTCATAATCACAACTTTACTATTATACAGGATCCATTGCTGTGTCTGCTGGTGGATTTGGCAAAGGCAAAGGCTCCATTTTTCTTGACAACCTGAAGTGCAGTGGAAATGAGCAGACTCTGTTGAAATGTTCATACAGTGATACCCACAATTGTGACCACTCTGAGGATGCAGGAGTCAGGTGTCAATGTAGGTGGAGTGTTTTCATTGCCTTTCAAGGGTCCTTTATGTATTTTCTCCGTGCAGCCATGTGTAGTCATGGTGAAGTGCGACTGGTAGTGGGAGAGGATGTGGACTCTTTCTATGAGGGTCTCACTGACTACAATGATGCCTACTATGACAAGGATGGATTGAAAAGTGGCAGAGTGGAGGTGTGTGTCTCTGGAAGGTACGGCTCAGTCTGCCATAACCCTTGGACGGAAATGGATGCCTCTGTCGTCTGCAAACAGCTAGGTTTCTCAGAATATGGTAGGTCCAAGAAAATAGTCTCAATAGCAAACAGTACATTTCCTGTACACAGGTGCTATCAATGTGAATGCTGATATATTTGCCGTTGGTGAAACACCTCATCTGGTATCTATGGCCAACTGTACCGGAACTGAGATGTCACTTCTCGACTGTATGGGTATGGTCACCGGCTCTGGCACTGGCTTCACTTGCCCCACCTCCGGAGTTATCTGTCAAGGTACACTTATTATCTCCTCATTTATCCTCCTATTCTCTCTCTATAGTTTCAGGCACAATATCTGGTGATTGCTCTACTGGAGATATTCGTCTTATGAACGTCACTGACACTGCAACAACCAGGGCAGGACGTTTGGAGGTGTGCATCAACAATGCTTGGGGAACAGTCTGTGATGACCGATTTGACTCCATTGATGCAACTGTGGCCTGTACTCAACTAAAAGGATTCAACTCATCTGGTTAGTATACACAATAAGTAGCATGTGGATTGATACATTATCATGCAGATGCTGAATTTCTTCCAAGAGGAAGCCATAAACAAGGGTCTGGATCGATCTTTCTATCTAATTTGTTATGCAATGGTGATGAATCTAGCTTGCTGGATTGTGTTACCACTCGGAACCAACCTCCTGGTACCTTCTCCTGTCAACACTCACAGGATGTGGCAATTGAATGCACAGGTATATATATAGTAGGCTCTATACCATTACCTACACTGTCCCCTTCCTCTCAGACATTGATGAGTGTGCGGAGGACAATGGAGGATGCAACCAGAGCTGTACCAACTCTATAGGTAGCTACCAGTGCAGTTGCCAGAGTGGCTATCTACTCAACCAGGATGGACAAGGCTGTGACAGTAAGTGCAGTATTCATAACTTCATGGTCTTAATTTTGCTTTTCAGATGTGAATGAGTGCGATATTCAGAACGGTGACTGTGAGCATCTGTGTACTGATTTTACCGGAGGACATGTTTGCTCTTGTTTAAATGGATTCCTCTTAAGTAATAGACACAATTGTACTGGTGAGTTGTTGTTCCTACATTGGTAATGATTGTTGAACTCATACCAATGAATCTTCAGACATCGATGAGTGCCTGACTGACAATGGAGACTGTGAGCACACTTGTATCAACACTGAGGGAAATTTTAGCTGCTCCTGTAACACTGGCTATGAACTGGACAGCAATGGACTTAACTGCTCAGGTAACATAATTATAGACAAAAATTGTGTTAAATGTTTACTTTTAATAATCTGTTATAGATGTCAATGAGTGCTTCTTTAACAATGGAGGATGTGAACACACTTGTACCAACACTGATGGAAACTTTAGTTGCTCCTGTAATACTGGCTATAGTATGAACAGCAATAGCTTCAACTGTACAGGTATATAAGATTGAAAGCTGTGTTTAATAGAGTCACAATTAATTTTGACCCCACGGGTTATAGAAATTGATGAGTGTGCCACCAACAATGGTGGCTGTGAGCATGACTGTAACAACACCGATGGAAGCTTCTTATGTTCCTGTGACTCTGGATATCAACTACATAACAACTCAATGAATTGCTCAGGTATAAATAAATTTGTGGGGCAATTGTACATAAGTTCACACCCATGTCTAAATGTAAACAGACATTAATGAGTGCCTGATTGACAATGGAGACTGTGAACATACTTGTACCAACACTGAGGGCAACTTTAGCTGCTCCTGTAACACTGGCTATGAACTGGACAGCAATGGATTCAATTGTTCAGGCATGTGAATATGCGTACCATTTATCGTACTATAATTATGTCTGTCTCTAAAGATGTCGACGAGTGCCTCTCTGATAATGGAGGATGCGAACACATCTGTACGAATACTGTTGGTAGATTCAGCTGCTCTTGTACAACTGGATATAGCCTGGACAGTAATATGATGACATGTTCAGGTAAGCCAGTGTGTCAGTTGTCATCTGTCCATGTTCATTCATTCAATTTCAGACGTGAATGAGTGTAACACCAAAAATGGAGGCTGTGAGCATACATGCACTAACACTAACGGCAGCTTCTCTTGCTCATGTGATATTGGATATCAGTTGGACCACAACTCCTTTAATTGCTCTGGTCAGTGCAATAAATCCAGGGGTCAGCTATTGATTTGTCTCTATATTTGCAGACGTCAACGAGTGCTTGACTGATAATGGAGATTGTGAACACTCCTGCATCAACACTGAGGGAAATTTTAGCTGCTCCTGTAACATTGGCTATGAACTGGGCAGCAATGGATTCAACTGCTCAGGTAATCTCATAACCAAGAATAATAAGGCAATCAATGTAATGAGTTTTCTTATCCAGATATTGATGAGTGTTCTCGAAATGCATCTGAGTGTCTGTCCAATTCTACCTGTGTCAACATTGATGGTAATTACACCTGCCCCTGTAATAATGGCTTTGCTGGAGACGGTTTCAATAGGTGTGAAAGTAAGTTGTGCTACTTTGTCAATGAACTAGGATGATTCATTCTACACAACACTAGACATCAACGAGTGTGAAGATGGCACTCACAACTGTGACCACAATGCCCTCTGTACTGACAATGTTGGGAGCTTTGCTTGCACTTGTATGTTTGGCTATACTGGGACAGGAGAGCAATGCGGTGAGTGTGGAGGCAAGCCCAGCATGTACCTCAACTTCCCCTACAGACTGCACTGATGGACAGGTGCGGCTGATGAATGGAAGTGAGCCCAGTGAGGGTCAGAGAATGGGAAGAGTTGAGATCTGCTACAACAACACCTATGGCAGTGTTTGTGATGACTTCTTCAATGAGAATGCTGCAGCTGTTGTCTGCAATGGAACTGGTCAGTTTAATTAACATGACCATTGATCAATGAAGTATGATCGAGCTTTTAGACTGAAGTTGATTAAAATGTGGTCTAGAGGCGAATATTTTAGTAGCTTTAAAATTCTTTACTACTACGATAGCATGTTGGTCATTGCTTCCCTGTGTACTGTCTTACGCTTATTATCTTCTAGTGTTTTTTAATCCAGGCTCTCTAGTTCGTGGCATTGATAGTAAATTTGGCCCTGGTTCTGGTCCCATCACTCTGGACAATGTGGTGTGTGCTGGCACTGAGGACAGCCTCTTGAGCTGCTCCCATAGCCAGATACTCCAGCACAACTGCGACCACTCTGAAGATGTGGCTGTCGTCTGTGATGGTGAGCCTACCCTAACAAATGAATACTATTCACTGATACTTATTATTCTACAACACACACAGTCTCGTGCATTGAGGGAAATGTTAGACTGAGAAACCCTGATGCTGTCTCACAGAGCACCCTTCCTAAATACAACCTCATTAAAGAGCAGGTGTCTCGTGGTGTGGTGGAGTTGTGTGTGAACGGTACCTTTGGCAGCCTCTGTGACAGTGGGTGGGACAATCAGGACGCCTCTGTGGTCTGCAAACAGCTGGGATTCTCCCCACATGGAGCCATTCATCTTGACGGCCACTTATTCACTAGATTCGCTTCTTCAAGTGTGAAAGACGGTAGTTATGGTTGTGTCGGAACTGAGAGTGAGCTGAGAAGTTGTGCGTATCAACCGGCTGCTACTTGTGGTGGGCTTGAAGGAGCTGCTGTAGTGTGTCAGGGTAAGTGAATGCTATAATTATGCTCTCTATAATTAAGTCACGGTTTTGTTCAATTGCAGACAAATCGACTATTGTTTTCAACAATTGCACTGATGGCGAGCTACGACTAATTGGTGGAACTAACGCCACTCTCGGAGCTGTTCAAGGCTGCATGAACAATGCCTGGGGCTCAGTGTGCAATGACGGATTTAGTACCAATGATGCCACTGTGGTGTGCAGACAGCTTGGCTTCCCCATCACTGGGGCTGAGGCCTTCAGAGATGCCAGTACCAGGTTCAATATCTCAACAGGACCTGTGTTCCTAGACAGGGTCGACTGTAGAGGGTCAGAGAGCAGCGTGATGAACTGTAGACAGACCACTCCTGGCCTGTCAGAGTGCACTGCCACTGAAATTGCTGGAGTACAGTGTATTGGTATGTATAATACAATCATCTCTTTGCTCTCTATATTTTGCTCCTCAGATATGGACCAGTGTCTGACCAACAATGGAGGATGCTCCCACACATGCACTAATGAGCTGCCCGGATTCACATGTAGCTGTAGAACAGGCTTCACTCTGGACACTGACAACAAAGGTTGTTTTGGTGAGCAAAAACTACCTGTAAATATCCCTGCTAATAGATATAATTATATTCAGATATTAACGAGTGTGTTAGCAGTCCCTGTGGAGACATCTGTGTCAACACTAATGGCAGTTTTCATTGCCTCTGTACCTCCAACACTACTCTGGATACTGATGGCCGAAGTTGCATATGTAAGAAGCTGCATGGTTACTATAATGTGGTTGGCAATTATCACTGATGGACATTGTCTTGCAAAATAATGCTTTGTAAAAACAATGAAGTAGCTTTTGGGTATATTGTTTAGTTTGGTTTATATAACTAGACTCTAACTCTTCCATAGCCTGTCGAGATGGAGATGTTCGGCTGGTGAATGGTTCTGTTTCGTCTGAGGGAAGAGTGGAGGTGTGCAAAAATGTAATGTTTGGTACCGTTTGTGATGACTTCTGGGATGAGCTGGATGCCAGGGTCGTCTGTACACAACTCGGATACTCTGCATCAGGTTAGGAGACTGTGTAATGAATAGTCAAAAGCTATATTCATTGTAACTGTACTACAGGATCCATTCCTGTGTCTGGTGGTGGGTTTGCCCAAGGCAAGGACACTATTTTTCTTGATGACGTGAAATGCAGTGGAAATGAACAGACTCTGTTAAAATGTTCTTACAATCAGACCCACAATTGTGACCATTCTGAGGATGCAGGAGTCAGGTGTCAATGTAAGTAGAATTTCTATGTTGAGAGGTTCTTAATTTTATTTTCTCCTTGCATACAGCTATGTGTAGTCATGGAGAAGTGCGACTGGTAGTGGGAGAGAATGTGGACTCTTTCTACGAGGGTCTCACTGACTACAATGATGCCTACTATGACAAGGATGGACTGAAAAGTGGCAGAGTGGAGGTGTGTGTCTCTGGGAGGTACGGCTCCGTCTGCCATAACCCTTGGACGGAAACAGACGCCTCTGTCGTCTGCAAGCAGCTAGGCTTCTCAAGATACGGTAGGTTAAAAAAACATATAATAGCATACAGTACATTTTTGTGTACACAGGTGCTATCAATGTGAATGCTGATATTTTTACGGAGGGTAAAACACCTCGTCTGGTCTCAATGGCTAACTGTACCGGAACTGAGATGTCACTTCTCGACTGTATGGGTGTGGTCATCGGCTCTGGCACTGGCTTCACTTGCCCCACCTCCGGAGTTATTTGTCAAGGTGTGCCTTTCAACTCCTCATGTTCCATATTGAATCACCTGTTTTTTGCATGTGTCTAGCTTCAGGCACAGCAGCTGGTGACTGCTCCACTGGAGATATTCGTCTCATGAATATCAGTGACACTTTAACAACCAGGGCAGGACGTCTGGAGGTGTGCATCAACAATGCCTGGGGAACAGTCTGTGATGACCGATTCGACTCTCTTGATGCAACTGTGGCCTGTACTCAACTGGAAGGATTCAACTCATCTGGTTAGTGCAATTAGCTTTCTATCATAATTATAAGTTAAGTGCAATTGCCAAAGTGGATTTTTGATATACCGCAATAAAATTAATGGTTGGAGCATTTCATTTGGATAAATTCAGGTGTAAATATTATCGATAATTATACTAACTAGACAATAATAGTGATAAACCTGCTTCCTTCTCAAACTTGCATATTTTCATTGCAGATGCTGAATTTCTTCCAAGAGGAAGCCATGAACAAGGGTCCGGATCGATCTTTCTATCTACCTTGTTATGCAATGGTGATGAGTCTAGCTTGCTGGATTGTGTCACCACTCGGAACCAACCTCCTGGTACCTTCTCCTGTCAACACTCACAGGATGTGGCCATTGGATGCACAGGTAAGTTTATCAGTGTACGTAATACCAATACCCACCCGATCCTTTCTTTCTCAGACATGGACGAGTGTACTAAGAACAATGGAGGGTGTAACCAGACCTGTACCAACTCTATCGGGAGCTACCAGTGTAGTTGCCAGAGTGGCTATCTGCTCAACCAGGATGGCAAAGGCTGTGACAGTAAGTAAAGTTTTATAACTCCATGGTGTTCATGGCATTTGTATTTTCAGATGTCAATGAGTGCAGTATTCAGAACGGCTACTGTGATCATCTGTGTACAGATTTTACTGGAGGACATGTTTGTTCTTGTTTCAATGGTTTCCTCTTAAGTAATGGACACACTTGTACTGGTGAGTGTTCTTCCTACATGTGCAATGAGCACATAATTATACCCTTCCGTATTATTTCTACATGCAGACATTAATGAATGCTCATTTGACAATGGAAACTGTGAACACACCTGCACCAACATTGAGGGAAACTTTAGCTGCTCCTGTAACGCTGGCTATGAACTGGGCAGCAATGGATTCAACTGCTCTGGTAACATAATAAGAATGTAATGTTAGATCCCACTGTTGTGTTAATTGTTGCTAAGTACTCTATTTCTCATAGAGCACTGACTATAATAATTATAGTACTACCAAGGGCGTATAAAAGAAGAGAGGGAATGCAACAGCAAAAGACTGTTGACAACGTCTTCTTTTATACGCCCTTGCTAGTGCTCAATGAAAAACAGCTACAATTAAGCTATGCATGATTTTTAACATCAGTAACAAGTACAGTACAAAGTATAATGTAGAGTTATAGCAGGTCATCTGGCCTTTGTCTTCTTTTACTATTCTGTGCTGCATTCAAGTTGTAACTTAAGAGTTAATTTGAACTGGCAAGCTGTTTAATAAGCTATACAAAAACAATTTGATTTAGGGCTTAGGTGCAGCAGCGGAATGTTGAATGAAATGTTTCTTGGCAAGAGAGCTTGTTTGTTACAGGTATATATGCAGAGCTAGGATCAGGCTATAGCCAGGGTCAACGCGACCGTTCTTCCGCATGTTTAGTACAGTTAGAAGCAGTTACTTAAATAAAACTGTTGATAAGGCTTATTGGTTATAAAGACAATGCTTTGCCTGAGGCAAGGTCAATGAAATGTTATATAGTGTCTCTCAGCCCTTAGAATTCCCCTCGGGCTTTGGGAAACCCATAATAATACTTTGGGACACTATAACCCACAGTGGCGGATCTAGGATTCTTGTCAGGCGGGTTCTAGTGGCAAGGCAAGACTCTGCATTTTACCTAAAAAAAAGGTCGTAGCTTCTATGGAACAGTGAGCATGCGCATTAAAACATTAGATTATGCTAAAAAAAAGGTCAGCACTCCTTAGATACAGTCAGCATGCGCTGGAGGTTTAGAGCCGTTCAGTGAATAGAACTGCACAAACAGAGCTTCGCAAGACTTAGGAGAACTAAAAGTAAGTGATAATGAAAGCTTGTAATAAAGGAAAAACTTGCTAATTAGCTGCTTAAGCCTCCCACTCACTTATGCCTGTGGATAAACCACTTTAAGGTCAGGGGGTGCTTGAGCACCCTCTGCTACCTGCTAGATCCGCCCCAGAGTCCCATATATAGTCTTATAGACACCTCATGCTTATAATAATATAACTTGCAGGGATGCTAAGTATAGGGATGCATACACTAAGTTATCTAACATTTCCTCTGAGGCACTTTTCACATGTAGATCTTAACTACTGCATATAACGTGAAATTTGTGAGTATTTTAATTGGGGAATAAGCCATTTGAATGAATGGGAGTTATCTATTTGGATCTTAGGCGTGGCTACCATGTCAATGATGCTACGTCTGTCGCTTAGCTTTAATATTGGCCATTTTAAAGTTGGCGATCCTCTGTAAAATTCGACAAAATAGCAAAATTAAAACACACACCCAATATTCTCCATCCTTCTTATATAATTATAGATGTCAATGAATGCCTCACCAACAATGGAGGATGTGAACATAACTGTACCAACACTAATGGCAACTTTAGCTGCTCCTGTAACACTGGATATAGTCGGGACAGCAATAACTTGAACTGTACAGGTAAAATTGAAAGCCTTCATAGAGTTACAATTATACCTGACCATTACAGAAATTGATGAGTGTTCTACCAACAATGGTGGCTGTGAGCATGACTGTGACAACACTGATGGAAGCTTCTTATGTTCTTGTGACTCTGGATATCAACTAGACAACAACTCTCTAAACTGTTCAGGTACAATGTGTAGAAGTAATTATATACACATGCAAGAATTCACTCCCATAAATATCTCAATGTAAACAGACATTAACGAGTGCTTGACTGATAATGGAGACTGTGAACACTCCTGCACCAACACTGAGGGAAACTTTAGCTGCTCCTGTAACACTGGCTATGAACTGGATAGCAATGGATTCAACTGCTCAGGTATATGGATACAATTAATTTTATCGTACTATAATTATGTCTGTCTTTAAAGATGTCAACGAGTGCTTCTCTGATAATGGAGGATGTGAACACATCTGTACGAATACTGTTGGTAAATTCAGCTGCTCCTGTAAAATTGGATATAGCCTGGACAGTAATTTGATGAACTGCTCAGGTAAGCTAGTGTCAGTTGTCATCTGTTTATGCTCATTTATGTATAAATTTCAGACATAAATGAGTGTAACACCAAAAATGGAGGCTGTGAACATATCTGTACTAACAATGACGGCAGATTTTCTTGCTCATGTGATATTGGATATCAGCTAGACCACAATTTATTCAATTGCTCTGGTCAGTATAATAAATCCAAGGGTCAGCATGATTGATTTGTTACTCTTTTGCAGACGTCAATGAGTGCTTGACTTATAATGGAGACTGTGAACATACCTGTACCAACTCTGATGGCAACTTTAGCTGCTCCTGTAACACTGGCTATGAACTGGACAGCAATGAATTCAACTGCTCAGGTAATCACTAATACCTATGAATAATAAGGCAATATAATGGATAATCTTACATCTAGACATTGATGAATGTGCTCGCAATGCGTCTCAATGTATGTCCAACTCTACCTGTATCAACATTGAGGGTAATTACACCTGCCCCTGTAATAATGGCTTTGCTGGAGACGGCTTCAAAGGCTGTGAAAGTAAGCGTTATTTTGTCCAATGAACTGGGATGATTCATTCTACAACACTAGACATCAACGAGTGTGAAGATGGCACTCACAACTGTGACCACAATGCCCTCTGTACTGACAATGTTGGGAGCTTTGCCTGCACTTGTGTGTTTGGCTACACTGGGACAGGAGAGCAATGCAGTGAGTGTGACCTTGTGGAGGTCAAGCCCAGCATGTACCTGAACTCCCCTTACAGACTGCACTGATGGACAGGTCCGACTGATGAATGAAAGTGAGCCCAGTGAGGGTCAGAAAATGGGAAGAGTTGAGATCTGCTACAACAACACCTATGGCAGTGTGTGTGATGACTTCTTCAATGAGAATGCTGCAGCCGTAGTTTGCAATGGAACTGGTCAGTTGTGATCATTGATTAGCGACATATGATCGAGCAAAAAGCTCATTAAAAAATTAATGTGGTTTAGAGGCAATACTTTTAAGTATACTATTTACTCCAAGATTAAATGTATTAATCTGTGTGCCGAGGATGGACTCGAGGTTAACATGGTGCACGAGGTGCAACTAATTAATCCACACTTTGTGTGTGCTTTAAGCATGGTCGGGTGACTGCTTAGATAAGCTGATTGGTTGGAAGTCATGTGATAAGCACTAAACATTAATAAGTTCCTTTTAATAGTGTATTTTGTGCGACCATTACGGTTTTTTATGTTACATGCACTTACTATCTTCTGGTGTTTTATTCCAGGCTCTCCGGTTCGTGGTATAGACAGTACATTTGGTGCTGGTTCCGGTCCCATCACTCTGGACAATGTGGTGTGTGCTGGCACTGAAGACAACCTCTTGAACTGCTCCCATAACCAGATTTTCCAGCACAACTGCGATCACTCTGAAGATGTGGCTGTCGTCTGTGATAGTGAGCCTCTCTTAAAGTACCATTGACCAATATACTATCATTATACCACCCACACAGTCTCGTGCATTGACGACAGTGTTAGACTGAGAAACCCTGATGCTGTCTCAGAGAGCACCCTTCCTAAATACGACCTCATCAAGGAGCAGGTGTCTCGTGGTGTGGTGGAGTTATGTGTGAACGGTACCTTTGGCAGCCTCTGTGACAGTGGGTGGGACAATCAGGACACCTCTGTGGTCTGCAGACAGCTGGGCTTCTCCCCACATGGAGCCATTCACCTTAACGGCCACTTATTTACTAGATTCGCTTCTTCAAGTGTGATGCACGGTAGTTATGGTTGTGTCGGAACCGAGAGTGAGCTGAGAAGTTGTGCTTATCAGCCGGCTGCTACTTGTGGTGGGCTTGAAGGAGCTGCAGTAGTGTGTCAGGGTAAGCGAGTGCTCAATATGCTATGCTCAGTAATGATGACACTCCTAATTGTCAAACTGCAGACAAATCGATCACTGTTTTCAGCAATTGCACTGATGGCGAGCTACGACTAATTGGTGGAGCTAATGCCACTCTCGGAGCTGTTCAAGGCTGCATGAACAACGCTTGGGGCTCAGTGTGCAATGACGGATTTAGCACCAATGATGCCACTGTTGTGTGCAGACAGCTTGGCTTCCCTATCACTGGGGCTGAGGCCTTCAGAGATGCCAGTACCAGGTTCAATATCTCAACAGGACCTGTGTTCCTAGACAGGGTCGACTGTAGAGGGTCAGAGAGTAGGGTGATGGACTGTAGACAAACCACTCCTGGCCTGTCAGAGTGCACTACCACTAAGATTGCTGGAGTACAGTGTATTGGTACGTGCTTATAATCAATTATCTCTTTACTGTCTACAATTACCCTCCTCAGATGTGGATCAGTGTCTGACCAACAATGGAGGGTGTGCTCATACATGCACCAATGAGCTGCCTGGATTCACATGTAGCTGTAGAGCAGGCTACAATCTGGACACTGACAACAAGAGCTGTGCCGGTGAGTTAAGACTACCTAGAAAAGTATATCCCACTAACAAAAATATTCAGACATTAACGAGTGTGCAAGCAGTCCCTGTGGAGACATCTGTGTCAACACTAATGGCAGTTTTCATTGCCTCTGTACCTCCAACACTACTCTGGACACTGACGGCCGAAGTTGCATATGTAAGAAAGCCGATTAATATTAGTGATTGATATTACAACTGATGGACGCTGGCTTTCAAATGAAGTAGCTATAGTACTCGACATTGTTGACTATATATACATAGTGTATTCAGTTATCTAGTGCATATTTTTTCCACAGCCTGTCGAGATGGAGATGTTCGGCTGGTGAATGGTTCTGTTCCATCTGAGGGAAGAGTGGAGGTGTGCAGAGGTGTAATGTTTGGTACCATCTGTGATGACTTCTGGGATAAGCTGGATGCCAGGGTCGTCTGTACACAACTCGGATACTCTGCATCAGGTTAGGAGACTATGTAATGCAAAATCAAAAGCTATATTCATTGTAACTGTACTACAGGATCCATTGCTGTGTCTGGTGGGGGGTTTGCCCAAGGCAATGGCTCCATTTTTCTTGATGACGTGAAATGCAGGGGAAATGAGCAGACTTTGTCGAAATGTTCATACAGTCGGACCCACAATTGTGACCACTCTGAAGATGCAGGAGTCAGGTGTCAATGTAAGTGGAGTGTTTTCAGTAGTGGGGAGACCTTGATGTATTTTCTCCTTGCAGCCATGTGTAGTCATGGTGAAGTGCGACTGGTGGTGGGAGAGGATGTGGACTCGTTCTACGAGGGTCTCACTGACTACAATGATGCCTATTATAACAAAGACGGACTGAAAAGTGGCAGAGTGGAGGTGTGTGTTTCTGGGAGGTATGGCTCAGTCTGCTACAATTCTTGGACGGAAATGGACGCCTCTGTCGTCTGCAAGCAGCTAGGTTTCTCAGGATATGGTAGGTTAAAAAAATACTCTATAGATAGCAAAGTACATTTCCAACACAGGTGCTATCAATGTGAATGCTGATATATTTGCCGTTGGTGAAACACCTCGTCTGGTCTCAATGGCTAACTGTACTGGAACTGAGACCTCACTTCTCGACTGTATGGGTGTGGTCACTGGCTCTGGCACTGGCTTCACTTGCCCAACCTCCGGAGTTATCTGTCAAGGTGTGCCTTTCCTCTCCTCGTGTCCTCTATTGAATCACCTGTTCTGTCTCTATAGCTTCAGGCACAGCAGCTGGTGACTGCTCTACTGGAGATATTCGTATCATGAACGTCACTGACACTGCAACAACCAGGGCAGGACGTTTGGAGGTGTGCATCAACAATGCTTGGGGAACAGTCTGTGATGACCGATTTGACTCCATTGATGCAACTGTGGCCTGTAATCAACTAAAAGGATTCAACTCATCTGGTTAGTATACACAATAAGTAGCATGTGGATTGATACATTATCATGCAGATGCTGAATTTGTTGCAAGAGGAAGCCATGAACAAGGGTCTGGATCGATCTTTCTCTCTAACTTGTTATGCAATGGTGATGAATCTAGCTTGCTGGATTGTGTCACCACTCGGAACCAACCACCTGGTACCTTCTCCTGTCAACACTCACAGGATGTGTCCATTGAATGCACAGGTATAATTATAGGTTCTTTACATAATTATATTAATTACATTTTCCCTTCTTCTCAGACGTGAATGAGTGTACTGAGGAAAATGGACTATGCAACCAGACCTGTACCAACTCTATCGGGAGCTACCAGTGCAGTTGCCAGAGTGGCTATCTACTCAACCAGGATGCGAGAGGCTGTGACAGTAAGTATACAGTATTCATAACTTCATATTATGGGACTACTTTGATTTTTGATTTTGCTTTTCAGATGTGAATGAGTGCGGTATTCAAAACGGTGATTGTGAGCATCTGTGTACAGATTTTACTGGAGGACATGTTTGCTCTTGTTTCAATGGATTCCTCTTAACTAATAAACACAATTGTACTGGTGAGTTTACTCAGGCTTAATTCCTGTATGTATGGTAATGATTGTTGAATCTGTATAATTATATCTTATAAATTAATACATCGATTCAGACATTGATGAGTGCTTGACTGACAATGGAGATTGCGAACACACTTGTACCAACACTGAGGGAAATTTTAGCTGCTCCTGTAACAATGGCTATGAACTGGATAACAACAGATTTAATTGTTCAGGTAACATAATTATAATTTTGGTGAATGTATTAATTTTACACTTACGTATCAATTTTATATAATCTGTATTAGATGTCAATGAGTGCTTCATCAACAATGGAAGATGTGAACACACTTGTACCAACACTGATGGCAACTTTAGCTGCTCATGTAACACTGGCTATAGTATGGACAGCAATAGCTTCAACTGTACAGGTAAAATGGAAGCTTGTGAGTCATAATTAGACTCGACCATTACAGAAATTGATGAGTGTGCTACCAACAATGGTGGCTGTGAGCATGACTGTGACAACACTGATGGAAGCTTCTTATGTTCTTGTGACTCTGGATATCAACTAAACAACAACTCTCTGAACTGCTCAGGTAAAAAATAAATGTGTATACATACAAGAATTCACTCCCCCTGGTATGTTTCAATGTTAATAGACATTAATGAGTGCTGGATTGACAATGGAGGATGTGAACACTCCTGCACCAACACTGAGGGGAACTTTACCTGCTCCTGTAACACTGGCTATGAACTGAACAGCAATGGATTCAACTGCTCAGGTATATATGGATGTAATTGCATATATATTATCATGCATTTATCGTAACATCTGTCTCTAAAGATGTCGATGAATGCCTCTCTGGTAATGGAGGATGCGAACATATCTGTACAAATACTTTTGGGAACTTCAGCTGCTCTTGTACGATTGGATACAGCCTAGAAAGTAATTTGATGAACTGTTCAGGTAAGCCAGTGTCAGTTGTAATGTGTCCATGTTCATTTTCATGTATCAATTTCAGACGTAAATGAGTGTAACACTAAAAATGGAGGATGTGAGCATACATGCGCTAACACAAACGGCAGCTTCTCTTGCTTATGTGATACTGGATATCAGTTGGACCACAATTCATTCAATTGTTCTGGTCAGTGCAATAAACCTTGGGTCAGCATGATTGATTTGTTTGTTGTTGTACAGACATCAACGAGTGCTTGACTGATAATGGAGACTGTGAACACACCTGTACCAACATTGAGAGCAACTTTAGCTGCTCTTGTAACATTGGCTATGAACTGGACAGCAATGGATTCAACTGCTCAGGTATAATTATAATAATAAGGAAATGTAATGGCATTTGCTTACATCTAGACATTGATGAGTGTGCTCGCAATACATCTCTGTGTCTGTCCGATTCTACCTGCATCAACATTGAGGGTAATTACACCTGCCCCTGTAATAATGGCTTTGCTGGGGACGGTTTCAATGGCTGTGAAAGTAAGTGTTACCTTGTCATTGAATTAGAATGATTTATTATTGCACACTAGACATCAACGAATGTGAAGATGGCACTCACAACTGTGACCGCAATGCCCTCTGTACTGACAATATTGGGAGCTTTGCCTGCACTTGTGTGTTTGGCTACACTGGGACAGGAGAGCAATGCGGTGAGTGTGACCTTGTGGAGGCAAGCCCAGCATGTACCTGAACTCCCCCCACAGACTGCACTGATGGACAGGTCCGACTGATGAATGGAAGTGAGCCCAGTGAGGGTCAGAGAATGGGAAGAGTTGAGATCTGCTACAACAACACCTATGGCAGTGTGTGTGATGACTTCTTCAATGAGAATGCTGCAGCCGTTGTCTGCAACGGAACTGGTCAGTTGAATGAACGTGCCCATTAACCAATTACTTCCGTATGGTTGTATCCCAACGAACATTGTTGCAGAGACGATCGATTTATGCACCTTAAAATAATTTTGTGGAATAAAGACGTGATAAGTGCATTTTCCCCTTTTTGGCTTGGGTTAACATAATAAGTATAATATTTTGATGATTTACTTTGTGGGACCATTTGATTCTTAGAATATCACTATATTATTCTAGCATTTTATTCCAGGTTCTCCAGTTCGTGGCATTGACAGTACATTTAGTGCTGGTTCTGGTCCCATCACTCTGGACAATGTAGTGTGTGCTGGCACTGAGGACAACCTCTTGAGCTGCTCTCATAACCAGATATTCCAGCACAACTGCGACCACTCTGAAGATGTGGCTGTCATCTGTGATAGTGAGCCTATCAATAAAATTCTATAGACGAATATACATATTATCATTCCGCCACACACAGTCTCGTGCATTGACGGCAGTACTAGACTGAGAAACCCTGATGCTGTCTCACAGAACACCCTTCCAAAATACGATCTGATCAAGGAGCAGGTGTCTCGTGGTGTGGTGGAGTTGTGTGTGAACGGTACCTTTGGAAGCCTCTGTGACAGTGGGTGGGACAATCAGGACGCCTCTGTGGTCTGCAGACAACTGGGCTTCTCCCCACATGGAGCCATTCATCTTAACGGTCACTTATTCACTGGATTTGCTTCCTCAAGTGTGAAAGACGGTAGTTATGGTTGTATCGGAACTGAGAGTGAGCTGAGAAGTTGTGCTTATCAACCGGCTGCTACTTGTGGTGGGCTTAAAGGAGCTGCAGTAGTGTGTCAGGGTAAGTGAGTGCATACTTATAATTATTCTATGTTTGGTATTTTCTACTTTTGTTGTTGTTCAGACAAAACGGCAACTGCTTTCAACAATTGCACTGATGGAGAGATACGACTAATGAGTGGTGCTAACGCTACTCTTGGAGCTGTTCAAGTCTGCATGAACAATGCCTGGGGCTTAGTGTGCAATGACAGATTTGGTACCAACGATGCCACTGTGGTGTGCAGACAGCTCGGCTTCCCCATCACTGGGGCTGAGGCCTTCAGAGATGCCAGTACCAGGTTCAATATATCAACAGGACCTGTGTTCCTAGACAGGGTTTACTGCAACGGGTTTGAGAACAGCATGATGGCCTGTAGACAAACCACTCCTGGTCTGTCAGAGTGCACTGCCACTGAAATTGCTGGAGTGCAGTGTATTGGTATGTAAAATACAGCCTTATTTCCGCTCTATTTATCTACAATTATTACATTTTACTCCTCAGATGTGGACCAGTGTCTGACCAACAATGGAGGGTGTGCCCACACATGCACCAATGAGCTTCCTGGATTCACATGTAGCTGTAGAACAGGCTTCACTCTGGACATTGACAACAAGGGCTGTGACGGTAAGTCAAGACTACTCAGAAAACTTTACATAGCAAATGTTTATTTCAGATATTGATGAGTGTGCAAGCAGTCCCTGTGGAGACATCTGTGTCAACACTAATGGCAGTTTTCATTGTCTCTGTACCTCCAACACTACTCTGGACACTGATGGTAGAAGTTGCAAATGTGAGAAGCATTAATTTGGATTCGTAAATATAAACTGATGGAGAGGTTCATTGGCATCTAAATACTATAGCAAGCAGATATCTTGTGGCTAAATTACTTACTGGTCGTTGTTGACTGTTGCTATTTGTTACATTGTACATTTTGTTGATTATCTAGTACTTATTCCTTCATAGCCTGTAGAGATGGAGATGTTCGGCTGGTGAATGGTTCCATTCCATCTGAGGGCAGAGTGGAGGTGTGCAGAAGTGGAGTGTTTGGTACCGTCTGTGATGACTTCTGGGATGAGCTTGACGCCAGGGTCGTCTGTACACAACTCGGATACTCTGCATCAGGTTAGGAGACTGTGTATATAATGCATAGTCAAGCTATATAAACTGTGCTATAAAGGATCCATTGCTGTGTCTGGTGGTGGGTTCGGCCAAGGCAGGGACACTATTCTTCTTGACAACCTGAAGTGCAGTGGAAATGAGCCGACTCTGTTGAACTGTTCGTACAGTCCGACCCACAATTGTGACCACTCTGAGGATGCAGGAGTCAGGTGTCAATGTAAGTAGAATGTTTTCATTGTTGAAGGGTCCTTGAGGTATTTTCTCCTCGTAGCCATGTGTAGTCATGGTGAAATTCGACTGGTGGTGGGAGATGATGTGAGCTCTTTCTACGAGGATTTCACTAACTACAATGATGCCTACTATGACAAGGATGGATTGAAAAGTGGCAGAGTGGAGGTGTGTGTCTCTGGAAGGTACGGCTCAGTCTGCCATAACCCTTGGACGGAAATGGATGCCTCTGTTGTCTGCAAGCAGCTAGCCTTCTCAGAATATGGTAGGTTCAAGAAAATAATCCTTGTAGCAATAGTACATTTCCTGTGCACAGGTGCTATCAATGTGAATGCTGATATTTTTGCCGAGGGTGAAACACCTCGTCTGGTTTCAATGGCCAACTGTACTGGAACTGAGGCCTCACTTCTCGATTGTATGGGTGTGGTCACCGGCTCTGGCACTGGCTTCACTTGCCCCACCTCCGGAGTTATCTGTCAAGGTGTGCCTTTCCTCCCTCGTTTCTCCTCATTGAATCACCTGTTCTCTCTCTCTCTAGTTTCAAGCACAGCAGCTGGTGACTGCTCCACTGGAGATATTCGTCTCATGAACGTCACTGACACTGCAACAACAAGGGCAGGACGTTTGGAGGTGTGCATCAATAATGCTTGGGGAACAGTCTGTGATGACCGATTTGACTCCATTGATGCAACTGTGGCTTGTACTCAACTGAAAGGATTCAATTCGTCTGGTTAGTACACAGTCTTGTATAAGTGCATGCCATATATTATATGCTTCTCTTTGCAGATGCTGAATTTCTTCTGAGAGGAAACCATGAAGAAGGTTCTGGATCAGTCTTTCTTTCTGGCTTGTTATGTATTGGTGATGAGTCTAGCTTGCTGGACTGTGTCACTGCTCGTAACCAACTCCCTGGCACCTTCTCCTGCCCACACTCACAGGATGTGGCTATTGAATGCACAGGTTTGTTCTTCGTATACAATTATCGTATAATACTATTACACACGCTGTCCGTTCCTCTCAGACATTGATGAGTGTACTGAGGATAATGGAGGGTGCAACCAGACCTGTATCAACTCTATTGGGAACTATGAATGCAGGTGCCAGAGTGGCTATCTACTCAACCAAGATAGGAGAGGCTGTGACAGTAAGTACAGTTTTATAACTTGCATCTATTCATTCAAATTGTTTTTCAGATGTAAATGAGTGCAATATTCGAAATGGGGACTGTGAGCATCTGTGTACTGATTTTATCGGAGGACATGTTTGCTCTTGTTTGAATGGTTACCTCTTAACTAATAGACACAATTGTACTGGTGAGTTGTTCTTCCTACATGCATTATGTTATTCGATGACTGTTGAAGCTATATACATGTATACCTTTTTTAATGGCATCTTCCTATGCGCAGACATCGATGAGTGCTTGATTGACAATGGAGACTGTGAAAGTACCTGTACCAACACTGAGGGAAACTTTAACTGCTCCTGCAATACTGGCTATAAACTGGACAGCAATGGATTCAATTGCTCAGGTAACATACATGTAATTATAATAATTGTGTTAATAAGTTTATACTTATCCATGCACCCTCCTATTTAAAGATGTCAATGAGTGCTTCATCAATAATGGCCGATGTGAACATTCCTGTACCAACACTGATGGAAATTTTAGCTGCTCCTGTAACACTGGCTATAGTCTGGATAGCAATAACTTCAACTGTACAGGTTAGGATATAAGGCTTAATAGAGTCATATTAGATTCTTAAATCTCAATACAGAAATTGATGAGTGTGCTACCAACAATGGTGGCTGTGAGCATGCTTGTTTCAACACTGATGGGAGCTTCTTCTGTTCCTGTGAATCTGGTTATCAACTAGACAACAACTCAATGAACTGCTCAGGTAAAAACGTGTGCTTGTACGTATCTTGTACACAGAAACTCACTACAATGTCTCAATATAACAGACATCAATGAGTGCCTGAATAACAATGGAGACTGTGGACACACTTGTACCAACACTGAGGGCAATTTTAGCTGCTCCTGTAACACTGGCTATGACCTGGATAGCAATGGATTCAACTGCTCAGGTGTGTAGAATTGCATGACTATTTATCGCACTACATGCATGTCATGCTGTGACTCTGTACAGATGTCAACGAGTGCCTCTCTGGTAACGGAGGATGTGAACACATCTGTACGAACACTGTTGGAAACTTCAGCTGCTCCTGTACACTTGGATTCAGCCTTGACAGTGATTTGATGAACTGCTCAGGTAAGCCAGTATCAGTTGTAATCTCCATGTTTATGTATCAATTTCAGACGTGAATGAGTGTAATACCAACAATGGAGGCTGTGAGCATACATGCACTAACACTAACGGTAACTACTCTTGCTCATGTGATACTGGATATCAGTTGGACCACAACTCATTCAATTGCTCTGGTCAGTACAATAAATCCAGAGATCAGCATGATTGATTTACTCGTTATTTTTCAGACGTCAACGAGTGCCTGACTGACAATGGAGACTGTGAACACTCCTGCATCAACACTGAGGGAAACTTTAGCTGCTCCTGTAACACTGGCTATGAACTGGACAGCAATTTATTCAACTGCTCAGGTAATCACTGAAAACAATTAGTATCAAGGAATTAAATGAAGTTATATTTACACTCAGATATTGATGAGTGTGCTCGCAATGAGTTTAATTGTCTGTCCAATTCTATTTGTTTCAACAATGAGGGTAATTACACTTGCCCCTGTAATAACGGCTTTACTGGAGACGGCTTCAATGGCTGTGAAAGTAAGTGTTACCTTGTCATTGAATTAGACTGATTCATTCTCTACACTAGACATCAACGAATGTGAAAATAGCACTCACAACTGTGACCACAATGCCGTCTGTACTGACAATGTTGGGAGCTTTACCTGCACTTGTGTGTTTGGCTACACTGGGACAGGAGAGCAATGCGGTGAGTGTGACCTTGTGGAGGCAAGTCCAACATGTACCTGAACTCCCCCCACAGACTGCACTGACGGACAGGTGCGACTGATGAATGGAAGTGATCCCAGTGAGGGTCAGAGAATGGGAAGAGTTGAGATCTGCTATAACAACACCTATGGCAGTGTGTGTGATGACTTCTTCAACGAAAATGCTGCAGCCGTAGTCTGCAATGGAACTGGTGAGTCATATTTGTTGTCATTACCCTTTTCATTGATCAGTGAAGCTATTAGCTTAATTTTTATTGTTAGTTTTGTAGACTAAAAAGCTCATTAAGTGCAGCGAATATTTTAGTGCTTTTAAAACATAAGTTCATTTTTTGTGTGACCATTATACCAGTCATCTTCTTGCATCCAGGCTCTCCGGTTCGTGGCATTGACAGTACATTTGGCCCTGGTTCTGGTCCCATCACTCTGGACAATGTGGTGTGTGCTGGCACTGAGGACGACCTCTTGAGCTGCTCCCATAAGCAGATATTCCAGCACAACTGTGACCACTCTGAAGATGTCGCTGTCGTCTGTGATGGTGAGCCTATACTTTAGTTTCAAGATGTAGTGATAATTGTCTATTCCAGTTCCATGCATTGAGAACAGTGTGAAACTTGTGAATCTTGAGAAATCCATTCCGAGCCAGTTGTCTGAGTACAACCTAATAAAAGATACTGTTGCTCGAGGTATAGTTGAAGTCTGTCAAAACAACTCTTTTGTTAGTGTATGTGAGGATTCATGGACTAATCGTGAAGCATCCGTCATCTGCAACCAGCTGGGATTCTCTCCCTATGGTAAGCTGTTTCTTACTCTAAACGCTTCAATACCTTTTTATTCTAGATTGTCTGGTATAATTATTGTATGGGATATATAGCATATATTGTGTCGGTTTTCTTTATTCCATCTAACGCATTTTTGGTTAAACCGTACTTTTACAGGTTCAATTAGCGTGAGCAGTTCAGTCTACACCAGTACAGGCTCTCCCATCTTGGTAAATGATCTCATGTGTGTTGGACAGGAGGATTCTATCAGCAATTGCTCTCGAACTAGTGCTGTCTGCATCCGAGGAAGAGCTGGACTCATTTGTCAAGGTATGCTAAGTTTTGAGCAACAATGACTTGATACTGTGTATAGCTACTGACATAGCTACATATTTGTTAAAAATGTATGTCGTCTGCAGACAAATCAATGACCGTTTTCAGTAATTGTACTGATGGAGAAATACGACTAGTGGGCGGAGCTAATGCCACTCTCGGAGCTGTTCAAGTCTGCATGAACAATGCCTGGGGCTCAGTGTGCAATGACAGATTTGGTATCAATGATGCCACCGTGGTGTGCAGACAGCTTGGTTTCCCCGTCACTGGGGCTGAGGCCTTCAGAGATGCCAGTACCAGGTTCAATATCTCAACAGGACCAGTGTTCCTAGACCGGGTCACTTGCTTTGGAAAGGAAAACCGACTAATTCGTTGTCGTTTGAGTGGGGGAATTGTAGTTGGTCAATCCCAGTGTGATCGTACCCAGCTAGCAGGTGTACAATGTGTAGGTAAGTGAACATAATTAAGATACTGGTTCTATTTTTGTGTTTTTGCTTCTACAATTATCCATGTTTTGCTCCTCAGATGTGGACCAGTGTCTGACCAACAATGGAGGATGTGCCCACACATGCACCAATGAGCTACCTGGATTCACCTGTAGCTGTAGAACAGGCTTCACTCTGGACACTGACAAAAGAGGCTGTGTAGGTGAGTTAAAACACACTTTGGAAAACGTGCCGTTCAAATGCACTCATCTTCCTCCAGATATCAATGAGTGTGAGATTCCAACTGTATGTGAGGAAATCTGTGTCAACACTAATGGCAGTTTTCATTGCCTCTGTACCTCCAATTCTACTTTGGGCGCTGATGGTCGAAGTTGCATACGTAAGAAACACTATTAATTTATAGGAAAAGAACTTCATAAATTAATCATTAGACAGTATACATGCATAATTTATGCCAGGCTATATATAGCTCACAATTGACTATAATTAATTGACTTGCTTAATTGCTACATTCTATATAGATATTGCATGTTACAGGATAGATCTCAGTTACTAGTGCTTATTCGTTCCATAGCCTGTCGAGATGGAGATGTTCGGCTGGTGAATGGTTCTGTTCCATCTGAGGGCAGAGTGGAGGTGTGCAGAAGTGGAGTGTTTGGTACCATCTGTGATGACTTTTGGGATGAGCTTGATGCCAGGGTCGTCTGTACACAACTCGGATACTCTGCATCAGGTAAGGAGACTGTGTACAATACATTATCAAGCTACCTTCATTGCAACTGTCTACAGGATCCATTGCTGTGTCTGGTGGTGGGTTTTCCCAAGGCAATGAGTCTATTTTTTTGGACGACCTTAAGTGCAGTGGAAATGAGCAGACTCTGTTGAACTGTTCGTACAGTCAGACCCACAATTGTGACCACTCTGAGGATGCAGGAGTCAGGTGTCAATGTAGGTGGAGTGTTTTCAATATTGAGGGGTCCTTGATATATTTTCTGCAGCCATGTGTAGTCATGGTGAAGTGCGACTGGTGGTGGGAGAGAATGTGGACTCTTTCTACGAGGGTCTCACTGACTACAATGATGCTTACTATGACAAGGACGGATTGAAGAGTGGCAGAGTGGAGGTGTGTGTCTCTGGGAGATACGGCTCAGTATGTCACAATCCTTGGACAGAAATGGACGCCTCTGTCATCTGCAAGCAGTTAGGCTTCTCAGCATATGGTACTTATTGCTTTTTCCAACGTACTGTATTACCAATTAATTAAATGCTATCATTAGGTGCTGTTGGTGTGAGTGCGGACTTCTTCAATGAAGGCAGTGGGCCAGTTCTTCTCAACTCTGTCCGCTGTGCTGGCAATGAGACTGCCATCTTGGACTGTCCTAGCATTGAAGGAAGTGGCTTCCTTTGTCCAACTGTTGGGGTGTCTTGTCAGGGTAAACAGAACTAAACAATTTATGCTAGCTTTGGTGTACCGGTACATTTTATGCATGTTTTGTATATAAATGTCCTTCTTTCTCTCTAGCTTCAGGCACAGCAGCTGGTGACTGCTCTACTGGAGATATTCGTCTCATCAACCGCACTGACACTTTAACAACCAGGGCAGGACGTCTGGAAGTGTGCATCAATAATGCCTGGGGAACAGTCTGTAATGACCGATTTGACTCTCTTGACGCAACTGTGGCCTGTACTCAACTGGAAGGGTTTAATTCATCTGGTAAATCATAGTAATCATTTTTCCATTCAGTGTGATTTTTAGCTGCCTGTACTTTCTATCGTCAGGGGCCCAAAGTACATCCATTCAGCAGTATGGAATCGGATCAGGACCAATATATCTCACTCAACTGAATTGCATTGGAACTGAATCACGGGTATTGAACTGTCCCACACACCATCATCAGCCCCCTAGCTTACTGTCTTGTCAACACTTCCAAGATGTGGCGATTACCTGTACAGGTGAGTCGCTTTTTTGTTTTATTATAAGGGATTAGTGTTGACATGTATATCTTATTTTTAGACACTGATGAGTGTGCTAGAGACAATGGAGGATGCAACCAGACTTGTACCAACTCAATCGGGAGCTACCAGTGTGATTGCCAGAGTGGCTATCTGCTCAACCAAGATGGGAGAAGCTGCAATGGTGAGTACTTCGACTGTAGCATGTCGTATAGACTCTACAAAGAAATCGTTCGCTATTATTTTGTAATTCCCTTTGCATAGACATTGACGAGTGTTTGGCTGACTCTCATACTTGTGATCGGGAGAATGGTGTGTGTACTAACACAGTAGGTAGCTTCGACTGCTCCTGTCGCAGTGGCTTTACCGGAGATGGACTTAACTGCACACGTAAGTAACTAACCTATAGAGCTTGTGCATGTCCCCATGCATGGCTACAATAAAATTGGATGCTGAAGTTAATGGCTTTGAAAACTTAGTGTAATGCCAAATTGTTCTCAATGTGTGCAGATATCTTGTGTGCACAAGTGGACGACATTTGCCATGCCAACGCTATTTGTTCTGATGACACGGAGACTGGTATCATTTGTAAGTGTAAGGAGGGCTATGTTGGAGATGGAATGGTCAACTGCTCAAGTAAGTCCCCAGTCATCCCTTAATATATACTATTTTATCTGAGCCCCTTCTTCAGACATTGACGAGTGTTCCAGTACCATCCTAAACACCTGTCATGAGAATGCCACCTGCACTGACACCATTGGCAGCTTCAACTGCTCCTGCATACAGGGCTTCCAAGGAAATGGCACTGACTGCACAGGTTAGCAGTATTTTGATAATGTGCATAGTTGATGATACATAACATATTGTGATGAACTTTTACAACTGTGGGCTATATAAATTGTACGATCCATGTTCTTCCTGCATGTTATATGTATCAGTTCCATGACCTTAATTCAATGTTCCGATATTGAATTTAACGTTTTATGACGTAATTATAGCTAGCACGATATTCATACATTTCTCTTGTGTGTCTGCAGACGTCAATGAGTGCAGTGATGATACACTGAACAATTGCCACGGTGATGGCATCTGTGTGAATGAGGTTGGGAACTTCTCCTGTGCATGTAGGCCTGGCTACCGTGGTGATGGTGTGAGCTGTGAAGGTATGTGTCCCAAGGTTACATATGCATGGGTGGAATTAACTATTGTGCTGCAGATATCAACGAGTGTGGTGAAGAGACTGATGACTGTATCAACTCACCTTGCAACAACACAAGAGGAAGTTTTGTGTGTGGAGAATGCTTCCCTGGATTTACGGGAACCAACCAATGCAGTGAGTGCTGTATTGAGCTCGTTTGGTTTGCATTCTCTTGCACTGCCCATGCCTTATATATATCCACCTTCCCCCTCCAGCCTGTATGCAAGGAGGCGTTCAGCTGTTCAATGGGACCAACAGGACACTGACCACTGAGCATGGGTCTGGTCGTGTAGAAGTGTGCTACAACAACTCTTACTACACTGTGTGTGATCATCGCTGGGATGTCCTGGATGCCAGTGTGGTGTGCACACAGTTGGGGAGGAACTCGGCAGGTAACGACTATCAGGGCAGGGGAAAGCTATTAACTTTGTATAAGGTTAACACTGTTATTAGAGTTGTTCACACATCACCCTATATGATTATATAGAATTTATGTTTTAAGTAAATGGTCCTTTCATGCTGCTATACTATCCTCTGTTGACTCCAGGGTCTGTGCCTGTGGGAGGAAGTTTTTTCAGTAGTGGTCCCTCCCCCATTCTTCTAGACAACATTCGCTGCTCTGGTAGCGAGTCATCTCTTCTTGAGTGCAGCCACAACGGGTTCCAAGTGTTTAACTGTGACAGCAGTGAGATTGCTGGAGTATTCTGTGACAGTAAGTATACTGTATATAGCCTATGTAATGCGTGTAGGACCCTTCGATCCCTGTATGTACACTATGTAGTCATTTAAAATTATTCTTGTTAGGCAAGTGCATTGAAGGAGATGTGATGTTACTAGAAGCCGACGGTCTCTCAGACTACACTGATCTGTCCAATGATCAAGATGACCTGTTTAGGGGCAGAGTGGAGGTATGCATGGGAGGCAACTATAGCACTGTGTGTAACGATGGTCAATGGGACAATCAGGACGCCTCTGTGGTGTGTCGACAATTGGGGCTCTCCCCATATGGTCAGTCAATGAATACAGTAACTACTGTAACAGCTCATTGTGTCAGCTTCTCGTGTTTGAATGTAAATGACAGTATCGTACTACTGCCCATAGCTTTACACAGTAGTTACTTTAGTTGATTGCTAATCCATTGATTCTTCTCCAGGGTCTGTTGTGGTGTCTGGTGGATTGTTCTCAAGCACGGTCCTCTCTCCGGCCCTCTCTGGTGTGAGGTGTAATGGCTCTGAGGAGCAGCTCCTCCAGTGTCCCCACAGCCCCTCTCCCCTCTGCACCACCCAGGAGGACGCAGCTATCATCTGTCAAAGTATGCTCTCTTGTTGTTGTTGTATCGCACAATTAATTGATTATAAAAAGTCGTAAACCTCAGTGTCCCAGTAAATATTTTGTCACCACGGTTCCCTTGCTACGTGAACAACACCCTTTTCATATCATAGCCAACATGTACAAGCTATTAAATTTTGCAAGCTTCAAGTGTACAGTTCTTACCCCCTTCCTACAGAGAGGAGCACTGTGAGAGGCGAATGCAGTGATGGAGCGATTCGACTGGTGGGAGGCAACGTAATCTCTGGGCGTCTGGAGCTCTGCATCAACCGTGCCTGGGGCACTATCTGTGAGGAGGGCTTCACTGCAGACGATGCTCAAGTTGTTTGTAATCAAACTGGACTGCCACATAACGGTAAGGACTTGAATGAGTTTGTAACAACTAATTACTCTTGGACCAATCTCTACAGGAGTGAATGTGTTTAGAGATCAGCGATTTGGAATTGGAAGCGGCCCAATATTTCTTACCAGAGTCTCCTGTTCTGGAACTGAGACACAGTTATTGGATTGTGAATATCGAAGTGTGCATTCCTGCACTCATTCAAATGACATTTCTATTGAATGCATAGGTGATTTAATTTACCAAAGTCATAGTTGCATATTAATTTATATATAATTATGTAATGGAGCTCTCAATGATCTCCCTCTCCCCGACAGACATTGATGAGTGTGCTGTCAACAATGGTGGTTGCTCTCAGATCTGTGTGAACGACCTCCCTGACCCGAGTGGTGTTTCCCCTGGTTACCACTGTGAGTGCCGTACTGGGGACACCCTCCATCCCGACAACCATACGTGCATCCCCAACTCCCTCTGCTCCCTCATTAATGGGGACATCTCTTGCTCCTGTCGCCTTGGCTACCTGGACACAACCGCTAACGGACTCAACTGCACAGGTATTAGAGAGAGAGCCTCATTATAGCTTCACACACTATATGGCTTAATGCCCTCTCAATCTTTAGACGTTGATGAATGCTTGAACTCAACTGCTTGTGGTGAGAACTTCATATGTACAAACACTGATGGTGGTTTCAACTGTGAATGCGCCCCTGACTATCATCTCAATCAAAGCCGCTGTGGTGAGGTCTTGTGGTCAAATTAGTCATAATTATTAGGTCGATTTTCCAATTTCCTCAATAAATAATGCATGAACTGATTGTACTACAGTGTGTCGTGATGGAGAGCTGCGACTGGTGGGTGGGACTAACATGACTGAGGGTCGAGTAGAGCTGTGCCTCTCTGGAGGTTACACTACACTGTGTGATGACTCTTGGGACAAGCAAGACGCTAGTGTGGCCTGTCGACAGCTTGGATACTCCACTCATGGTAGGTCGATCGATCTACGCACTTAAATCTTTAAACGTACAATTATGAGCGTTGCGTTGCGTGTTATGTGCAGCTGTGGTAGCCTTCAGTGATGCTCACTTTGGTGAGGGTGTGTCCAACATCAGCCTGGGGGGTCTGGGGTGTACTGGCAATGAGAGTCGACTATTGGATTGTTCCCACCAGATAAGCCTAGTCTGTTCCCATGCCGAGGATGCTGGTGTGAGGTGTGGAGGTGAGATCTTGTGACATGTCATGTGATGGTGTTACCATGTCATGTGATCTTAGCTTTGTGCACGGAGGGTCATGTGAGACTGGTAGCCAATGAGGAGTTTGACAACAACGGACTGACTGACGGAAGAGTAGAGGTGTGTGTGGGCGGGCGATATGGAGCAGTATGTGATGACTTCTGGGACAGTCGAGACGCCTCTGTGGTGTGCAGGGAGAGGGGACTGTCCCCATATGGTTAGCCCGAAAACTTTTAAGAGCATGCAGGTAATTACAATTCTTTACCCTCTAGGAGCCGTTGCTCTTACCAATGATATTCATTTCTCCGATACTTCTGTTCCCTTACTCATCACGGATCTTGGTTGCATTGGCAACGAGACATCTATTCTGGATTGCAATTTCAATCAAAGACCAGACACTTCCTGTGGAGCATTTGAGGAAGCAGGAATTGTGTGTCAATGTGAGTCACCGTTATAGATCAACTGATTAGTGTGATACGTACATGTATATACCAATCGTCTCACACCATGCACACACTCTGTACAGCTCCATCCACTCTCCGTGGTGACTGTGCTGAGGGACAACTGAGACTAGCCAACTCCACTGACGATAATACCACTCAGTCCAGACACGGCCGAGTTGAGATCTGTATCAACAATGCCTGGGGCACTGTCTGTGATTCCAGCAATACGTTTGGCCCCAACGATGCCTTGGTAGCTTGTGCTCAACTGACTGGGTTCCAGAGAGCTGGGGCAGGAGTGGTGACTCCCAACCTCCCCCCGGCCTCTGGTCCGGTCTTCCTGGACAGACTACTGTGTCAGGGCACCGAGAGCTCTCTATTAAACTGTCCCAGCGTGCAACTGGGTGTGGTCACATGTACCCACTCACAAGACGTTGCAGTCAGATGCACAGGTGAGCTATCAAACATTCAAACACTACAAATCTACTATGGATGCACTTAGATGAATAAAATCTTGTTACGTTGTAATTGTTTGTGTGCAGATATCGATGAGTGTGCCACTAACACCTCGTGCTGTGAACACAACTGCTCTAACACTATTGGCAGCTTTGACTGCAGTTGTTACGATGGCTACCAACTCGACAGTAACGGGTGTACTTGCTTAGGTATGTGCATTAATCATGGTGGGGATGAGTGAGTAAAGTTATTTTTCTTTTGTTTTCAGACATCAATGAATGTGCCATGAGCAATGGAGGCTGTGAGCAGAACTGTAATAACACTGAGGGCAGTTTCCACTGTTTCTGTGATTCTGGGTTCACTATAGATCGAAACCAGAGCAGCTGCAACGGTTAGCTTTGTGTACGTACACTGTATAATATGTTTGTAATGTGTATTGTGCAGATGTGGATGAGTGCTTGGATAGGAATGGCGGCTGTAACCAAGGTTGCAACAACACTGAGGGTAGCTTCTACTGCTTCTGTAATGAAGGGTACACACTTCATGTCAATGGCTTCCTCTGTGAGGGTGAGTATGAATTACCCGAGTTTCTGCTGTCTTTTGTGTGCACTACAAGGAAAGAATTCAATACCATGTCTCAATGTAAACAGACATCAATGAGTGCCTAACTGACAATGGAAAATGTGAACACACCTGTATCAACACTGAGGGCAACGTTAACTGCTCTTGTAACACTGGCTATGAACTGGACAGCAATGGATTCAACTGTTCAGGTTAGCATTGACAAAGTGGATTACGATTATAATTGCAATTATTATTGAGTAAACAATAAATACTCCCCAGATATTGATGAGTGTGTTCGTAATGAGTCTGAGTGTCTGTCCAACTCCGAATGTATGAATACAAAGGGTAATTACACTTGCCCCTGTAATAATGGCTTTACTGGAGACGGCTTCACTGGCTGTGAAAGTAAGCGGTGTTACTTTGTAATAAAATAAGACGATTCATTTATAATAATTATACACACTAGACATCAATGAGTGTGAAAACGGTACTCACAACTGTGACCGCAATGCCCTCTGTACTGACAATGTTGGGAGCTTTGCCTGCACTTGTGTGTTTGGCTACACTGGGACAGGAGAGCAATGCGGTGAGTGCGACCTTGTGGAGGCAAACCCAGTATGTATCTGAACTCTCCCTATACAGACTGCACTGATGGACAGGTCCGGCTAATGAATGGAAGTGAGCCCAGTGAGAGTCAGAGAATGGGAAGAGTTGAGATCTGCTACAACAACACCTATGGCAGTGTGTGTGATGACTTCTTCAATAAGAATGCTGCAGCCATTGTCTGCAATGGAACCGGTGAGTTACAATAAGTATAACCCCTTCACTAATTGGCTAGTAAATACCGGTCTCTACTGATAGCAAGACTTATAAAATCCACTGCACCTTCTCGTTTAAACTGTACATGTAGGCTCTCCAGTTCGTGGTAGTGACAGTACATTTGGTGCTGGTTCTGGTCCCATCACTCTGGACAATGTGGTGTGTGCTGGCACTGAAGACAACCTCTTGAGCTGCTCCCATAACCAGATATTCCAGCACAACTGTGACCACTCTGAAGATGTGGCTGTCATCTGTCATGGTGAGTAGCTCGTAGAGTCTTCATTGTCCTACTCATTTTCTCACCACAGTGCCGTGTATCGAGGGGAGTGTCAAGCTACTTAACCCAACAGCATTTGTGAGACCTCTCCAATCCTACAACTTCATCAAGGACCAATTGTCTCGAGGCGTTATTGCTGTGTGTGTCAACGGACAGTACTCCACTCTCTGTGACGACAGATCATTCAAGTCTCTCGATGCTTCTGTAGTCTGCAGTCAGCTGGGATTTTCATCTTTTGGTAAGTGGTTCCAGTGTATAAACTGCTAGATACCGGGTGGCCCTCTTATACTCAGGTGCTGTGGCTGTGTCTGAGTTTTTCTCTGACGATACTCTCACTGGAATCCAACCTAATGTATCTTGTAACGGCACAGAGAGCAAACTAACAGGCTGCGGACTCACCATTAAGGGCAGTTGCTCATTGTCTAATGGTGATGTAGGCGTTGTGTGTGCCCCTCTCTCCACTGTGAGGGGTGTGAGGTGTGAGGACGGCGATGTGAGAGTAGTAGGTGGGGATACCCTCCTCGAGGGGAGGGTGGAAGTGTGTTTAAATCGTGCGTGGGGCACTGTCTGCAGTAGAGGTTTTACTGAGGACGAGGCTCACACTGTCTGCACTCAACTAGGACTCCCATTCAATGGTGAGTGGGTGTTATAATATTTGCTACCATCCCAGTTGAGTGTTCAGTTCCAAGTATTCCATATCATGTGTTTGGGAAAACTTTTATTCTTGGCCATAAATTAACTGCTCTGTACATCTGTCAATGTCCAGGTACTGCTGTATTTCCAGACTCCTCTCAGTTTGGGGAAGGGTCTGATCCGATATTCTTGGAGGGACTGACTTGTTCTAGTGAGAGCTCCAACCTTCTGCAGTGTGCAAACAACCCTATTGGTGTCCACAGGTGCACACACTCTCAAGACACGGGGGTCAGGTGCCTCGGTAAGTCATAGTGATAGCTCTAACATTGAGGTACATTCTAGTTACTGTGTCCTGGGTTATTTTCTCCGTTAACAATACAATAGCTGTTGACTCTGCTGTATGTTCAGTTTGTTCTACAATCAATTTTTGTTAAAACACAGTGCTCCGCATATTATTAGTTGTTGATCTGATATGGCATCTGTGCAGACTACAATGAGTGTGCTGTTGCCAATGGAAACTGCTCCCAGATCTGTGAGAACCTAGTCCCTGGTCACAGGTGCCT
This sequence comes from Halichondria panicea, assembly GCF_963675165.1. Taxonomy (NCBI): domain Eukaryota; kingdom Metazoa; phylum Porifera; class Demospongiae; order Suberitida; family Halichondriidae; genus Halichondria; species Halichondria panicea. The sequence goes on from NC_087387.1 coordinate 2,063,758, forward strand.
CTGTGAGAATGGTTACCTTCTGGCTGAGGACAACAGGACCTGTACTGGTACGTTTGCTACTCTAGCCACTCAATGTGTACCTCAAACGTACCATTCGTCATTCCCTACAGACATTGATGAGTGTAAGGACTCTCCCTGTCATTCCAACGCCACCTGCACCAACACTCCTGGTGCCTTCCAATGTAGCTGTGACAACAACTTTGCAGGTAATGGGACCTCTTGTACCCTCGTCTGTGTGAACGGCTTCCAACTAGAGGGACAGATCTGCGGTAAGTGTTTTTATTAGAGGGTGATTCTCAAATCAATCATACCGTCCCCTTATAGTGTGCAATGATGGAGATCTGCAGCTAATAAACGAGAGAGGGAATAATGAGGGACGTGTGGAGGTGTGCTTCAACAACACATATGGCACCGTGTGTGGAGATTTCTGGGATGAGTTGGATGCTACTGTAGTCTGTCGAAACCTTGGATTCGCCACCAATGGTGGGTGTGGTGTTAGAGCAATCGCGTTTTGTTTAAAACTTCTCTCTCTCTCTCTCTTTCTAGGCTCTCTTCCGGTAACCGACTTGAGGTTTGGTGGTGGGGAGGGTGAAGTCTTCCTCAGTAATGTCCATTGTCGAGGAACTGAAAAGAAACTAGTAGAATGCCCTAGCAGCCCAACCAATTGTAGCCACACCCAGGACGTTGGAGTCAGGTGTCAAGGTATTTAGGAAAGATGATGTTGGCCCGTAAATATCCTTTTGCCCTCAGCAATGTGCACAGAGGGTGAGGTACGATTGTGTATTGGGGAGGGATGTGCTGTTATGGAGACCCAGGACTTCCTCATTGACAACAAACTGAGTGTGGGGCGTGTGGAAGTGTGTCTGAATGGACGATTTGGGACAATCTGTAGAGATTCTTGGGATAATCCTGATGCATCAGTCCTCTGCTCAGAATTGGGCTTCTCTCGCTATGGTGCCATTGCTCTGTCCGATGCTCAGTTCTCTGAGGGACTCAAGCCAACCAGCTACAACGAGATCAGCTGCCATGGAAATGAGAGTAAACTGTCAGAATGTGCTTTTGTGGGACCATCTGGAGCTCAGAGCTGCGGTCGGTTTGAAGACGCAGAGACTGTTTGTCAGAGTAAGCCTACTTCTTAGCTACAAACTAGACATTAGAAATGACTGTTATATAAGTACATGTATATTTACCTACATATACTGCTTATGCTCCTTCCTCCCCCCTAGATCCAGCAACAACTGTGGCTGGCAACTGCTCCACTGGTAATGTGCGTCTTATTGGACCCACAAACCAAACAACTGGCACAGCCGAGGGACGAGTGGAAGTGTGCATCAACAATGCCTGGGGCACCGTATGTAGGACCAGCTTCACCCCCCAGGATGTCGGTACCATTTGTGTGAACCTGGGAGGATTCCGCAGAAGTGGTGAGTATATAGTAACTGCACTGATGTGATAGAATAAACGTGTTCAAAACTGTCCAAATTTAAATGAGTTCTTTCACTTTGATATTCCCTCCACCGTTCTATCAACAGCCTCTCTTGCTATACCGACGGTGTCTGCTGGATCTGGCCCCATCTTTCTGGACCAGCTAGCTTGCTCTGAGTCAAGTAAAAGTGTGCTGGAGTGCAACAGGTTTTTCTCTCCCACTGGTCTCCACGGCTGTGACCACTCCATGGACGTCAGTGTGCGCTGTACAGGTAAGTTTAATTGAATATCTTGCATGGAACATTGTCTACTAGGGTAACCTCTTGCACAGCCATAACCTGAGTTTTGTTGTGATCTATTAAAGTTCATAGACTGATATATTTGAAAGGCAGAAGTGGAGCTAGATTGTACATTTGGTTTATACTAATAATGTAGTCTATCTATTGCTGTGTTAAACTCTACCTCTCCTACACAGACATTGATGAGTGTGCTAACAGCAATGGTGAATGCAATCAGAACTGTACAAATACCATTGGTAGTTTCTACTGCTCATGTGGAGAAGGATATCGCCTTGGCAACCTTGGCTTCACCTGTGATGGTCAGTTTGTTGCGATTGTCTGTATACCAACGTGTTACTGTGTAACTAATTATCTTACAGACATTGACGAGTGTGAAGAGGAGAGTGACGACTGTCCTCAAATCTGCAGCAACACTATCGGCAGCTACACCTGTGGCTGTAACCTTGGTTATCAGCTAGCCACTGACCAACGGAGCTGCTCAGGTGAGTGTTTATTTCTGGTAAAAAGAATACAGTTGGTGATCAAAGTGCTTATTCAGACATCGACGAGTGTACTATGAACAATGGAGGCTGTGAGCAGAATTGTAACAACACTGAAGGCAGTTTCAACTGTTTCTGTGACTCAGGGTACATTGTAGACAGCAATGGATTCAACTGCAGCGGTGAGTTCATTTTTCACTCCTGTAACTTGTGTATTATTTTATTAACAGACAATAACGAATGTTCTGTTAATAACGGAGACTGTGAACACATCTGTACCAACACTAAGGGCAACTTTAGCTGCTCCTGTAACACTGGCTATAGTTTGGATGATAACGAACGTAACTGCACGGGTTAGTACAATATTCTTGTCATCTCAATCATCCTCTAATAACCTATTTCCACACTCAGACATTGACGAGTGTGGTAGAGACCCACCTCCATGTCATGTGGATGCTAACTGTACTAACACCGAGGGCACCTTTACTTGTACTTGTAACACTGGCTTCACTGGGGGTGGACTGCAGAACTGTATTGGTAGGCTGATGTAGTAAAACCTATCTAGCTTCATAGTTGTGGTTTTTGCTAATTGAAGGTTTACATGGAAATGTAGCTGATATCTAGTAAGAACTTGTAAAAGCAACACATGTAATACGTAACGTGTTCAATACGTTATGATAACATTTTAAGAGAGTGCTTCTTTCTATTCCCCAGATATTAATGAGTGCGTAGAAGCCATCGATGACTGTGACGACAAAAGAGCAGCCTGCACCAACACTAGAGGCTCCTACAACTGCTCCTGTAACCATGGATACATTGGAAGTGGATTTACGTCTCAATGCAGTGAGTCGATAGTGGCTACTCTAACGTACAATACTTTGAGAAGCCTTAATTCAGTTGATTCCTCAATTGCTTACAAAAAGTGATGTTCTGTCTATAGAGCATGTTCTAAGCATGAGATTTGAGGTTATACATTTTTATCTACTTCTCCCCCAGCCTGTACGGAGGGTGCCATACTGCTCATGAATAGAGTGTCTATATCACCAAGGGAGGGCAGAGTAGAGGTGTGTTCTGACAATGAATACAGGAGTGTCTGCAACTTGTTCTTTGATGAGCTGGAGGCTCAAGTCGTCTGTCATCAGCTGGGATTCTCCTCTCCTGCCACCAGTAAGCCAGTACACTAGTGTCACAAGACATACTGTAACAGTTATGTTATGAATAACAAATCCCTCAGTATACATCAAATCATTATAATTATTATGCTGTAAATTTGTTCCTTATTAATTTTGGTACTATAGTTTCATGTTCATGCATGTAAAATAATTATTGTTACAGGTAATGTTACAATGCAGTATAATAAAATCATCGTAGTCTCATATACAGCTTCATTTCCGGTGCGAGATGGTCGGTATGGACTGGGGACAGGGCCCATGATTCAGAACAGCTACATGTGTGATGGAACAGAGCAGTGGTTCTTTAACTGCACAACAAGGTCCTCTGTGACCTGCACCAACGGTCACACTCAGGATGCAGCTGTCAGATGTGGAGGTGAGCACTCACTTCGGCCATGTCAGCTCGGCTATAAATACATAGTGTCTATCATGTAGGGTGCAAACATATATTCTATTTCCTTCTTCTTTTTCAGCGGTGTGTGAGGAGGGTGATGTGCGACTGATGGTGGGCTCAAAGAGCTTGATTGCCTATGTGAATGACACTCGACGTCAGGGTTGGGTGGAGATGTGTGTGGAGGGACAGTATCGAAGAGTGTGTGATAAAAACTGGAACAATGAAGAGGCTTCAGTTGTCTGTGGAGAAATTGGACTGTCTAGATATGGTATGGGCTTGGTATTACATGCATATGACAGTCTTGTGTTTATTCGGTTCTATTCTATCTTAGATGTACGTCTTTGTATATTGGGCTGCTTGTAAATATTTTGCGCCTCATGCAGGAGCCATCGGTTTGCCGGGAGACCGGTTCAGTGGAGGACAGTCAGCAGCTTTGAATAGTGTGTCCTGTAAAGGCACTGAAAATGAACTCAGAAATTGTGCTTTTGATAGAACTAGCTTTGACCACAGATGTGAAATCGCTTCAGTTGTCTGTCAAGGTATTTAAAGTGTTTATATAGTGTTTAATTACCTTCCTCTATTTTCACTAGACCCCAGCACCACTACAAACGCAAACTGTTCTGATAACAATGTACGACTTGTCAACGACAGCCGCTCTGATCTTCTGGACGGGAGAGTGGAGGTGTGCATCAACCGTGCCTGGGGCACTGTTTGCTCTGAGGGGTTTAATGATGAAGATGCTCAAGTTGTGTGTGGGAGTTTTACAGGATCTGGTGAGTGTATTTTTTAAGTATAGTCTTTTGCAAGTGATTATTTTCACAATGTACATATAATACACCCAACAATTTTATACAGGGCTTAATTATGGCATAATGAGCCAATCTGTATTCATTACGTGTAGTACAAAATAACTATGTAGAATTCAAAAGATGAGTTCAAAGAAAAGTTTTCCTTTCACAGATTCGGGTGGCTCCATCTCCTTCACGTCCGTGTCCATGTCTGACTACACAGCTGGCAGTGGACCAATCTTCTTCCGTGCTCTGGGCTGTACTGGAGTAGAGGCGAATCTGATAGACTGCCCTGGGTCTCTCGGGATCCACACCTGCACACATTCTCAAGATGTGGCTGTCATCTGCCCAGGTGAACACTAACTCCTTTGTTCTGCATTGATTTTTAAGTCGTGTTTTTGTTGTTGTACTCTATGATTAGTTATTGCATGCACTCCATATAATTATTGGCTATTAGATAAGCGGACTGCAATAATTATATCAAATATTGGCACTGAAGTGACGTAATGCACGAGGGCATAACGAAGTTTTTTTTTATTGACTAGCAAGTATAATAGTGTAAATGTTGTTCAGATGAGAATGAGTGTCTTAAAGAGAGGCATTGTGGAGGTAACAGTACTTGCATCAACACTCCTGGATCCTTTAACTGTGTCTGTCGTGATGGATTCCAGGGAGACCCATTCACCATGTGCACAGGTGAGGCAATCAACTGTATCTCTATGCTCACAGGCTGATTTTTTTTCGTGTCTATACATATAGACATTGATGAGTGCTCAATAAACAATGGAGGATGCTCTAACGATTGTGAAAATACTGTCAGCTCATTCTCTTGCACCTGTCCAACTGGTTACCAGCTAGACGGTGATAGACGCACTTGTATCGGTATGTTAACTCTATATGCACACTGCATGTAGTGACCCATACAATCGTTCTGTTTTTGTCCGTTAGATGTGAATGAATGTGAACAAGATCCTGATCCATGTGCCGTTGATGTAAAAAGAGTTTGTGTTAACAACAATGGCAGCTACACTTGCAATTGTATACCTGGACACCTTGAAAATGCAACAAACAGTGTATGCGAAGGTGAATTGACAGATTAATTGATGTAACTGTTTGAGCATGATTTCCTGCAGACATTAACGAGTGCTCTACAAACAAAGGAGGCTGTTCACACACTTGCTTAAACACTGTCGGTGCATTCTCTTGTCAATGCCCAGTCGGTTTACAGCTGAACCAAGGGAAACGAAATTGTACTGGTAAGCTCTATAATTTATACGAACAGTCATAATACAAAACTTTATGGGGAGCCATTTACCCAGATCCCCATTTAAGTACATGCAATTTTGAATGGATGTAACATTGTTTGGTACTGTGGAAACTGTGTAGGCGGCTCATGTCACTATATAAATATCACCTGGGTGTACCGGTATTGAATATTTTACAAAGCTCACATTCCACAATATTAGTCATGTACTATCGGACACGAATATCCGGCTTGTCCCTCCCCCCAAACTGTATTTTGCCCCTGCAACATGTCTAAAATTAATGAACATAGGCCTACTAACTCACTGAACTAACTTCTAACTCACTTCAGATATCAATGAATGTTTGTCTCCTCACTCGACACTGACCAACTGTGACAGTGAGGATAGAGCAAGTTGTACCAATACTCTCGGCAGCTACCAGTGCTCCTGTCTGTCAGGCTACACTGGTAACGGTGCTAACTGCACTGGTGAGTGGCCATTATTATATTGGGTGTGTCAAGTTTATATTTGGCTATGTATAGAAGGTACATGTATAGGGTCAAATACTGCCTGACATGATTTGTTGCTATACTTGTACATGTATGTCTCTTGTTACCCGGCTGTTTTCCTTGTAGACGTGGATGAGTGTGCTCTGGGTAATGACAACTGTGCTGATCAGGCTCTGTGTGAGAACACTGTGGGCAGCTTCAGTTGTCAGTGCTCTCCTGGCTTCAATGGAGATGGGAGGACCTGCAGTAAGTATCCTGTAAAGTGCTAGCTGCTAACATTATTCCAGCTACTAGCTTGATGTATAAGGCATGTTTGACCTTTACTTTGTATGCTACAAGTTACAACCTTATGTTTCCAGTGTCAGCCCAATGTTACTTAGCTATAATCTCCCCTCCTCCCAGAGTGTACTGATGGCACAGTAAGGCTGGCCAAGGGCAATTCAACTCAGTACGTAGCAATATCACTGGAGGATTCCTCTGTCTGTTTATACAAGAACAAAAAAAAGAACTGTTCCCAGTCTTGGGAGACTCTCGAGGGAAGAGTGGAGGTGTGTAAGCAAAACAAGTTTGGGACTGTCTGTGATGATCGCTTTGATGTTTTGGAAGCAAGGGTGGTCTGTACACAGCTCGGATACAGCTCAAGTAAGCAATATCATTCTTGAATCAAACACGCAGCTTGGTGGCATAATTTTATACTCAAGTAGCAAGTATGTCAGACTCACGATAGTATACTATACTTCTGCATGTCTCCTGTAGGCACGAGTGTGGTTCCCATAAAGCGCTCTCCACGACTCTACGGGGCTGCTCCCGTTAATACACCCTTTCTGCTTGATAACTTACGGTGCTCTGGAAATGAGCGCTCTCTACTCGAGTGTCAACGTTTCACAAACTCTCATATATGCCAACACTCGGAGGATGCTGGTGTGCAATGTGGAGGTATAAGTTGTGTGTTTACCTGCATTACTATATACAGTCTTTACTCTATGTACATACACTTTTACCGACTCATACTACAGCTATATGTATGAATGAGAGTGTGCGTATCATTGCTGGTGATGGAGACGACTTCTACAACGGGCTAAACCCACCTCTTGATTCCTCTTTTTACATTGAAGAGGAATTGGCAGCTGGTCGACTAGAGATTTGTGAAGAGGGAGTGTGGAGACCAGTCTGCATTGATGTCTTTGACTATGCCGATGCTTCAGTGGCTTGTGCTCAGCTGGGATTCTCCAGAGCAGGTGAGACCACGTGAACATGAGACAATGTAAGCAATTTACTTGTTTTGTCCTCACCTGTGCAGGTGCCATCAACGGAGAGGACAATCAGTTCCAGGGGCAGACTGATAGACTGTACCAGAAGAACATCACGTGTGTGGGCAGTGAGAATAGCCTGGTTGATTGTGCTGTGTCTGACCAGCTTTTGGCTGACTGCAGCAACACTTTGAGTAATGCCTACATATCCTGTCAAGGTTGGTCCTGCTAATTTTATAGTTTTCATGATGGTAATGTATTTTTTGCTCACCTCTCAAAGATCTAAACACTGTTTCTTCAAACTGCACAAACTGGGAGGTGAGACTAGAGAATGGCACCAACGTGAGAGAGGGTCGGCTGGAGGTGTGTCTCAACAATGCCTGGGGCACTGTCTGTGACAACGGTTTCAGTGATACAGACGCCACAATCGTCTGTGGCCAGTTGGGATTCGATAGAGAGGGTGAGTGCATGTACATGCATGCATGTACTCATTCAGATTATCTGAATGCTTGTATTGTGTATAGGTGCAAGGGCTCAGTCTCAGTCAGACCTGGATATCTACCCTGGGACTGGACCCATCTTCCTGACTGACCTACTCTGTGATGCTCGTGACAACACACTATTTGACTGTCTGTTAAACGGAGGCTCCACCACTCTCAACACACTTGGACTCACCAGATGTGATCATGACCAAGACATTGGTGTGGAGTGTAATGGTGCGTCAGACAGTACGACAATGCAGTCAAAGAGTCTATTTTAACCATAGTATACTATAGCCAATGACCTTATTTCTGAATATCCACAATTTTTTATCTTCAAAAAAATAATACTGTCCTCAATAGCCACATGCAAGAATGATACCTCGACAACCACACGTGGGGCCTACAATTGGATGAGGATATTTGCCGAGGAGAGCGACTCTTTGTCATGTGTCTATGGAGCAGTGGACAGAGACAATCAAACACTGGTCAATCGTGGCATGGCTCTCAGATATTGCAATGAGTATGGCAATTGGGAAAAGGTGGACTTGAGAGACTGTCTCACTTTCACCAAATCTAGACTTCTAAACATTACTGGGGTAAGATAGGAAAGATTCTCAGTATATTTAATAATTCTGCTTGTTTTAGAGTCGTGTAACAGACGATAACTTGGAGTCTGTCACTGTGAGGTTGATGGAAGCAGTCACCATGGCAACCACTGAAGAGGACCAAAGTTCCGATATTCTTGAAAGGATTGCGAATCTTGTTTCTGAAATAGGGCGCTGCACTTCGGAGAACAGGGTAAGCATACAGTGGTCAGACTGAGTCTTATTGATATCACCTATTATACCACCTCGATGCACAGTGCTCAGCAGAGCCAGCAGAGATTAACAACTTAGTGATGACTTTGGAGATAATGCAAAACTGGAGACATGACACTCTCAGAAAGTTCTCAGCAAGGTAAGAAAAACTTATTCATGGGACTTCATGCACTCATGCATTGATAAGCCATGCTTGTGTTTCTTGCTCACCCCAGGATTGCCCTGGATTTGGAGAGAGTAATATCAGACTACACAAGAGAGCTGAAAATACCGGAGGGAACTACAAATGTTACAACTATTTTCACTTCTAAATCCATCACCTTCTTGGGATTTAAAGTGAGTATAGCCTTTCATTTGGTTATCTCTTAATTGATTATCATAATTATTACTTTTCATAGGAGGAACAGATTAAACTAGAGAATAAAGGACTCACATTCTCTTCATCTGGTAATTATAGTGTCATGGCAAATGTTATGCTTATCGCTATATAATTAATAAGCTGACCAGTTTACTTAAGAGCAATAATTCTTATGTTTAGGAGGTTCCTTAGCGACTGATGAAGCTGGAACTGTGTACAGCAACGCTTTGGCTGTCCCTGCGGGTCTCCTATCAATCACCTTGCCTCAAGACCTTTTCCAAAACCTTTTCCAAAACCTGACGGCAGCTGATAACATCAGTGTTCTCTTCAACACATACGACTCTTCCGCTCTCTTCCCGATATCCAATGAGACTCAGTATAGACTCTCCAACATCACTGATCCAAAAGTAGTTGGTCGGTTTCAAGTGGCCTCCTCCCTAGTTTCAGCCACTGTGGTTGGCTACGATGTTCGTAATCTACCAAACAACACCAAGGTCACCATCATCCTGAAACTTCAGTCGAATGTGAGTTTATAAGATTTTTCTTACTGGTTATGTGTGATATGAACTCTTTTAGGAGTCCCAAGTACCTCTGTGTGTCTACTGGGACAAGAGTGCTCAAGGTATGATGTATAGTAGTATGTGATGATGTCATATTAATCATAATTATGACACCACATCAGGTGGTCAGGGTGATTGGAGCACGGAGGGATGTGAGAGAGTTGGTGACAAGTTTCTGGACAGGGTAATCTGTCAATGTGACCACCTCAGCACATTTGGAGTGTTTGTGGTACGTTACATCCAATAACTGATATTCAGTTTTCATTTTAAAGCAGATGTAATTAAAGACTAGCATGTGAAGTATAATTTTGCTCTCTCTCTCTCTCTCTGCAGAATATTGATCCTCTACCATGCGACACTGGCTTTTTGAGCAACCCCAGTGCCACAGAATGCATTCGTGAGTGCTTCTAATAGTATCTATACACAAAAATTTGTGGAGTTATGTGCACGTTGGTAGCTGATCTACCTACCACATTTACATACGTCACCACATCATTGGTCAACAGCTGTATGATACATTAAGAAGAAGAACATAATTATAGCCCCAGGCATGCACATAGGTGTTTTCAAGTTTTTTTCAATTGTTCAATTCAAGAAAGTAAGTAAACAGAAAGGAGCCATGCTTGACGGTACAAAGTAACGGCAGAAATACGAAAGCTGCTCTGCAACAAGATGTCTAATTAAGCCTCCTGGGTCCATAGGATACATTTTAACTAAGGAGAGCCTTGCAAGCACAATACTTGGACCTAGGAAGCATCTATATAAGACGACGTGTTGCTTAACTAGCTCTTGCAAAATCCGGCATAGCCTCGCTTATTTTGTCAGTATGCATCGTGTATTCAATTGTTACTTAGGGGGAGGTACTTTTATAGTGCTTCGGTCACGTGGTATAAGTATATACCACACCTACTCGGAAAGATATGCACCCGTTCCCGTATATCTTCCGCATCCGTGGTTACATATCCTCCGAGTAGGTGTGGTATATTCTATACTTAACGTGTTACTAATTTGATGTATTTCCCACCTCACAGCTATTCGCCCTGAGGTGTCCATAGAGTACACTGAGACAGACCCTCTTATTGTCACAAGCCACCCTGACAATAATTACGAAGTGGAGGTGGGCCATGACTTCCAAGTTACCTGTATCTCCACCGGAAACTTCAGTGGAGAGGTCACCTGGTACAATAAAAATACTGGTGAGTGGTTAAAATCCTGCCTTTAAAATTACCTGCATTGTCTTTTATAGGTGCAAAAGTTGTTGAGCTAAATGCCACGGTTCCAGAACAGGTGATAGTGTCATCAGGAGTTGGGGATAGTTCCATTTCCCCTGAGTCCACTTCCCCTCCCCCTGTGATTGAGGAGAAGCCCGGCCAACTGTACGCCTATCGTCTCAGTCGCAGTGAGGTCACTTTGGGCACTCGGAGGAGGGACGTCCTCAGAGCCAGTGTCGGTGCTGAACGGATTGCCATGGGAACGTATGTCTGCGTGGCCAGTAATGCTGTCATCAACAACACAGCAATGATCACTCTTCAAGTCAAAGGTTTGTATATTTTTTATGTTCACTAGCTACCCATACTCGTGTCCGTTCAATTCAAAAGTCATAGAAATTAGTGATATGGTGTGTTTCGATCACGACAAGAATCACCTGAATTACGATAAGATAAACTATACTTTCGCCTCCTAATTACAGATGTTCCTGTGACAGCCCCCCAAACAACTCGCTATATTCGGTTCTCCATTCTGCCCTATGAGATGGCCTACAGTAAGCTCAATGTGCGCAGTGAGAGTCTAGTGAGCGCTGTGCTGAGCAAGGCAGTACTGGATGCTCTCAACAGCTCCATCATCAACACTGTGCATGACAACTTTTTCTCTGCTACCCAACTCAGAACAACATGCAACCCTGTATCAAGGTGCGTGAATAACTTGTAGCTCTCATTATCAGGGATGTGACTAGTACACCAGTGCCTCATGTACAATAACAACAGTAGCTTTCATCTAGCATAATCAGCATAGCAAGGAATGTCAACAGTACACTCAGTTGATCTTTTCTAAGTTGGCTCTATAATGTATACATCATTGCCGTGTACAGTCGCCCTGAGGACACTGCCGACAAGATGATTCGTGTGGAGTGCCTAATAGTGAATGTACCTCAGCTCTCCGCGGACACACTCTTGGAATACTTACAAGACAGCTCTTTCAGTAGCAGGCTGCAGAACAACCTGCAATTAGGCCCAGTGCAACTGAACATATCAAGTAAACCTGTGGTCTATATTCTGCATGTATACATAATCCTTTCTTTAGGGAGTGGTTTCTGTAACAATGAGGTGATAGACACACCCGACCGTCGTGGAGAGTACTTGTGGAGTGAGACTCAGGTTGGAAGTGCCATTCAAAGAAGTTGCTTCTACAACAATGCCTCCACTGGAAGTAGACTGTGTTTGAGTCACCTCCGCTGGGAGAACGCTAACCTCAAGAATTGCATCACCAGTGATACACTCGAGCTGCAACTGCTAGCTAAGAGTATTGTAGTATGTTAATCTTAGCTAATAGCTGTCATATAAGCTTCAGCTTATTATAATCTGCATGTGTGTTCTGTGTAGAAACAATCTGTGACTGCTGTCAATGCTGAGGAAGTAGTTAGCCAGGTTACAAGTATCGTGTCCAATTTGGATGAATCAGATGAACAGTCAAAAGCCAACCTCGACCTCATTGTGAACGTGTACGACAACATTGTAGGCAACCTGATCGAAACAAACAACTTCTCTGTATCAACCAATGTAAGACAATTAAGCCAATTTACTGCATGCCACCAGTCTAATTTTTGTTCATACTGCATACATGTATGTACCGTGCTTATCTATAATTATGTCTATGTTTATTTACTGTAACTTCCGACATGAAGCTTCACATAGAATACCCATACATTTAATCACCAGACAATCTTCCCTATTTCTAGTTTACTCAGAACATAATATCTGTGGTGAACGATGTGTCAGACTGGCCTGAAAGTGTTGTGAAACAGAGGTCATCCTCGTGAGTCCAGATAATGCTGGGCCTTGTTTAGTTTCACCGTGTGTGTGTATCTTTATATGCAGCCTTGTGAATTCATTTGAAGCCGTAGCTGGTAACTTGGCCAATCAAGACAGGAATGTTATGTACCAAGCAGTTGAAGAAACAGTATCCCTTCAAGTACTGAGAGTGAGTATTTTTTTATGGCTATATATATTTCATCAGTGATATCTTATTTATCTCATAGGAGAACCAGACGAAACTACTAGAGAAAGGGAAAACGTTCATTACTCCTAAAAGTATGAATGTGAAGTAGTGTATATACTTTTCCTTGTCCGTACAGGCATTCTTGATAGGCTGGATTTGTCCAACTCGACAGTGGAGTTAGTCAACCTCTCCATCTCTCTCCCTCCTCAAGTGTTTAACATCTCCACAGACAACACTGTAGCCGGACTCATCTTCACCTCTTACAGAGATACAACACTCTTCCAACTGACCCCTCCTGTCTCTGCCAACACCAGTGACTACAACTACACAGCTGACTCTGTGGTACTTGGGTTTGCTGTGGCCGACACTGACGTGAGGAACTTGACAGATCCTGTCAACATTACTCTCCAATCTCAACGAGCACTGCAAGGACTCGTGAGTCAGCTACTCCTCAGTTTACATTGTCATGAGCTCTCTCTCTATATACAGAACTGGTCAGAGCCCATCTGTGTCTCCTGGGTCTTCAACAGTATAGGAGGTGAGATATAACAAAATATTCCACTTGCATGTAATTTGCCACATATATCATTGCCGTGACAAACAGTTCTCTGATATTTTGTTTCCTAATTTATGTGTGTATATATAGATGGTGGAGGCAACTGGTCCACAAAAGGTTGTGAATTGGTCAGCTATAGCGGCAGTACTGGAGAGGTCGAGTGCAAGTGCAGTCATCTGACCAATTTTGCCATCCTAGTTGTAAGTCTCCTCTTTATACATGTAGCAATTGTTTGGACACTGAGTGCATGCTTATATTCACTCCCTGTACGTAGAATGTGAATGCACCACCCATCTCGGATGATGTTAGAGTTGCTCTTGAAACTCTGAGCATCGTTGGCAGTGTGTTGTCCATCATTGGGCTAATCATCACCATATTCACTATGCTCTACTTCAAGTGAGACATGTATTATAGTAGCTACCTTGAAGCTCATAGCAACTGTCTATATCCTTGTACATAATTTTCATTCCTGTCCTTATGTTTACAGGAAAGTAAGAGTGAAAGATGCTTCCAAATTCCACCTTCAGTTGTGTGTTGCTATTCTGTGCATGTTGCTGTCCTTCCTGATTGGTGTGAATCGCACGGAGGTGCCCGAGCTCTGTACCTTTTTCTCAGTAGTAATCCTCTATTTCACTCATGCCTCTGTGTTCTGGATGGGGGCTGAGGCTCTGCTCATGGGTAAGAAGCTCATCTTTGACATCTTTGGCAGAGTCTCCATGATCAAGTTCACCGTCTTCATGTCATTCATAGCTTGGGGTGAGTGTGCATGATTAAAATGCACGATGCATATTTAATTTGCTATGTGATATATACATGTACATGTAATTCAATAATAATATTGTGTAACTCCCTTCCAACTTTAGGTGTTCCCCTCATTTTCCCTGTGATTGGTCTGAGCACTTTGGCCACTGAAGAGAACTACCTCGTTTTAATTGGAGAGGATGCAGTGGAACGCAACGTCTCTGGATAGTAAGTTTATGTATATACATTTCATACACTTAATAATTATACCTTTTGTGTGGGTGTTAGTAGGGTGTTACCCCAGTATAGATGCATAATCATCCTTAGGCTTAAATACTTACATGTACATGTAGTGTTTGTTTGTATATGGTGCACAAGTTTGATGTCTTGTGTCTATTTCTGCAGCTGCTTCATCAGGGACATCAGACTCCTCTATGGGATATTTCTGGCTCCGATTGTTTTTGTGCTGTTATTCAACACCCTCATGTTCATCATTATTACCCGAGTGTTAATCAAACACAGCAAAAAGAAGTTGGTTAACTTGAAGAATGAAAAAGATAAAGAGCAGAAAAAACGTGCTAAAGGAATTTTTAAGACTCTACTCAGTATTGTGAGTGTTATGATAATGTTTGGTCTCTCGTGGTTCTTTGGAGCGTTGAGTATTGGTGAGGGTGCAATCGTGTTCCAGTGGCTATTTGTCATCTTCAACACCACTCAAGGATTCATGTTGTTCCTGTTCTTCTGTGTGATTGGGAGTGACGTTCGCGATGAGTGGAAGAACCTACTCACATGCAACAAATACAGGAAGAAGAAATCACTCACTGCACCACTGTCATCAATGTCGGGTAACTCGCATTCAAATTACAAAAGACCCCAAGGAAAGAAAAAGCTTGCAATTGACTCTGAATCGGGTGACACTGAACTCAGTAGCTATGGACAAAGTTATGGACGATCCACCAGCACAATTAGACGCTCTGTCGAAAAAACACTTGAAAATGAAAAAGACTATGGACGTAAAGTATCGTTCGAGCTGTCACCTGTTTTCGAACCCACGGACCACATTGATGAAGATGAAGTCGAAAACTCATTCATTATTGAAAATGGTAATGCTGATAGTAATCCAAATACTGAAAAGCCAAAGAAACCCAGACAACTACCACCTCATGTTTACATCAAACTAAAGCGACCAACTTACAAAGTAGAGAAAATAACGTATGATGATGAAGACGGGCTACGAGAAAAAGTCAACTTCTCTTCAAAAAGCTACGATCTTAATGTAGAGACACCCTCACAAGAAACAAATGACATTGTCTTTTCTAACAACAGCACGATAACGAGAGACCTCAAGCCAGTTTCCCAGACATTCCTCCTCGATTCTATTACATTGTCAAATGAGTCAGCAACATTCAGCCAAAAGCAAGTTCAGCCAGTGGAACAAAATGAAGACGCTGAACACTCAACCTTCATGTGAGACTGACCGTTACTTTTATCATAATGTATAGCTAATTAATTAATGTGAACAACTAATAAAGTATACTTTTATTAACTGCTATTGCTGAATACTATAGATGTATATACTATAATTATTATTATGCTGATATTCATTATTTTTAAGCTGCTATTATAATAATAATGGTGAAATTTCACTTTTCTTTGATTTGCTAATTTTCAACTAATTAATTTTTATCCATGCAAGTATACCACTATACATCAGAATTTATGGCAATAAACCTCCGAGGACGAGGGCAAATTCGAAGCCCCTATAGGCCAAGGATGGTTTATATTGCCATCAATTTCAATGTATAGTGGTATGAACAGTTTGATATATGAATTGTGCCTTGACAAAGTGTAGTCTCTTGAGATATAATACATCAGAGCCCAGGGAGGACTTGGAATTAAGGGTCTATATATGAGATCTGAGATCTGAATGCATTCAGGGTGTCTGCTTGACTTATTGATAGTTAGGGGCTGCCAGGTTTGAGCATATAAATTATGAGCTCTAGCCTGGTGATCACTTAATTCTCTTGAACTTAACACAAAGGTGAAGTGAATGTTTGAGGTATACGTATTGCATTTGTTCTAGCCTGGTGAACTTAATTCTCTTGAACTATAATAACACATGCAGATCGAGGTGAAGTGAATGTTTGAGGTATTGCATTTGTTGCAGTGGTATAAGGTTTCCCCTTGCATGGCAATGAATTAAGGTGTCAGTCTTCTATTATTTTGTCTATAATAGTGCCTCTCCTCTATCTTCGAGATCCCATTCCAGAACTGCTTAATTGCATTCATGGGATATAGAAATATGCACACCTATCCCATGCATGCAAGCGGTTCTGTCCTCTAATTATGCACAATTGCCATGTAATAACACTTTAATACATAATTATAGCGAATTCGTTTTGGCGCCAAAGTGATTTGGTGAAACGATAATTATGATAATTATAATAATTATTATTGTAAGCTTAAAAATACAATGCAATAATCAGTTCACACTATACATGCATAATTATGTTCAGTTAATCATCCTCGCCCTTGAGAATAGCCTCAAAGCTGAATGGAGTGAATTTGGATCCGTTTCCATCGTAGAACTTGTTCTGGAACTCCACCCAGTGCAGACGCAGGGCATGCAGGAAAGCAGAGAGCCCCTCCATCACCAGCAAAATTCCCACCGTCATGCCTGTGAAGTGTGCATGTGTGAAGGGGAAGGAGTAGTAAGTAAGTTAAGTACCAGTACATTATGGGTCACAGCTGTAATAGTGCATAAAATTATGACACAAGCAAAATATGCCAAAACCTACATGTAGCTGGGATCAATCCAGGCACTCTTAAATATAGAGTGGATTGCTTTGCCTACTCACCAATTAGAATGCAAATAATAATCCTGAATAATAGTCTAAAAGTGGTAGTAAGCTTGGTCCTCGTGTCTTACCTGCCCAAGCTGCAAAGAGGAAGAAGACGGCAATGGCTCCGAGAATCGGGCTACTGGAAACAGCCACCCCAATGCCCAACTGGAACACCATATTCCACAACACCTCAGACAGCTCTGTAGGTGGAAGGGGCGAAAACATAAAGTTATAATTATATGGTGTTGCATTCAGTAACACATACAACTTTAGTGGGGCAGCATTTTATAGGAATGTTGAATAATTATGACACATTAGTATTTTATCAGTGATTCTATACAAGCATTGTATCATTGTATCTCACCAGCGTGAGCGAGACTGAGCGCCCAGAGTCGGAGGTAGGAGGCAGTGTTGGAGATGGTGCCAAGACAGTACTCAATTGTGTGGATGGATTGGTGAATGAAGATCTCACTAAACTCAAACTTTTCTTCCTCTTTCTCACTACCATTATCATCCACCTATATACATAATTATAGCAGCAGGGGTGATCACAAAATTAATACATTATTGCAGTATTATAATTATACCTATAGATGTATCCATTAATAAATGTACACGTATGTACTACTCATGATAATACTGTACAGTGTTCCTTTGCTAACATTGCCTGAGTGGTTGGTCCCACCCTCCTCATGGTGCAGGATCTGGGCACGCTCATCATCAGCCGGTTCACCGTCAGGTGTCACGTTGTAACCAGATTTAGCCCGAACACGGTGATAGCCACTCTGATGGATAAGGACAAACAAGTGTTACACTAGCAGTGTAGTGAATTTTATAGGAAGCACCATGTGGGATTATACTATAGTCTTGAGGCCAGACTCCTCCCGGGGGAGAGAGTCTGGCAAACAGAGTCACTTTTCTTGGTTTTCAGACAGTAAAAAAATGGGCGTGGCAGAAATGGGCGTGGTGATGATGCTAAAACTGGCTGGAAATTATCTCTACTCCCGTACAGATGTAGTGAGATTTGAAAGATTTTCTGTACTTAAAATAACATATTAAGTTGATGTATATCGGAATTTAAGTTAGCCATTGCCTACTGGCATAGTTTTAAAAATGACAAAGGTCAAGTACTACCAACCTCCTCTGTGAGGTGGAATCATGTGACAGTTTAATTGCATTCTTGCGAATCTGATTGGATATGTCAATTTTCGACATCTGAACCAAGAAAAGTGACTCTAAATGCCAGACCCTCTCCCTGGCACATGTCAGATCACGTGCAAGGGAGTGGTCTGGGGCCAGACTAGGATTATACCCCACTTGGCCTCAGTATCACATGCAGCAACTGGGTGGCGCTTAACTCCCATAAACGTCCAGCCCTAGAGCACATTCCACATAAAGTCCCCTGTGCATGCCTTGAGAGAAAACTGATTTGATGTTAGTAACAGAAACAAAATAGGGCTAGAACTCGCTAGACACTGTTGGCAAGGGTAGGGCAGATGGGCGGGGCTCGATATACACCAGGAAAAGGATCACTGCATGGACATAGACAAGTAGAGCTTATAGCTTAGCACTGGTTGGGTGATACACACAAGCTTTTCGTTTATTTTCCCTAGTTTTTGAGACTGGTAGGTACAAGGTGAGGTAGCTATAGGTAGCAAGTACTTTTCATTCCTATGAGGTAACACTTTACTGTCCACTAATTTGCCTAGGGACTTTGTTCTCAGCCTCGGCCTCAGGGGTTTACTACAATAATCTCTAATACTAAAAGTAATATTCCCTATATGTACACGTAAGAGATCAAGAAGGAATGAGTTTACATGTACTAATGCATACAGTGTTGTACACATAATTATGTGAAGATAATAATTATATCCTCAACAGTGAGTTGTAAGCAGGCTGGACCAAGTTACTCTCGTACATGTACATGCTAATTAATGATATACATGCATGCACTCATTACATTGTATACAAGGTGTACCTCTGACTCCCTCTTGTGTTTGACAAGGAGGTAAATAGGCTTAGCAAGCAACATCCACGGTACACACACCAACGCCACAATCACCAGAAGAGCTTGTATTACTTTCTGTGAAACAACCAACGCATAAAATGGAAGAAAGACAACTGGATATTGATTTAGCAAAAATGCTCAACCAGCAAAATTATATGTATACATGTATAATAATGGCACCTGGAAATTGGCTAGATTTTCAGTGTGACCAAACACAGAGTACTGTATCTGGGTGTGGTCAGGGTTGGTGACATCAGGGGAGCCGCCAAACTTGAGGAACATGTTGATGAGTGTGATCAGCAAACTGGGGGCCTGAGGGCAGAACAACAACAATGTCATATCGCGTGAAAACACAATTAGAGCACATGCAGTATTACGTTACACAGACAACACACTGGAGGCTACAACAAATTGATATTGTGTGTTAGGAAAGGGGGGTAATAAGAACAAAACTAACTGAGTTGGATGGAACCTCGCCCGCTGAAGCATATAATTAACTCAGACGAAATGTACATTTAATTTTATGATTATAGTTATAGCTTGATCAGGGAAAGATGGGACCACCCCCATACATGCGGAGTCCGGGTGTGATTATTAATTAAACCATAAGACTCTAGTTGAAAAAGCAAGCTAAAAACAAAGTTTAGGAAATACTTCAAAATTTTCCACCTTGCATGTACATGCATATAATTATTGTTATTGTGAACATGTACATGTAGTAGTCATAAGAATTAAGATACATGTAAGCAACATGTAATCCATGTGACTCTATGGCGCTCCATTTTTCAAGTACATAGTAAAAATATTGTCAAGGATGTACACGTATGTGATAGAACAATCATTGACAAACATGATGACTAATTATTGACGAACAATCACTGACAAACATGATGACAATTATGTACATGACTATAATCACTGGACAATAAATTATTGACAATCACACACATGCCTGTCAATATTTTTCATTACATTTTTAACTCTTGTGACAATAGTTTTCACTATATATCGCGAACATGAAACAAATAGAGCGCCATAGTTTTGTGGCTTGTATATATCTACATGTATAATGTGATCTATATAACCTTGGTTCTGATAATGCATATGAATTTGCCATAATTATTAGTAGATGCTATAGTGTGGTGTGGGTGTTATTGTGTGTGTGTGTGTGTGTGTGTGTGTGTGTGTGTGTGTGTGTGTGTTCTTACATAGTTGGGGTTGATATAGAAGAAGCACCACTTAAAAAATATGAGGAAGACCAGCCAGCCAAAGATGCACAACAGGAACAGAACTTGAGGTACAAACTCCAGTACGATGTTCAGATAGTTCTTGAAGTGGCTGCAGAATACAAAAACACAGCATGATTAAAAAATCACGTAAGGAACAAAACTAAACCAACTAAATGATACATGTACATGCATGTATATGCCCCACTAAAGTTACAAGAGTCCATATAATACAGCACACACAAACCTTTAGTATATATACAGTAGACCTCAGATAGCTACATACTTAAATTTACACCCTCACACACACACCCTACACTCACATGTGATTGAAGACCTGCAGACAGACTCCAAACAACATCTGCATGACACCCAGAGTGATGGCCATCTTCATCTTGTAAGAGTTAGTAAAGACCAACTTATTCTCGGCCACATTCCAGATAGGGTCCAGTCCAAACGGGTAGGGGGTCATGCTTTTCATAGCCTCGCGGGGGACCGTGGTGAGACGACCCCCAGGCGCAAACTGAACACACGGCGGGTTTGGACAGCACCCAAGTACGTCACTGGCCGGTTGCCTGCATAATTACACAATCATAAATGTATAATTCCACACACACTTTATAACATAATTTTTTATAGTCGAGCACCATACAGAACACCAATCGAAATCAGGTGGATGAATATTTAAACACTTTACAAGACACACTTTGGGTAACCACTTACTTGAGGGAACTGTTGGTGTAAGTGAGGTTCCAAGAGGAGCCGAAGATGTTGAGTGACTTGGAGAACACATCGTTGTACACCATCCCAGTGTAGATGGAGAATAGCCCCATGAGGAGAATGATGTAGCGACCATTGAACAGCGTTGTGAACATCTGTGAGTGCATGTGCATGTGAGCGTTACCATCACATACATACAAGCACACATACACATACATTATATACACTATATTTGTACAGTCACGTTTTTCCTGCAACAATATGACACTACATACAAACTCAAGGTAAAAATGGGAGAAAGGACGGGCAATATAGAAGCATACACAGTAGTAACAACGTACCTCTCCACCGGGTCCCTGATAGTTGCTGAGTTTCTTTTCAAATAAGACAAGCAGAGCAGCAAAGGAGGCCATGATGATACCGTGACCTGCGTCACCAAACATCACCGCAAACAGGAACGGGAATGTG
Source organism: Halichondria panicea (assembly GCF_963675165.1). Lineage (NCBI taxonomy): Eukaryota > Metazoa > Porifera > Demospongiae > Suberitida > Halichondriidae > Halichondria > Halichondria panicea. The sequence goes on from NC_087387.1 coordinate 2,085,314, forward strand.
ATGATCGTGTACAGAGCTGCGTGTGTGAATGTGTGTGTGTGAAATTGATACAGTACGTACGACAAACATATGTACATACAATGCATACATAGAGATGAGTTTTTAACGCGTATCAAATGTATAAACTCACCTGGGTTGACCTCTTGATAGGTGGCCACTCCGTACGCATCCACAATGGCTTGGAAACCACGGGTGAACTTGTTGACCTTGTTGTAGGTGGGTGGAGCTTCATCAGTAGCCATTCTATTTAGAATGGATGGTACAGTTGATCCACTGCGCTCCTATGGGAGTGTGGCATACACGTCATGTGATAACGAGCAAACATTACAGTATAATATGTACAGTACATTCAATGGTCATTTGAGAATCATGCGACTTACAGTTCCCCTGTTGAGGGCAGCCTGTATTTGTTCGAGAGAGTCTACGGGACACCAACACTCGGCAATGAGACAACGCTGAGTCACGTCCAGGTTAAACATGTTCAGAATGTGGTACACTGATTTGATCTTCTTCACCTGGAGAACAAAATTAATTACAAGTACGTAGCAAAAACATAGTACTGTACATACATGTACGTACACGTTTTTTTCGGCTCTCAAAAATGCACTGTGAATCATGCAAGTAAAATTAAAAGCCTTCCATTAATAAGAACAGTATGTACATTTGTATTATGTTCCCCATTGTATTGCTGGGTGAGATCATGTGACCTGTGGGAAGTAACTCTCTACCAATTAGGATTGAACTCAGGGAGGTTGAAATACAGTAACCCTCCAGAAGTTTTGAAATCTTAGACAACAGCAAAACCTGATTTCAGGATCGAAGTTCAACTACCGACTGAAACCTACGCATACATGTAATTCTTAAATTGCCTGAGCAATGCCCTACAAACTAATCTTCTTTGTATCCTCCCCACCTTGGTCTGCCAGACGTCCAGGTCCTGTGCTATCTCAGCAAGCTGAGTGATTGAGTGCTCTTCTGTTGTCTGGAGCACTGACTGGAGGTCACTCATACGTGCCGTAACTTGACCCACCATCTGGGCACGCTCGTCAGCTGTCTCCGGGCACTGGTACAGAGTAGCTCGGAATCTGAAGGAAATGGTATGAACATGAAATAGAGATATTATACATGTAGGCAGTGCACAGTTTCTAGTTGTATATTTTGCACAGGTACACATACAAGTAGACTGCAGAATCTAGTTTGAATCTGACAGTAGCCATGGAGAGCAATAAAAATACATGAAGGCATACACAAAGAGGGCTCCATATGACTATAATTATGGACACAGTGAAAATACAGTACATGTACATGTATAGTAACTGTTACTAACAGTATAAGCTCACCCCTCGCATATTTTCCTGACCCTTGACCTCAGCTGGTCTCCCTGGAAGAACAGGATGAACACTATCTTGTTCTCAAGAACACCCTGGTGTGTGTGTGTGTGTGTGGGAGGGGGAGATTAAAGTACGTACAGTATAGTACCATGCAAAGGTTGAAAGGTGGCACATGAACATGTACAATTCTCTAATTAAGAGACAAAAAGTGGGCCTTAACACCAGCTTTTGTTGTACAGGCATAACTAGCCTTGGTCCCAGGCCGATTTTTCTTTAGGAAGGAGAAATAATTATTAAAAATATTGGTATCTATTGCATGGGTGATAGTGCGCATGTAGCTTCCAGAATCTGGGGAATCCTCGTTCTCTTTCTTTAATCTATGCTTCTATCATACATGTAGATGCACTGTAAGTCTATGGTGCTTCTATTCTAACTGCTGCTTAATTGTGAATACAAGGTATAGGCTTCAGACTACTCACTAGTGTGCAAGCCTTCTAAACCAACGCAATAGATTCTGGGTAATTTAAATTGCATGCGAACTAATACTCATGCAATAGGTACCAGCTAGGCCCTCTTTTCAATTAGAAAAAAGCCGAGCTAGGAACGGCTAAGGCACAACCTATGCACTGTGGGTGGTCAGACTTTCAGTGTAAAAACATACTTGCAAGTTGCAATTAAGTACATCATTTACATGTATAGAAGAAGCAAATCAGTACTGCATTTCACACACGAGATTCTAACCCCACGAAACCTGTTGTTGAAGATGAAGGCTGCTATTAGAGCACTGATTGTATAATAATACTGTTGCTCTGCAACTCTGCCTGCGGCTTATAAGCTACAGCCACAACACATGCATGTACATGTACAATGTACAGTACATGTATGCATGTGCAATGAGATATGCATGCATGGTTACATCATCCCATAGCCAACATCCAAAGAAGCCAAGTGATGTTTATTGAGCAAATACATGTACTATACATACAAGTGTGTTGCCATAGCCTCTACACAGGCTCTCCTTTTTCTGTTCTTTATCACAATCGTTCAATAAGATAAAATACTGTATTATTCGTTCAATGAGATAAAATACGGTATTAATTGGAGGAATAAAGAAAGAAATAGACGTAGAGTTAGGAAAAAGGAGAGCCTGTATCGGGAAGTCGCGTGAGGGTAGAAGGGTGGTAGAAGGGTGAAAATGAACGTGGGCATACTGAGCTAGAGATGTTGGACTGCCCACGCAGAGGTCTACGACTAATAAAACTTTGCCTGAAGCAAGCTGGACATGGACTTGGAACTGGAAGTTTGCAAGCACTATAGCTTAGGCTTAGCTAGATGATCTACTAGTCTAGATTGTGTGTTTAGATTCTATCACTATTACCTTTTCTTGTGTCTTTCTACATGCTATAGTAGAACAGCTTAGTCATCATTATCATATAGCAGGTAGCTACTGCCACCAGAGCTGGCCACGCTGGTTCTCTGATCTGACTTGCAGCACAGCTTGGTGGTACGTACATGGTTGTCTCAGTGCAGTACAGTACAGTCTTACTCTGAATGCGTGGGAGAATACCTTACGTCACGATTGTGGGCTACATATCGCCCATGTTCATAAAAATCCTTGTGGATCACGCAATTTCCCAAACCAGGCCTTACTTTTTCTTAACTGTATGCCCATTTCTTTCTTTGCTGCCTCACTATGTCTTTCTTATGTTTATGGATGAACAGTGACAACAGCAAGAAAAAGTAAGGCCTGGGAACGAGGCTAGTGTTGCCATACATTATGCCCTATCAACTACAGCTAGACTCATCCAAAACAGTAACCATACTGAATAAACTCACAGTAGTTGGGTCCTCAAGAGGCTGCATTATCTCTGCCTGTCTCAGGAACACGTTGCCACGACACGCCCTCCATAGGACACGCTCAAACGCAGCCACACGCCCCCTCGCTATTACACCAGTAATAAACCTATAGACAAAGCAAGTGAGTGGGGCAAGGTACAGGAATGAGTGTATGGCTTGTTAGTAAATACATGACACTATACATGCAAGGATGTTCAATGATAAACAAACCCTGACCATAAGCCACAAAACAAAGGTGTCTTAGGAGTTACACTTACAGTAGCGCCAAATATAAGAACAAATGTCACTTTGGATTGTGTACGCTACAGCATGTACAATGTGTACAAATGTACATAACGGTAGTCACTGTAATACACAGTGTACATACAGTGAATACTATTGATCAATACTTTTATGAGAAACACACACACACACAGTGTTGACTCACGTGAACTTGGTCTGAGCAGTGGCTATCTGCAGATGCTCGCCCAACAGTCCCTTCTCCTCACGCTCTGTGATGTCCTCATCAGTGGTAACCTCTCCATCAAGGGCTTTACGATGAAGGGTGGGTGTGACAGTCACAGCATACTGCTCTGCCTGCATGAGGAGGATGTAGGGTACATGTACACATTTATCTATATACACGAACTGTACCATGCATAATATTAGTGTACACACAACAATTTTGCTGTACAAATGTATGTGACAAGAATATTCCGCGATATTCCGCATACATACAGTACGGTTACATGTATATCAACAGATTTTACTACACAAGAGTCTGAAGAGTCTGCAACAGCGTTCAAAGGAAGCAAAACTAGCCATAACTTGAGAACGCAGCATTATTTTGTAAATCCACTAAAAGCCTAGAAACTCTTACTTGAACTTTGTTTATTATTAAGCAGCTGTAACAGTCTACACACACACACACACACACACACACACACACACACACACTACCGCATACCTCGTTGCGCATGCGCACCGAAGCATAATAATTATTGAAGACCTACACATACATGTACACAACAATAAAGTGTCTACCAAGGGAAATTAATCACATACACGTACACAAGAGACTGCAACAGCACAACAGACCAATTGCCCTATACACACCAACAGGAGTTCATCAACAAAGAGGGAAAACTGAGAATATTAACTATAAGCAGCATGCACTAATAATATTATTCCCATGATTCCCACCAAGGCCTTATAAAGAGAAGCTCAGACTATTCTCAGACTCAACAACATTCTTCTGGTTACTATTTTAGACCTTCCGCCCATGAGAAATGCTATTTTTAGATGCAGAAGCACAGAAGTATGTACGTATGATGACTGCACCTCCTCACCTCCTGAAAGAAGCCCCGGGTCTTGTCGAGGATGTGCTGCAGCTCGATGAGGTCCAGCAGGTTCTTCTTGAGAGTTTCCTTGTTTGTGTTAATCTCCTTCACCTCAGTCTCCAGCACCTCAAACTTGCTCTCAAGGTCAATCATGGCTGCATGGGGGAATGTGCAATTGAAGGACTTGCAGTACTAATTAGTGACATACATACCATGCAGTATACAATAAAACCATACGTTAGTGACACCCTTAGGTACACTCATTGTATCCCTTATCAGATGGTATATAGTGTCCCACACAATCCTTTTTTTCTTGCTTGTACTACTACACATGTACAGTGTATTTCACATGTATATATTTTGACCCCCCCCCCCCCACACACACCTTGAGGTTCCGGGGCCTCGACATTTCCCCCTGGTCTCAATTCAATGCCGACTTTTTCCAGCTCGTTATTGAGGAAACGCAACTTCCTCTCCATCTCGTCACAGCGACGCACCTCATTGATGAACTTGCGCTGGAAGGCATTCACGTCAGCATTCACCTGTGTGTGTGTGTGTGTGTGTGTGTGTGTGTGTGTGTGTGTGTGTGTGTGTGTGTGTTGATACATTGTGTACATGTAGGTACGTTGCTATGACATACATGTGTATGTATGGTCACATGATAACAGTGATGCAAAATAATGCAGACAATGATGACAGCAACTTACATCTCTGAACTGTACTTTGCCCTGTAGGGGTCAAAAATATTATCATATATACAGTGCATGTACTGCGTACTAAACTAGCACCCAAAATTATGAATGTATTTATTTTAGGTGACACTAAAAATGTATGTTTTGCGCCAACTGTTTAAATGTTACATTAGAGGGCCTAGGGTGTCGCCTTATTAAATTAAAGAATCGGTAGCTGAGCACATTAAACGAGTTTACAAACTTTTTGTATACAGCTAGCCTAAGATGGATTGATTTAGAAACCATCATACAATAGAGACTGAGCCCTCACCAGTTCCCCCAGCTCCCTAACACAGGAGTAGGCTGCCTCAGACTGTAGAAACAGCTGGGCTAGTGTCATCTCCTCTGATCGAAACAAGGAGCTCATTTTGATCTGATAGATATTTGAGGATATCTCTGGTTGATTTCTCTTTCATATGTATCTTTATCTAACTATGCTTAGAACTTAACTACTGTGGTACGTTTGTTTTGTCTACTCAGATCTGGTAATGATCGGTACGTTGTCATAGTCTAATTAAAATTAATGGTCGACACAAAAGAAAGCTACAGCTGTCGACCTCTGGTAAACTCACAACGATAACCTCGCTTCACTGCCTTTGAACAACTCTGACAAGAAATCATTATTTCAGAATAACAATCATAACTAAAAACAACTTTCGCTATAAGTCTGTCCACTTCAAACTTTAATACAACGTAGATCTATACTAAATAATTATTCCCAGCTAAAATAAGTATGTTCAGTTAATCATCCTCGCCCTTGAGAATAGCCTCGAAGCTGAACGGAGTGAACTTGTACCCGTTTCCATCGTAGAACTTGTTCTGGAACTCCACCCAGTGCAGACGCAGGGCATGCAGGAAAGCAGAGAGCCCCTCCATCACCAGCAAAATGCCGATTGTCATGGCTGTGAAGTGCACGTGTGTGTGAAGAGGAAGGATTATAAATATACATGCATACAGTGAAGTACATTGTACATAATTATAGAGTTACAGTATAATTATGAGTAACACGCAGCTTCGTACATTTACATGCACGTATAGATTTTAAAAAATAATTATAATTACAGCTAATTTGGCACATGCATGAGAGTAGATACACTTGATAAATCTGGGATCAAACTGGTTGCCTACTCACCTAGGCTACACAATAATAATCCTGAATAATACAACTAGTAGTCTAAAAGTGGTAGTAAGCTTGGTCTTCGTGTCATACCTGCCCAAGCTGCAAAGAGGAAGAAGACGGCAATGGCTCCAAGAATCGGGCTGATGGAAGCAGCCACCCCAATGCCCAACTGGAACACCATATTCCACAACACCTCAGATAGCTCTGTAGGTGGAAGGGGCGAAAACATGTTACATAATTAAGGCATTGCATTCGGTGAAACACTGTAAATTCTACATGCACACACAACTTCAATCGGGAGCATTTTACAGGAATGTTGAATAATTATGACACATTCGCAGTGATTCTGTACAAGGATTGTATCATTGTATCTCACCAGCGTGAGCGAGACTGAGAGCCCAGAGTCGGAGGTAGGAGGCAGTGTTGGAGATGGTGCCAAGACAGTACTCAATTGTGTGGATGGATTGGTGAATGAAGATCTCACTAAACTCGAACTTTTCTCCCTCTTTCTCAGTGCCATCATCTTCTTTACCATCCATCTAGCAGCAGGGGTGATCACAAATACTATATTATAGCTTATACATGTAGACAGTGCAGTATATTACACATGAATAATTATAGCTACATATATTTCACCTATACATTTGATGAATGTATGTATGTAGGGAGGGAAAGAAAGAATTGATTCTCAGTAGGCGTCAGGGTGTCATACAGGATTTTGAAGTAGAGGGGGGAAATAAGAAAGTAACTAGAAAATGTTGCTAAAAAAAAGGTCAACCATTATTTCAACACCCTGTTAGTATGTAAAATTGCCAGCTATGGACACTCAGCCATACAACTAGTACATGAATGCAATTTTAGGGGGGGATATTCCCCCTTTTCCCCCTGTATGACACCCTGGGCGTACGGCGTACTTGTATCAGATGTACACAGCAGAATACGATACGGGCCTGTACCTTTACAATCATGTTGTGCCTATCACATTGACATAATTATAACAGTGTCATTACCTATGTACATGTACAGTATATATAATTATACATGTACTTGTAACTGACATTTTACTAAACGACGATCTATTAATAATTATTAACTACATGATACTCATGTTAATACTGTACAGTATATTCCCTTGCTGACCTTGTCGGAGTGTTTGCCTCCACCCTCCTCCTTGAGAATGATCTGGGCACGTTCATCATCAGCCGGTTCACCGTCAGGTGTCACGTTGTAACCAGACTCAGCCCGAGCACGGCTGTAGCCATCCTGTTGGGATTGACGAACAAATATTATATCATTCGTGTAGTGAGTCGTAGCATGCAGTACATACATAAAATTAACGCTAAATACATGCAACACAATACAAAGTACCTTTGACTGCATTTTGTGTTTGATAAGGAGGTAAATAGGCTTGGCAAGCAACATCCACGGTACACACACCAACGCCACAATCACCAAAACAATTTGAATATATTTCTGTGAAAACAATCAACACATAATAAAAATGGAAAGGAAAACAACTGCCATATGTTATTTTAGCAATATAATTATATAACAACGATGTGTATAAGAATGACCTGGAGCTGGGCTAGTTCATCAGTGTGACCAAACACGGAGTATTGTATCTGTGTGGGGTCAGTGTTGGTAACATCAGGGGAGCCGCCAAACTTGAGGAACATGTTGATGAGTGTGATCAGCAAACTGGGAGCCTGAGGGCAGAACAACAACAATGTCATAATTATGACGCGAAAATGTTCATCACACAATTATAGCATTGTGCACAGCTAATACACTGGAGGCTGCAACAACTTGATATTGTGTGTGTTCTTACGTAGTTGGGGTTGACGTAGAAGAAGCACCACTTGAAGAAGATGAGGAAGACCAACCAGCCAAAGATGCACAACAGGAACAGAACTTGAGGTACAAACTCTAGTATGATGTTCAGATAGTTCTTGAAGTGGCTAGAAAATACAAAAACACAGCATGATTGAAAAGCACCGTAGGCTGAGCTGTACAGCACTCAGTACAGTTGACCTCAGACATGCACTATATACATGTATATACACTGTATATACACAAGCCAGTTTTTAAATCCGACCCTCACACTCACATGTGATTGAAAACCTGCAGACAGACTCCAAACAACATCTGCATGACACCCAGAATAATGGCCATCTTCATCTTGTAAGAGTTGGTGAAGACCAACTTGTTCTCGGCCACGTTCCAGATAGGGTCCAGTCCAAACGGGTAGGGGGTCTGGTATTTCATAGCCTCGCGGGGGACGTAGGTGAGATGACCCCCAGGCGCAAACTGGACACACGGTGGGTTTGGACAGCACCCGAGTATGTCACTGGCTGGTTGACTGAAAAGAATGAACTCAAGTCTAAAATCACAGTTACATATCCGAATGTATATGCAAAATGCTGTGTAACAGAAATACTTGGTGAATATACAGTCAGATTAATCAATTAAAATTCAGAAGTGCTGTAACCATGCACTTACTCCATGGAACCGTTGGTGTAAGTGAGGTCCCACGAAGTGCCAAAGATATTGAGTGACTTGGAGAACACATCGTTGTACACCATCCCAGTGTAGATGGAGAACAGCCCCATGAGGAGAATGATGTAGCGACCATTGAACAGCGTAACAAACATCTGTGAGTGTACAATTGGTTTTTTATAATAGGGGATACGCATGCATGGCACCCAAGGAGCTCATTCGCCACCCTGTCAACCTATAAATACTGACTGTATACATAATGAGTAAGGTGGTTAATTAAAATGCCCATCCTTGAATTTTGAATGCTGATAAACAATGAGCAATCTGTTTTCAAACAGCAAGGTCTTTTGGTACGAAATGTCTTTTTTCAATGCTTTTTACTTATTGACTGCATGCTATGTACACATTCCTAATTACTTGAAGTTTATTATGCACTGAGTGTAGAAATAGATTATTGTTGTGATGGCCTAGATTAAACCGCAAAAAATATTCTGATCAGTGCGCAAACGTACATGCATGTGTGCCATACATGTAGGTATCATGTACTGTACAATATACAATAATTTTACATGAATAAAAACAACAACGCACCTCTCCTCCGGGTCCGTTATAGTTGTTGAGTTTCTTCTCAAATAAGATGAGCAGAGCAGCAAAGGAGGCCATGATGATACCGTGACCTGCGTCACCAAACATCACCGCAAACAGGAACGGGAATGTGATGATCGTGTACAGGGCTGCGTGTGTGGATGTGTGTATTAGCACACTATAAACATGGAAACTTCGATATGAGGTGGAAGAGCTAGCTTGCAGGATACCAACTAATAGGTATACACTCACCTGGGTTGACCTCTTGATAGGTGGCCACTCCGTACGCATCCACAATGGCTTGGAAACCACGGGTGAACTTGTTGACCTTGTTGTAGGTGGGTGGAGCTTCATCAGTAGCCATCCTGTTTAGAATGGACGGTACAGTTGAACCACTACGCTCCTGTGGGGGTGTGACATACACGTCATGCAAACATGTCACAATATAATCATTATACACCAAGTTAATGACTGTACAATGTAACGGTCATGTGACTTACGGTTCCCCTGGTGAGGGCAGCCTGTATCTCATCGAGAGCGTCTACAGGACACCAACACTCGGCAATGAGACAGCGCTGAGTCACGTCCAGGTTGAACATGTTCAGAATATGGTATACTGACTTGATCTTCTTCACCTGGAGAACAAAATACAAGTACATGTATAAACATGATTATGAAAATGAATTATCTCTCCATTAATAAAATTAGTACATGTACATGTATGAATGATGTTCCCTTTATCGCTAGCCCAGCCCACCATACACAAAGTGGTGGGTGAGATCATGTGACCTGTGGGAACTCTTTCTACCAAGGGATTGAGCTCAGGGAGGCTGAAATAACCCTCCATAAGTTTTGAAATCTTGGACAACAGCAATCACTGGTTTCAGGATCAAAGTTTAACTAGGGACATAAAACACTATGTTTTTTCGTGCACATAATCTTTCCAATTTGTTGTTTTTGTCTGTAAACTAATCACCGATCCCTTATTTGTATCTTCTCCACCTTGGTCTGCCAGGTGTCCAGATCTTGTGCTATCTCAGTGAGCTGAGTGATTGAGTGCTCTTCTGTTGTCCGGAGCACTGACTGGAGGTCACTGATACGTGCCGCCACTTGACCCACCATTTGAGCACGCTCGTCAGCTGTCTCCGGGCACTGGTACAGAGTAGCTCGGAATCTAAGGGAAATGGTACGTGTCTCTAATTATGGGAATTATAGTGCACAAGAAGCTCTAGCTATTATTAATTAATGGGAAATTCGTACAAGAACACATAATTATTAGACAGGAAACTTTCCATTTGCACAAATAGTCAGAACAATAAAGATTGTACTGTACACACACAGGGGTTCCATAATTATGACAATGGGTATAATGCACATAATAACTGTTGCTACATGTAGCTACAGCATTAACTATAGTACAGTAGGAGCTCACCCATCGCAGATTTTCCTGACCCTTGTCCTCAGCTGGTCTCCCTGGAAAAACAGGATGAACACTATCTTGTTCTCGAGGACACCCTGGTGTGTGTGAGTGTGTGTGTGGGAGGGGGGAGATTAAAGTGAAAGAAATACGAGGTGGTGTGTTTATTCTAAGAGGTAAACATTTTCAGTTGGCAGCAACATCAACTGTTTGTTGCACAGGTACAAACAGTGTGGGTGGTTAAGATTTTCAGTCTGCACACATTTTCTGTGAATGTCAAGTACATCATTTATATGTAGAAAAGAAGCAAATCAGTACTACAATTCACGAAACAATTTTTAACCCCCCAGGACCTATGGTTGAAGATGAAAGCTGCCATTCGAGTACTTTCGAATACTTGACTACTCTACTGCTGCTCTGCAACATGCCTGCATGCAGTTAGCTACAGTCATAGCACATGTACATTTTACAATGATAATAATGATGTTTACATCATCCTACAGCCAACACCTAAGGAAGGCAAAGTGTTGTTCATTGAGCCAAAGGCAATTAACTACTTTTCTTCGTTTGTACGCTTGTTGACGACTGTAAACGAATAGCTACACCATCATGCACTTCCCGATTGGTGGGACTAACTACGACTATGCATGGGATCAAACCAGCACTATTATTGAGCCACCTCAGAGCTCATGCACCTTTGTTTGCAGCCACAGTGCAAAATACATATTGGTATGTTCAGTAGCACTTCTTATTGTACAGGTATATGTACATGTATAGCACTGTTGGTGGGCAGACTTTTAGTCGTCGGCTGTAGGCTAGCACTGACTGTTGTGTTGCAGGTACAAGCACTATGGGCGGTCAGATTTTCAGTCGTGGACTGTAGTACACTGTTATTTTACAGGCAGAAGCACTGTGGGTGTATGGTCGGACTTTCAGTTGTGGGTTTTCCAGGTACAAGCACTGAGGGTGGTCAGACTTTCAGTCGTGGGCTGTACGTAGCACCCAATGTTATTTTCCAGGTACAAGTACTGTTGGTGGCCAGACTTTCAGTCTACACACTATTTAGTACATGTACATCATTTACCGGTATATAAAGAAGCAGTAAACTTTACTTCACACCGTGAGATTTTCAATTGCTAATCCTGTAAGAAGATTGAAGATGAAAGCTATCATTGGAGCACTTATTCTACTCTACTGCTGCTCAGCAACACTGACTGCAGTAAGCCACAGTAACTGTATACCATAATTATGATACGTACTGTATTAATTAATTACTAGAATGCTTTGTAAGTATCAGCAAACTTTGTGAGCGTAGATCACTTTGCAAAAATAAATTAGTACTGGTAATTACATACGAACCTTGATCGCAAGGGGTCAACTTTTCTGCTGATTTGGCTCATTTACAAAGGTTTTTCACCAGCAAAATATTCTAGTAATACGGTATGTACACATACAAAAATTATGTGCAATAACATGATGGTTTCTCTATCCTATACAGCCAATATCCAAAGTGTTATTCATTGAGCCTAAAACAATCAACTACTATGCTTCATTTGTACGCTCCACGATGACTATTACAGGAACCAATACCATCATGCACTTCCCCACTGGTGGGACTACCTCTGAGGAGTTGATTCGAGTTCCCCTCGGTAAACTAGACCCCCACGTGGTAATAAGAGTCACAGTTGCAATGAAACCTCATTCTCAAGGAGTAGAAAGTGACCCACACATTGGACTTACCGACGGAGTGGCTGAAAATCATATTAGACTTGGTGATGGAAATGGGGTCTGTTACCTTAACGGTGCCTCTTCTAATACGGCCACCCTACCTTCAGGATCGAAACAGCACTACGAGTACATCTTAATATTCGAGCCATTTCAAAACTACGGTGCATGCTCTCACCTCGGGGGTCATGTGACACCAGGATACTTTAATACCCGTATTGATGCAAGCAAAGGATTGGATTTTATAGTGAAGAGAGAAAACACTGGAGAGCAGTATAACTTCTACTACTTTCTCATTGAGATTCTCTAACTATATACAGCAGAACATTTGCTAACACCCTTAGTAGCAACTGCTAGAATTACTTAAGTAGAACAGACATAAATACGTATTTAGTATTACTATATTTATAATTATATACATGTATATACAGTGTATGCATGCTGCCATAATCTTTTCTCAAATAAATTACAAAACAGTAACTACTGAATGAACTCACAGTAGTTGGGTCCTCAAGAGGCTGCATTATATCTGCCTGTCTCAAGAACACGTTGCCACGACACGCCCTCCACAGGACACGCTCAAATGCAGCCACACGCTCCCTCACTATCACACCAGTCACAAACCTGGGCACAGAGTGTGGGGGGGGGGGGGTCAATCATTGCATGAAAAGTCTTTAGTGCCTGGCTTGCTAGCAAATACAGATGAGCCATATGGCTAATGTAAAACAACCCTTCAATAAAGGTACAATAATAACCACAATCTTGTTCCTCATAGGTGCCCATTAAAGCGGTTAATAAAGAGCAACTTTTACTTGGGAATGGAAACACTACATAGTGAATACACGCATAACAGATAATGCTATGGAGACTACAGTCACTTTTATCTCAATACTTACGTATACATGACAAATACTGACTCACGTGAACTTGGTCTGAGCAGTGGCTATCTGCAGATGCTCGTCCAACAGTCCCTTCTCCTCACGTCCTGTGATGTCCTCATCAGTGGTAATCTCTCCACCAGGGCCCTTACGCTTACGGGTGGGTGTGGCAGTTACAGCATACTGCTCGGCCTGAGAGGGGATGTGCATCAAAGTACAAATCAAATTGTGTATGGCAAGGAGATTTGCACGTACACATGTATGATCACAGTTCCAATTTCTACCTTACACACAGTTGCAGGCATTAGCTGTTAAACTGAGGCCCTAACTAACCACTTCCAGGGTTAATACAACCAAGAGTTCCTTAATGAACTCCTGGTACCCAATAACTGCATGCCTACACAACAGTAAAATTGCCTACAAGGGATGATGAATCACACACACACGAAATTCCAAAAGTACAACAATAGGGACCCATTAGCCCTATGCACACTAACAAGGAGGGAACACTTATTCCTAGAATGGCAGTAGAGTGGCAGAACAATAGACTGCACTTCACCCTGAGCACAAAACCACGGCATGCACTAACTACCACCTAACCCACTCGATAAAATGTCCCATTGTGCACCGTGGTCAATAATTATGCATAATGTTGGATGAACTCAAAAGTAGCAAGAAAATGTCCAGGAAATCAGAATATCACCATGCATCCTCAAGTATGCACACGTGTAATGACTGCACTTCCTCACCTCCTGAAAGAAGCCCCGGGTCTTGTCGAGGATGTGCTGCAGCTCGATGAGGTCCAGCAGGTTCTTCTTGAGAGTTTCCTTGTTTGTGTTGATCTCCTTCACCTCAGTCTCCAGCACCTCAAACTTGCTCTCAAGGTCAATCATGGCTGCATGGGGGAATGTGCAATTGAAGGACTTGCAGTACTAGTTACTGACATACATACATGTACCATGCAGTACATACAATAAAACCATACGTTAGTGACACCCTTAGGTACACTCATTGTATCCCTTATCAGATGCAGTTACATGTATATAGTGTCCCACACAATCCTTTTTTTCTTGCTTGTACTACTACACATGTACAGTGTATTTCACATGTATATATTTCGACCCCCCCCCCCCCCACACACACACCTTGAGGTTCCGGGGCCTCGACATTTCCCCCTGGTCTCAATTCAATGCCGATTTTTTCCAGCTCGTTATTGAGGAAACGCAACTTCCTCTCCATCTCGTCACAGCGACGCACCTCATTGATGAACTTGCGCTGGAAGGCATTCACGTCAGCATTCACCTGTGTGTGTGTGTGTGTGTGTGTTGATACATTGTGTACATGTAGGTACGTTGCTATGACATGCATGTATATGTATGGTCACATGATAACAGTGATGCAAATACAGACAATGATGACAGCAACTTACATCTCAGAACTGTACTTTGCCCTGTAGGGGTAAAAAATATTATATACAGTGCATGTACTGCGTACTAAACTAGCACCCAAAATTATGAACGTATTTATTTTAGGTGACACTAAAAATGTATGTTTTGCGTCAACTGTTTAAATGTTACATTAGAGGGCCTATAGGGTGTCGCCTTATTAAATTAAAGAATCGGTAGCTGAGCACATTAAACGAGTTTACAAACTTTTTGTATACAGCTAGCCTAAGATGGATTGATTTAGAAACCATCATACAATAGAGACTGAGCCCTCACCAGTTCCCCCAGCTCCCTAACACAGGAGTAGGCTGCCTCAGACTGTAGGAACAGCTGGGCTAGTGTCATCTCCTCTGACCGAAACAAGGAGCTCATTTTGATCCGAGAGATATTTGAGGATATCTCTGGTTGATTTCTCTTTCATATGTATCTTTATCTAACTATGCTTAGAACTTAACTACTGTGGTACGTTTGTTTTGTCTACTCAGATCTGGTAATGATCGGTACGTTGTCATAGTCTAATTAAAATTAATGGTCGACACAAAAGAAAGCTACAGCTGTCGACCTCTGGTAAACTCACAACAATAACCTCGCTTCACTGCCTTTGAACAACTCTGACAAGAAATCATTATTTCAGAATAACAATCATAACTAAAAACTAACTTTCGCTATAAGTCTGTCCACTTCAAACTTTAATACATCTATACTAAATAATTATTCCCAGCTAAAATAAGTATGTTCAGTTAATCATCCTCGCCCTTGAGAATAGCCTCGAAGCTGAACGGAGTGAACTTGTACCCGTTTCCATCGTAGAACTTGTTCTGGAACTCCACCCAGTGCAGACGCAGGGCATGCAGGAAAGCAGAGAGCCCCTCCATCACCAGCAAAATTCCGATTGTCATGGCTGTGAAGTGCACGTGTGTGTGAAGGGGAAGGATTATAAATATACATGCATACAGTGAAGTACATTGTACATAATTATAGAGTTACAGTATAATTATGAGTAACACGCAGCTTCGTACATTTACATGCACGTATAGATTTTAAAAAATAATTATAATTACAGCTAATTTGGCACATGCATGAGAGTAGATACACTTGATAAATCTGGGATCAAACTGGTTGCCTACTCACCTAGGCTACACAATAATAATCCTGAATAATACAACTAGTAGTCTAAAAGTGGTAGTAAGCTTGGTCTTCGTGTCATACCTGCCCAAGCTGCAAAGAGGAAGAAGACGGCAATGGCTCCAAGAATCGGGCTGATGGAAGCAGCCACCCCAATGCCCAACTGGAACACCATATTCCACAACACCTCAGATAGCTCTGTAGGTGGAAGGGGCGAAAACATGTTACATAATTAAGGCATTGCATTCGGTGAAACACTGTAAATTCTACATGCACACACAACTTCAATCGGGAGCATTTTACAGGAATGTTGAATAATTATGACACATTCGCAGTGATTCTGTACAAGGATTGTATCATTGTATCTCACCAGCGTGAGCGAGACTGAGAGCCCAGAGTCGGAGGTAGGAGGCAGTGTTGGAGATGGTGCCAAGACAGTACTCAATTGTGTGGATGGATTGGTGAATGAAGATCTCACTAAACTCGAACTTTTCTCCCTCTTTCTCAGTGCCATCATCTTCTTTACCATCCATCTAGCAGCAGGGGTGATCACAAATACTATATTATAGCTTATACATGTAGACAGTGCAGTATATTACACATGAATAATTATAGCTACATATATTTCACCTATACATTTGATGAATGTATGTATGTAGGGAGGGAAAGAAAGAATTGATTCTCAGTAGGTGTCAGGGTGTCATACAGGATTTTGAAGTAGAGGGGGGAAATAAGAAAGTAACTAGAAAATGTTGCTAAAAAAAAGGTCAACCGTTATTTCAACACCCTGTTAGTATGTAAAATTGTCAGCTATGGACACTCAGCCATACAACTAGTACATGAATGCAATTTTAGGGGGGGATATTCCCCCTTTTCCCCCTGCATGACACCCTGGGCGTACGGCGTACTTGTATCAGATGTACACAGCAGAATACGATATGGGCCTGTACCTTTACAATCATGTTGTGCCTATCACATTGACATAATTATAACAGTGTCATTACCTATGTACATGTACAGTATATATAATTATACATGTACTTGTAACTGACATTTTACTAAACGACGATCTATTAATATTAACTACATGATACTCATGTTAATACTGTACAGTATATTCCCTTGCTGACCTTGTCGGAGTGTTTGCCTCCACCCTCCTCCTTGAGAATGATCTGGGCACGTTCATCATCAGCCGGTTCACCGTCAGGTGTCACGTTGTAACCAGACTCAGCCCGAGCACGGCTGTAGCCATCCTGTTGGGATTGACAAACAAATATTATATCATTCGTGTAGTGAGTCGTAGCATGCAGTACATACATAAAATTAACGCTAAATACATGCAACACAATACAAAGTACCTTTGACTGCATTTTGTGTTTGATAAGGAGGTAAATAGGCTTGGCAAGCAACATCCACGGTACACACACCAACGCCACAATCACCAAAACAATTTGAATATATTTCTGTGAAAACAATCAACACATAATAAAAATGGAAAGGAAAACAACTGCCATATGTTATTTTAGCAATATAATTATATACACATATGATATATATAACAACGATGTGTATAAGAATGACCTGGAGCTGGGCTAGTTCATCAGTGTGACCAAACACGGAGTATTGTATCTGTGTGGGGTCAGGGTTGGTAACATCAGGGGAGCCGCCAAACTTGAGGAACATGTTGATGAGCGTGATCAGCAAACTGGGAGCCTGAGGGCAGAACAACAACAATGTCATAATTATGACGCGAAAATGTTCATCACACAATTATAGCACTGTGCACAGCTAATACACTGGAGGCTGCAACAACTTGATATTGTGTGTGTTCTTACATAGTTGGGATTGACGTAGAAGAAGCACCACTTGAAGAAGATGAGGAAGACCAACCAGCCAAAGATGCACAACAGGAACAGAACTTGAGGTACAAACTCTAGTATGATGTTCAGATAGTTCTTGAAGTGGCTAGAAAATATAAAAACACAGCATGATTGAAAATCACCGTAGGCTGAGCTGTACAGCACTCAGTACAGTTGACCTCAGACATGCACTATATACATGTACATGTATATACACTGTATACACACAGGCCAGTTTTTAAATCCGACCCTCACACTCACATGTGATTGAAAACCTGCAGACAGACTCCAAACAACATCTGCATGACACCCAGAGTGATGGCCATCTTCATCTTGTAAGAGTTGGTGAAGACCAACTTGTTCTCGGCCACGTTCCAGATAGGGTCCAGTCCAAACGGGTAGGGGGTCATTTTTGTCATAGCCTCGCGGGGGACGTAGGTGAGATGACCCCCAGGTGCAAACTGGACACACGGTGGGTTTGGACAGCACCCGAGTATGTCACTGGCTGGTTGACTGAAAAGAATGAACTCAAGTCTAAAATCACAGTTACATAGCCGAATGTACATGCAAAATGCTGTGTAACAGAAATACTTAGTGAATATACAGTCAGATCAATCAATAAAATGACAATTTATTCAGAAGTGCTGTAACCATGCACTTACTCCATGGAACCGTTGGTGTAAGTGAGGTCCCACGAAGTGCCAAAGATATTGAGTGACTTGGAGAACACATCGTTGTACACCATCCCAGTGTAAATGGAGAACAGCCCCATGAGGAGAATGATGTAGCGACCATTGAACAGCGTAACAAACATCTGTGAGTGTACAATTGGTTTTTTATAATAGGGGATACGCATGCATGGTACCCAAGGAGCTCATTCGCCACCCTGTCAACCTATAAATACTGACTGTATACATAATGAGTAAGGTGGTTAATTAAAATGCCCATCCTTGAATTTTGAATGCCGATAAACAATGAGCAATCTGTTTTCAAACAGCAAGGTCTTTTGGTACGGAATGTCTTTTTTCAATGCTTTTTACTTATTGACTGCATGCTATGTACACATTCCTAATTACTTGAAGTTTATTATGCACTGAGTGTAGAAATAGATTATTGTTGTGATGGCCTAGATTAAACCGCAAAAAATATTCTGATCAGTGCGCAAACGTACATGCATGTGTGCCATACATGTAGGTATCATGTACGGTACAATATACAATAATTTTACACGAATAAAAACAACAACGCACCTCTCCTCCGGGTCCGTTATAGTTGTTGAGTTTCTTCTCAAATAAGATGAGCAGAGCAGCAAAGGAGGCCATGATGATACCGTGACCTGCGTCACCAAACATCACCGCAAACAGGAACGGGAATGTGATGATCGTGTACAGGGCTGCGTGTGTGTGTATGTGAATTAGCACACTATAAACATGGAAACTTCGATACGAGGTGGAAGAGCTAGCTTGCAGGATACCAACTAATAGTTAAACATGTATAAACTCACCTGGGTTGACCTCTTGATAGGTGGCCACTCCGTACGCATCCACAATGGCTTGGAAACCACGAGTGAACTTGTTGACCTTGTTGTAGGTGGGTGGAGCTTCATCAGTAGCCATCCTGTTTAGAATGGACGGTACAGTTGAACCACTACGCTCCTGTGGGGGTGTGACATACACGTCATGCAAACATGTCACAATATAATCATTATACACCAAGTTAATGACTGTACAATGTAACGGTCACGTGACTTACGGTTCCCCTGGTGAGGGCAGCCTGTATCTCATCGAGAGCGTCTACAGGACACCAACACTCGGCAATGAGACAGCGCTGGGTCACGTCCAGGTTGAACATGTTCAGAATATGGTATACTGACTTGATCTTCTTCACCTGGAGAACAAAATACAAGTACATGTATAAACATGATTATGAAAATGAATTATCTCTCCATTAATAAAATTAGTACATGTACATGTATGAATGATGTTCCCTTTATCACTAGCCCAGCCCACCATACACAAAGTGGTGGGTGAGATCATGTGACCTGTGGGAACTCTTTCTACCAAGGGATTGAGCTCAGGGAGGCTGAAATAACCCTCCATAAGTTTTGAAATCTTGGACAACAGCAATCACTGGTTTCAGGATCAAAGTTTAACTAGGGACATAAAACACTATGTTTTTTCGTGCACAGAATCTTTCCAAATTGTTGTTTTTGCCTGTAAACTAATCACCGATCCCTTATTTGTATCCTCCCCACCTTGGTCTGCCAGGTGTCCAGGTCCTGTGCTATCTCAGTGAGCTGAGTGATTGAGTGCTCTTCTGTTGTCTGGAGCACTGACTGGAGGTCACTGATACGTGCCGCCACCTGACCCACCATCTGGGCACGCTCGTCAGCTGTCTCCGGGCACTGGTACAGAGTGGCTCGGAATCTGAGGGAAATGGTACGTGTATCTAATTATGGGAATTATAGTGCTCTAGTTGTTATGGGAAATTCGTACAAGAACACATTTAGACAGCCATTTGCACAATTATAGTCAAAACAATAAAAATTGGACTGTACACACACAGAAACAAACAAGGGTTCCATATGACAATGGGTATAGCGCACACAATAACTGTTGCTACAGCATTAACTATAGCACAGTAGAAGCTCACCCATCGCAGATTTTCCTGACCCTTGTCCTCAGCTGGTCTCCCTGGAAGAAGAGGATGAACACTATCTTGTTCTCGAGGACACCCTGGTGTGTGTGTGGGAGGGGGACGAGGTGGTATGTTTTAAGAGGTAAACACATTTCATATCAACTGTTTGTTGCACAGGTACAAACAGTGTGGGGTGGTTAAGACTTTCAGTCTGCACACATTTTCTGTAAATGTCAAGTACATCATTTATGTGTAGAAAAGAAGCAATTCACGACACGATTTTTAACCCCTCAGGACCTATGGTTGAAGATGAAAGCTGTCATTTGAGTACTTTCGAATACTTGTCTACTCTACTGCTGCTCTGCAACATAACTGCAGTAAGCTACAGTCACAGCACATGTACATTTTACAATGATAATAATTATGTTTACATCATCCTAGCCAACACCTAAGGAAGGCAAAGTGTTGTTCATTGAGCCAAAGGCAATAAACTACTTTGCTTCATTTGTACGCTCGTTGACGACTGTAAACAAATAGCTACACCATCATGCACTTCCTGATTGGTGGAACTAACTACGAGGAATTGATTTGAGTTCCCCTCGGTAAACTAGACCCCCACGTGGTAATAAAAGTAGCAATAACAATAAGACCTCGGTCACAAGGAGTAGAGAGTGACAGATAGGGTGGCTGAAAATAGTATTAAGCTAAGTGATGGCAGTGGGGTGTTTTACTTTTACAATGATTCTTCTAGTGATGCTAACCTACCTGTGCATGGGATCAAAACAGCACTATTATTTGAGCCACCTCAAGGCTCATGTTTGACTGTTATGTTACAGGTACAAGCACTATGTTCAAGCACTATGCTGACTTTCAGTGGTGGGCTGTAGCACCCTGTATTTTACAGGCACAAGCACTGTGGGTGGTCGGACTTTCAGTCGTGGGTTTTACAGGTACAAGCACTGTTGGTGGTTAGACTCTCAGTGGTGGACTGTAGTACACATGTTATTTTACGAATAAGCACTGTGGGTGGTCGGACTTTCAGTCGTGGACTGTAGCACGTACACATGTTATTTTACGAATAAGCACTGTGGGTGGTCGGACTTTAGTCGTGGACTGTAGCACGTACACATGTTATTTTACGAATAAGCACTGTGGGTGGTCGGACTTTAGTCGTGGACTGTAGCACGTACACATGTTATTTTACAGGTATAAGCACTGTGGGTGGTCGGACTTTCGGTTGTGAGTTTTACAGGTACACACACTGTTGGTGGTTAGACTTCAGTCGTGGGCTGTAGCATGTTATTTTACAGGTTCAAGCACTGAGGGTGGTCAGACATTAAGTCTATACACACAATTTAGTACATGTACATGTATGTACATCATTTTACCTGACTGTATATAAAGAAGCAATCAAATCAATAAACTTTAAATCACACCAGATTCATGCACTCCTGCTCACATTGTGAGATTTTCAATTGCTAATCCTTTAAGAAGATTGAAGATGAAGACTATCATTGGAGCACTTATTTTTCTCTACTGCTGCTCAGCAACAATAACTGCAGTAAGCTACAGTAACTAATAATTATGTAGTAACTACATGTATGTATATGTGCATGTGCAATAATAATTATTACGGTTTCATCCTCCTACAGCCAATATCCAAGGTGTTGTTCATTGAGCCTAAAACAATTAACTACTTTGCTTCATTTGTACGCTCGTCGATGACTACTACAGAAACCAATACCATCATGCACTTCCCTACTGGTTTGATTAATTATGAGGAGTTGATTCGAGTTCCTCTCGGTGAACTAGACTCCCATGTGCTAATAAGAGTCACATTTGCAATAAAACCTCGTCCCAATACAGAAGACAGTGACCCATACATTGGAATAACAGACAATGTGGCTGAAAATTATTTTAGACTAAGTGGGCATGGGGCATGTCAATTTCAGGATGGTTCTTATAATGGGGCCACCCTACCTTCAGGATCAGACCAGCACTACGAGTACATCCTAATATTCGAGCCATTTCAGAACTACGGTGCATGTTCTCACCTCGGGGGTCATGTGACCCCAGGATACTTTAATACCCGTATTGATGCAAGCAAAGGATTGGATTTTGTGGTGAAGAGAGAACAGGCTAATGAGCAGTACGACTTCTACTACTTTCTCATTGAGATTCTCTAACTATACACAGCAGAACATTTGCTAACACCCTTAGTAGCAACTGCTAGAATTACTTAAGTAGAACAGACATAAATACGTATTTAGTATTACTATATTTATAATTATATACATGTATATATGCATGCTGCCATAATCTTTTCTCAAATAAATTACAAAACAGTAACTACTGAATGAACTCACAGTAGTTGGGTCCTCAAGAGGCTGCATTATATCTGCCTGCCTCAGGAACACGTTGCCACGACATGCTCTCCACAGGACACGCTCAAATGCAGCCACACGTTCCCTAACTATCACACCAGTCACAAACCTGGGCACAGAGTGTGAGGGGGGGGGGGGTCAATCATTGCATGAAAAGTCTTTAGTGCCTGACTTACTAGCAAATACAGATGAGCCATATGGCTAATGAAAACAACCCTTCAATAAATACAATATAACCACAACCTTGTTCCTCATAGGTGTCCATTAAAGCAAAGGTTAATAAAGAGCAATTTTTACTTGGGAATGGAAACACTACATAGTGAATACACGCACAACAGGGAATGCTATGGAAATTACAGTCACTTTCACCTCAATACTTACGTATACATGACAAATACTGACTCACGTGAACTTGGTCTGAGCAGTGGCTATCTGCAGATGCTCGTCCAACAGTCCCTTCTCCTCACGTCCTGTGATGTCCTCATCAGTGGTAATCTCTCCACCAGGGCCCTTACGCTTACGGGTGGGTGTGGCAGTTACAGCATACTGCTCGGCCTGAGAGGGGATGTGCATCAAAGTACAAATCAAATTGTGTATGGCAAGGACATTTGCACGTACATATTACACACTCATATTACACACATGTATGATCACAGTTCCAATTTTTACCTTACACACAGTTGCAGGCATTAGCTTTTAAACTGAGGCCCTAACTAACCACTTCCAGGGTAAATACAACCAGGAGTTCCTTAATGAACTCCTGGTACAACCCAATAACTGCATGCCTACACAACAGTAAAATTGCCTACAAGGGATGATGAATCACACACACACGAAATTCCAAAAGTACAACAATAGGGACCCATTAGCCCTATGCACACTAACAAGGAGGGAACACTTATTCCTAGAATGGCAGTAGATTAGCCCTATGCACACTAACAAGGAGGGAACGCTTATTCCTAGAATGGCAGTAGAGTGGCAGAACAATAGACTGCACTTCACCCTGAGCACACAACCACGGCATGCACTAACTACCACCTAACCCACTCGATAAAATGTCCCATTGTGCACCAATAATTATGCATAATGTTGGATGAACTCAAAAGTAGCAAGAAAATGTCCAGGAAATTAGAATATCACCATGCATCCTCAAGTATGCACACGTGTAATGACTGCACTTCCTCACCTCCTGAAAGAAGCCCCGGGTCTTGTCGAGGATGTGCTGCAGCTCGATGAGGTCCAGTAGGTTCTTCTTGAGAGTTTCTTTGTTTGTGTTAATCTCCTTCACCTCAGTCTCCAGCACCTCAAACTTGCTCTCAAGGTCAATCATGGCTGCATGGGGGAATGTGCAATTGAAGGACTTGCAGTACTACATTAGTGACATACATACCATGCAGTATACAATAAAACCATACGTTAGTGACACCCTTAGGTACACTCATTGTATCCCTTATCAGATGGTATATAGTGTCCCACACAATCCTTTTTTTCTTGCTTGTACTACTACACATGTACAGTGTATTTCACATGTATATATTTTGACCCCCCCCCCCCACACACACCTTGAGGTTCCGGGGCCTCGACATTTCCCCCTGGTCTCAATTCAATGCCGACTTTTTCCAGCTCGTTATTGAGGAAACGCAACTTCCTCTCCATCTCGTCACAGCGACGCACCTCATTGATGAACTTGCGCTGGAAGGCATTCACGTCAGCATTCACCTGTGTGTGTGTGTGTGTGTGTGTGTGTGTGTGTGTGTGTGTGTGTGTGTGTGTGTGTGTTGATACATTGTGTACATGTAGGTACATTGCTATGACATACATGTGTATGTATGGTCACATGATAACAGTGATGCAAAATAATGCAGACAATGATGACAGCAACTTACATCTCTGAACTGTACTTTGCCCTGTAGGGGTCAAAAATATTATCATATATACAGTGCATGTACTGCGTACTAAACTAGCACCCAAAATTATGAACGTATTTATTTTAGGTGACACTAAAAATGTATGTTTTGTGCCAACTGTTTAAATGTTACATTAGAGGGCCTAGGGTGTCGCCTTATTAAATTAAAGAATCGGTAGCTGAGCACATTAAACGAGTTTACAAACTTTTTGTATACAGCTAGCCTAAGATGGATTGATTTAGAAACCATCATACAATAGAGACTGAGCCCTCACCAGTTCCCCCAGCTCCCTAACACAGGAGTAGGCTGCCTCAGACTGTAGAAACAGCTGGGCTAGTGTCATCTCCTCTGATCGAAACAAGGAGCTCATTTTGATCCGATAGATATTTGAGGATATCTCTGGTTGATTTCTCTTTCATATGTATCTTTATCTAACTATGCTTAGAACTTAACTACTGTGGTACGTTTGTTTTGTCTACTCAGATCTGGTAATGATCGGTACGTTGTCATAGTCTAATTAAAATTAATGGTCGACACAAAAGAAAGCTACAGCTGTCGACCTCTGGTAAACTCACAACTAGATTGAAGATAACCTCGCTTCACTGCCTTTGAACAACTCTGACAAGAAATCATTATTTCAGAATAACAATCATAACTAAAAACTAACTTTCGCTATAAGTCTGTCCACTTCAAACTTTAATACAACGTAGATCTATACTAAATAATTATTCCCAGCTAAAATAAGTATGTTCAGTTAATCATCCTCGCCCTTGAGAATAGCCTCGAAGCTGAACGGAGTGAACTTGTACCCGTTTCCATCGTAGAACTTGTTCTGGAACTCCACCCAGTGCAGACGCAGGGCATGCAGGAAAGCAGAGAGCCCCTCCATCACCAGCAAAATGCCGATTGTCATGGCTGTGAAGTGCACGTGTGTGTGAAGGGGAAGGATTATAAATATGCATGCATACAGTGAAGTACATTGTACATAATTATAGAGTTACAGTATAATTATGAGTAACACGCAGCTTCGTACATTTACATGCACGTATAGATTTTAAAAAATAATTATAATTACAGCTAATTTGGCACATGCATGAGAGTAGATACACTTGATAAATCTGGGATCAAACTGGTTGCCTACTCACCTAGGCTACACAATAATAATCCTGAATAATACAACTAGTAGTCTAAAAGTGGTAGTAAGCTTGGTCTTTGTGTCATACCTGCCCAAGCTGCAAAGAGGAAGAAGACGGCAATGGCTCCAAGAATCGGGCTGATGGAAGCAGCCACCCCAATGCCCAACTGGAACACCATATTCCACAACACCTCAGATAGCTCTGTAGGTGGAAGGGGCGAAAACATGTTACATAATTAAGGCATTGCATTCGGTGAAACACTGTAAATTCTACATGCACACACAACTTCAATCGGGAGCATTTTACAGGAATGTTGAATAATTATGACACATTCGCAGTGATTCTGTACAAGGATTGTATCATTGTATCTCACCAGCGTGAGCGAGACTGAGAGCCCAGAGTCGGAGGTAGGAGGCAGTGTTGGAGATGGTGCCAAGACAGTACTCAATTGTGTGGATGGATTGGTGAATGAAGATCTCACTAAACTCGAACTTTTCTCCCTCTTTCTCAGTGCCATCATCTTCTTTACCATCCATCTAGCAGCAGGGGTGATCACAAATACTATAATTTTTATTATAGCTTATACATGTAGATAGTGCAGTATATTACACATGAATAATTATAGCTACATATATTTCACCTATACATTTGATGAATGTATGTATGTAGGGAGGGAAAGAAAGAATTGATTCTCAGTAGGCGTCAGGGTGTCATACAGGATTTTGAAGTAGAGGGGGGAAATAAGAAAGTAACTAGAAAATGTTGCTAAAAAAAAGGTCAACCATTATTTCAACACCCTGTTAGTATGTAAAATTACCAGCTATGGACACTCAGCCATACAACTAGTACATGAATGCAGGGGGATATCCCCCCTTTCCCCCCTGTATGACACCCTGGGCGTACGGCGTACTTGTATCAGATGTACACAGCAGAATACGATACGGGCCTGTACCTTTACAATCATGTTGTGCCTATCACATTGACATAATTATAACAGTGTCATTACCTATGTACATGTACAGTATATATAATTATACATGTACTTGTAACTGACATTTTACTAAACGACGATCTATTAATATTAACTACATGATACTCATGTTAATACTGTACAGTATATTCCCTTGCTGACCTTGTCGGAGTGTTTGCCTCCACCCTCCTCCTTGAGAATGATCTGGGCACGTTCATCATCAGCCGGTTCACCGTCAGGTGTCACGTTGTAACCAGACTCAGCCCGAGCACGGCTGTAGCCATCCTGTTGGGATTGACGAACAAATATTATATCATTCGTGTAGTGAGTCGTAGCATGCAGTATACATACATAAAATTAACGCTAAATACATGCAACACAATACAAAGTACCTTTGACTGCATTTTGTGTTTGATAAGGAGGTAAATAGGCTTGGCAAGCAACATCCACGGTACACACACCAACGCCACAATCACCAAAACAATTTGAATATATTTCTGTGAAAACAATCAACACATAATAAAAATGGAAAGGAAAACAACTGCCATATGTTATTTTAGCAATATAATTATATACACATATGATATATATAACAACGATGTGTATAAGAATGACCTGGAGCTGGGCTAGTTCATCAGTGTGACCAAACACGGAGTATTGTATCTGTGTGGGGTCAGTGTTGGTAACATCAGGGGAGCCGCCAAACTTGAGGAACATGTTGATGAGCGTGATCAGCAAACTGGGAGCCTGAGGGCAGAACAACAACGTCATAATTATGACACAAAAATGTTCATCACACAATTATAGCACTGTGCACAGCTAATACACTGGAGGCTGCAACAACTTGATATTGTGTGTGTTAATTCTTACATAGTTGGGATTGACGTAGAAGAAGCACCACTTGAAGAAGATGAGGAAGACCAACCAGCCAAAGATGCACAACAGGAACAGAACTTGAGGTACAAACTCTAGTATGATGTTCAGATAGTTCTTGAAGTGGCTAGAAAATATAAAAACACAGCATGATTGAAAATCACCGTAGGCTGAGCTGTACAGCACTCAGTACAGTTGACCTCAGACATGCACTATATACATGTATATACACTGTATACACACAGGCCAGTTTTTAAATCTGACCCTCACACTCACATGTGATTGAAAACCTGCAGACAGACTCCAAACAACATCTGCATGACACCCAGAGTGATGGCCATCTTCATCTTGTAAGAGTTGGTGAAGACCAACTTGTTCTCGGCCACGTTCCAGATAGGGTCCAGTCCAAACGGGTAGGGGGTCATTTTTGTCATAGCCTCGCGGGGGACGTAGGTGAGATGACCCCCAGGTGCAAACTGGACACACGGTGGGTTTGGACAGCACCCGAGTATGTCACTGGCTGGTTGACTGAAAAGAATGAACTCAAGTCTAAAATCACAGTTACATAGCCGAATGTACATGCAAAATGCTGTGTAACAGAAATACTTAGTGAATATACAGTCAGATCAATCAATAAAATGACAATTTATTCAGAAGTGCTGTAACCATGCACTTACTCCATGGAACCGTTGGTGTAAGTGAGGTCCCACGAAGTGCCAAAGATATTGAGTGACTTGGAGAACACATCGTTGTACACCATCCCAGTGTAGATGGAGAACAGCCCCATGAGGAGAATGATGTAGCGACCATTGAACAGCGTAACAAACATCTGTGAGTGTACAATTGGTTTTTTATAATAGGGGATACGCATGCATGGTACCCAAGGAGCTCATTCGCCACCCTGTCAACCTATAAATACTGACTGTATACATAATGAGTAAGGTGGTTAATTAAAATGCCCTCCCTTGAATTTTGAATGCCGATAAACAATGAGCAATCTGTTTTCAAACAGCAAGGTCTTTTGGTACGAAATGTCTTTTTTCAATGCTTTTTACTTATTGACTGCATGCTATGTACACATTCCTAATTACTTGAAGTTTATTATGCACTGAGTGTAGAAATAGATTATTGTTGTGATGGCCTAGATTAAACCGCAAAAAATATTCTGATCAGTGCGCAAACGTACATGCATGTGTGCCATACATGTAGGTATCATGTACGGTACAATATACAATAATTTTACACGAATAAAAACAACAACGCACCTCTCCTCCGGGTCCGTTATAGTTGTTGAGTTTCTTCTCAAATAAGATGAGCAGAGCAGCAAAGGAGGCCATGATGATACCGTGACCTGCGTCACCAAACATCACCGCAAACAGGAACGGGAATGTGATGATCGTGTACAGGGCTGTGTGTGTGGATGTGTGAATTAGCACACTATAAACATGGAAACTTCAATATGAGGTGGAAGAGCTAGCTTGCAGGATACCAACTAATAGGTATACACTCACCTGGGTTGACCTCTTGATAGGTGGCCACTCCGTACGCATCCACAATGGCTTGGAAACCACGGGTGAACTTGTTGACCTTGTTGTAGGTGGGTGGAGCTTCATCAGTAGCCATCCTGTTTAGAATGGACGGTACAGTTGAACCACTACGCTCCTGTGGGGGTGTGACATACACGTCATGCAAACATGTCACAATATAATCATTATACACCAAGTTAATGACTGTACAATGTAACGGTCATGTGACTTACGGTTCCCCTGGTGAGGGCAGCCTGTATCTCATCGAGAGCGTCTACAGGACACCAACACTCGGCAATGAGACAGCGCTGGGTCACGTCCAGGTTGAACATGTTCAGAATATGGTATACTGACTTGATCTTCTTCACCTGGAGAACAAAATACAAGTACATGTATAAACATGATTATGAAAATGAATTATCTCTCCATTAATAAAATTAGTACATGTACATGTATGAATGATGTTCCCTTTATCACTAGCCCAGCCCACCATACACAAAGTGGTGGGTGAGATCATGTGACCTGTGGGAACTCTTTCTACCAAGGGATTGAGCTCAGGGAGGCTGAAATAACCCTCCATAAGTTTTGAAATCTTGGACAACAGCAATCACTGGTTTTAGGATCAAAGTTTAACTACGGACATAAAACAGTATGTTTTTTCGTGCACATAATCTTTCCAATTTGTTGTTTTTGTCTGTAAACTAATCACCGATCCCTTATTTATATCTTCTCCACCTTGGTCTGCCAGGTGTCCAGGTCTTGTGCTATCTCAGTGAGCTGGGTGATTGAGTGCTCTTCTGTTGTCTGGAGCACTGACTGGAGGTCACTGATACGTGCCGCCACTTGACCCACCATCTGGGCACGCTCGTCAGCTGTCTCCGGGCACTGGTACAGCATAGCTCGGAATCTAAGGGAAATGGTACGTGTCTCTAATTATGGGAATTATAGTGCACAAGAAGCTCTATAGTTATTAATTAATGGGAAATTCGTACAAGAACACATAATTATTAGACAGGAAACTTTCCATTTGCACAAATAGTCAGAACAATAAAGATTGTACTATACACACACAGGGGTTCCATAATTATGACAATGGGTATAATGCACATAATAACTGTTGCTACATGTAGCTACAGCATTAACTATAGTACAGTAGGAGCTCACCCATCGCAGATTTTCCTGACCCTTGTCCTCAGCTGGTCTCCCTGGAAAAACAGGATGAACACTATCTTGTTCTCGAGGACACCCTGGTGTGTGTGAGTGTGTGTGTGGGAGGGGGGAGATTAAAGTGAAAGAAATACGAGGTGGTGTGTTTATTCTAAGAGGTAAACATTTTCAGTTGGCAGCAACATCAACTGTTTGTTGCACAGGTACAAACAGTGTGGGTGGTTAAGATTTTCAGTCTGCACACATTTTCTGTGAATGTCAAGTACATCATTTATATGTAGAAAAGAAGCAAATCAGTACTACAATTCACGAAACAATTTTTAACCCCCCAGGACCTATGGTTGAAGATGAAAGCTGCCATTCGAGTACTTTCGAATACTTGTCTACTCTACTGCTGCTCTGCAACATGCCTGCATGCAGTTAGCTACAGTCATAGCACATGTACACTTTACAATGATAATAATGATGTTTACATCATCCTACAGCCAACACCTAAGGAAGGCAAAGTGTTGTTCATTGAGCCAAAGGCAATTAACTACTTTTCTTCGTTTGTACGCTTGTTGACGACTGTAAACGAATAGCTACACCATCATGCACTTCCCGATTGGTGGGACTAACTACGACTATGCATGGGATCAAACCAGCACTATTATTGAGCCACCTCAGAGCTCATGCACCTTTGTTTGCAGCCACAGTGCAAAATACATATTGGTATGTTCAGTAGCACTTCTTATTGTACAGGTATATGTACATGTATAGCACTGTTGGTGGGCAGACTTTTAGTCGTCGGCTGTAGGCTAGCACTGACTGTTGTGTTGCAGGTACAAGCACTATGGGCGGTCAGATTTTCAGTCGTGGACTGTAGTACACTGTTATTTTACAGGCAGAAGCACTGTGGGTGTATGGTCGGACTTTCAGTTGTGGGTTTTACAGGTACAAGCACTGAGGGTGGTCAGACTTTCAGTCGTGGGCTGTACGTAGCACCCAATGTTATTTTCCAGGTACAAGTACTGTTGGTGGCCAGACTTTCAGTCTACACACTATTTAGTACATGTACATCATTTACCGGTATATAAAGAAGCAGTAAACTTTACTTCACACCGTGAGATTTTCAATTGCTAATCCTGTAAGAAGATTGAAGATGAAAGCTATCATTGGAGCACTTATTCTACTCTACTGCTGCTCAGCAACACTGACTGCAGTAAGCCACAGTAACTGTATACCATAATTATGATACGTACTGTATTAATTAATTACTAGAATGCTTTGTAAGTATCAGCAAACTTTGTGAGCGTAGATCACTTTGCAAAAATAAATTAGTACTGGTAATTACATACGAACCTTGATCGCAAAGGGTCAATTTTTCTGCTGATTTGGCTCATTCGCAAAGGTTTTTCACCAGCAAAATATTCTAAATACGGTATGTACACATACAAAAATTATGTGCAATAACATGATGGTTTCTCTATCCTACAGCCAATATCCAAAGTGTTATTCATTGAGCCTAAAACAATTAACTACTATGCTTCATTTGTACGCTCCACGATGACTATTATAGGAACCAATACCATCATGCGCTTCCCCATTGGTGGGACTAACAATGAGGAGTTGATTCGAGTTCCCCTCGGTAAACTAGACCCCCACGTGGTAATAAGAGTCACAGTTGCAATGAAACCTCATTCTCAAGGAGTAGAAAGTGACCCACACATTGGACTTACCGACGGAGTGGCTGAAAATCATATTAGACTTGGTGATGGAAATGGGGTCTGTTACCTTAACGGTGCCTCTTCTAATACGGCCACCCTACGTTCAGGATCGAAACAGCACTACGAGTACATCTTAATATTCGAGCCATTTCAAAACTACGGTGCATGCTCTCACCTCGGGGGTCATGTGACACCAGGATACTTTAATACCCGTATTGATGCAAGCAAAGGATTGGATTTTATAGTGAAGAGAGAACACAATGATGAGCAGTATAACTTCTACTACTTTCTCATTGAGATTCTTTAACTATACTGCAGAACATTTGCTAACACTACTGCAAAGCAACTGTTAAGTAGAACACTCACAGACATATAAATACGTACTATAATTATACATCTACAAGTATGCTGCCATAAACTTTTCTCAAATCAATGTTTAAAATTACAAAACAGTAGCCACACTGAATGAACTCACAGTAGTTGGGTCCTCAAGAGGCTGCATTATATCTGCCTGTCTCAGGAACACGTTGCCACGACACGCCCTCCACAGGACACGCTCAAACGCAGCCACACGTTCCCTCACTATCACGCCAGTCACAAAC
The DNA here is from genome assembly GCF_963675165.1 of Halichondria panicea. Taxonomy (NCBI): domain Eukaryota; kingdom Metazoa; phylum Porifera; class Demospongiae; order Suberitida; family Halichondriidae; genus Halichondria; species Halichondria panicea. The sequence goes on from NC_087387.1 coordinate 2,118,110, forward strand.
CTGGGCACGGTGTGTCAAGGGGGGGGGGAGGGGGTCAATCATTGCATGAAGAGTTTTTAGTGCATGACTTGCCAGCAAATACAGATGAGCCACAGAGGAGGTACGACACGGTCACATGACCAGCCAAAAGGATTATGAATCTCATTAACTTGTGCATGAATATCATTCAAGACTGTGTACTTTGATAGTGGATTTGGTTTGGCATGTATCTTTCAAGAAATACACTTGACGTTTCTAAGATCAGGATGGTTCATTGCTGGGCTTATACTAATATGAAATAGCTTTTCAACCAGTTTCAACCACCATTAGATTTTGAGATATTATTGTTTTTAGTATAATTCTGTTTTAGAGTGTTTAATAAGTATTCTGTGCCTGCATTCAGGATAGGATCACTGCCAACATCTGAGCCTTGGTTGTTACAACAAATCTAATCTCTACTTGTAAAACTCTAGCTACTAGCCAGCAACAAATTCACTGAGTTTTATGCTCTAAACTTGTCTCTTTATGGCGCTCACTTGCCACCAGTTGAATGTCGTCATTGGAATGCATTTTTAACGACTTCTTTGCCTTTCTTGCCTTCAATCAAGAAATAGCAGCCACGTGAGCTTAACCGCGTGTCGTACCTCCTCTGGATGAGCCATATGGCCAATGAAAACAACACTTCAATAAAGGTACAATATAACCACAACCTTGTTCCTCATAGGTGTCCATTAAAGCAAAGGTTAATAAAGAGCAATTTTTACTTGGGAATGGAAACACTACATAGTGAATACACGCACAACAGGGAATGCTATGGAAATTACAGTCACTTTCACCTCAATACTTACGTATACATGACAAATACTGACTCACGTGAACTTGGTCTGAGCAGTGGCTATCTGCAGATGCTCGTCCAACAGTCCCTTCTCCTCACGTCCTGTGATGTCCTCATCAGTGGTAATCTCTCCGCCAGGGCCCTTACGCTTACGGGTGGGTGTGGCAGTTACAGCATACTGCTCGGCCTGAGAGGGGATGTGCATCAAAGTACAAATCAAATTGTGTATGGCAAGGACATTTGCACGTACATATTACACACTCATATTACACACATGTATGATCACAGTTCCAATTTTTACCTTACACACAGTTGCAGGCATTAGCTTTTAAACTGAGGCCCTAACTAACCACTTCCAGGGTAAATACAACCAGGAGTTCCTTAATGAACTCCTGGTACAACCCAATAACTGCATGCCTACACAACAGTAAAATTGCCTACAAGGGATGATGAATCACACACACACGAAATTCCAAAAGTACAACAATAGGGACCCATTAGCCCTATGCATACTAACAAGGAGGGAACACTTATTCCTAGAATGGCAGTAGATTAGCCCTATGCACACTAACAAGGAGGGAACACTTATTCCTAGAATGGCAGTAGAGTGGCAGAACAATAGACTGCACTTCACCCTAAACACAAAACCACGGCATGCACTAACTACCACCTAACCCACTCGATAAAATTTCCCATTGTGCACCAATAATTATGCATAATGTTGGATGAACTCAAAAGTAGCAAGAAAATGTCCAGGAAATCAGAATATCACCATGTATCCTCAAGTATGCACACGTGTAATGACTGCACTTCCTCACCTCCTGAAAGAAGCCCCGGGTTTTGTCGAGGATGTGCTGCAGCTCGATGAGGTCCAGCAGGTTCTTCTTGAGAGTTTCTTTGTTTGTGTTGATCTCCTTCACCTCAGTCTCCAGCACCTCAAACTTACTCTCAAGGTCAATCATGGCTGCATGGGGGATGTGCAGAATGGGAGGTAATTGAAGGACTTGCAAAGTTAATAAAATAATACTGTAATTTTGCACATGCGGTATCCTTAATCCCTTTGATCTGCCTTAATTTCCTTGCTTTATAGTTGTACTAATTCAAAGCAAGGAAATTAAGGCACATACATGTATCCCTGAACACATCAAATACGTACTTTACCCCATTACACACACACACACACACACCTTGAGGTTCCGGGGCCTCCACATTGCCCCCAGGTCTCAATTCAATATCAACCTTCACCAGCTCGTTATTGAGGAAACGCAGCTTCCTCTCCATCTCGTCACAGCGACGCACCTCATTGATGAACTTGCGCTGGAAGGCATTCACGTCAGCATTGACCTGTGTGTGTGTGTGTGTGTGTGTGTGTGTGTGTTGCAATATACATGCATAACAATGGCTTAGTTTAGTCACATGACAAGAGTGATGCAATCACAGACAATGATTACGGTGAGGTAAACTTACATCTCTGAACTGTACTTTGCCCTGCAGAGAAAAGAAAATATCATGATATACAATGCACATGCACAAATCAACTAGCACCATGTAGCTACATTGTATATCTGCTAACTTTAATAAATGAAATGAGCTTTGCAAGCAGCCTAGAATATTTATCGACTCTGAAACAACGTTAACAATTTATACAATAGAGACTGAGCCCTCACCAGTTCCCCCAGCTCCCTGACACAGGAGTAGGCTGCCTCAGACTGTAGGAACAGCTGGGCTAGTGTCATCTCCTCTGATCGGAACAAGGAGCTCATTTTGATCCTCTTGTCCTCCCCAAAGTTCCTCAAACGACACCCTTTGAGTATAGTATAGTAAAGCTAATGAACAGTCTTTTGCTTGGTTTCTTTCCTTGTAGCTAGCTAGCTGTAGTGAATTGTATTTCTCTGAGCTTTTTCTGTCTAATTTCTGATGTAAGAGAGTCACATGATTTTAATGTTCTATTTATACAGAAAGCTTCTATATTACTCACTAGATTTTTTATTATCTCTGAGTTCTAATTATGTGAAATGCAGGTAACGTAGTAAAATTAAAGTTCTGCAGACTTTTCCAGCTCTCTTGATCTTTAACACTGCCACTGTGCTGGTGATCGAATCTACTGGCTAGAAAAATGTTCAGTGTGAAGGATTTAGAGTCTTTCATCAGCAAAGCAAGCACATCTTTGGAAATAAAGTTTGGTAAGGCTCACAAGCACCCTTTGCATGCATGCTGCGCCTAGCGCCTCCCTCCAAACTCAACAATCATATTTCTGTTGCAGTTCGCAGTGAAGCTGACATCTTTGACGACAGTTTGGCCTTTGCACCCGTGTTCACCCACCAAGTGTTTGGAGAGAATGAGGCCATATTTGGATACAAGGATCTCAAAGTCAAGCTCTATCACACACCCGACACACTGAGCACTTATATCGGACTGAAGTATACCAGCCAATCGGATTCACCAAAACCAGACAATGTTGTAAAAATCCTGTCAGAATACATTCCCGAAGGTGAGTGAGTCGTACAAGTTTCATGATCATTAGCTGTCTCATTTCTTAGGGTTCTGCACAAACTTGGACGAGTACATTAGGAGGATAACTGTGCCGTCGTCGTTCAAACCTTTTGGAGAATTGCTGCACGTTTACAACCAAAATGATGCTACGTATGAAGTATACAAGGTTAGTGAGTTCATTGTGCAGTACTATAAATGTAGCTTCCCACAATAACTATACTGCAGTCGTCCAAACACAGTCTATAATGTTCTGCGATTATTTGTAAGCATTTTCCTTAACTAACGCTTCACTCTCTATACCTCTACATGTGTACACACCCCGCCCCCGCCCCACCACACACTGTTATACATACACACACACACACACATACACACACACACACACACACACACACACACACACACACACACCTCCACCCTTCACACAAAACATACACACAACTCACACACCCCTACCCTTCACCCCTCCACACACTGCATACACACCCCACCCTTCACCCCTCCAAACACTGCATACACACACACACCCTTCAACCCTCCACACACTGCATACACACACCCCACCCTTCACCCCTCCAAACACTGCATACACCCCCCCCCCCCCTTCACCCCACCAAACACTGCATACACCCCCCCCCCTTCACCCCTCCACACACTGCATACACACACCCCCTTCACCCCTCCACACACTGCATACACACACCCCCTTCACCCCTCCACACACTGCATACACACCCCACCCTTCACCCCTTCACCCCACCACACACTGCATACAGACCCCACCCTTCACCCCACCACACACTGCATACACACACCCCCACCCTTCACCCCTTCACCCCACCACACACTGCATACACACACCCCACCCTTCACCTCCACACACTGCATACACACCCCACCCTTCACCCCTCCACACACTGCATACACACCCCCACCCTTCACCCCTCCACACACTGCATACACACCCCCACCCTTCATTACACACCCCACCCACCCTACAACCTCCACAGACGAACATAGAGTGCCCGGGGTTCCGTGAGTATCACGAGAGACTACAGACGTTCCTCCTCTGGTTTGTGGACGCCTCCTCATTCATCGATGTGGACGATGAGAAGTGGAATTTCTACCTCATGTGAGCCACTACTGCAGAACATGTGTAGGATCATATATTATAGCCAGGACAGAGTTGCAATAAATTATTGTATACAATCCGCTTGTTGGTTGATGTTTACACAACCAACCGGAAGCAAGAGTACAAATTGAGACAGTGAATGATAGCTGAAATACTACCGTATAGCGCGAAATTTTCGAGGGGCTTAATTTTCGTGGATTTCGTGGGTTAGCAATCCTACACGAAAATTAAGTCCACGAAAATTGTTCTTTACCTGCTATAACGTGCAAGATTTAAAGGCGTGGCTTCCGGTAAGCAGTCATTCCGCGAACATTGTGCAACGAAATGGCTTTTAGAGGCCAATCCACGAAATATAAGTGCCTCGAAAATTTCGCGCTATACGGTATCTCAATACATGTAGCTGTATTAGGATTTCTACTGGATCTAACTAAATTCTCACACATTATTCTCGATCTGTCTCCTCAGTTTTGAGAAGCATACACAGTGCGGCAGCACCTGCTATTCTATTGTGGGCTACACTACGGTGTACGATTTCTATGCCTACCCTGACAAAGTACGCCCACGCATCAGTCAGATGTTGGTCCTGCCCCCGTTCCAGAGAAAAGGTCACGGAGGTCAGTCATGAGATTTACCTGTATGCATGACATAATCTGTTTGTATCTATGTATGTATATCTGTAGCTACGTATTGGCAGTTTTCAGGTCTGTAAAAATATATACATGTAGTATGAAGCGGCCAGTGTACAGAAGTTTGAACCGCAGCTCTCTAGATTGCATACATGTATGCAGTATTGATCGTACTGCCATTATTTTATCCTCACAGCCAAGCTCCTCCAGACAGTTTACGATAACTTGACCCCTGACCCCCGAGTGTTGGACGTGACAGTGGAGGACCCGTCAGACGAGTTCACAGCTCTCAGGGACGTGGTAGACATCCGTAATGGCCTGGGGTTAGAGGCACTCCGCCCTCCTCTCGTTCATCAGGAGTTCAGCAAGGATACTGAGAGGGTGTGCCGGGAAAGGCTTAAGCTGAACAGGGTGAGACTTACAGTACTGTACAGTAGAAGCTTGTGTAACCTGTACAAAGGTGTACGTGTATCAATGTGTACAGTGCATCCAGCTTAGAGAGTAGATTATCACAAATTTGTGAGTAGCTGTACTTAAATGTAAATATCTTTCGATTGGAACATTTCTAAGAAATGGTGCTGATACCAATGTGTAGGTGAATAACCACAAACCTGTTGTTCTATTAATCACCACAAACCCACCACCTTATGTTTCCATGGAAACATTTTTAGGTATGTTGTAGCTTGGTCATTCACCTACACATTGGTATCAGCACCATTTATTAGAAATGTTCTGATCGAAGATATTTACATTTAAGTACAGCTACTCACAAATTTGTGGTAATCTACTCTCTAAGCTGGATGCACTAAGAAGCTCGTAGTGCATGTACATGTATATAATTATGGTAACTTTCTCGTGCTTGCTGCTATTGTATTCAGTTGCATATGCACAATCTTGGCTGCTAGTGGATTTTTAGGACATTCATACAATGTCATGTACTGGTCAATTTATCTATTGTGTACTTCTCTATGTACCCAATCAGAAACAAGCTCGTCGTGTGTACGAGATCCTGAGGCTCAAGGCGACAGACCGTAGCAATGCAGAGGAGTACAAGGCGTACCGACTGAGTGTCAAGAATAGGATGAACGGACCCTATCAGGTGAGAGTGTTGCTTATAATACTCTTGAATCTAGGGATGAGCCTTATAAATCAAGCATGTGTATGGTATGGGTTTATGGATACCGTATAGTGCATAGAAATGTATGCGTGATACAAACTAATGCTATTTTTGCGAGTGCCTATCATAAATTTGCTTGCGTAAAGATACTTCTAGCACTCTGGTATTCATAACCCCACCAAGTCCCAATAATTATTATTGGACAGTCGAAAATTACTGCCAAAACGTCAAAAAGCTAGCCTTCATTTTGGTCATGCAGAATCGATAGATTTTGACTTGTCATGTATATATGCACCATGTGATGGACCTCCCTTAGCAGCTGCATGCATGTCTTAATTCAATCTTTAATTTGTTAGGATAAGCACATATATAATTGGCCGAGTAATTATTAATCAACCGTTGCCGAGGTCGAGGGCAGGCGATGTAAATATTCAAATCTGTCCTTGTAGAGAGAACAGAAAGATATGAAGAGGGTGCAGGATTTTGTAGATCCCACAGAGCTGGCCCTGACACACCCCCAAGTGTCACATGAGGATCACATGACCCAGTTACATCAAGACTACAAGGCACTGGAGGGGGAATATTTGAACGTTATTGAAAAGCTAGCCTCACACACTCGATAACCACCCACTAGTTACTTTATATGCATACTGTTGTACAAATACCACATGTCTAGCTATAATTATTAATTTGATCATTTGTACACACCCATGCACCCAACAATTTCATCAACCATTATACATGTAAATAATTTATTAATAATTTTGAGCATAATAATTATTGTGACACTCCTATTTATATAATAATTATAACATAACTATTGTGTTTAAATACACGTATAATAAATCTAAACGTGCACTATAAAGGTTACTAAAAGTGCCAACAGGTTCTACACTTTTCTTGAATTCTTGTTCCTTGTTGATTTCTTTGCCTTCTTTCCCTTTGCGACCTGAGACTTGTTTCTGATCGTTCCTCGCTTCTTGCTGGATGTCTGCATATACAAAACAACATTTCAAGTTATAATCAAACTACACTCGGCTAGTGTGTGATCATACACCAACGTTCAATGCTACTATATATAGTACTCTGGGAAAAGAGCCATGGGACAAGTGTGGCTATTATAATACGTTTAGGCCTTAGATAAGAGGGTGTTACATGCATGTATAAGCAACAGTAAGTGAAAATGACACTGAACGCACAATAATACTGTACAATATTACCTTTTTGGGATAGAATCGTCGCTTAGTTTTAACTGCTCTTAGTTGTTTCTGCAGCTTATCCCGATTCTCCAAGTCTTTAACCCTGTAAGAGCCGATACAAGGATCACAATATATCCCTTATCAGGGTTCTATCCAGTGAAGAGGAAGCTTCTCCCCCAAACACTTCAGCCCCCCCCCCCCCCCTCCCCCCCATCCACTAGTCAGCAAATCCTTAAAGAGATGGTCTACCGTCCATTCTGACAAACTAAAATAACTTTTCTTAGGGGAAGACCCCCGGACCTCCTTTACTTAATTCCCCCCCCAACCATTAATCCGAGATAGAACCCTGCAGGTGGGTATCACTTCACATACCTGTAGATCCTAACGAGCCAATGTTCACTTGTGTATGCCTCCTCTAAGTGGTGTAATTTAATGTTCTTGTTTCCGATCTCCACATTTCGTGTTCTGTCATAACCACTAGGAGAGTTGAACCCTGACTGTATGCAGTGAACGCGGTGAATGAGTCTTAAGTCATAAGGGACGCAAAAATAGCTATAATTATAATAATAGAGGAATAATTATTTATAAGTAAGTTCCTGGGTCAATGGCAGCGTAAGTAATAAGCTACAAAATACAGCAATGCCCGGTAAACAAACTTTATTTAGTTATACTATAATGAGCTTTTTAACCATGTTAACTACTGTAGTCGTTAACGGATAGGGAAAGTGAGACAGCTATAGTGGTGAGATCTTACTTGAACGTCTCCAAATCTGAAATAGGCCAGTTTGTACATAAGGCAGTTGAGGAGGGTGGGTGAACCAGCTGCATCCACTCGGAACTCGCCCTGGGGCGTGAAGTAGTTGGACTCCTATAGGAGGGTAATGTGCATGAATGGGGGGGGGGGCAGCATATAAAGAAACGCTGTGGCTTAAAAACTCAAGTGACATTTGGTCTCTATGCTAACCCACTAGCATAGTTATACTGTTGCTTTTATAGCCGTGGGCCAGTTGCTAGGTCATTGCTAAGGTACGCCCACTCTCATCACGTCTTTAATAAGCCATATGTTCCTGACCCACTATGGATGGATCAAAACTTGAAAAGTGCTCAAAATTTACGTACAAGCATATTTCATATGGCACTCCTCCGAATTACAACATATCATGTTCCAACAATATCATGTTCCAACAGAAATGTAATCTCACATTAATTGCTATTACTCAATTGCAAATTTAAACCCCTGCCTGAGTTGGCCTACAGTAAGGGTATTTTTTAGGAGGACATATAATTATTGTCTTCCCCAATACAAGTGTACAAACTTACAACAACCATTAAAGATGATACACTTAACAAGATGATACGTGCACGAGTAAGCGTGCCTGAACATAATTTATAATGCTATATAATCTCAGAACATGTATCTGGGATACCCTCCGTGCAATGAGTAATTGACACTGATCCACGTACAACCAAAGAAGGCTCAGGCTCAGAATGTGGAATGCACGTACTTTAATTATCACTCAAACCACAAAACAGAACAAAAAGCTGAAAGCACACCACATGTACATTAGTAACTGAGATACGGACAAATAAATGCACGAGACTTGTACTACGTACTCATGACATACTTAAATGTATGCATACAGAACAACTAATATGTACGCCAAGTGTTGATTTCAATAGATACACAACTAACACTTCAAGTTTTGGGTGCTATGTACGTACATGCAAGTTCCCCTTTCTATACATGCATGTATAAAGTGACCGGCCCACCTTAATGTCTTGAGGGTGTTCCCCCTCAGCTATCCGCACCATCCACAAGAACTTGTTGATGTCGTCACCAGAGTAACCAATCATCCCTCCGAATATCACCAGCACGTAGTCCACTCCCAACATTCTCATAATCGGGTACGCCTTGTCCTCAGTGGAGGACATGGCTTTGCCGACCAAGGCTATGTGGCTATTGTTCCAAGTGTTGTTGTCCACCAGTGTAGTCCTGTTTGCCATGCCTACGGGGACAAACAAGTCAGTAACAGCTAGTACTGACAATAAACTATAAGTTTCTTTTCAGAAGGAGATGGTATTATAATGACCAGTTGTGAGCTAGTACACATGCATGTACATGTATCTATAGGATGATGATATCTACAGCTCTTAATGTTGGTAGGTAAGAGTGGGAGATATTGGAAAGAAAGGGGGAGAGTGGAGGATACCTGTTGACGTGTGCAATACAGTATTGATCAGTACCTGCGATCTGGTATCCATAATCCCACCAAGACATGACCGAGGCGTCGTCAGGAGTGTTCTGTCGAAGCCAGAAGTAAGCCTCACGGAAATCATCAAGAATGTTACGAGACCTGCAGTGTAGAGTTAATTAATGATGGCCAAATCTCAATGTATAATTGCAAAATACACAAAAGCGCAAGTTCATATAATCATATACACATGACGATTTTTGCATGCAAATGGGGGGTTTAGGACCCAACAGCAAACAGTGACCTATATACAAACACATATCACATACATGTACACAGTGGGCCTACTGTCCATGTATATGTAGAAACTATGGGAATTATACATAATTATACACAATTATACTATCACATGACTGCCTCATTCTGATTAAATAATGATGCAAGCACCATCACATGACTCACCCGTCCGGATTGGAGGAGGCCAACACAACGGAGGGGCTGGAGTAGGCGTTGCTAGTGACCCAGGTGCAGTGGACCGCAAACAGCACCAAGAACATCATCAGGAGGAGGATCACTATGGAGCCAATGTTCGTAGAGTTTGCAAACTCACTCGTCTGGTGGGCGGGGTCAATAGAGGCTTTAGACGCGGTGTCCTTTTGTTTGGATTTGGAGTGTTTTGACTGTGTGTTTGTGTGTGGGAGGGGGGGGGCTAAAGGCGTGTACCATGCCATACAGTACAAAACAAAACAATGCATATACTTAATGAATACTATAACCGTGGCCGCCCACGCACCTCGGCAATTACAAAATGTACATGTAGGCTAACCAAGTTTCAGTCTTAGTTCAAACTAAGGGGTGTGTAAGGTGGGGCTGCTTAAAAGTAACTTACTTTGTCATAAATAACTTTTCCCTCAGTCTTGTCCAATTTCCCCTTCTTCTTTCGTTCTTTTACTGCCTTTCCTTGCCCCTCCTCCCCGGCAGCACTTTCGAGACTCTCTTTTGAACTCTTCTCCTCCTCTGACGATCGCTTGCCATTTTCTAAAAAGCACAGACAAACACCTCACTGACTTTTAATATTTACTGCTGTTAATCATGGCTCCCATTAATTGTGTTAATTAGTTGTATAAGATATATGCATGTACAAGATAGACAAGAAGGTTAATATACGTATACCAAATCCTCGAAAACTTGTGAATTGTTCAAAATAAATACGTTTATTTTGAGGATCAGTGTGGCGCTATACGGTATGTACCTTAAACAAGTAGTGAGATACTGTAACTAAGAGAGATTCATTGAAGATAATGGGAATAGAACTTGGTTAATGCAATAATTGCCGAGATGTTGTTAAAGCATTACAACGGGGGCACATTAACCACTATTGTAAAAGGTGATCATTACCAATTAATCAACCAAGAAATAGCCAAGCAACTACATGTACATGTACACGTAGATGTATAATACCATTAATTGTCTCACCATCTTTGTTCTGAGAGAAAACAGGCTTCATGTAGTTGTCGAGAGTATGTGAGATGGTAATGGACGCCAGAATGACGACAATAGGTGTGAGGGTGAGCATTAGTCGAACCATCACTCCAGCAAAGTACACCGCTGTCACAGCGTACAGCACCACTGTACGGAGGTGTGTGTGTGTGTGTGTATGACAATTATGCAATCATTAATACGTATAGCTTGTATACTTATAAGCACTTAGCAAATACAATCAAGTGAGTCAGTCTAAGCTCTAAGCATACCTAGAATTCAAGATTGCACACAATCAAAAGAAAAACACTTATAAAAGAAGGAGGATGACAATCCATACAACACTGCATAGAATCACGTACATGTACGTGTATGTATTACAGAGCAGCACTACTCACGGAAGACCCTCTCGTCAGTGAGGTGTTTCATGACGATCCAGATACCGGCCGGGAACATGCACACCAGTATGTGGAGGTCAAAAAAGAAGGAGGTCCAAGTGGTGGGTTGATGCTCAGACACACTTGCAATGATCGGGATGTGGATCTTGGCGTACCTGTGTGTCCCGGGGGGGGGGGTAATTGTAATGTACAACGTAGCTCACTTAGGGAGAAACGGATGGGATATGCATTCTCCAGATACAACCATTTGCAGTAATTAGTTTACATAAGTACAACGATCTGCATATTATAGTGTACACTTGTATGTACATGTACATGTACTACATGTGTTTCACGTGGAAATTACAACTGTATATTATTTTGCAATCCAATTTAGGCAACTACAAGTACTGGAGTATATTCCCATGACAACAAGACTCACCCAGTGTCCCACAGCGAGTAGAACCTCCCACTCCACGGAGCAACATAGCCAAAGTATGTCAGAGCCACCACACCCACAAACACCAGCCCAGCACTGGTTGTCACGGCACCAAAAAACAACCTCCGAAATTGTTTCCCTGTCAACTTTGAGTTCAGGTACACCAGAAAACCATAGGCATTGAGGAGGGCGAACACACCAGCTGCCGGCATGTGCTCACTCGTTCTGATTGGTTGAAACCCAACAAACGGGACTTGCATGGACATAATCAGTCCCAGGAGGTAAAACGTGGTGTAGGCAACGTAGATCCTATGAAAGATAGCATCGTTCATAATTGGGCTATAGCTTTGATAAGGGAAATGTACTAAAAACAAAAAGAACACATAACTGCATAGCTATAGTGCATGTACAAGTACTTGACTAAATGTACAGAAATAACATAAAAAGATCACTACAAGCACCTGCACAGATGTAAGGCAGGTAACATACTTACAGTGTACAAAAGGTTGATATTGTATAGGGAAACCCCCACTTTGTACATTGCAATACAGCAGAGTGGAGTGTCACCTGTATGAGAAGCGTCCCATGAGCAGCAAGACAAACACATGCAGGGGAACCAGACAGATGATGAACACATAGCCTCCCCATGCAGACACCTAGGGGGGTGACAAAACAAGATGCATGTAGCAATAGTACGAAAATGCAAAGATGCACAAAATACACACAACTACAGTAGAACCTCGATTATCCAGCCCTCGATTATCCGGAACCTCGATTATCCGGCTTGGCAGTTTTCTTGTTATCAGATCAGAAAATGGGCGTGTCCCTCAAACGCGCATGCGCGTTGCAGCTGTTACCATGGAGACATGCCTGCTTATCTTCTGCGCATGCGCAGACAACCATGCGGCACTGCTGTTTATCAATAAAGTGGGTGGATCAAGGCGTGGTTTATCTATTCGATTATCCGGCATATTCACTTATCCGGCCTGCTTCTGGAACCAAGATGTCCGGATAATCGAGGTTCTACTGTACATGTACATAACAACAAATTCTGTCATGCTTATTACTATATATACTCACTGTTAACAGGGTTTCAAGGCGAAAATTAAATGCGCGAAAACCTTAATTCTAATGGTATTTTCGCGAAAGTTTATTCCCTCGAAATATGCCGGCTATACGAAAGGTATACCCAATTATATAGACCACACCCCTATATAGGGAAGTATAAACATAACATAATTATGACAGTTTTACATTTGCAAATGAGATTTTTCTACAGAATAAGGGGAATTTAACCCCCCCCCCACTAGATGAAACTCAGGTACTAATCCACAAACGCAGTATTAACATTTTTTTACTAACCATGTAGAAGTACGACAGAGCAGCAGCTGTTGCCCACATGACTGAGCCAGTTTTGACAGACTTGAGCCACAAAAAATATGTGAAGAGTAGAGCGAATATGGCGATGCCCTCGTTGTCATAAGAACCAGCCACGGAGCGAGAAATATAGCCAGGTACAATAGCCATGCAACAAGCAGCCAATAAACCAGCTCTGGAGTTCCACACCTCACGAGTGAGGAGGAAGGCAGCCACTGCCGTCAGTCCACTGTGTGAGTGTGTATCAAAAGGGGCCGGGGTGATTAGCAAAATATGGATACAGCTCAACGTTGGGCTCCTTTTACCAGGCTGTGCGTGTAGCAGCTACATGCATGTTCAGCCTGGTAAAAGGATCGAAATCATTCCCAAAGTTATGTACATGTATGTGCAGAGAAAGGGTTTATGTGGCTGCATACACAATGTAAATAAGTTCAATGTATACAGCTCCGAGCAGATACAGAATATAAATCCCTATACTATACACAATCATACAGAATTCACAAACATTTATTGTGTAGAATGAAAAATAGAATGCTGCGACAGGGTTTCATTTTTTTGCGGAGTCTTTAGTAAGGTTGTAAAATGGTTAACATTATACAAAGCTTTGTTCTTCTGTAAATTAGATCAAGAGTTGTATAGTGCTCATGGTAGTCAGAGGAGGTACGACATCCGTGGTGTCATCCGCATGTCTTTAACACACACATTCCTTAGGTCAAAGTTCGGAATGTGTGTGTTAAAGACATGCAGATGACACGCGGATGTCGTACCTCCTCTGCATGGTAGTAGTATAATTACAAGATGCAGTGGGTACCTAAAGACAGGTGCCAGGAACACACACACATCTCTGATGTGCACTGAGATGTTGAGACCGTTCATAACCGAGTGGATGAAGCCGGAGGTAACCATGAGCCCGGGGTACACCTGCAAAAGAAACAACAGTGTGGTGAGAGTCAATCAACACATAGTTGGTTTCAATATGTATTGAAACCAACTATCATGAAAACTGAAATACATAATTGGGACTGTTATTATAACAGCTTGTAAACAACCCGTAAGCAAATCATACCCTAACCTTAACCCTGACCTAATACACTCGCAGTGTACTGTGTAGTCGATGTAATTATAGCGTCAGAACAATTATATTATGTATTTTGCGTGACTATTACGTAATTGAATTTATATTTATGGTGCTACATACATGCATCGTGTATACTGGCGAAATAGAGTGGTACTGTATGTAATACATGTAACATCAACTATAGTAATTAACTGACAATTGGCTTCGTAAAAAAACGCACACTACATGTTACATGCACATGCTACTTTCTGTGACATTCTAATAATTATCGACACAACAGCTCCACCCACCGTCCCACCCACGATCCTGCCGAGGGGATACCAAGATCTGTCATCAAACCAGTTGAGGAAGTTGTAGTACCCGTTCATGGCCATGTAGTGAGTTGCTCGATAGTTGAACCTAAAAACAGTGTTCATAAACATGAACATACTCGCTTAAGAACATCAGTGTAGCTATAAAGTATTAAGGACTCAGAGCACATACGAGTTATAAGATGCACACCTTGTTACGTATTCTATATGAACGGAAGTGTGTGCATTCTTACCATGGATCAAACTCGTGGATAATGGACTCAAATCGAATGACTGCAAACAACCGACTGGAGAATGCCACTATGCAGGCCAATACCAGGATCACCACAGTCAGCAACGACTGAGTACCAGTGACTACATCTATACTCCTCTGTTTAGACTCCTCCAGCAGTTGGCCACCTTTCTTTAGAGGCTTGGTTACTGCTTTAGGAGCTTGCTGCTCCACAAGGGCTTCCGAAACGGCTACTGGCACTGGTTCTGCTATATCTTCCATTTTTATGTAGGAGATCAAAGTCCATGTGAAGTTGTTGCAGTTGAGGCTTGCTTTCCACACGTGGAAAAGCGAAGGCAACAAAAAAAAAAGGGAAATTTTAGACCAACCCCCTTTATTTGCAATTTGACGATCGCTACCTGTTTTGTGGGTTGAGAGTGCTTTTCTCTTTGCTTTCGACTTCAACGGTGCATTACTGTTGAATCATGGCCGGTATGCGACCACCTGGTGGTATGGGGATGGGGGGGTTTCCTCCAAGCTACTATGGACAACATCCAGGTACGTTAGTCTAACGGTTAGACCTGTCTCAAAGTTCAATTTAGTAGTGAGAACACTGCTCTATATTTAGCTGCAGGTGGTCATTTCCGTCCTCCTGGGTATCCACAAATGCCGTCCTCGAATCCATCATTTCAGGTACTTACGTATACGATTGATCAACATGTACTTAATTGTTTGTACCAATCTTAAACAATAATGGCTCATATGCGACTCGTACTATAATGCTGTGCATGTATTAAAGTACACTTCTCTCGTTTTCAGAGTATGACAAACCATTGGAACATATCAGCGCCCCCTCAACACCCTGGCTATCACCACCACCCACACACCGTCACAAGTCACAGCTACATGAGCGGGGGAGTGTCTACCCCACCCAATGTGGGGGGCCCACCAGCAGTGATGGGTTACATGCCCTCTGGCATGTCAAAACAAAAGCACACTCCTCAAGCTTCAAATGCTAGCAGCGGACAGTATGGGGTGAGAATTTAATTCTGCTCTCCCAGTGTTGTGTCAAAAGTGGATGCTTGTGTTACACCAGTATGTTTTTTAAGCGTGTACCGTAAACATTTTATTATTGCATGCAGGCATGTGCTAAATGGCTAATATCCTCCAAAATGAAATCAGCGAACTAACGGTCGGTCTTTCCGCAAAAGTTTATACCCTCAAAACATAATCGCTAGCCTACATGTATACGGTAGCTATACTTTAAAATAATAAATTTCCACCCAGCAACCTGGAGTGCAGCAGCCCAAGGCCCCTGAGAAGCCCCTCCTACCCTACATGAGGTACAGTCGCAAGATGTGGGAGCAGCTCAAGTCTGAGGGGCGGAGAGTGTGGGAGGTGAGGACACACCCACGCAACCTCCTCACAGCCACATAATTATTCCCACACACACGACACTTAATAATAATGCCCGTGCACATAATGTTTATACTATGTCTTCTTTCCCCACAACACGAACACTCTATACCTTGTCTCAACACGTTCTCGGAGGGAAATGGAGGATATTCTCCCTGGCTCAAACCGCCCCTCCCTAAAATTTGTATTCATATTACGTAAACAAAGGCAACCCCAAAACCCACAACATACACCTAAGACCACCTAATTAACAAACACTTTCTGCATGCCCCTGGGTTCCTCCACACTCCGTGTGCCTTATTTCCCCCCTCTACTTCAAAATCCTGTACACCCTGCGTGACATTATACACTTAGTCCCCCACCAATTGTGTACACACACAGGTACATACACCATCACTAGCTGCGCACACACACACACACACACACACACACACACACAGGTTGGTAAGATCATTGGTCAGAAGTGGCGTGAGCTCTCAGAGGAAGAGAAGCAACCTTTCAACGATGAGTACGAGGCAGATAAGGCCAGATACAATGAGCAGCTGAAGGTTTATCGAAACTCGGTAGCCTATAGACGATGGCAAGAAGCAAAACAACAAGGTCAGCAAACAATGGTGTTTTAATGGTATTCTTTTTCAATACTTCCCCGTGTAGCTGAGACTGCAGCTCGTGAGGCGGCCAATCGAGAAGCAGCTGGTCTGAGTGAATACGGCCCCCCACCCCCTGCTGTGATTGCCCCACCCAGACAGAACAGTGCTGAGGCTAGGCTGCAGATGATGCAGCAAGAAGAAGATGATGAAGGTGAATTAATTTACAATTTGTATGGTTTCTAAATGTCCGCTCCTCTGTAGATGAGTACATCACCAAGAAGCAGTTGGCAGCAATACGTTTCCACAGAAACCATCGTCTGATGCTGGAGATCTTCGGTGACACAAAAATCCCCGACACACGTTCTGTTGTGACCAATTCACGACTGGTGGTCCTACGCAAGCAGGTCAACTCCCTTCTCCTGCATCAGGTAAGGCAGTCTAATAATTATCGCTTTTATGCTTGTTGTTACATCATTTTCCAGAGGAAACTGGAGTCCGAGATCAAGGGATTTGATGATGTCTACAAGGCGAAGAAAAGAGCATGCTTGGACAACTCTGAGAAGTTCAGAAGAGAGCTAAAGAGGGTAAGCTAAATTAAATGAGCCTGTTGTTGTGATAATTATGTTGCTTTGGCCCTCGTAGCTTCACGAAACCCCACCCACAAGTTGGAAGAAACCAGCGCTGTCTCTAGCCTCAAAGGATTTGCCAGAGCCAGTGTCAGATCCAAAGTATAAGACATTGTGAAAGCAAGAACATTCTCAATCATTAATATAACACTGTTGAGCTTCACTAGCATCAAAGATCACTTTTGATTTTGTGATGTCATTGAGCTGTAATTGCCATGCGCATTGATTGGATTACAATGTAGTCGGGTAAAGAAATTTATATAAAATAATGGGCGGCTAACTTTTCAATGTATACATATTTTCGTTGAACTGCTTCTTCTCAACTCATCAAGCAAAAAGCATCATGTCTGGACGTGGCAAAGGAGGAAAAGGACTTGGAAAGGGAGGCGCCAAGCGCCATAGAAAGATTCTCCGTGACAACATCCAGGGAATCACTAAGCCTGCCATCAGACGTCTGGCTCGTCGTGGTGGTGTCAAGCGTATCTCTGGACTGATCTATGAGGAGACACGTGGTGTCCTGAAAGTGTTCCTTGAGAACGTCATCCGTGATGCTGTCACCTACACTGAGCATGCCAAGAGAAAGACTGTGACTGCTATGGATGTCGTCTATGCTCTGAAGAGGCAAGGACGCACTCTGTATGGATTTGGAGGCTAAACATCTCATTTTCAACTGAACTCAACTGGTTCTTCTAAGAACCACCACATTTCATTAAGAGTCACCATTTCATTTTTTGTCTTTTGTGAATTAACTACTAAATAATTCAGTTTACCAATGTTAACAAGTAGTCTATGGTGTGACATTAGTGTCAAGATTAGGGTGATTTCAATGAGGGTGTTGTTTTCTGCCAGTGAGGGTGCTTGCTAATCTTATGAGGATGCATCAGTTTCTGCCAGATCTTATGAAGGTGTGTTTTCATACATTGAGGGCTAATCTACGATGAAGGATTGAGGGTGCTCGCTAATCATATGAGTGACTCTGCAGAGTGTGTACATTGATCAAACAAAGCTGAGAAGGTCCTTGCTTGTGAGACTGTGTACCATGATGTAAGTAAACACAAAGCAGGGAGTCCCTTGCTTGCAATAATACTATATACACCACACATGCAATGTGCGAACAAGAGTCCCTTGCTTGCATGCTCCCTAGCTAGACCTCAAACAATAAGGACTTAGGTTGCTATACGATTCGCTGGGGAAAACACCAAAAAGCTAGCTTAGCTACTTCGCAGCGTGCGAGGAGTAGTCTATGTCAATGTAAATTAATCACTGCATGCATGTAATGAGGGGGACTCTATTAATTATCTCTTTATGGATCCATCTTACATGAGACATAAACCCAAAGTTGAAAAACAGCTGCATGGAAAGTCTGCACGAAATATCAATGTGTTTGCAAAGTTTTAGACTTTAGTTTATGTCACTCAAACTACGAGCTACAGCTATGCTAGCCTCGACTCCAGCCCCTTGAATAGTGCGCCTTTCTCAGCGGCCTGGAATCGAGGCTACAGCTATGCACTCCTGATTTCATGGTTGTCTTGTGCATCGAATTGTTACTAACTCTCATTTGTATCAAGTCTATATTATCAATCATGCAGCATCTTGATTGAAGTGAAGAAAAGCCACTCACTAGTCACTACCGTCTGAGCTACCGTATAGCGGGTAATTTTCGGGGGACAAAATACTCGTGGTTCAGCAATATTGAGACATTTCGTGGGTAATATTTTCGTGGTTGCTGCTTGCACTACAGGTAAAGGTAGGCAAGGTCGCTTCATTCGTGGGTAAAATATTCGTGGTCAGACCTCCAACCACAAATATTTTGTCCCACGAAAATTACACGGTATCTGCGGCGATCTATACATAGATCTATATATACCCATATTTGGTGAACCACACAGAAAAAGTATACACCCCTATTTTGCACAGTTCAAACTTCAAGCTGTGAATGTCAGCAGGCTCAACAAGGAATTGACATTGTTTTTTTTTTTTTGTTTTTTTTATGAAAGATTTAGCAATTAATTGCAAGGATACACAAATAGCTACAAAGCTAGGGTGAAGTGAGTCCTATAACATACGTTTTAATAGTTACAACATGTCAACTAGATGTGAATACAGATGAGACTTAAATGAACTTATACTAGTACAGTCTACTAAAGTAAAGTCCTTGTGGCTAACCAGCCTATTCCATATTGTGATTGCATGCGGAAAAAATGAGAATTTGTAAAAGGATGTTCTACATTGGTAGGGGACCAGAGTAAAACAGTTAACAGTTCTACTACTGTACGTCATATTTCTCTTGGTTGCTGGGTTGTTTGGGAAGTCAGTTAGATTGTGTAGTATTTTGAAAAGGTGGCAAAGCACCGCAGCAAGGCGCCTCAGCTGCAGAGAAGGAAGCCTGGTCAAGGTGAGTAATTCTTCACTTTTCAAATTCCATTTCTTCAGACAGACTCTCATAGCAAATCTCTGGACTTTTTCTAAATTGTTTATTTCACACTTGTGAAATGGGTTCCATACAGAGGATGCGTATTCCAGATGTGGTCTCACGAACGATGTATACAACTTTAACAGTGTTGTTGGAGAAGAATTCTCAGAGAACCTGCGATGTAGGAGACCTATCAACTTCCTTGTTTTATTACAAATCGTATTGATGTGAGTGTGCCAGCTCAAGTCAGCCGATATGGTAATTCCTAAATACTTGTAGTTAGAAACCTGCTGCAGTACATAACCATTTAGAAGTAGAGTTGGAGCCTTCAATGAGCGCGATGTTTTCTTAGAAATGGACATAAACTTACACTTGCCAAGATTAAATTCTAATAATTTAGTGTTCAAAAAATTTGAGACTTTAGAAATGTCCTTTTGAAGATTCACGTAGTCATTAGTAGATGTGATAACTCTGTATAAGGCCATGTCATCAGCAAACATATTTAGCTTACTGTCTTGAGAAATAACATCTGTGACTTGGTTTATGTACGTAATGAACAATAGTGGACCCAAAACCGAACCTTGGGGCACACCTGAGAGAACATGTAAGCTGTCTGAGTTACTGCCATCAATACCCACAAACTGTTTCCTCTCCAGTAAGTAGCTATGCACCCAGTTTAGTAAATATTTGTTAAAATTAAGTGACTGTAGATGTTTCAGAAGATTGACATGGGGGACAGTATCGAATGCCTTTTTGATATCAAAGAAAACTACGCATACTTCTTGACTTTGATCCAGGGCTCTACTCCAGTCTTCTATCACCTGTATTAGGGCTGAGATAGATGAGCGTGATGACATGAAGCCCCACTGCCTTGGAGATATAGGTGCCTGGTCGCACAGGTGTTCCTGACAAAGAGACTTAACGTGTTTCTCTAAAATTTTGCTTATTGTAGGAAGTATCGAAATTGGTCTATAGTTACTAACATGAGTGGGGTTGCCTCCCTTCAGTACAGGAACAACTCTAGCCATCTTCCAGGCTGCCGGAAAACATCCAGTCGAGATAGAGGAATTGAAAAGAGACGTGAGTGGGGCACTAATACTTGCAGCAGTGCTCTTTAGCATCTTAGCAGCTACGCCATCACAACCCATAGATTTTCCAATTACAAGTTTGGTAAGGTCTTTAAATACTTCCTCTTCAGTGCACAGTAACTCTTCAGGACACCCAGAAGGGATCATGTTGCCAAATTGCTCCATGGAGTTGTTAGCCTGTAAGGGAGGGCAGTTACGATTGTAACAAGAGTGGAAGAATTTATTAAAAGCTTCAGCTTTGCAAGTTGCTTGGTCTATAGTTGTGCCACTCTCTTCAAGGGTAGGAATAGAACAAGTTCTCCCATTTAGGGTTTTCACAGTCTTCCAGAATACTTTTTTATCCTTGGTATTCAATTGGGAGAAAAATTTGTTCTTGCTTTTCCTAATCATTGCCACCACACTATTTCTCTGAACTCTGTATTTCTCCTTATCCCTATGACAGTTAGACGATTTAGCTCTGTGAAAGTAAGTGTTCCTCCTAGTTATCCCTTTAATAATTTCTCTATTGATCCATGGGGTTTTACTTTTCACCTTGATAGTTCTACATGGAATACTGAGTTCCATAATCTGCAGGAATAGTGATTGCCAGGCGAGTACACTGGAGTTAACATCATTAGGATTTAGTTCTTCTTCCCAGTCTATCATGTCCAAGAGCTCATTAGCACGATCAAAGTCTGCTGCCGAATATTGCCAGATTTGTTAGTTAATCTCTAGCTCTCAGTATGTGACCTGTACTCTGTGTATCTTGCTATCTAGTCTATACTGACTGTGTGTGTATTCTAGGTAGCCTCGATTCCAAGCCGCTGAGAAAGACGGCCTGGTATACACTGTTTACGCATGCGCCAGAATTACCCAGAATCTGGGTAATCGTAAATTGCAGTATATTTATCAGTATTCTTATTCCGCATTAGTTTGTAAAACATTGATATCCGTTTCATTTAAAATGATGTCATTGAAAAAAGAAATCTAGTCCAAGTTGTGTAATGGCTGCTACCTTCTCTTCTGCTCTCGCGTACGCGTTATCCTGTGTTGGAAAACCAGGTCTAGTCTTGAAAGACAAGCAGCTGGAGGCGTTGAAGTGTCTGTACGCGCACGCTGGTGTTTATGTGGGTACCGTACAGACCGGCTATGGCAAGTCCCAGAGCAAGTCCATCTGCTTTCCAGACACTCCCTTTCTTGATTGATGTGAAGCTTGACAGGACCAGTGTACCTCTCTCTGAAAGAAGTGTTGTGATGGTGATTTCTCCTCTTGTTTCTCTGAGTGAAGCCATCTTCAAAGTGTTGGTGTGTCTGTTCGACGTTCAGTGCCATTCTCTCTGGAAGGAAGTATTGTTGTGACATTTGCCGAAAATTAGTCACAGAGTAAGTACGTGGTATCTGATCCGAGAACTGTGTGGCCTGAATGTGTTTACAATCCGAGGGACTTGTGTGTATCCGATCCGAGGGACTTGTTGCTTGAGTGTGTATCCGGACTTGTTGCTTGAGTGTGTATTAATGGATAGTGCTTTCAATGGTAAATCTATTGTGTAAGTCAATAAGTAGTCCTCACATTATGTTACGTCACAGCCACTGTACTTATCCACATTCATTTATTTTTTACCCACAGGTTTAACTAATTTCTTATGAGATTAACTGTCGCCTGAGTGTGTATCCGATCCGAGCCTCAAGTTAATGAATAAATCTACAGAGCTGATGTTTTACTTAGCTGTCTCTGTCTACAGTATATACAGAGAGAGGTAGCCTCTTCTTTTTCTTTTTTCTGTTCTTTATCACAAGATAAAAATTAATACTGTTTTAACGTTCAATGAGATAAAATACGGTAAATAATAAATTAATTGTCCACCCACGCGCCAACAGTAAATACCAGGCAAGGGGCTGGAGTCGAGGCTATATTCTAGGATATGTAGCTATAGATGACACAGAAATTAATATTTTACGTCTCCTCAGATAACCCTAAGCCTTACGCAATAAATACAGCACTTGATAATTTCCCAAAGCCATGGCTGAGAAAGAAGCTCTGAAGAAACTCAATTCTCAACTCGAATGCTCCCTTTGTCTCAACACCTTAAAGCAGCCGAAACTATTGCCTTGTTTTCATGTGTTTTGCAAGTCGCCGTGTCTGGAGAAACTAGTGACCAAGGATGGACGCTCCCTCACTTGTCCCACTTGCCTACACATTGTCCCATTGTCGAAGAGGGGAGTGACTGGACTGCAATCAGACTTCCACATTGACCACTTGTTTGAGATAAGAGATGCTTTTAACAAGGCCGAAGGTGATAATGATACGAACTGTGGTAACTGTGAAAATGGCAAAGCCACTGGGTACTGTAACGACTGTGGGGACTTTTTATGTAACAAGTGTCAAGCTGCTCATAAGAAAATAAAATATCTACGGAATCATAAACTACTTTCACTCGATGAACTCAAAGCTCAAATGACTAGCCTGGTCCCTCCCAAGAAGGCTATCCCCCATTGCCCCAAACACTCGGAGAGTGACCTTAAAATATACTGCGAGACCTGCTCCACTCTCATTTGCATAGACTGCACCATTCGTCTCCACAAAGACCACAACTACGATCTGGTCGCTGATGTGCTGACCAAGCACAAAAAAGAACTTGTCTCCAGTCTCAAACCAGTCAAGGAGAAGCTGGATAGTGTACAACGAGCTCTGAAGGGCTTTGACACAAGAGCCAAGGCAATTCGCAATCAGAGGCCCACAATTGAAGCTGATATCCACAAGAAGATTGACGAACAACATCGACTGTTGGACCAACGAAGGGCAGAGCTTGTTGTAGAGCTAGAGGTGCTGACTCAGCAGAAGCTAGAGGGTCTGGCAGCACAGAGGGATCAAGTGGAGATCACTCAGGTGAAACTGGCCAGCTGTCTAGAGTACGCGGAGAGCGGTCTCAAAAGAGGCACAGATGGTGAAGTACTTGAAATGAAATCTTCCGTTCTGAAGAGAGTCGAACAGATTTCCATCGAATTCAATCCTAACACTCTTCAGCCACAGACTGTGGCTGACATGGAACTGCTCACTAAAAGAAAAGAACCTCTCCAACAAGCTTGTCGATTTTTCTTAGAGATTGGTCGTAGTGGTTTGTTCAGCAGCCTTACGGTAGAAGATGGTCTGACAGACGCTACACCTGAAAAAGAAAACACTGTAGTAATGAACAAAAGCAAACTCAACCTTAAAGCTGAACTTGTGCGTATTGAGAGTAAAGACACATTGAAATGTAAAGTGGTTGAGCACCAACATGACCAGCAACGCATATCAACTCAAGCAAAAAGCATCTGCATGTCTGGTGGATCTGGACGTGGCAAAGGAGGAAAAGGACTTGGAAAGGAAGGTGCCAAGCTCCATAGAAAGATTCTTCGTGACAACATCCAGGGAATCACTAAGTCTGCTATCAGACGTCTGGCTCGCCGTGGTGGTGTCAAGCGTATCTCTGGACTGATCTATGAGGAGACACGCGGTGCCCTGAAAGTGTTCCTTGAGAACGTCATCCGTGATGCTCTCACCTACACTGAGCATGCCGAGAGAAAGACTGTGACTGCTATGGATGTCGTCTATGCTCTGAAGAGGCAAGGACGCACTCTGTATGGATTTGGAGGCTGAACATCTCATTCTCTTAATTGTCACATTCCATTTAAACTCAGCTTATTCTTCATTAAGAATTACCACTTCATATTTGTCTTTTTATTAAGGATCGACCACTCACTGAATTGCTTCATGTCACATTGCTACATACATGAGATAGTAAATCTACAATTCTTTGTACAGTGCCTGTGAGCTTGCATGTGTATATAAAGTCAATAATTATTATGCTGTAATGCCAAAGAGTGTTGTGTTTATAGTAGATCTATCTATCAATCCATTCCTCCTGGAAACAAAGCATGCATGGCCAAGCAAGTGTTAGAACGTGCTGAAGTACGTTGTTGTTTTACTTTAACGAGACAAATCTCACACGCTAGCTGGCTAGTCCCTTACATGCATGGTCCTAAATTGAGTCGTTATATATAGGTAAATTATTTCCTAGCCTATATATAGTATAACAAAGGGCGTATAAAGAAAGTTTACTTTTATATGCCCTTAGTAAAACGATTGACTAAATTAGGACCACCACGTAACACTTTTAAATGCATGGGGAAGTGCATGGCCAATTTAACAATGACAACAGCAAGAAAAAGGAAGGCCTGCTGGGAATGAGGCTAGGGAAGCACCAAAAAGCAAGAAAATTCATATTCCAATTCGTTACAACATCATTCACACGTAAATTGTTCGCGTATAAAGATCTATAGTTTTTCCACGCTATTTAGTGTTTTTCCATTTTTTTCTTTGCTTCCTCATTTCATCTATTCTTTTTTTGCTACCTTTTATTTATGTCATGACATCAGCATGACAACAGCAAGAAAAAGGAAGGCCTGGGAACGAGGCTAGGGAAACACCAAAAAGCATGAACATTCACTCCAATCCGTTACAACGTCATTTCACGCATAAATTATAAAGATCTATATATAGTTTTTCTACGCTATTTGCTGGTTTTCCCGGCCAAATCCTGTAGCAATGTAACCATAGTTATATATGGCACGCAACTACCCTATATAATTGCAGGAGTACATGAAGGAGAGTAAGCAACTACTATACAGCCCATACAAATGTGTTGTTATCTCACAATTGTCGGATTGTTATTTATAGTTATTAATGAGTCAGTGCGATCATCTACTAAGAAACTGATAACACAAATTGTATGATATTAAGTATAGGTGATCTAATTAGTATGCGTCAAGTGCATGTAAATTTAAGTGAAAACAGTTGGTTCTAATCAAATGTAAACCGTCCTTGTTGCCCAGTGAGTGGGCAGATCAAAGCAATCCAGTGCTCAGTATATGGCATGTTGCATCACTGCAATGCACTGGATTATATGCACTTGCACTGTGTGTAAATCCAGTAGATTTCTTTAAGAGATATCCATTTGGGACTTATGCCCCACCATCCTACCCAATACTCAGTTGGTCCGTTTTATAGGCTACTACCTTTACAACTACTAGTGGGAAGAAAACCTAAAAAATTTACTATGGAATTCAGCAAAACTAATGAATACACTAAATTCCTTCAAAACACATGTCTTTTATTACGATTTATATGACCAGTCAGACGAGTTTAACGTCATTGGGCAACAAGTTCGTTATTGCCGGCGCCCTCGTGCAACATGCCATATATTGCACTCTGGCTGGGCAATAACTAATACTTGGAGGTTTACTGTATGTAGTGGACATTAAGTAATCAAGGACAAAGTATGCTGTATGGTGATCATTACCAGCTCTAGTGCTCAATAGGCGGGGCGGGCGATGGTTGTTTCTCGTGTAACCAAATCTCAGACAACATCATCTAGAAGTATAATAAACTGCCAATTCACAATCATGCACATAAATGCACTGGCATGTATACATGTATATACAAAAATAGTCATTCTATAAATCCTACAGAATCAGTACGACTTCACTGACACCAAAAATACACGTAGCATACATGCATATACGTAAAAGTTTTCAAACAGAAGTTTGGTATGAAGATCGTCGTCTGTACATTACATTAGTATATCCAGTGGCTGTTCTTACGCCTCGATTGCCATTACGCGGTTCAGATTCGGATTGTTGTGGGTCACTGTTGAAATGGTGAGCTGATTCAGTAACCTGCAAATCATGTTCACTTCTCAGCCCATAAACAAGATTGGTCTCCATGGTTTTTTGTTCAGCTTGTAACTGATCCTCGTCTCTGAGCCCATACGAAGCATTTGTTTCCATCTCAGTAGCAGCCTCAGTAAGTTTGCTTTGCTCTTCGAGCGAGAGGACATGATCATACTCTGTTGTAGGGTAATAGAACACTCAGTCAAACACTTAAATATATCACTAACCTAACACGAACTATCAGAATACTACATTACTAATACATTACGACACCTTAATACAAATGTAGAAGGTGCTTCTGTTGAATTTGCTAAGAAACACAACAATTACGGAAATGCGTTCAATTAATACAGTGTCTCCTTATATACTCAGAGTGAACTTGCTTACTGTGTTCATCCTCAGTGATAGCGACTAGCTCCATGTTCAATTCCATGTAGCCCACCATGATACTTAAAACTTTCTCCAACTCGGTTGCTAGCTCATCAAAGGATGGCCTCTCTTCTGAATCCTCGTACCAACACCTGGTCATCAGTGAGACCCTGTAGTGATACGATCAGCTAGTTACAACATAGACAAGGCAATGTACTTCCATACAATACTAGAATCAAAGCATATTATTATGATTTGCCATGATAATTATATACTAGTAGAATGAATTGGTATACATAACTTAAAGGTGTTCCTTAACTGCTAGTGTATCAATGTTTATACTTACATCTCTGTAGAGCAAGCAGTATTCTGGGGAGGTTCCAATCTCTTTCCCTCTCTGAGTAGAGCCACTAGGGACATTGGGTCCACTCCAGGGTAGGGGGTTCGGCCACCACTGAAGACCTCCCACACGGTTACACCATACGACCACTGCATTATTGTGGAGACAACATATACAAGGCTAGACTAATGTAGTCGTAATGTCAACCAAATAACGTATATGCTTTGAGGGCACAAAACTGAAGTCTATATAGAGCAACAATAACAATGTTACATTAATTCTGTAGCTGAATCCGTTCGTACCGAGCACCACACGATGTTTATTTTATTGCTACCATAACTAGAGCATCATACATACCACATCAGTTTTCTCGTTGAAGATAGCATCGCTTAGACTCTCCATTGCCAACCATTTGTACGGCAGTTTAACTCCCTCAGCTTCACCCTGTCTGAAGTATCCTTGCGTATACATATCCTCAGCCAAGCCAAAATCACCAACTTTGAGGTCACCGTTTGAATCCAACCTACATATTCAATGAGAGTAACTCACAATCTATTGAAGATTTCCTGTAACCTGAACTATACATTATATTGATAAATTATATGCAAATGCTTAACGTTACTGTGTGCACATGCACAAGACTACAGTCTAGTCTAGACAAACTACAAACCAATTCAGTGCCTCACATGCAGTTCCTAGCAGCCAGATCTCGATGGACGAACTTGTGCCCAGCAAGATACGCCATTCCAAGAGTTATCTGATGACACATCTTCAACAGCAACTTCCTCACAGCAAACACCTACGTACAAATTGTACACGAGATAATTTTGCATAATTATGAGTTAAGATTAGCATATAATTATAGTAACAAAAATTAATTACAACACATACGTAAGTTGATAGGCCTTGCAAAGAGTCATGTAGTTTTGTAATGAAATTCCTAACTCATAATTATTATTGACCCTCGAAATTCCTGGAGTTTGCAAAGCCTTTGCAAAACATCTATAAAAGCGTTGCACGTTGCACGTTGCACGTTCTTTATATCAGTACTAATACAAACTACAATGTGTCACTATTTTCCATATAAGGAACGCACAACACGCAATGTTTTAAGTTTTATCGAAAGCTATATAATTGTTTAGTATTATAAGAGTGACCAGCACATAGGGTGACCACAATAACTGCATGATTGTGCTAACACTTGCTCGGCCGTACTGAATTTTCATTTTTGGCATGGAATTCAAAATACCTTCTCAGAATCCTCTCCCTCTGCCAACTCTAGGTTAGACCTCTCTTTTTTCAAATAGTCTAGTAGACTCCCGTTCGTCATATAAGGCATCACCATGGAAACACCGGATCCGGCATCAAGACACACCCCAATCAGAGGCATGACGTGAGGGTGGTGGAATTCTTGCATTTTGGTGATCTCACTCACCATGCTCTGTACGTCATTCTGAGTGAACAGACCTGGGGAGGGGGGGGGGGTATAATGTACTCATAAGTAGCTATAGGACTTGTGCATGTGTCCGCTCTTAGACAAGAGAAAGTTTGAAGGTACACATATAAAATCTGCCGGGAGACTTGTTTCAAAAACGCACGAGTATATATGAAATATATGTGCTTATAATTTATAGTTAACCTTTTAGTGTCTTCAAAGCCACACCCCTCATGGCAACGTTATTCCAGTCCATTAGTAATCCTTTGTACACAATCCCAAAGGCTCCTAGAATGATGGGAACAAACCAAACATTATCAAACTGCCAGAGATGGACAAGAGAATGAAGTCTGACAAGCAATATTCTTGTAATGTGGATCCCATGCACTTGAAGGTGTTCAAACTATAATTATGATAGTTCTTGGTTGGTAACTATAGTTCGCCAAAGAAAAGTGGGATCTATCCATTACGTAGTTACCTTGACCAACTGCATCTTGCAATTTCAGATTAGAGCTGGGAATTCTCATTGATTCTGGAACATACTTCAAAATCTCCCGCGTTTGATATTCTGCAGAATGAGAAATGCATGAGATTGATTTGAATGCCCATACACGTGCAACATACAGTATATATACATACCTATAAGAGTTCCTGGGCCAGACAACTTCCTCATTCTATAAAAGGTTTATAATGGCAATAATATACACAGCACAGCAGCTACACAGTTCAAATACTATACATGCAGACACTGTTGGGGCACCTTTTCTACTTTTATGGCTCAGCCATCGTAAAGAGCTCACCTTATAGTAGACACTCTTAACTTTTTTTCTTTGTTTCGTACCGATCTTCTCGTACAGAGACAGCAAACTATCGCCAATATAGCAAGAGCAGCCATAACCATGACAGCGGTGACGCTGATAATCACAGGGTCACCTCCCTGACTGATTGACCGAGCCGTGGACACTGTTGGGTCTAGGGATAAAATCAGGCAATTATGTATAATTGTTATATCAACAGAATGGCAATAACTACAGAGGAACTCAAACAATTTGGGGACAATATACAAAGCATGTAATTGAAGTTATACAGGAGAAAGAATTGTACCTAAGCCTATTTCCTTGTCATAAAAAAGTACACTAATTTTGTTACGGGACTACTGCATATTACACTGAATATATACACACCAGTAGATCTACCAGGCACACATACATATACCCAGGGCTTACTTTCTATGCATGCAGGTTCTGTGGCTGTCCAATTTCCAGTGTCACATATCCTATAGCTAGTGGCATTTCCATCCAGCCTGAATCCATCGTCACAAGTGTATGTTGCAACAGTTCCATTCGGTCTAGTGGCATTAAACAGACTTTCCATCATATCGTATTCCAAGACACCGTTGTCAATTGGAGGCAGGTCACGGCAAAAGGCTACAATAATGAACAAAACCTTGAGTTTTAATTTGAATTCAAAAATCAAACTAGGTAAAAGCCAAGTACCAGAGATTTGCTTGGTAGAAAATAGAGGCTATATATGTAACAGTGTCCCACATATAGCTTCGAAATAATTAAGACCTATATAGACGACTGTAACCTGCCCGGAAATATTTGATTATTATACTTTTACTAGGCCAGTGCGAATATAACAATTCTAGGTTTATAATAATGTAAATAATGCAGCAATGAACCATACCTATACATGTCGGCATTGTTCCCAACCATTCACTGTTGTTACATGTCCTGTTTTCATCTCCAGAGAGAGTGTATCCTTGATTACAGGTGTGAGTGGCAACAGTACCATACGGCCTCAGAGGGTAACCATCAAAACTATAGGAGATGTTTCCATTGGACAACGGGGGAAGATGATCACACTGACCTGCGTACATTCAACATCAGCAACATAAATTATAACAGCAGTCTAAGAACGTTTCAAATAATAATCTAAACTCTAAAATCAACACTTTTTGGGGACCGTCTAAGAACCCAGAAGTGTTCTACACCACTTGACCTGCATGCATACGCATGTAGGTTACTTGAACATCAATTAAAAGTGGAACCAATGTGGATTGGGACCTAGGGTTGATTTCTATGTATAAGTACCATCAACTGCATGGGTATATATAAACACATATTCTTTGAACTGCAACAGCAATCATTAGACGTAAATCATACAATCGACAAACTATAGAAAGGGGCTTAATTTTCGCCGTTTTCGTGGGTTGGCAATCCTACACGGAAATTAAGTCCAGGAAATTGTTCTTTAATTAGCTATAATGTGCAAAGATTAAAGGCATGGCTTCCGGTAAGCTGTCTCCCACGAACATTGTGCAACGAAATGCTTTTAGAGGCCATTCCACGAAACATAAGTGCATGCGCATGCCTCAAAAATTTCGCACTATACGGTATATAGTGATTGTAGGGACACATTAATGATAATTAAGCGTGACAGCTGTATACGTACGTACCTTGATCGTCTATAATGGTGATGGTGTAACTTTGTCGTGGTAGATAACAGTTTTCACTAGCATCACATTCAACAAATATTTCCAATTTTTCAATTGGTTCCGGAATGTCATCATCAATTATGGGCACGATAAATCGATTAACGGGAGCTGAATTACGGCGTCTCCATCTCATGTTACTATTGCCTGATCCTGGGCGTACACCAGTTAAAGTATAGTCCTCTCCTGCATGTGGAAAAAATGTTTGGTGGCTGCCTGAATCTACAACATTCATTGTCTTTTAACTAGGATTTAATTGGCATGCACTCCATGTTCACAGTAGAATAAGTTCCTAATGTCTGTGTTTCTATGATGGTAAATAGAGACCCACAAAAACGTTTGCAATGTGCTATAGGATTGGCTGGGGGAAACACCAAAAAGCGTAGAAACAAGAAAGCGGACTGGGGCAAGAAGAGCATACTACACTAATCCGTTACATATCTAAGGCTACATGTATGTATACCTTAATTTCTTGGCTGGTAGTTTTTCTATGCTATTTTTGTGGTTTTCCTGGCTAATTGTTCAATCTATGGTCCGACAACCGTGCACCTAACATTAATTTTTGCTGAATCAGCATTTTCATAAAACTTGTCTTTAGAGGTACGTGTTGCACTCTTCTTAGACTTAGTCCTCTGTCTTGTATTGTTAGGTCTAGTAATAGGAGCTAACTCTCTCAACAACATCTGTAAAGGCAAGTTTTATTAAATGCTGATTCAGCAAATCGGACCTCCTCTGGGGTTCTTATTCTATTGGAGTGGTGCCGTCATTAATTAGGAAAGACGGTAGCCTACGTATTTATTGCTCGCCCTACATTATTTTACCTTCTGTTGCAGACAAAT
Organism: Halichondria panicea; assembly: GCF_963675165.1. Classification (NCBI taxonomy): domain Eukaryota; kingdom Metazoa; phylum Porifera; class Demospongiae; order Suberitida; family Halichondriidae; genus Halichondria; species Halichondria panicea. Next base: position 2,150,256 of record NC_087387.1, read on the forward strand.
TTCTAGTAACAGCAAAAGCTCTTGTTACTGTTGAACGGTCCCCTCTTGTTATCAAGAACTCCATATCCACTTGACCCACTGTTTCCAAAACATTCATGTCTTGAGCTTCAATCCAAGCCACTGCAAGAGGAAAGAAGTGAAGTGAAATTAAGGACACATTTTAGGTGGTATAGAACTTACGTCCTATTGGTTTCATCGCAAATGGAAGAGGGTAAGCAAATGAAATTTCCTTGGCAAAACCGTATGCATACCCCCAGAACGGTACATCACCAGAAAAATGTATATCAAATGCATCTACTCCGAAGACTCCAGTAGCTCCCCGCCCACACACCATTGATGCAATACAGTCCACACTACAATCGATGGTAGTGAAACCATCAGTTGGTGTGTATGCATCTCCATTGACTAGTAATCCTTGAGTGTTTGGTTCGTAATCACTTTCCCGGAGAGTATAGCTTAAGGACACAGAAGAAGGATCTGACAGACTTGTGAGACTGTACCGAGTTAGATAGGAATCGACAGGTGGTATGTACACCATCGACGGACTGATGATTAGATTAGTGAAGTTCAAATTATCGACTGAACTTCCAAGGGTGTAGCTCATCACTGTAATCGGACGTGTTGACTGGACGCTGCAAAATGTACGACTGTTATGTGGTGTTCTGCACTCAACATATTGGCCTCGATTTATAACAGCGGTCATAGACCGACCAAAGCCTGATAGGAGGACTCTTCGACCATTTCTACTAGCAGAGACTGGCTCACATAGACAGTTCACTTGTATAGAGGCTTCCTCGCTGACAGTACCGATTCTATATACTTCACCACTTTGTCGAAATCAAATGGTGCAAGAAAAAACATATTACCGTACGTTGGGTGTGGTGGAATTTGTTCTACCAGATAATCGCAAGTTCCATCATTGGTAGGTTTTCCACATTGATGGCCACTGAAAACAGACAAAGGTTTGTCAGATGTAATGATAGAGCTGGTTAAATCATTCATATTACTAAGCATCAGAGTGTCGAAGCGATTGAAGTGCACTCCGTATGTCGATTCTACCCGAGTGTTAGTGATAGCAGGGTTTGGTCTCACCCAGGAGGGATGAAGCTGTCTTTGTGATGTTATCATTTGAATACGTGTGTCATCCTGACATGGTGTGATGAGAAACTGACTCTCAAAAGTTCCTCCACCGTTTGCATCTGACGAGAATATAAAATATTGGTAATCTTTCGCTGTTGGAAACTCGACACAGTTAATAGCCATGAACGCATCAGCGGAGGAGGCCATGTCATTATTACTACTGAGAGCATATACGGTGAGCTCATTATTTGGATTATTTGCAGTTAAAATCAGTCCTTTTTGTCTATCATTTGTAGATCCATCATTATCGCCGTCACTCTGTACTGATAAGTCCTGCCGTCCGTTACTCACTCCACCAGCTTGCAATTGAATGACTGTGAAATGCCCCCTCTGTGCTGTGCCAGTACGAGAGAACAACCCACTGTCAGGTGATACCTCGTTGAATCTAACCAGGCCAGGAAGCCTCGTTTCAATAGTGAAAGCAGACACATCTTGTTCCGTCGTAATATAAAGTGATATTTTGGACCGTCCAACAGCATTTCTCATAAATGCAAAAGCAAATTTATTGCCTCTGGTTTTAAGAGAATTGGAATCTATGGAAATAATGTCATTATGAGAGGTACATACTTTGTGACCTGTAGGAGGTTTGTTATAATGATAAACTTTTTTAGAAAGCTGTTTATGGTCTCACACTTATACATCATCCTGTACTGAGGTGGTGGTACATCGTAACTAGGGTAAATACATAGACACTTACTATACACAGGTGCCTTGCGGGAAGCTCTGATTTAATAAATTGTTTATGTTGAATTTTAACGTGAAAGAAATGAAGAAAATCTTACACGATAAGATTGAGACACTTATTAATTTGCACTATCAATTACAGCAAGTACCGGTACTTATAGCCAGTCAATCGACAAGCTTATAGCTATATACGTTGTATAGGGGATCATTGTGTAACTTACATCCAAGCTTATAATTCTGTATTATAAGTACATACAGTCATATGAAATGTATATAATTATACCATCAAACCACAAATTAAAGCATGTACGGGCGATTTGGAAACAAGTGCATGTAAGTGAAATATAGACACAACTATCCACATACCAGGGCTCTGGATTTTATACAGAGGTAATTTATGACCCAGTGGATAAATAAATAAATAATGCAGCAATTAGACCTACCTATACATGTCGGCATTGTTCCCAACCATTCACTGTTGTTACATGTCCTATTTTTATTTCCAAGGAGATAGTATCCTTGATTACAGGTGTGAGTGGCAACAGTACCATACGGCCTCAGAGGAAACCATCAAAACTATAGGAGATGTGTCCATTGGGAAACGGGGGAAGATGATCACACTGACCTGCGTACATTCAAAGGTTAATCACAGTGCATGGAACCTCTAAATGGTCACACTTCTGGGAACTATAATTATGGAGATTGATCTTTGTGTCTTGATTTCAGTGGTTAATTTCTACGTGCTTCTATTTTGATTGAGTGACCTGATTATAGAAGTGCCTTGTCTACATGCATTTAGTTACATTGAACATAAATCACTAATATGCATACAGTGCATGGACAAACTAATGAATGTGGGCACACACAACATAAGATGATGAGCATGACAGTGACGTACGTACCTTGATCGTCTATAATGATGATGGTGTAAATTTGTCGTGGTAGATAACAGCTTCTATTGTCCTCACATTCAACAAAAATCTCTAATACTTCGATTGGTTCCGGAATGTCATCATCAATTATGGGCACGATAAATGGAGCAATGGGAGCTGATGTATGACGTCCCCATCTCAGGTTACTTTTGCCTGTACCTGGGCGCAAACCAGTTGAATTATAGTCCTCTCCTACAAGACAAAAGAAAATACTGAGTTTAATCTCTCTACATGCAATACATTAGTGAACACATGCATGCACTTTGTAATCTAAAGCTCTTGGACTGAGTATCATTTTAGAGCATGGACCCTGCGAAAAATTTCTCCAACATGTACATGAATAAAAAGAACCTGCCAATACCTTCCGTTGCAGACAAATCACTAGTGACAGCGAAAGCTCTTGTCCTCACTGAATTGTAACCTCCTGTTATCATAAACCCCATATCCACTAGACCTACATTTTCCATAACAGTCTTGTTTTGGGCTTCAATCCAGGCCACTGGAGAAAAGGAGTGAAGTAAATAAGGGACACATTACTTTTGTGTGTATAACTTACGCCCTATCGGTATCATCTCAAATGGTAGAGGATAAGCAAATGAAACATCCTCAGCAGAACCGTATGCAAACCCCCAGAATGGTATATCACCAGAAAATCGTATATTAAAGTTTCTTTGACCTAAAAATTTAGTAGCTCCTAGCCCTCCTAGCCCACATAGCACTTTTCCAATGCAATCGATTAAACCCTCAGATGGTGTGAATACATCTCCGTTGACAAGCAATTCTGGAGAGTTTACATCGAAATCACTTCGCCTGAGAGTATAGCTTAAGGACACAGAAAATGGATCTGACAGACTTGTGAGACTGTACCGAGTGAGATAGGAATCGACAGGTGGTATATACACCATTGAGGGATCGCCGATTGGATTTGTGAAGTCCAAATTATCGACTGAACTTCCGAGGGTGTAGCTCATAACTGTAATCGGACGTGTTGACTGGATGCTGCAAAATGTACGACTGTTATCTGGTGTTTTGCACTCAACGTATTGGCCTCGATTTATAACAGCGGTCATAGACTGACCAAAGCCTGATAGGAGAACTCTTTGACCATTACTACTAGCAGAGACTGGCTCACATAGACAGTTCACTTGTATAGAGGCTTCATTGCTGACAGTACCAATTCGATATACCTCACCACTTCGTCGAACATTAAATGGTGCAAGAAGAAACATATCACCGTACGTTGGGTGTGGTGGAATTTGTTCTACCAGGTAACTGCAAGTTCCATTATTAATAGGAGTTCCACATTGATGGCCACTGAAAACAGACAGTGGCTTGTCAGATGTAACGATAGTGCCAGTCAAATCATCAACATTGCTAAGCATCAGAGTATTAAAACGATTTAAATGTAGTCCGTATCTCAATTCTTCTTGAGAGCGAGTGATAGTGGAGTTTAGGCTCACCCAGGAGGGATGAAGCTGTGTTTGTGATGTTATCACTTGAATACGTGTGTCATCCTGACAGGGTGTGATAAGAAACTGGCTCTCAAAAGGTCCTCCACCAGACGAGAATACAAAATATTGATAATTGGGTGCTGTTGGAAACTCGACACAGTTAATGGCCATGAAGGCATCAGCGGAGGAGGCTATGTCATTATTACTGCTGAGAGCATATACGGTGAGCTCATCACTTGGATTATCTGCAGTTATAATCAGTCCTTTTTGTCTATCACTTGTATCATTATCGCCGTCACTCTGTACTGATAAGTCTGGTCGTCCGTTACTCACTCCACCAGCTTGTAATTGAATGACTGTGAAATGCCCCCTCCGTGCTGTGCCAGTACGAGAGAACAATTCATTGTCCGGTGTTACCTCGTTGAATCCAATCAGGTTAGGAAGCCTCGTTTCAATAGTGAAAATAGACACATCTTGTTCCGTCGTAATATATAGTGTTATTTTGGACCGTCCAACAACATTTCTCATAAATGCAAGAGCAAATTTATTGCCTCTGGTTTTAGGAGAACTGGAATCTGTAGAAATAGATTTCATCACATGAGAGGTACATACTTTGTGACTTCATGATTTGTACGTTACTTTTTATGCATGGTCGTGATCCCCCTCTGTAACAGCTAGGTGATATCTTAATTATCGATCTAAATACAGTGGAACCTCCATAAACGGACACCATTGGGGAACAGCCATTTGGCCGTTATAGAGAGGTGGTCTTCCTTGGGAGGTTCTGATTGCCAGCTATTTATGGTCTATGAGTCATTTCTTGCTGCAAATGAATCTTGGAGCTTTGCTAACTGCTCTTTAGCTCATACAAGCTTTGAAAAGGCTGTAGAGACAAGCTACAGCTAGGTTTTCACGATTGTGCAAAATAATGCTATCTCAGCAATAATTTCTGAGTGTGGCTGTCCGTTCTGGGAGGTTATTTTCCATTGCTAAAGCTGGTTGGGGACTAGAAAGCTACTCGTTATATGGAGTAGAGAGGTGGTCGCTCCTGAGAGGTTGCTTTACATTGTAGTTTCAATCCGGACCTGAGCTCTTGGCTGTTATATAGCATGTGGTTGCTCTTTGGAGGTGGTTGTTAATGGAGGTTCCACTGTACCACCCCATGTCAAACATCCTATAATATTATACCCTGGCCTGCATGTATCAATGTCCACAGAAACTAGAACTATAAGTTCTCACTTGGAGTGACCGGCCTAAGTGCACCACAATCTATACCGTATAGTGGGTAATTTTTGTGGATTCGTTAATTTAAATAGCTGATTTTCGTGAGTAAAAATTTCGTTTGCTTTATTACGTGCACTGTAGTGCATGCGTTGTTAACCACGCCTATGTTTTCATGTGGCAGTAAACTAATGACGTGACAAAAGTATAGGATATACCACACCTAAGAGGAGGATATGTACCCATATATCCTCCGCTACTGTGGTTACTCCGAGGCGTAGCCGAGGGGTATGTAACCATGGTAGTGGAGGATATATGGGGTGCATATCCTTCGAGTAGGTGTGGCATATCTGACTTATACCACGTGACCGCAGCACTATAAAAGGACCTCCCCCTAGCAACAATTCAATCCACGATGCAGACTGCAAAAAGAACAAGGCTGTGTGCCGGATTTTGCAGCCGTCAAAGAGCTAGTTGAGCAACGTGTTGACTCCTACAGATGCTCAAGAGCTTCGATCACTGGTCCAAGTGTTGACCATTCGACGTCCCTTACTGGAGTTGCAAGCTCTTCTTGGATAAAATGCACGAAGCTTAGCCATCTTGTTGGGAGCAGCTTCCGTATTTCTGCTGTCACTTTGAGTCTTAGTACCGTTAAGCATGGCTCTTTTCTCTTTGCTTACTTTCTTGACAAATTAAAAAACAACTTGAAAACTGTGCATGCCTGGGGCTGCATAATATTTTTCTATATACCGTATAGCGCGAAATTTTCGAGGCACTTATATTTCGTGGATTGGCCTCTAAAAGTATTTTCGTTGCACAATGTTCGCGGAATGACTGCTTACCGGAAGCCACGCCTTTAAATCTTGCACGTTATAGCAGGTAAAGAACGATTTTCGTGGACTTAATTTTCGTGTAGGATTGCTAACCCACGAAATCCACGAAAATTAAGCCCCTCGAAAATTTCGCGCTATACGGTATCTTACAGCTGTTAACCAATGAAATCAATTAGTGGTGACGTAAGTGTGGTATAACTATAGCTTGCAAGCGCTCAGTTATGTGTTTCATGCATTGCCACTATCAATATTATCATGCATGCAGCAAGTACTGGTAATTGTATAGTCATTCAGTCGACAAGCTTATATAATTATAGGTATATACAGTGTAGGAGATCTAATTTCTAAGTGTGGAACTTTGCATACATGTACTTGTATATACGACAATTGTACGTATACATATACAGTGTACTGAAAAATGTAACCAAGTATAATAATTATAATAAATACATACCATTAAGCCACAAAATAAGTTTTAAAACATGTGGATGTGTTTGAAAGAAAGCAGCGACTGCTAGGAAATGTTCGTCGATAAATTTTGCACTTGTTAGAAGTGAAATAGGCATGACTATCCACATACCAGGGCTCTGGATATGACAGACCTAATGGTCTCAATTAGAGTATTATATTGACCCAGTGGATAACATTTTAAATAAATAATAATGCAGCAATTAGACCTACCTTTACATGTCGGCATAGTTCCCAACCATTCACTGTTGTTACACGTCCTATTTTTATTTCCAAGGAGATAGTATCCTTGGTTACAGGTGTAAGTGGCAACAGTACCATACGGCCTCAGAGGGCAACCATCAAAACTATAGGAGATGTTTCCATTGGACAACGGGAGAAGATGATGACACTGACCTGCGTACATTCAAAGGTTAATCAGCAGCATTATACAATTCGATGGAACCATAATCATCTCTAAGTACAATCAACTATCTCTACATCAGCACCTTTGGGACCTATGGAAAGCATCCTCTATACATTTAGGTTTCCTGAAGTTCTACTGGAGTGTCTTGATTATAAGAGGTGTCCTAATTTCACTAATTTTAGGGGTACCACTGAACATCAATCATAGACTACTATGTATAATCATAATTATACAGTCGACAAGCTAATGAATGGCAGAACTATACAAAAACTGCAAACCGTGCAGATAAGAACCTCACTATATATAGAGCTGTAGTAAGTTTTTTGTAAATACTGTTGCTATTTACGAATTGGGGAAAAAGTGTACAAACAAGTGCAAAAAAATATTAATTTTTGTGAAATGGCTCGAGTACCAAAAATAGACTAAGTATTGGTTATTTTATAGTTATAGTTATAGTTGAGATTGGCATGGTTCGAGTGATATAGGATACAGTTTTACGTACCTTGATCGTCTACAATGGTGATGGTGTATCGTTGTCGTGGTAAATAACAGTTTTCGTTAGCCTCACATTCAACAAAAATCTCTAATACTTCAACTGGTTCCGGAATGTCATCATCAATTATGGACACAATAAACTGATTATTGGGAGTTGAATTTCCAGCTCTCCATTCCAATTTACTACTATTGCCCAGTGTACCTGGAAGCAAACCAGTGGAACCATAGTCCTTTCCTAGAAGAAAAATGATAACAGTAACCACCCTACACGTTTTATTACGCTCGGGAGACTACAGTCCCTTTGGGCTTTTAAATCCACATATAAATTATAGTGTCTAGATATACTACAGATTTAGTGTGAATGTGCAGGCCTTGCCCTCGAGGCTACTAACTACCGTATAGCGGGTAATTTTCGTGGGGTAAAAAATTCGTTTAACTCGAAAACGGTGATTTTTGTGAGTAAAAATTTTGTTGAGTCTCATTGCCTCCATTGCATTAAAATTTCCTGGAGGTCAGCTTGCCCACGAAAATAACGAATTTTTTACCCCACAAAAATTACCCGCTATACGGTATACAATACAACAAGTTTATTGTACTTGGTAACAGGCTATTCGTTAATTCCATGCTAAAATACCTCCTCAGAGCCATGTATAATAATTATAAGATCTTCAACTATGTAGTAAGTAATATTTAACAGTACATTGTATTAACACAGAATAATCCTCTTACCTTCTATTGCAGTAATATTTCTAGTGACAACGAAAGCTCTTGTTCTCAGTGAAGTATCTCCATTTGTTACTCTGAACCCCATATTTACTAGACCCACAGTTTCCATAACGATCATATCTTGAGCTTCAATCCAGGCCACTAAAACATTCAAAGAAGTTATTACGGACACGTTTATACGATATAGCTAAAACTTACGTCCTGTTGGTATCATCTCAAACGGTAGAGGGTAAGCATATGAATTGTTCGTAGCAAAACCATTTACAAAACCCCAGAATGGTACGTCTCCAGAAAACTTTATATCATGATTTTTTGGGCTTAAGAATCCTGTAGCTCCCTGACCGCACGACATCGATCCAAAGCCCTCATTGCAATTGATGGTAGTGAAACCATTAGTCGGTGGGAGTACATCTCCATTGCCAATCAATCCCTCTGTGTTGGGTTTGTAATAATCTCTTTCCTGGAAAGCATAGCTTAAGAAAGCAAAACGAGAATCTGACAGATTTGTGAGACTGTACCGAGTCAAATAGGAATCAACAGGTGGTATATAAACCATAGAGAAATACTTGAAAAGTTTATTATAGTTCATTACTGTAACTGGACGCGATGACTGAACGCTGCAAAAGCCTTGGGCCTGTGATCTACATTCAATATATTGGCCTTGATTTATAGTAGCAGTGAAAGAGCTACCAGATCCTGAAAGGAGCACTCTATTGTTACTCGCAGAGACTGGCTCACAGAGACAGTTGACCTCAACAGAGGTTTCATTGCTGACAGAGCCTATTCGAAAAATTAAAGATATTGATGCAAGAAAAAATAAATCACCGTAAGTTGGATGAGGTGGAATTTGTTCTACAAGATAACTACTGTCTATTAGAGCGCCACTGAAAACAGATAACGGTTTGTCAGATGTAATGATAGTGCCCGTCAAATCATCCAAATTGCTAAGCAACAGAGTATCAAAGCGATTGAAACGCAGTTCATACAAGGCTTCACCTTGTGGATAAGTTGTGTTAACACTTGGACTCACCCAAGAGGGGTGATGATGCACTTGTGAAGGTTTCACTCGAATAGTTGTCTCATCTTGACAGGGTGTGATGAGAAACTGACTCAGAAAATCACCTCTGCCAGTTACATCTGATGAGAACACGAAATATTGGTAATCTCTTGTTGTTGGAAACTCGACACAGTTAATAGCCATGAAGGCATCAGCGGAGGAGGCCATATTCTTATTACTGCTGATAGCATATATTGTGAGCTCATCACCTGGATTATCTGCAGTTAAAATCAGTCCCTTTTGTCTATCACTTTGATCAATATTTCCATCAGTTAGTACAAATATTATGCTTGGCTGCTCGTTAACTTCTCCAAAAACAACTTGCAATTCAACAACAGCTGCCCCAGGACGAGAGTACAGTCCAGATGACGTTTCGCTGAATCCATTTAGGCCTGAAAACTTCGTTTCGATAATGAAATTAGACACCCTTTGTTCAGTCGTAATATATAGCAGTATTTCAGCTCGTTTAACACTATTTCCCATAAACGCAAGAGCAAATTTACTACCTCTGGTCTTAGAGACATTTGAATCTGTAAAAAAGAAAACATAATGAATGTTGCAAGCTGCGCTGTGCTAATGCCTCTCGGCATATTTTACTTTGCTTAAAAAGTATGGAGTGTTACAGAAGAGGTAATTGTTATGTTCCGAAACAATTATATGGAATTCCATATTAATCTCAAGAGTGTTATAATTATAGAAATGGAAACAGATAATAATGAAAGCACCGCAGGTGCTGATGCCTCGGTGGAGATGCCAAAGCTACATAACATAAAGCTACTAATAGCTTAATTTTATACACATGATGAACATTTTTTAATTTGCATGCTGCATGCAAACTCAAAGAGTGGGTAATGATCGACCATGATTGTTGTTAAAAACGATCGATGCTAAAGTTCAAGTCTAAAATTAATGAGCCATCAGCAGAGCCTTGCAGCTTTCTTCTCACTCTTGCAGCTACCAATAGCTAGCGTTCTAGTGCAGAGCTAACTACTAAGTAGAGTAGCAACACTCGGTAAACAAGTTTGGCTACGTGCTCTTCTGAAAAGGCTGCATTGGCATTCCAAGTAAGCAAAACTAGGCATAACTCGAGAACGAAGCATTATTTTGAAAATCCACAAATTAAAATCCAAGAAAACATGACTAGAAGAAGCCTATAAAAACTCTTACTTGTACTTCATTGATCCTTGAGCAGCTGTAGCAGTCTACACATACAGACAGACACACACACAAACACACTACCGTATACCTCGCTTGTGCATGCGCACCGAGGCATAATTATGGTGGCTTGATGAATGTTCAAGGATAGAAGTATATAGATTTAAAGTTTTAAGGAGTATTTTGCGTGCAGAAAAAGGGGTGTATCTGCAATAGGTTAAAGTTCGCAATTTCTTGTTTCCACGCTTTTTTGTGTTTCCCCTGATGGCCAATCCTAGCAACCGTTTTACGTTTTTTATCCAGATTCCCTTTCTTTTTTCAGAACAGAAGTAGTACGTTTCAATAATGAATACATAAGTCGAACGTCAAGAAGCAGTACAAGTTAAATATGAGAAGACATGCAGGACTGGAATAAACGCATACCGTCTTTCTTCTAACTACAGGACCACTTTAATAGTAGAACCAACTGTCAGTTGTGTTCTATTTATGAACCATTTCTAGGTGTTTAGCTAATTATATAGGCTTGAAACCCATCACCCTTCTTTTGGTGGACAGCCACACCCATAAGGTCTAAGAAACAAAGTGTACATTAACTGGATTTTACATAATTACCTGTCCAGTAGTAGATTAGCTAAATGTCAGACTCAGCTATAGATCTACTTACTGACTTTACTTTTTATACTCGAGACATAGTTTATCATTCTCGAAATAACAGCCATGCAATTACAAATTGCCAGCTATTACCGTATAGCGGGTGATTTTTGGGGGGCTAAATATTCGTGGTTGGCAATATTTATCGTGATTGCTGCACTGCAGGTAAAGGTAGGCAAAGTCGCTTCATTTGTGGGTAAAATATTCGTGGTAAGACCTTCAACCCCGAAAACCACGAATCTTTTGCCCCAGGCTAAAATTAATTACCCTCTATACGGTATTATTCCCCGCATTACTCCTCAGTTTAAACCTTAAGTACACCCCAGAGTTATCAATCAACGGTACATGCATGGTGCTGTTTGGAATGAGGGATGACATTATCTTAATTAAGTTTGTTACAGAGTATGTATCAATTAACAGTGTGCATGAAGCAATAATGGGGTACATGAATGGTACTGATTGGAAGAGGGATGAAACAAACTTAACTATTAATGGATATAGTTTCTTCTCAAATTCCTGCAATCTATAAGCACCACTCTATATATGCTGTGTGTTCTTCAGGGCATGTCAGTTGGTTACTGTCTTTGAATTATGCACGCAACATTCATTAATGTTGCGTGCACGTACAATTTGAATTATTAATTAAGAGAGGTGAATGGAAAAGGATAATAGGAGAATTCTATGGGAATCAGAGAATAGAATAACAGGAAATGTCTTGAGCATAATCTATAAAGGCCTAACAGTCTGGGAATGCACTGGATCAGACTGCTGCTTGAAAAAGATGCTTAAAGTTCAAAGTTTATAATTAATGGCTGCTCTGTGCAGCTTAATTTGCAGCTCTTTCCTCACTCCTAATCTAACAGATTTTGCTATGCACGTGTTTGAAGAACCTGCAATAGCCATTAATAACTTAAGAACGAAGTAAATCCACCAACGAATAAAATGTAGCTAAAAGCCTATAATTATCCCTTTACCGGTCAATCGTTTAATTCGGGAAAAGGGTCATCACTTTAGTTTGAATTTGAATTTGTGGGTCAGCCCAACCCACCAACTTAGCTTGATTTGATCATTCCAATGAAGACTTGGCTTAGAAGTAGTCTCGAATTCCAGCCTCTTTGCAAGCTAATTTGGGGAGGGCGTGGCCAGACTAGCTTAGAAGATGGGCGTGGGTCAATGGTTGTGCACACACACACACACTAACCAGTCGATTATGCCTTGCTGCTTGCCTCGATGGAAGTATGTGTGGCCTTTAAAAGCTGTAGCTGGTCTAAACCTTCAATTTGACTGGTAAAGGGACACAGTAGGACACACAAAAGCCTGGAGAAAGTAATATTAAACTTGGCATATTTAAAGGTGGTGTAGATGGAAGCAGTAGCCAACAGACAATGGCTAAACAGGAGAATAAGCAGTTAAGAACACCTGAAAAAAAAAGAGTACAATGCTTCCAGAGCCATCCAGTTTCAAGTGTCTAGCAGCTCAGCAAAACTAGTACTTCAAAGCTCTCACAATCTACCACACAATCCAATATCAACATTGATCAATATTGACAAGTGAATAGCATGCTCCTTTGTTGTTGTAATATTTACAACAATTTGACCGGTAAAGGGATATAGAGCTCTTATCTGCACTTCAATTGTAACTGTCGAGCAGCTATAGAAGTGGTGACACACACAAACACATGCATACACACACTGTATACCTCACTGTGCATGCATGACAACACCGAGGCATAAGTATGTATGTGTATGTATGTATGTACTATATCAATGTTTCCAAATACTCACTCACTCACTCACTCACAATTGAAATAGTCCAATTCTTCAAATGATAATGAAAGTTTATCGAGTACCGTATAGCGGGAAATTTTCGCAGGTGCAAATTTTCGCTATTCGGCTAGAGAGCCCTCAAAAGAAATTTTTGCAGTTGTAATATCCGTATTCAATGCCAGAAAACCACACCTACCAAGCGTTTTGCATGTGAAATACCGGTGTGTTAGCTTCCTTCGCAGACTCTCCTTTTTCTGTTCTTTGTCACTATACGAGATGAATTGGAGGAACAAAAAAAGGAAGAAGGAAGAGACAAAGAAAAGGAGAGCCTGCCTTGCTAAATCGCGTGACGTTAGACAAGTGGTATACAAGTGAAAATGAACGTGGGCAGTCACTAGCTGGACGGAGCCTGGCAGGGCAAAAAACTACAGCATGCCTACGCATTCCATACTCACCATAGTATAAGTATAATTATGCTCTCACACATAAAAGCTGTAGCATCATAGATAGTATGCCAGAATCAAGTGTGGAGACATCGTAGACGAGGGATTACCTAGTAAAGATTAAAGATCTAGATCTACTTTTTCCTGAGTTCAGAACAGACCCAGAGTAGATATAATTCGCAAACAAGGTATACGATAGTGTGTTTGTGTGTGTGTGTGTGTGTGTGTGTCTGTCTGTCTGTCTGTCTGTGTAGACTGCTACAGCTGCTCAAGGATAAATGAGGTGCAAGTAAGAGGATTCTAGTAATGTTTTCTTGGATATAAATTTGTGGATTTACAAAATAATGCTTCGTTTTTGAGTGATGCCTAGTTTTGCTTACTTGGGAATGCCTTTTCAGAAGAGTGCGTAGCAAAACTTGTCCATGCACCGAGTGTTGCTTTTACTTAGTAGCTAGCTCTGCACTATAGCTAGAACACTATAGCTATTGGTAGCTGCATGCATGCAAGAATGAGAAATGAGCTGCAAGGCTCTGCTGATGCAGCCATTAATTTTAGACTTGGACTTTTGGCATCGATCTTTTTTAACCAACAATCGTGGTAGATCATAACCCACTCACTCTTTGAGTTTCCCTGTGATTCTGGATTCTGCCTGCGCATGCAGCAAAATAAAAATGTTGATCATGATACAGTAGAACCTCGCTAATCCGAATAGAGCCGGACCAGATCCCATCCGAATACATGAAAATTCCGGATTAACAGATTTCATTATGAATATCAACGAAGAGATACTTTTGTACATGTATTATGATATTACTGTAGCCAGAAGGGAAGCTGCTAGCTCTCCAATACAGTCAGTCTTGTGAGCTCTCTCTTTTTTTTCTTTGCAGTGGCCATTGTTTGAGCAGTTTATTAATATTAATAAAATTATTGCTGATTCAGAAGAAAGTTAGATTGCGCATGCGCAATAGTATATTCTATACTGACAGCCCTCCTCTTTTTCAGTTTGCCGTTTTGTCCGGATTTGCGAGGTTTCAGACTAAAGAGGTCCGGATTAGCGAGGTTCTACTGATATGTGTACTTTATATGTTATGCATGTAGTTTTGACACCTCCACCGAGGCATCAGCACTCACGGGGATTTCATTTTTACAACAGTAACAGTCTACTCTAGTCTTTCATACTTCCTCTACTGACTAAAGGTCTCACGAAGGCTGACTCTACTGTAGCCTCGTTTCCAGCCTCGTTGTCTCTAGCTAGGCCGCCAACTAGGCCTGGTGTTGATTGTATCTGGGCGTGTATCTGAAAAGAACAGAAAAAGGAGGGCCTGCGAAGGAGGCTACTGGTTGCGTTGGCCCAGTTTGATTTTCACGTTAACTGCTCTGCATGCCCTCGAAAAACGTGAAATTTTGTACTGCTAGAAATACGGTATCATAACGAGTGCTGCAAGTTGCGCTGTGCTAATGCCTCTCGTATGTCAAAAACTATTAGAGTGTTATAAAAGAGGTAATTATAGTTTGCTTTGATAATGTTCCGCAAGAGTAGATAAGAGTAAAGTGTTGCAGCATTTGCCTTGTATTGCATCATCACTTGACAGTAATCAGTACTATGTTAGCAAACTTCCCAGAAGCCACATATGCTGATTGGGCAATTACTGAGTTACAAACCACAAACCACATTACTCAACAGGACTCGAATAGTGACCATAGTGATGACGCAATTTAAGGCAAATGCGGTTTCACGTTTACTACAGGAGTTCAACACTCTTACTCTTGTGTTACGTTATTATGTTGTATATAATGTTAATTACGTTATTATTATTGTTGATTGCAATTGTTCTACACATGCAGCAGTCATATTATAGGAGAGGAGCTGAATGGAAACAGAAGCCTATTTGATGGCTTGATGAATTATCTTTAAGGATAGAAGCACTAAACTGCATGTTATTATACATGTACAATGTAGAAGGTCAATGAATCATGTCTGGAGTCATGTATGACTTTTGTTGAAATGGCCATTTGATGCAGGTACAGTAGACTCTCGCTATTCCGGCTCCCTGAAGTATGGCCATCTCGATATACCGGCCATTTGGCTTGGCATGGAATGCTAGCTATATGTTTACTGCACAAAACTCACCCTGAAGTACGGCCACTCGCTATTCCGGTTACCGGCCAGTGCTGGCTGTCCCAAACAGGGTTTTCAATGTAATTTTATACGTGTATTACGGCCGGATATGACGTTTTGGGTGTGGTTTAGCAAATAAAATTGAATTACACTTAAATAGAGAACAAAATGATTCATTATCCTACATTATCCTCGAGACAAAAACCGCAAAAGTAGTCATTAGATTTGAGGTAAGGTCGTTTTTAAGCCGCGGCTATTTCCTGAGCTGCAGCCACCTCGCTATTCCGGCCAAGCTGCATGGTCCCAAGGGTGACCGGATTAACGAGAGTCTACTGTAAGTTGGATGTGGTCCCACCATAGATTGAAGAGAAAGGGATTGGCAACGGAGTGCACTTCCGGTACCATCCGTGTTTCGCCTCGAGGCTTATTTCTAACGTGGGAGTCTAAATCATGAGAATTGTTTTTGCCGTCTGTAAAAAAGTCTACGAGCAGTTCTACTGCTATACATCAACTTCACCTCATTTGTGTGGCCATTTGATCAGAGGTTTTTCATGCTTGTGTTCCTATAGCACCTATATGATATAGCTAAAGTTGTGTTACTAAGTAGTGTGTAGTGTGTCCCACCCAGTACCTCTAGCTACTTCACGAAAATCAAGATTTCATTTCCAAATGAATAATTCTACATGCATGGTAGCATTGTAGTGTTTCGTGGCTTACATGGACCTCATGAAAAAGAAGAAATTGTCGATCTCACACATGTGCATGGGATGAATGCACATGCGCAGAAAAAGGGGTGTATCCGCAATAGGTTGAAATTCGCAATAGCTGCTGCATTCTGGCAGTACAGCTTTGTAGCTCTTTTCTGACTCTTGTAGCTAACAAAAAGCTAGCGCTTTAGTGCAAGGCTAACTCATAAGTTGAATAGAAACTTTATGCAAACAGATGATGCTACAAAAGAGTCTGAAGAGACTGCAACAGCATTCACTGCAAGTATAATTAGCCATTCGTCGCATTGCTACCATACCGTTGAGCTAACTTCGATCCTAGGCTGAGTTTTCGCTTTTATTTCGCCTATCCGTTTTAAAAGCGAAAACTCTGCCTGGGATCGAGGCTACAGTTGAGCAGTTACAGCTGCACACCTTCGTGCGGCTAGACCTCGAGGCATAATTATTACACAAAGAATAAACTGTGCATTTCCAGATTATCATGCAGGCCTTTCACTGCAGTATAATTATATTGAACATGAGTGAAATATACCGTATTAGCAGGTTATTTTTGTGGAAATTTTTCATATTTTTCGTATTATTTTTCGTATTGTAATTTTTCGTACTGTAGAGTATCATCCGAATATTAAAACTGCTCCGCAATAGATTCAACGTCACTATACCTGAGCTGTACGAATATTTAAAATACGGGCAGTTCATACGAAAATTAGCACCAACAAAAATTACCCGCTCTACAGTATGTGAATTATTGCACCACAACGTACTGCCAATCCTATGTAAAAACCTACTGGTTTTACACTAATACTGAATTAACATAATTATAGTCCCGTACTGTCAAAACAAAGTCACCACAAAATAAACATGCATGAAGACTTGGAACTCGTGCATACAGTGAAATAGACTTCACATACCAGGCTCCAGATTTATTGCAGCTTGTCGTCTCTGTCTGGTTCTATCAACACTGCTGGAAAAGGTGCTTGTAATGGAAGCCGCAGCGGTAGGTACTCCACAGTCAGGACAGTTGCCATCTTGTACTGCTTTTTGCATAAGTGCAAACAGAATTAGGACACATGCAATAAGCTTATACATCACAGAAGTTCTCATCGGATATAGCAGTTTGTATTGTTACAGGCTAGCTAGCTATAGTCTGATCATGCAGCACTCCTGTTAGATCTTATACTGCGAGCTAGCTAGAGGCTGGAACCACTTGACCTTAGCTAGCTGTGCCTTGACCTCGAGAACAAGCCCCTCATGATATCGAGGCTAGTACAAGAACACTGATTTGATCTCTGCTTCTGAGCAAAATTAAAAGTTAACCTCCTGCAAAATAACGTTTTAAAACTTATAGACACTAAAAACTAGGCTTGAAGTAGTCTGTAAAAGAAGTTTGGAGAAATCCAATTAGTGACCTTAATTAGCTAAGGTCAAGTGGCTCCAGTCCACAGCTATCAGAGGCACAAAGATCCTTCGTAAAAACATGGAGCACTATTTCGAGATTGAAATGAAATCGCCTTTTTTCGGACAAGCTAGACAAGTGGGCCTGGGTACTGAACACACTCCACTGGAAAGCAATAACTACGATTTTACGCGCCTCCTCTAGCTCTGTACTGAAGCTCATGTAACAGGAATTTCAAACAGACATCAAGCCCATTATATTAACACATTGATGTTAAAGGCTTCTCCATAATTTCATCATATCATTGCCAAAAAGGTCCTGCCAAAATGGCTGTCCCTTCCCTTTGGTGTGGTCAGTAGAAACCCTAGCTCTTGGCCACACCTGAAGAAAGGTCAACTACGATAAAAGCCCCAAATGATTTGTACAAAACAACTCTTCAACAAAGGCCATCTCTGTATAAGGGCCAAAACAAAGATATCCGTTAATAATTATCTGTTAATAATTATTCAGGGGCTCTACAGATTACAACTGTATTGTATCCGTAGAACCCCTCTCCTTGTTTATAGGTGCCAACTTCCCTAGCCTCGATTCCAGGCCGCGAAGAGAAAGGCGCCTTTCTCTTCGCGGCCTGGAATTGAGGCTACAACTTCCCCAGCCGAATTTCAGGGAGAAAACATGGGGCCATTAGCCCCAAGCCAAAGGAGTCACATTTTTGGGAATTTAAGAACACACGACTCTGGTTTTCAGGGCAAAGACAACAATTCTTCTTTCACATGGAAAAAATACATGGAAAAAATATAAATTGTTGTGGGGATGCTCTCAATGTGGCTTTACCGTACTAACTCACTGTGCATGCTCATAATTGGGGCGAGCGAAGCGAGTCCCTTCCTAGTGATGAACGTTGCAATTTTGTCTGTGTGTGTGTGTGTGTGTGTGTGTGTGTTGTCTGTGTGTGTGTGTGTGTGTGTGTGTGTGTGTGTGTGTGTGTGTGTGTGTTATGGACCGGCACAATATTTGTTTTTTGTACTCGTGACCCTTTACCAACTTTTACGTGAAAGCTGCGCATGGGCACAAGAGCTAGCTATATACACTCAGAACAAGGCTCTGACAAGCACGCCTACAGCAGGTCAGAGCGTCCCCATCTGAGCCTAAGATCACACAGGCACGCCTGCAGGAGGTCACAGCAGCTTACTTGCCACGTTTCACTTCCAAGTCTTGTGTTTTTGTGATAATAAACCTGCTAGCTCAACAGGACAGGGATCGAGACCAGTCACTACGACAGGTCAGAGCAGCTCAGATGGAGACTTCTGAAGTTGCACAGGCACCTTTAGACAATACAGCACTACGGCAGGTCAGACCAGCTCAGATGGAAACTTCTGAGGCCACACAGGCACGCTTACAACAGGTCAGAGTAACTTACTTACCCGGCAAGGATTGTTCACAGTATACTATTATTTTTGTAATTTGGGTCCAGCAAGAAGTGATAATATCTCCTTGCTCCTAACCTTGCTCCTCATGTTAGTTTGTGTAGCCAGCTCCTTCATGCTGAACTTTCACTCATACATATGTTTCACCTTGAATCTTGATGTTACACCACAGTCAAACAACCCTACACCACTCAGAATAATTGTCACGGATATACAGCTGGCACAGGGAAATCGTATCTAATCCACTGCATCAGACTACTCGTTTATATTCACTGTTACACAATCACTGTTACTAATTTCATTTCATGCGATAAATAAAACTTAAATTACCACATCATGCACTGTACAACAAACACAAATTGCTCGCTCGCCCCAAACATGCTCTGCATGCTCCTAGTAATAATAATGTCATTATTAAATGCACAAGCAAGTGAGCCCCGCCCATTTATTAGATTCGCGCTAGCTAGCAGGTAGCCTCGAGACCAGGCCGATAAAAATATGTATTTTAATTGGCCTGGTCTCGAGGCTAGCTAGCAGGTAGCCTCGATTCCTAGCCTCGATCCCAGGCCGATCCCTACGGTGGCCCTGACTTACGGTGGCCCTGAGCGCTACTCTAGTTGGTAGTTCATACTTGATAGTTCAAATGCGTAGTTGGTAGTTCGCAGTTGCTACTTGATAGTTCAAACACGTAGTTGGCAGTTGGCAGTTGGTAGTTGGCAGTTGGCAGTTGGGAGTTGGCAGTTGGGAGTTGGTAGTTGGGAGTTGGTAGTTGGCAGTTGGTAGTTGGGAGTTGGAAGTTGGCAGTTTGTAACCTTTAAACTTTGCAACAATAATTAGCCTGCTTTTAAATTATGATACTGGCACAGATATCTAGCTGGCCTAAGACAGCAATATTAAATCTTATATGTATACATCTAGGTAGGGAGATCATTTCAAGTCTAATCCTCATGTACCTATATTCCCACATCCCAGCAGGGAGGGGGGAATTATAGAAACAGGTTTTGCATGGCACTTTTAGATTCTATTGAGGCTATTTAAAATTATGGTTAAAAGATTAGAGGCAGTGCAAAGATATATCTATATACAACATTTGCTAACTGCAAAGTTTAAAGGTCACGAGCTATATACCAACTGCCAACTCCCAACTGCGAACTACCAACTACCAACTGCCAACTGCGAACTACAACTGCCAACTCCCAACTGCGAACTACCAACTACCAACTGCCAACTGCCAACTACCAACTGCCAACTGCGAACTCCCAACTGCCAACTGCGAACTCCCAACTGCTAACTGCCAACTACCAACTGGAGTAGCACTCAGGGCCACCGTACTGACTCCTATATAGTTGATAGTTCATACTTGATATTTCAAATGCGTAGTTGGTAGTTTGCAGTTGCTACTAGATAGTTCAAACGCGTAGTTGGCAGTCGGTAGTTGGCAGTTGGCAGTTGGCAGTTGGCAGTTGGTAGTTGGCAGTTGGTAGTTGGGAGTTGGCAGTTGGCAGTTGGGAGTTGGAAGTTGGCAGTTGGGAGTTGGTAGTTGACAGTTGGGAGTTGGTAGTTGGTAGTTGTCAGTTGGGAGTTGGTAGTTGGTAGTTGTCAGTTGGTAGTTGGTAGTTGTCAGTTGGCAGTTGGGAGTTGGCAGTTGGCAGTTGGGAGTTGGGAGTTGGCAGTTGGGAGTTGGCAGTTGGGAGTTGGCAGTTGGTAGTTGTCAGTTGGTAGTTGTCAGTTGGTAGTTGGTAGTGGCATGCAGTTGGGAGTTCGTAACCTTTAAACTTTGCAATAGCTTGCTTTTATGTAAGTTAAAATTATGATACTGACACCAATAGATATCTAGCTGGAGCCTAAGTCTAAGACGGCAATATTAATCTTTACATGTTATATGTACACATCTAGGTAGGGAGGTAATTTCAAGTCTAATCCCCATGCACCTATATTCCCGGATCCCAGTAGGGAGGGGGGGGGGGAGGCATTATAAAAACAGGTTTTGCATGGCACTCTTAATTAAGGCCATTTAAAGTTATGGTTAAAAAATTAGAGGCAGTGCAAAGATCTACATACAACATTTGCTAACTGGCGTAGAAGATATAGTCTTTGCTGGCCTCAGACGGCACTAATGTGTGTCCACTAATTAAG
This sequence comes from Halichondria panicea, assembly GCF_963675165.1. Classification (NCBI taxonomy): domain Eukaryota; kingdom Metazoa; phylum Porifera; class Demospongiae; order Suberitida; family Halichondriidae; genus Halichondria; species Halichondria panicea. The sequence continues at coordinate 2,171,487 of NC_087387.1, forward strand.
TAGGGCTTGTACCCATCAATGAAAGCTTAGAGAAACAGGTTTTGTAGAATAATTCCTGGCATTAGTTCGTTGCGAAGTTTAAAGGTCACGAACTACCAACTGCAACTACCAACTGCCAACTGCCAACTACCAACTACCAACTGCCAACTAGCAACTGCCAACTACCAACTAGGAGTAGCACTCAAGGCCACCGTAGCATTCCAAGTAAGCAAAACTAAGCATAACTCGAGAACGAAGCATTATTTTGCAAATCCATGAATTAAAATCCAAGTAAACATGACTAGAAGCCTATAGAAACTCTTACTTGCACTTGTTTCATCCTTGAGCAGCTGTAGCAGTCTACACACACACACACACACACACACACACACACACACACACACACACACACACACACACACACACACAAATACAGACACACACGTACACACACACAGACACACAAACACACTACCGTATACATTGCTTGCGCATGCGCACCGAGGCATAACAAGTGCTCTGCTTGTGGGAGTGGCATTGTAAGGGAAGCCAACACAATTACGTGACTGGTTTTCACTGTGTGTGAGCAGAGCCTCCAAGTATACGGTTTTTTCCGTATTTATACGGATTTCTGTCTTCTAATACGGTTATACGGAATTAACTGCAAAAATACGGATATATGTATAGGATAGACTACACCTAAGAGTAGAATATGCGTCTATGTAACCTCCGCGGTTGCGGTTAGCCCGAGGCGCAAAGCCGAGGGAAGCTAACCGTAACCAAGGCGGTTACTAAGACGCATATTCTACGAGTGGGTGTGGTCTATCTAACTTGGACTTCATTGCGCATGCGCGAGGCGTGGTTATAAAAAGCCAGGTGTTTAGTGCGTAGCAACAGAAATTGAATTTGTGCGAGCTGGACGAGCTGGAGAGCTGTGAGAGACACCAGTTGACAGAAAAAGAGAAGAAGACGGCTTCAAAACAATGAAAAAACTTAGTAAAGCTTGTGAAACGCTTCTTGAAGATACTGGAAAGAACAGACAAGTAAAAAGAACCTAGAACTATGCTAGAACTGACTGCAACACTACAAGAAGAAGAATGAAGCTCTGTGGTGGAGTGGAGGGGGTATAGAGCAGACTGGACCGGCATGGAACCTTAAAAAACTCAATAGAAAGTGTCAAGCGACTGCTAAAGTGTTTTTGATGCTTCCTGGCCCCCCTTGCCCATGCCCAACTGGAAAAAGCAATACAAAGCAACAGTGGACATGGAAAGAATGGATATTGACTGAACAAACTATTGCATTCTGTGTTTTTATAATGTTTTTGTCATCTTCTTGTCACTTTCACTAAAAATTTCATTTCAACTTTTGAGCTAGCCTCGATCCCAGGCCGAGTTTTCGCTTTTATAACGGTTAGGCGAACAACTGGGCCTGGTACTAGTTGTCTGCGCATGCGTCAAATTTTCATTGTATATTTGTGGTCGGCAAAAATATTTAATAAATCAATAATAGAAATTTATACACAGAAAATGCACAGAGTGAGTACACAAAAGATGCACATAGGGAGCTGCTTCACAAAGGCCTGGGGAGTTGCCAGTTGTGCTGCAGCACAATTACAGTGACCCAGGGCAACTTCAAGATGATTGAATGCCTTCAAATTACGTTTCAAAAAGATTTAGCAGGCTGCTGGACTTCTCTGATTCTAGGCCCCAACTCGTAACTCATTGCTTGAGAAAACGTAGATTCTCTTGATGTCTCTGAGCTACCCAGCAACGCTCGAATGAGCAGGTCATACTCCAGTCCTGTGTCTGTGAGTATAGGACAATATTAAAAGAAACCAAAGACGGTTAAACCCTTACCTCAAACTGTCCAGTCTCGTCCGTTAGTATAGCCAAGAGGAGCACTGTTGGGATAGCTGGATATTAGCCATTGCTCCTGTACAGAGAAGTAGACATTTTAAATACGTGTAGATCTATACATATTAAATTTCTCGGTTATAGTGTCATTGTCGACGAGCTGATGATGGCAGCACCAAGTTCTCTAGCTCAAACTCTTCACTTGATCCACCATATTAATGATGAAACTATAGTCTACCTACATTCTTGCCAAACATGAACAAGACTTGATAGCATAGCCGGCCATAGGGCCCACACAAAAATATCTGACCTTAACAAGCTTGACAAAGCTTTATACCTCTTCCCTTGTTGTTCAGTCTTCAGAATAAGCTTCAGAGAAGAGAGAAGCTTCAGCTAAGAGCCATTCCAATCGATTCCAATAATGATAAAACGGGAACTGACTTCTAGTACACGATAGTACACGAATATAAATGTCACGAAAGTGAACGAGAATATCCATTCGTCAGAATCTGACGAACGACTGACGCATGCGCAGACAACTAGTACCAGGCCCAGTTGTTCGCCTAACCGTTATAAAAGCGAATACTCGGCCTGGGATCGAGGCTACTTTTGAGCCTGCAAATTATTTGTCACTTCCTGTAGAATATGCGTCCATTTCCTGTAGAATATGCGTCCATTTCCTGTAGAATATGTGTCCACTTCCTGTAGAATATGCGCCCATTTCCTGTAGAATAAGTACCTTCTTGTAGATTATGCTTCCATGTAATCTACTGTTTTTAGCCAATCAGATCAATTACAGATGATGTAATGTAGTCTAAATACATTATAGATCTAGAAGACTAGAAGTGACCTTTTGTCAGTTTACAGAATAAGTTGACAGTGAAAGGTCTAGTAGCATCCCTACAGCTGTAGTAGCTCTATGCCCTATACTGGTAGTGAGTCTGATACTGAAAGACAGCTATAAATTTATCTTGTAAAGCCAAGTTTCGCTTGCCACCCCCCTTTATTGAAGGGCGGGGCAATTTATACAAAGCCACTAAACAGCATTTCATCTCATTTCCATGTTTTGTACATCGTTTATACTGAAAATCATCATTAAATACGGAAAAATGAGCTGATTAATACTGAAAAGAAAAGTCTCTACTTGAGGCTCTGCTCTAGTCTATATAGCTGAACGAAATGATGCAGTATGGTGCTCTTTCAGAAGGAGATATTATTATGTGTGAGGTAGGAGGACTATTGACGAGAACCCTGTGGCCAAAGGGCTGGCCGTGCATTGTAGTAGCAAGTCAGGAGAGCCGAGCCTTTCCCAATTCTATTCTCGAAGGAGTTAATTACGACTGATTTTCAGAATACCTGCTTAGCTTTTGGATTATTAAGATATGCTGTACTGCCATTGCTGAATGCCACTGAAAGGATGATTACAGATGTTGTCTAAGCTGTCCCGAAATGCTTTCCCATATACAGTGATAACGATCCTCGATATAAGCGAATTGTATTTTGTTTTGCTGGGCATGGAGACAATAATGTTCAAGTTCATACACTGTGATGGAGAAATTAATGTAATTAGGAAAATTATTTGGCCTCTCTTGCCAGAAAACTGTCCAAACTTGAGGCACATACCGAAATTATTTTTCATTGATTCCTGTCGTGGTGAAGGTACGGATATGGCCATACCTAGAGGAGGGGGTAATGTATTTTCCCGTGTGTCAGGTATGGCTAACTACCTTGTTGTGCGGTCAACTTTGCCGACTATATGAAAGCGTTTGAGCAAAGCAATCGTCGTGGAGGTTTTGGACTCCAGCATTTGTAGTCTAATTAAAGAGCAGTTTATTAGTCCAACCAATAAAGGAAAAACATTGGGTACATTCTCATTGAGATAAATCGTCAGGTGAATAGGTTATTCAACTCCCAAAATATTCTAAGAGCACACTCCTTGCCCGGATCACGTCTTCTGCCTGGATGAAGCTCAGGAGCTTGAAGGTACATAATTATATAGAATAATGGAGCTTTGGTGATCACAGGTCAATCCAATTGTGCAGAATTGACAAGTACAGGATACACTTGGAGCTGTTGTCAGCCTTCTATAACTTTTTTGCCTGGTGAGTGTTAATTACCTTTATACTGTTTTAAGGATTTAAATGTCAGTGCATGAGCATACATACTTACGTGATCGTACAGTGCATTAATAGATAATTTCATACACATGTAGATCCGCATTTAGCTGGCTCCATTCCTGGTGCATTACAACCTCCAGCATTTTACAGACGTATTTATACGACATATACCTCTGTTAAATGCTGGAAGTTAGGTTATTTATAAAAAATAAAAATTATAGGAAATACTTTTATAGTTATTGATAAGACTGGATCAAAGGCCGGTATATCTGGAGATTAATTAAGTGCATGTTTCCGGTCCATTTAATCCTGCTAGGTCTACAGCCTCAGAACTGCCTACTTCCTTCTCTACCAGCAAGAGTTATACTGAGTGCTAAATCCCAAATTGTTACCCGAGGCGCGCGTGGGCGGCCACGGGTATAGTACTCGTCTGGTCTGTTTGTTTATTTGTGATAGCCTATTCTACTTACCTGGACGCCATAGCACTGCGTTTACAGCATGGATAGTCTTCACACAACGAGATCTTGGTTTAAGTAGTGGCAGATATTTTGACGTTAAAGCTTCATTGTTGAATAAAAGCTAAGAAGCTTGAACGTTGGCAGCTACTAACTACACGCCGAGGTACCCTACGTATTTACAACTGAAGTGATCCCGTACCAGGAACAATGGTCAACCGGAACAATGGCAAAGGGTAACTACAATAGAAAGCTAGAATTGTGACTGGCTCTGTTAGCTGACTCTGCATAGGATCTTACTGCCATACTTCTCAAGACTCCAGGCTTCTTTTCTGTGATCCTAGACTAGAACCTATAGTCCACAGTGCATATCTCATGTACCACTAAAACTCTGTTCTCATGTTTCAGCGTGGCCTTCAGTCTGGTTTAGTTTTATTCAGCTCCTGAGTTGCTGTGCTAGACAGCTCAGTCATACATCACTGCATTATTGTCATGCATGCACTGCATTATATCACTCTTCTAGTTTTTTAATCATGTCACCAGCCGAGGGTTTGCACTTTAGTGCTCTAGTTAGTACAGCAGTAGCAAGTGGAACCTCTGAAGTAGTAAATCCTTTGGCACTACTATCAGACCTAGTGTCCCAGCCTGATGCTATACAAGATGTCATGTCACAATTACAGGAAGGTACGTTTACTAAAGTTATTCTTTCCCTCCACCCATTTTATTATATTAAATAGCACAGCAATTAATACAAAGCTTATACACATTCATGCCCAATTAATCAGTTTAGTCTTCTGCATAGATTACTATAATAGTTAGCAGAAACAAAATAATTACCTTAAGGTGACATATTTTCACAGGTAGATTTGTTTGCGTTTTCACTGTTTAGCTCATTTTGCTGGTATTAAATTCTGCGTTCAAGTTGTGAAATTAATGTTATTCATAGTACTCGTAAGTGGTTTTAATGAGATTCATTCCATTTTCCAATTATTTGCGATTTACTCTCCTTCGCAGAAATAGCAGAAATTAATACTCGCGAAAATACGTCACCTTAAAGTATACTGGCACACAACAGACTACTATATCTTGTGGCCGCCTATATGTGGGTTAAACAATTGAGCATGCTCACTATAAAAGGGTATGCCCAGGACAGCTCCGACCGGAAGCAACCAAAAAATGACAAAATGGCAACAATGAATTTTCTTGAGTCTTGCAAAAAGACGCCCTTGACAGTAATAATGTTTTAGATTCTTACATTCTTCTTTTGATATGCTTTCTTCCGCTCTCTCACGCTCTCTCACGAGATAGTAGACACAAACTAAAAACAAAAAATGGCTATCAAAAGCAAGAAGTCAGTTCTCAACCTCAAAAGAAGCCTACTGGGGTTCCACAGGAGCTAAAGCTCGACTGAAGATACCAAGCTAGATAAATTGACAGTGGTAAGTGTTAATTGTCTTGCTGCCCGAGGTTCATTGGCCCAACATGAGGATCTGACAAACTGATGTTGTTGTTGAAGATGTGGACATAAGTAAGCTAGTAGTCTATATAGGTCTATAGTAAGTTAGTAGTCTAATGTGATTGCATTAACCTGCGAGCGCTTTTAACATGTGCATTTTGTCAGTGTAAAGGTGTTTTCTGTAATGAAGAGGAGAGTTGAAAGTCTGTAAGGAACATCTATAGTGGGTTCGGGTATCGTTCAAGCACCTCCTAAAGAACGGAAATTGATTGTACTAGTATTTGTAAGTTAAAATAACGCACAAACAGCTGGGTGTTGTGGCTGTGACAGGTGACAATTGAAAGTGGACAGGTGTTTTCTCTGTTCAATTACTAGTAGGTCATTCTGCTCATAGCCACTAGGACCTTTCTATAATATTGCAGTTTGTTTGTTCATATATACAGTCATTATGCCTCAGTTGCGCATGCGCAAGGTATATGGATTAACGAGAGTCTACTGCATGTAATGTGCGCTAAAATTGGCATTATATAGTCTAGGATTTATACACATTAGCTTTAGGTATACATGATGCAGGCTGTCTCTCGCAGCATGTGTGCACAATTTACATTATTATAGATCTAGTTGAAAACAATAGGAATAAAAGCTAACAGCTAAAATTGGCATTTGGAGTACATGCACAACAGCTGTATAGGTACATAATGTAGGCATGTGCACAACTTACATAGTTCAAAACAATAAGAATTGTCCAAAAACTACATACAATATAGACTCTTGCTAATTCGGCTCTTCTGAATTAAGGTCACCTTAATATACCGGTCGTTTTGTTTGGCTATAGCTACAGTGGAACCTCCATTAACAATCACTTCGGAAGAGCAACCACCTGCTATAAAACGGCCGAGAGCTCAGGTCCAGATTGAAACTATAAATGTATAAAGCAATCACTTAGGAACGGCCACCTCTCTACTTTGTATATATAACGAGCAGCTTTCTAGTCCAATCAGCTCAGTAACCTTTCAGAATGGAGAGCTGCACTCGAATTAGCAGAAAATTATTGTTCAGTGAGATTTAATTAAGCCCTGATAAATTACCCTTTTTTTAACCCATTATTTATTCTTGAGAAATGTGCCTATTCTCATAAAAAATCCGATTATTCTCATAAAAAATCCAATTATTCCCAAAAAATTATTAGAGACAAAATTAAGACGTAGACATAAACCAGCACTCAACTGATACAAGACATAATTGATTCTCGGTGTTATCTTGTTGACTTGATTCATAATATTCACCTTCAGCCATTTTTGACATGAGAATGTCGTTATGCAAAACTTAATGTAATGATCTTTACACTCGAATAGAGAGCATATAAATATCTTCGAGACAGAGCTGCAAAATTAGTCATTAGATTCGAGGCAGGGTCGCTATTTTTAGCTGCCTAATTTTGAATTTAGCCACATCACAGCCAACTGCAAGATTAACTAGCTAAAATTGGCATTTAGAGTATACAAAAACAACCGATACATGATGCAGGCTGTCTCTCGCAGCATGTGCACAATAGTTCGAATTGTTCAAAAACTATAGAAGCTACAATATTTTGGAGTACACAACAACTGTAGATACATAATGCAGGCTGTCTCTCTCGCAGCATGTGCACAATAGTTCGAATTGTTCAAAAACTATAGAAGCTACAATATTTTGGAATACACAACAACTGTAGATACATAATGCAGGCTGTCTCTCGCAGTATGTGCACAATAGTTCGAATTGTTCAAAAACTATAGAAGCTATACAATATTTTGGAGTACACAACAACTGTAGGTACATAATGCAGGCTGTCTCTCGCAGTATATGCACAATAGTTCAAATTGTTTAAAAACTATAGAAGCTATACAATATTTTGGAGTACACAACAACTGTAGATACATAATGCAGGCTGTCTCTCGCAGCATGTGCACAATAGTTCAAATTAATTTGTTCAAAAACTATAAAAGCCACAATATTTTGGAGTACACAACATGCAACTGTAGGTACATAATGCCGGCTGTCTCTCGCAGCATGTGCACAATAGTTCGAATTGTTCAAAAACTATTAAGCTATACAATATTTTGGAGTACACAACAACTGTAGGTACATAATGCAGGCTGTCTCTCGCAGCATGTGCACAATAGTTCGAATTGTTCAAAAACTATAGAAGCTATACAATATTTTGGAGTACACAACAACTGTAGGTACATAATGCAGGCTGTCTCTCACAGCATGTGCACAATAGTTCGAATTGTTCAAAAACTATAGAAGCTACAATATTTTGGAGTACACAACAACCGATACATGATACAGGCTGTCTCTCGCAGCATGTGCACAATAGTTCGAATTGTCCAAAAACTATAGAAGCCACAATATTTTGGAGTACACAACATGCAACTGTAGGTACATAATGCAGGCTGTCTCTCGCAGCATGTGCACAATAGTTCGAATTGTTCAAAAACTATAGAAGCTATACAATATTTTGGAGTACACAACAACTGTATATAGGTACATAATGCAGGCTGTCTCTCGCAGCATGTGCACAATAGTTTGACCAAAATCTATAGAAGATACAATATTTTGAGTACACAACAACTGTAGGTACATAATGCATGCTGTCTCTCGCAGTATATGTGCACAATAGTTCAAATTGTTCAAAACTATAGAAGCTACAATATTTTGGAGTACACAACAACTGTAGGTACATAATGCATGCTGTCTCTCGCAGCATGTGCACAATAGTTCGAATTGTCCAAATCTATAGAAGCTACAATATTTTGGAGTACACAACAACTGTAGGTACATAATGCCGGCTGTCTCTCGCAGCATGTGCACAATAGTTCGAATTGTCCAAAATCTATAGAAGCTACAATATTTTGGAGTACACAACAACTGTAGGTACATAATGCATGCTGTCTCTCGCAGTATATGTGCACAATAGTTCAAATTGTTCAGAAGCTACAGTATACACAACAACTGTATAGATACATAATGCAGGCTGTCTCTTGCAGCATGTGCACATTAGTTCGAATTGTTTAAAAACTATAAAAGCTATAATATTTTGTGGTACACAACAGCTGTATAGATAACATAATGCAGGCTGTCTCTTGCAGCATAGTTCAACAATAAGAATTGTTTAAAAACTATAAAAGCTATAATATTTTGTGGTACACAACAGCTGTAAATAACATAATGCAGGCTGTCTCTTGCAGCATAGTTCAACAATAAGAATTGTCTAAAAACTACATAATTATAATTATGTGTGCACAACAGCTGCATATGATACACATGATGCAGGCTGTGTCGATCTCTGCACAACTTGCATAGTTCAACAATAAGAATTGTCTAAAAACTATAATTATGTGTGCACAACAGCTGCATATGATACACATGATGCAGGCTGTGTCGATCTCTGCACAACTTGCATAGTTCAAAACAATAAGAATTGTCTAAAAACTATACGCTAAGTAGATTCTCGCTAATCCGGTTCTCTGAATTATGGTCACCCCCGATAATTTATACCGGTCGTTTTGTTTGGCACAGAAGATTGCTAGCTAGATCAAATAACTCGCCTTGAAATGCGGCCACTTACCTCGCTATTCATGCTGCCTCAAAAATGACGTTAATACGGCCGGATATGACTTTCTGGATGCTGTTTGGCAGATTACACTAAATTCTTGAATAATTCATTATCAGTACGGCCAAATTATGATTTGAGACAGGACTGCTATTTAGCCGCGGCTAATTTCTGAAATGCAGCCCTGCACTATTCATGACTTCTATTCCCTACAGTTATCTGCATGGAATCAAGCCACCTCGTTATTGCTGCCAAACTGCACTGTTCCAAGAATATGGATAATGTGAGTAATGTGTAATTGTGTAATACCTTAAGGACACTATTTTAAACGGGTACTAAATTTGGCGGTTTGGAGACCTACCAATTTGGCAGGTACTAATTTTAGCTATTTCATAATTCAGTTTCCAAATTTTTTAATTAGCGATAGGAATAATTATCACACACAATTGAATTGAATGAATTAGCTAGTGTCACAAACAATGCATTCAAAAGGGTCCTCTGGTGGTAAAACAGTTGTTCCATCCAATAGTCCTGATATGCCAGCCTTCATCCATCCATTATATATGACTTTTCTTCCTTTCTCAGTTGAAAAGAAGTTATACAAGTTAACTAACCATTGGGCATGGAGTGGTTTAATCACTGAAAGACGAAAGTCAACTTCAACATCTTCAAGATTCATTTCAGAGTCTAGTTGCTTACTAACAGCATCAGAATAATACGTGACAAATTCCTTTTTCATAAACTGAACTAGTACTATACTGTACGTACATATACATGTATTATATTTGTTGTACTAGACCTATAATGATAGCTAATAGACTACTTCCATTTAAACGAATTTTAAAAATTTCTTTGGTTAAATAAAAGTATGCGAGTACTTATATTAGCGGTTTGGGTCGTTCTCGCTAAAAACGCTAAATTTAATACCCGTTTATAATAGTGACCTTAAGGTAGTTGTACCTAGGGTATATTATAGATTTGTACCCGAGGGCAGTTCTATGTATTTCCCGAGAAAATATATATACAACTGCATGAGGGTATAATATCCAAGATATCTATATGGTGCAGGTGGCTGGCACTGATTAGAAGCAAATAGAAGCTGTTATTGAAACGCATACATTTACAGTGGATTGCAGTGCACTTGTTGTCAAACAGCAAACCACAATTAGATTGCCAGATATGAAATTTACAATAACATTCTATTGTTATACCCTAAGCTTGCACTTTAGGGTCAAACTGAAATGTCAAACACTTTTTCAGCAGAATCTCATAATTGAACTTCTGGCCTGAATGTATATACATGTAAGTATAGCAAACCCATACACCAGAATTGAATCTATAAGGCTGAGGGGGATGTTAAATCTAAGACAAAGAAGGGCTCACAGTCGTATGTATAATAGTCTCACTATATAAAGATACCTATACCAGGAGTGTAGCTCCTGAAGAGCATTCTCCCCAAGTAGTCTATGTATTATGTAATACATGTGTGTATCAGTCTGTATGAATTACATTAGAATGCACTGTAAAAACAAGTGGGTTGTTTCAACACTGACACACGTGTCATTTGATTGTCCCTCCAAATGACATGCTACACGTGTGTCAAATTGAAGGTGTGTCGATTTGACCCACTTCTAGCGGGTCATTTGACACGTGTTATTAATCATTCCAATTAACACCATTTCAATCTCATAAAACAATAAACAATAACAAAAATAATGACGAGTCTATATAGCGCTATAGCATAATTATAGTAACTGAAAATGAAACAAAAGTATTCAGAAGTGTTTGCAAAACTTGCATGCATGTATCCAGTTAATTATGAGTCTTTACTACAGTCCTTTGAACTTGTCTTCATAGCTAAAATAATGGTGAAAAATATTATAAGTTGTGAACGCATTGTATGAAATTACATACCTATTTCGGACCGGTATTAAGATTCAGACAGCTAGTTCACTTGGAGTGGTTAGGAAGGCCTACCTGCAAAAGAATAATTATGCTGATGAGCTGCAATAATAGTACTCAAATTTGTGTAAATGCCTTGACAACGGCTAGAAAAAAGAATCAGACCGCAAAAATTAATGTCAGAGCAGTTTGAGGATAGTTAAGAGGGCCTATATATATCACACATAAATGAAAGGTGTCAATTTAGCATGCAAACGCATGTCAAACTGCTTTCCCAAAAATTAACACACTAACATGGGTGTCAAATTAATATATGTCATTTTTACTGTGTCAAAACCGGCACATGTGCTAAATTCTACTGTGCTGAAACATCTGTGCTGAAACATCTGTGCTGATTGTATTGTGCTAAATTAATTTCAAACATTAAAAACAACAATACATCAATTCAGTGTTAAAATTGTATCTAAACAAACGATAAGGATATACAAAAGTGAAAGGTTTCTTTTAACATAGTTAAACATAGCAAGTCTGCACTCAGATCACTGCAATTGCAAGATACTGCCTTTGACTTCTCAGCATCACCTGCATGCGCGAAGTAGAAAAATATGTCACATAAAAGCCAGTAGAATTATAACCAAGTATACCAAGTACTTTAGGCATCAATCGTTTTTAACAACAATCATGGGTCGATCACTACCCACTATTTGAGTTTCCCTGCGATTGCATGCACAGCAAAAATAATTATCATCAATCAATGTGTGTATAAAAGCTAGCTATTAGTAGTTTTATGTTATGTAGCTTTGGCACCTCCACCGAGGCATCAGCACCCGCGGTGCTTTCATTAGAAGAAGTAAATAACTCACTTATTGTGCTATTAAACTTGGGCAATATAGCTAGGCTTCAATTGGTCTCCACTTTGTTGAGCCCCCATTCAACCTTTTACTTGCTTGTCCTTCCTGCATAATTATTATATTGTAGAGTTATTACAGGGTGTCATACAGGATTTTAAAGTAGAGGGGGAAATATAAGGCATTCTTTTAAAAAAAGTCAACTGCATGTTATTTCAATACCCTGGTTAGTAGCTATACAGACTACGGATACTCAGTCATACAACATTACTAATACCTGAATTTTAGGGGGGGGGGGGGGTTGGAGCCAGGGGGGATACTTCCCCTGTGTACTGTATGACACCCTGGTACAATTGGTACAATAATTATTATACAATAGCTGTGCAATTAATTGTACAGATGCTCCCCTGTGTACTGTATGACACCTGGTACAATACAATAGTTGTGCAATTACATTGTACAGATGCTCCCCCTGTGTACTGTATGACACCCTGGTACAATTGGTACAATAATTATTATACAATAGCTGTGCAATTAATTGTACAGATGCTCCCCTGTGTACTGTACGACACCTGGTACAATACAATAGCTGTGCAATTACATTGTACAGATGCTCCCTTGTGTACTGTACAACACCTGGTACAATACAATAGCTGTGCAATTACATTGTACAGATGCTCCCTTGTGTACTGTACGACACCTGGTACAATACAATAGCTGTGCAATTACATTGTACAGATGCTCCCTTGTGTACTGTACGACACCTGGTACAATACAATAGCTGTGCAATTACATTGTACAGATGCTCCCTTGTGTACTGTACGACACCTGGTACAATACAATAGCTGTGCAATTACATTGTACAGATGCTCCCTTGTGTACTGTACAACACCTGGTACAATACAATAGCTGTGCAATTACATTGTACAGCATTGTTCAGCATGTTGAGGGAAACTTACCTAGTTCCACAGTTTTTTCAAACAGCTCTCAAACCATGTCTAAACTCAACTTCTTTTCTTCTTTGCAAGAACAGCAAAAAAAAAATCTTTGTTGCTATGCAGCTGCAGCTGCACATCTGTTGTACTGCATGCCCTTATTTGGTACTGAAAACAGCACACTGTGCTGAATTAGCATGTTTACCTGTTTCAGCACACCCATTACATTTAGCACAGTCCATTTAGCACATGTAATCGAACATCAAAATCACAAGCCATGAAAAAGCACACCAATATATACAACACGTAGGCTGTGCTATATGCCTATAAAACAGCACATGTAGTGTGCTGAATCACTGTTTAGCACACCACGGTGCTAATATAGCACACACTCAGGGTCTAAAACAGCACACTCTGTGTACATGTAGAATAATAGCATACAAATCCAATGTGTGTATGTGTTGTGGCAAAAAATGTGGTAAAACTTGTATGTATGGTTATAATAGGAAATGTACCTCAAATTTGTGCCCTGACAGGGACCAGTATTAAGATTCAGACAGCTAGCTCACTTGGAGGGTGGTTAGGATGGCCTACCTGCAGAATAATAACTATGCTGATGACAATAATAGTACTCAAATTTGTGTAAATGCCTTGACAATGGCTAGAAAAAAGAATCGGACCGCAAAAATAAATGTTAGAGCAGATTAAGGATGGTTAAGAGGGCCTACATGTAGAATAATAGCATACAAATCCATGTGTGTATGTGTTGTGGCAAAAAATGTGGTAAAACCGTTGTATGTAATAAATTAAATTGATAGGAAACGTACCTCAAATGTGTGCCCTGACAGGGACTAGTATTAAGATTCAGACAGCTAGCTCACTTGGAGGGTGGTTAGGAAGGCCTACCTGCAGAAGAATAATTATGATTGCTGATGAGCTACAATAATAGTTATTTATTTATTAGTACTGTACTCAAATTTGTGTAAATGCCTTGACAACGGCTAGTAAAAAGAATCAGACTGCGCAAATAAATGTTAGGGCAGTTTAAGGATAGTGTTAAGAGGGCCTACATGTAGAATAATAGCATACAAATCCAATTGTGTGTATGTGTTGTGGCAAAAAATCTTGTATATATAGCTATAACAATAGGAAACGTACCTTTGAGCCCCTCTGTTTCATACACTATCACAATCGAAGGAGTCTGCCATTGTTGAGAAAGGAGAATTACTGACTCATAAGCCAAAAAAACAAGTAGAGTCTATCAATTCTGCAATAATTACATATTAATAGTCTTTTTAATAGAGAATATAAACCTACCACTGAAAAACTGGGTAGTTTCAGAGTTGAGGGTGGTTCCAGCAGTTCAATTCTTTGAAGTGAACAGTTGTCTCGACTGTACTGTACTATACTTGGTTGAACTAACTAGCAAGCGCTAGCTACCATTTAAACAGTCTCACTCGTTGCTATGTCACATTTGTTGCCAGGGACATATGAAGTATGATTTTTACAAGTGATTGTGTTATCACTTGTAACAATCATGTTTATATGTAATGTGCATAAGAAACGACACATGTGTAATGGGTTGTTTTCATTCAGTGGGTTAAAACGACATATTTTTAGCTGTGATAAACTTTTCTAGAGGGTAAATAACACACTTTAAGCAGTTTGGCACATGTGTAACACGCTACACGCGTGCTATAATGGCACATCTCTTTTTACAGTGTGCTTGTCAATGCTTGACTGACTGTATGCATGTCATGTAAATAATTTTGAAGGGGGCATGCAGAGAGCTTCAGTGAGTATCTGCTGAGAAAATGATTCTCATGGCCCTATGCTTTTTACCTTATAAAGTGCCAAGTTAGAGTAGTTGGTGAAAGTTTAGCTAAGAAAATAATCAGAATTATCTGTTTGGTAATTCTCTGTTGCAATTGCACTGCAATCTATACTGTACAACTGAGTAGTATATAGTCAACACTGTTTGATCGGTGTACATTGTGTGCGTGTGCATGCTTGGCACTTGACAAACCATTTACAACTTCAACACTCTTGGATGTCTTCCGGTTACGTAATGTGACATATTGCTTTCGACAATTTTAGTTACTTTAGGTCCTTAAAGAGTGTATAGGGTGGACTTCAGGCTGACCACAGTCATGCATATACCGTATATAATGGTGTATGGTATGGTATATTAGTATCAGATCTAGAGCACATCATGCATGGTACAAGTGAAGCAAAAATTTGTATTTTGAGTATACAAAACAGCTGTATATATATATAGGTACATGATGCAGGCTGTCTCTCGATCGCAGCATGTGCCCAACTGCATGCATGCATATTATAGTTCAGAACAATAAGGATTGTCTAAAAACTACAAATGTGAAGCTAAAATTGGCATTTGGAGTACACAACAGCTGTATGTAGGTACTGCTTATTTGGCTCATTCACAAAGGTTTTTCACTGGCAATTGTAGTCGCAGCATGCATGTCCCAGCTTGCATTGTTTAGGGTATGCACGTGCCCTGTATGCATTTTAGTTAGCATTTGGAGTATAGTACAAACACATCACCTTGGAATCTATGTAAAGAGAGTGATCGAGTATATACTGTCCAGTTGCATTAAATTATAGCTGCTGTGCATCAAAACTTCATTAACTGACGTGAATCAGAACTATGGCATCCAAGCCCACCACAGAGTCTTTATTGGATGGCTATGAAGTTGTGGCTGTAAATCAAGGTTGGCAGTAGTTATATATAGATCAAGATGCACATGCATGTTTGAATATATTGCTCGTGAGATCCTAAAACATATTGCAAACATGGTTAAGGAAGTTCTAAGCAAGCTAGGCCCCGGATGTAAGAAGTATAATAATATCGGATAAAATCTGTCACTTCATGCAGAGTGAAGTCCATTTCTTGAGCCCTATAAGTAACCTGCGGTGTAGCAGTAACTTGTTCTTGACTTGAACTTTTATTTGGAGCACTTGATTTCTCCAACACTTTAGTGATTTATAATTACGTAATTTCATGAGGTCTCCGGATAATATACCACACTTACGTCACCACTAATTGATCTCAATGGTTAACAGCTGTAGGATATATAGAATATTAGCATACAGCCCCAGGCATGCGCAGTTTTTCAAGTTGTTTTTTAGTTTTTTCATTTGTTCAAGCAAAGAGAAAAGAGCGATGCTTGACAGTACTAAGACTCAAAGCGACGGCAGAAACACGGAAGGTGCTCTCCAACAAGATGGCTAAGCTTCCATGGGTCCATGGGCGCGGTTTAGATACATTTTATCCAAGAAGAGCTTGCAACTCCAGTAGGGGACGTCGAATGGTCAATGCTTGGACCAAGGAAGCTCTTGAGCATGCATCTGTAGGAGTCAACATGTTGCTCAACTAGCTCTTTGACGGCTGCAAAATCCGGCATAGTCTTGTTTTTTTTGCAGTCTGCATCGTGGATTGAATTGTTGCTAGGGGGAGGTCCTTTTATAGTGCTGCGGTCACGTGGTATAAATCAGATATGCCACACCTACTCGGAGGTTATGCACCCATATATCCTCCGCTACCGTGGTTACTTCGAGGCGGCTCTTAGGTGTGGTATATCCTATACTTATCAAACTAAAAAAACATTTGCAATGTGAACGTTGCTAGGATTGCCAGGAAAAGAAAAGTGCGAAAAAGCGAAGAAACAAGAAATTCGGCGAGTGCATAACTCCAATCCGTTACAACTTCATTCACATGTACTGTTTCAATTTTTTGTTCGTTTTGTGCTTTTCCTGGCCAATTCTTCAGTAATTTTTATCATATAATTATAGTGAATTTTTTGCAAGCTATATAATGTGTTTGTGATGATTTCCCTTACAGTATTGAGCAAACATGCAAGTGTTGGATGTGTGGGTGGATGATTGTGAATTCAGTTATTCGCGGTTCATTTTTACCCAACTTGTATTTTAATTCTAATTCTAAAATCAGTAGGCCACTCGGCTGTACATGTTCATGGCGTTGTAACGGATTGGAGTTATGCACTCACCGAATTTCTTGTTTCTTCGCTTTTTCGCGCTTTTCTTTTCCTGGCAATCCTAGCAACGTTCACATTGCAAATGTTTTTTTAGTTTGATTCCCTTTCTTTTTCAGTACAGCAGTATTTTTATACTCTTCAATAATGAAATGTGAAATGCCTAAGAGGAATGTCAAGAAGCAAGAGAAGTTCAAGAAGAGAAGAGAAGACAGGCCATGCAGACTGGAATATATGAACACATAATTCTTATTACAGTGTTCATTTATCTATGCATGTTAAATACTAGAGTGTATACTTCAAGTGCAAAAGCATGGAGGCCTATGGTAGATCTAGCCAGTAGCATACCTGAGTTGAGAATGGAGAGAAGTTGGAGAAAAGGCAGTGGCGGATCTAGGATTCTTGAAAAAGGGGGGTTCCAGGGCTCTGAGCGGGCCAAGGACTGTTAAAAAAAAGGTCGTCACTTCTTCTAAACAGTGAGCATGCATTAACACACCGAATTTTTTCCTCTAAAAAAAGGTCATCACTTTTCATGAAGCAGTCTGCATGCACTCGCTGGAGAGTTTTTAGCCTTCATAGTCACTGAAACTGCACAGACAAAGCTTCACAGGACTAACAAGGACTAAAGGTAAGTGAGAAGTGCATGTGAAAGCTAGTAAGAAAGGAACAACTTGCTAACTAGTTGCTTGAGCCTCCCACTCACTTCTTTCTCAAAGGGGGGTTCAATTGAACCCAAAGAACCCCCTCTGGATCCGCCACTGAAAAGACTAGGGACTGTTTGTGTACCGATCGATGTCACAGCCGGTTAACCAGCCACGCCCATCTCATAAGTTGCCATGTGCGTTGCTGTGGCAGTCATTTAAAGATGGCGGAATTGCGTAGGTAAGAAAAGTGGAGCCTGAGAGGTCATCTGCCTCTTGGAAGCGGACGCAATTCTGCGAAAAACGCCCATGGTCCGGGTTCTAGTCGACTAGAGGCTGTATCTAGAATCTTCTGAACATGTCTGTACAAGGAGGAAATGCTTTCCAAGAAAGTTACTTACTTACTAACTTACTTAGTCAGTCAGACGAAACGCGGTGAAATATGAAAATAGTGCAATTTTTCAAATATCAATAGTAATGCATGAGAATATTCATTGACTATAATTTCACACATTTAGACAGATAAAAGGCTAACTAAGCTATCTGTCAACTCAGTTTCTTGCTGTGGCCTTTCCCTGCAGAAATAGAGCAGTCTAAACACGAGTCAAAATTTGTGCAATAATTGAAAACACACACAACTGCACTGTCAATCCTATATGTACAACCTACTGGTTGTACTAATAGTGCAGAGCAATAGCTAAATTATGTAAAAACAATGTGAAATATGCCTTTATTTCTTTGAAACACTGATTGAATTGTACAGGAGGTGCACAAGCAGACATTAACCGCACACACCAAGAGGGAAATGATCTTATAACTCGAGAGAAAACGCAAAAAGGTTTATATAATCACAATAATATATATAAGACTATAGTCTAAGAATTGTAAGCATTATGATTATATATAGCTACACATTAATCAGATGTGATCGAGCTCAAACCTGCGTGTGTATCATGATTGTTATTTTTCTTGTGTCACATGTAGATCCTAAAAAACGAAAATTGGGAGAAGTAAAACTTCCTCCATCTATACCACTTGTCAGACACGATCAAGAAAGCAAATCAATTGTTGTGGACAAGGAAGCTGTGAAATTTTTAAATCATATTACAAAACCGGTTGCTGTTCTGGGCATATGTGGCCCTTATAGAACTGGAAAGTCATACTTCTTGTCACAAGTGTTAGGTGGAGATGATTTCACAGTTAGCCACTCCAGGGATCCATGCACCAAAGGAATCTGGATGTCCACTAATGTATTAGAATTTGATGACCACACCCTAATACTACTCGATACAGAGGGTATAGGTGCTGCTCAGGCAAGCGAGAGCTCCTCCAAAGAGGAAGTGACAGGTATCCTCATTCTTGTCACTCTACTGAGCTCGTGTTTGATATACAATACCAAGGGTGGAGCATTTACTGAATCAGACGTGCAGCAAATGAGGTACATAACATTCTTGTCAATGCATGGAAAGTAATCATCACTGTATATATAACCTTGTGGCCAGATAATACTACGAAGTAGTATGTGTATAATTATGTAGAGAACTGAAGTGCTACTTGAACTCTCGTAGAAAGGTGATAGGCAACGCCTCACGTTATGCTATAGGTAAATACAGTGTGTGACGTGCAGCAAATGAGGTACACAACATTTTGAAAAGTAATCATTAGTGTTATAATTTATATTTATTTAATTTATATAGTTATAATTTATATAATTTATATAGTTATAATTTATAACTAGGGGTACACATGGTGCAATCCTCGCTCAGTCCATTTGCTTGGCTTATGACACCATTTAACCCTTTCCCGGCTTTAGCTGTCATATGACGGCAGCGGTAGTCAGAGGAGGTATGGCAAGGTCAAAAGGTCACTAATGAATTTATCACGTGAGCTTATGTTTTGTGTAGGATTTCCTGTTTGCCACTGTACCCTGCTTAATATAAGATTACTCTTTGCATAGATACTGGAAAATAGAACTTGAAAACTAACTGTACCCTCAAGGTACAGCTGTATTTCGAAGAAAAAATAGCAAGTGAACTTTTGACCCTTTTGACCTCAGAGAACCGCCTAAACTACAAGCCTCACTAACTTAAATAAGGGCCGCTCATAGAATTGTGGATGATAGAGTTAAAGGCCTCTACCTCCAAAAAGGAGCCTACTGGTAAGACTCCATTAAAGCCCAAGCACAATTGAACATTCATAAAATGGAGCAGATTAATTAACATTGTCTTTCTTGATCACATGATTGTATATAGGCCTATATAAAGTTTAGTGCACACAATACAGTATTATGCTCTGTTAATGTTTCACAAGGCGGATCAATGGTCCAGTCTCTGTATAGCCCTTGTAAATCTGTATCTTCAGAACTGCCATACATAATCTTCATTGTCACTACAGTGGTGCGTGCATCAAGTCTGTTGTATTGCCTTCCTCCTTGTTACAAGAATTTCTATTTATATAACAACGAGGCATCAGCCACCTGATTCATTCATACATTTATAGGGGAATCTGTCTCACAAATTTTTGGACCTGCACGTAGACAAAAGAGACAGTGTTGGGTATTTTATGATAAATACAAATACATGTAGCAAGCCTAGCTAGTCTGAAAGCTTACCTCGATGATACAACTTTATTAGCTGTTGGAGGATGCACTTCTGGTGTCATGTCCTCATTCAACAAGCAGTTCAACAGCTCTACTGATGTGGATCCATCTTGATGCAAATAAATATGTTCATTATTATGCCTCGATGCGCATGCACAAGCGAGGTATACGGTAGTGTGTTTGTGTGTCTGTGTGTCTGTGTGTCTGTGTGTGTGTGTGTGTAGACCGCTACAGCTGCTCAAGGATGAATTAAGAGTTTCTATAGGCTTCTAGTCATGTTTAATTGGGTTTTAATTTGTGGATTTGCAAAATAATGCTTTGTTCTTGAGTTATGCCTAGTTTTGGAATGCTATTGCAGCCTTTTCAGAAGAGTCCGTAGCAAAACTTGTTCACCGAGTGTTACTACTCTACTTAGTAGTTAGCTCTGCACTAGAACGCTAGCTATTGGTAGCTGCAAGAGTGAGCAGAGAGCTGCAAGGCTCTCTGCTGACTTGCAGCCATTAATTTTAGACTTGAACTTTTGGCATCGATCGTTTTTAACAACAATCATGGTTGATCATTACCCACTATTCGGTTGATTGCATGGCAAAATTCATCATGATAATTATAATCAATGTGTGTATAAAAGCTAGCTATTAGTAGTTTTATGTTATGTAGCTTTGGCACCTCCACCGAGGCATCAGCACCCGCGGTGCTTTCATTAGACCTGTAGTATTTTATTTGGTGCACGGTTCAAAGTACAAATCATGCAAGCTAGCCATGACCTTTTGACTTTGTCGTACCTCCTCTGAGCGGTAGTGAAAAAATTGTTGTGCACATGTGTTAGAGCTATGTGCACGCTGTAGGTACCAGCACATGCGCATTGAGCACATGCGCATTGAGCTGCTCTTTCACGTGGTATATTGTATTAATCTCGCTCCTCTGGTTGCCTATCTCGCTCTTTTTTGGTATGCTTTGAGACAATACATGAGGCGGACAGCTACTCCTACTTGGAAATCTTGTGCCTAGTTTCAACCTCTGGCTCAATAAGAATCTCAAATTGTGCCTTCTTTGCCTTGAATTCGGTTGGTGCAAGGTTTGGCCGCCTTACATCTTACAACCATCTCTCTGCCTCCCAGTTACGCTCTACGGGTCAGAGCTTTGGTCCCTCACAAAAATGGACCTAACAATGTTGGATTGAGATGCCCCTCGCTAGCACTCACAAGCCTTATTGGCTCTTTGGGGATCTCCTCTCTAGTAGACTGCAGGCAGCTTTGCTTTATAAACTTTATTGCACGCATGTCAACAAATGATCTTCCTAAGAGAATACTAATGGAATGGCTGCTCCTGGACACTGTCTCTGGCCTACTCAAGACTATAGGTCCGCCCTATATAGCCTCAACCCATTCTTTCCCGCCAATTTCTGCCATGGTTTCGTATGGAAAAATAAAGACTCGTTTAAAAGCAGCAGCGAATAAGTTCTTGCTCATTGGGCAATAATATGTCAATCTGGTGGACTCCTGCTCTCACCTCCAGATATCATCTCTGCCTGCTCATCTTGGGAAGCCCTCCCAGTTATGGTCATGCTCACTGAAAGATAGATCACTCCACGGCCCCTCTAACTTCAGAATAAGACTTCTCACAGGCTGTGACGGCCTAGAACTAGACGCATCAAGGTTTAGATACGTGCTAATTCAGCTCCACCCACAGTGCCACGCCCCATATACATGGGCAATTATTTAAGATGGGCGTTTATTAATGAAGAGACAGCTTTTACCATGGGTGTTTAAATGAGATGGGCGTTTAATTAAGTAAATACGGTACATGCATGCAGACAGACAGACACACACACACAGTCAGCTTTACCGTATCCCTCGTGTGGCTACGCCTCGAGGCATAACTATCAATATATATGTAGTGTGAGCCGGTATGTGCTCACCTTGATTTCAGGCCTCAATGAAGAGAGAATGCATTGTATAAAATGTCTGCATATGCACATATTTTGCTTAATTTGAGTTTCAATAATCATTATGTCATTGCAAAAAGAAATCTATAACATAGCTAGCTACCAAGTTGCTTGTTGTGCTTTAACATCTCTTCTGCGTTGTAACAATGCGGTTTTGAGATCCACCATTATGGCAATCAGAGGAATTATAATAGATGTCAGCAAACATGGAGTATAGAATCTACTTCATGAGCCAATTGCCCTGGCTATATAACATGCATGCATGCACTAAGTTACACAGTTTGCAAAAGAAAACTTGAATGCTATACAGCACAGTTCCGATTATCCGATATCCAAACCCTGATTCTCTGAAATCTCGATTATCCGGATGAATTTTATGCAGATGCAGATATTGACGCACCTTGGTCCAGCTGTTACAGCAGCATAGCGGGTTCAAAATTTGTAGCAAACACCTACTCGCACATGCATGCATGCATACACATGATTGAAATTACATGCTGATTATGCCTTGAGCGCTATAGCTGTTTGTTGTCTACAAAGAGTCAGAAAAAAGCTGCAAAGCTGCATGCATGTACAGCCAGAATCAACCTTTGTGAACTCTGATCTCATTCAGATCCACCTATTATTCATTGACAAATGCAAATAATATAGAGCACCTATGAAATTACTGGCACAAAATAGGTTCAACAGCTAACTCTTTAGTACATGGCTAACTCTAAGTTGAATAGAAATATTGTGTGAACAGATGCTATAAAAGATTCTGAAGACTCAACACGGCAGCTTGCCAGTCCTTTCTCTCCAAGAGAAAGGGAGACTTGCAACAGCCTTCAATGTGAGTAAAACTAGCCTATCTTGAAAAAACCTTTATAGTTTGCAAATCCTCAAATCAAAATCCAAGAAAACACGACTAAAAGCCTATATAGAAGCTGTTAGTTTTCGTCGCATTGTAACCGTTGAGCTGTTACAGCTTGAACAGACCACACACAGTCAGCTTTACCGTATCCCTCGTGCAGCTACGCCTCGAGGCATAACAATTACGAGAATAATAGACAGATTTTGGAAATACAGGTCAGTCGAGTCAGTATAATTAACAAAATTATGTGTATATTTAGGAATACTGCATGGGTATATAGTTTTCAAATTGGTGGATAGTTTTCCCTTAGCATGGCATCATTCTATGCTATAAATTATAGATAGAGTCATGTGGCCATTATTAAAGTTTGTGGGATGTGCATATAGTCTATGCATGCATGGTCTATATGCATGTTTTTCATAAAGGCAATTTTAAAAATATAGGCTGTTAACTTGAGCATAATTATAAGAGAATAGGTAATATCTCAAGCATACTGTATATACATGCATGTGGCTCTTATGAGTCATCTGCATGGTATACGAACATTTCAGCCATCTGGATGAGGTGGGAACACAAGTTATAAGTGTTCTAATAGTTGAGCCTAAATTTTGAGGTTTTAGGCATACAGATCTATTTTGTTACTCTCTATATCATATACATGTTATTTTTTACTATAGAGATTACCCCTTCTTCATAACACAAAAATCCATCTGCAGGTGTTGCACTTGCTCTATATAATTTTTATATAGTTACCGTATATTATTATTTCGGACGTTTTTCTGGGTGATTTTCGTTGTTTTAATACAGCGGACACACTGGTGCTTTATATCCAATACCTTGAAAAGTTGAGTTAAATTTCAAGCAACATAACTTTATAGCCAGCAAGAGTGCTCCAGGTAGATATGTTTGAGGATTAGCTAGCTTTAGATAGCTAGTGCAACTATTCAGTCACACTGACTGTTCTATTAAACTGCAGATGCATGCTTGTTCTAATTTTTCCGGACATTTCACGTGCTCTATAAATTTATGTTCGAATTACACCCAGTAAATTTCCAAAAGAATTATTTGTTGTCGTTGTATGCTCAGCGGAGCTGGCATGTATGTCAGGTTTCACTTCCTTGAACTCTGTATCTGTAGTTAACTCTCTTTTTGAAGTGCACAGCTCAAATTGCCGGCGGGGGACTATAGGAGTTTGCCTAGCAAAACGAATATACAAAGGAAATACAGTTTACGTTCCTAATTCGACCTTAATAGTAATAAAGCAACATTTCGATCATTTATATACAGCACTTCTTAGGGGTTTGGCTATAGGTGTCCATGATACGGAATTGCTTTAAAATTTTCTTGGGCCTCCCTACAAGAAATTAAGCAGATGTTGGGAGCATGCAGGTTGTACATTCTTGAGCGCTACAAGCAAAGGTTATGACGTCACACACTGCATATATATGCCTATGCGGCTCCGCCCTGAGGCAAAAAATAATAGTGTCTATTTTTATAGCTATATAGGGTAGTTAGCAAAATCGTACCATGAGAATTTACAAATTTTATATTGTATACACAGCTGCTTTGCAAAGCTATCCCAATCAGTGATGATAAGTGAATCTCTACACGATGATTTGCATGAGAACAATCTCAAGAATTACTTTCCTAATTTTCTGTGGCTGATGAGAGATTCTGATTTTGAATGTAAAGATGACAATGGAGAAGAGATTTCGCCTACTGATTATCTTTTCCAAAAAATTTTAGTAACAAACAATACAGGTGATAAGCCACTAAGCACCAGAGACAGAGCTGTCAGCAGTATACGAGCAATTTTCCCCAAAATCCAGTGCCTGGATATCCCATCACCAGGTTCAGGTATTTCAAACCCGAAGAAAGAGCATCTTATTGACCCAGACTTTCATACAAGTATAAATAAAGCTAAGAGATATGTAGTTACCAACACACCCGTGAAGCTAGGTTTCAATAAATCTACAAAATTAAACGGACCAATGTTGGCTACTTTACTACATGAGTATGTGGATGTTCTCAACAAACCAGGCACCGTTCCAAACCTGGAGGTTAGCTATCAGAAGGCAGTTGAAGCAACACTTACAGAAACAGCACATCGCCTAGCTAAAAACTACAGCAAGCAAATGAGCTATCTTTTAGATCCGATACCTCCTTTAGAAGAAGGAGACATTGAAAATCTTAAACATACACATTCTGTACGACTTGAAGAAAGCTTAAATGAGGATATTTTAAAAACATGTAGAGCTCCAATTGAAAGCGTGAAAAAGACAGATGCACTATTTGAAGTACATGAAAAAGTTTATACAGATCTACTAAAGTTTTTCACAATTGAGCTACATAGACTGATTCCAAAAGCAGCACACACAGATGAAACACTTCTAAAGGATGAACAAACAAGAAAGAGACAATTGTTACAGAGATTTGAGCAATTAATATTTACGGTAATAACAGACCCAGAGAAAAAAGAATGTTTGGGGGGATATATATCTCATTTTGCCAAGCTCAATACAGAGAAGTCTGAAAGCAAATGTAAGGATGTTTTTGAAAAGATCTACAAGTGCTACATAACAGAAGCACATACAGGAGCACCGGAAAGGGAAATTTTGTATGCAGAGTATTCTGAAGAAGCAGTGGGACCAGCAAAGGACAAAGTTTTTCAAAAGTTGTCATCTCAAATTCCTGGACCTCCACAAAATGTGAACTTAGAGACTCAAATATTATATTGGGAGAAACCGCTAGTAAACGCTGATGCTATCAACTCCTATTACATTGAATGGCAAAGAGAAGGAGGTGACACTAAACGAGAAAAGACCCACAATAATAATTATTTTAAACTTGAACATTTAAAACCTAAAACCAACTACTCTATTAAAGTTCAAGGATTTAATGATTCTAAAAATAGGTATGGTGAATATAGCGCTGTGTATACATTTCAGACAAAGGCAGACAAACCTGAAAAACCAAAGATGCCCAAAATTATTCCAAAAACAGAGGAAACAGCCATGCTTATAATTACAATGTTATCAGAAGCAGAACAAAATGGAAGTCCAGTCTCCAACATCATTATCAGCAGATGTAGTGACAAAAATTCAACTTGGGAAGTTCAAACTTTTCCAGTAGATTCTTCTCAAGGAGAGTTTCAGGCACTAGAGGTTGACATAACTTGTAAAAACAATGAGCAAAAATTGTGGCTTCAAGTTCAATTTAAGAATGAAGCTGGAGTAAGCGAACCGAGTGAAAGTGCCCTACTGGAAATAACCGACATGATACCAGGAAAACCAGAGAACATTAAAACCATTGCTAAAGCTAGACAAATTCATGTGACTTGGGATCCCCCAATAAATAACCCAGGAGCAGTAAACCACTATGTAATTCAATGCTGGCAAATGAGAGATGATCAAGAACTGTCTTCTTGCGAGTCAGACAAAAAAACGAGGCACGATAAGAGATCTGTGTTAATAAAATCACTAAGGCCATATACGAAATACAACATTCACGTCAATGCTAGAAACCACAGAAACAATACGGTCACAAATGGTTATGGTACTTTAGATGTGCAAACACTAGCTGACGTTCCAGACAAACCACACCCTCCAACTATCAGGGTGACCTCAGCTAGAGAAGCAATGATAACATTCTATCGACAAAAGCCTAACGAAGAAAACGGGAGCCAAGTTAACAATATTGCTATTGAGCAACAAACTAAACACAAAGAACAAGCTACAAAATGGACTGTAGTGAAAGAACACCTACTGATAGATTCAGGTCAGAGTGATAAATCAAATCTCAGTGTGCCTGTTGAATTAATCAACTTCACTGAACCTTGTATTAGCTGCTATCGTGTTGTAACTGTCAATTCAATTGGAAGAAGTGAACCAAGCCAAGCAGTAGAGGTACACCCTGAAAGTATAATTCCTGGATCGCCGGAGAGGCTTAAAGAAACTACAATTGAAAGCAATTCTATAACCATTTCTTGGAAAAAACCAAAAGTTAACCCACTAGTATCAAAACAATACCAGATAAAGTACAAAGAAGTCGAGGGGAAAAAATGGAGTTTGGAAAAAGCAAATGCAAGTGGCATACGTTCATATGAAGTATCTGAGCTTCGACCCAACACTGAGTACACTTTCACTGTACAAGCTCTAAACGAAACCTTAATGTCAGAGGAAGCTACTTTACTTGTACGCACACCACCCTCTGTACCAGCAAAGCCAAAGCCACCAATTGTGACACCAGAAGGAGAAGAATTCACATTGAAGGCACATCTACCACCAGTTAAAGATAGTGGGAGAGAAGTTACTCACCTTCATGTTCACTACTATGGTAAAAGTTGCGATAGTCCCCAAAAAACAATTGACTATATAGTTGAACACCAAGCATCAGTACAAAACAATTCTCACGAGCAACAAGTACAACTGAACATCGATGACACTTGCTGGATAAGTATTAGTCTAAGTAATGAGGTTGGAGAGAGTCAAGAAAGTGATCTAGTTGCTATATCTCCTGCCGATGTGATTCCCGGATTTCCCGATAAATTGGAATGCACACCAGATGCTAGAAATGTCAAGCTATCATGGAACGTGCCACAAAAAAATGGAAATGCAGCTAAACATTATGAGGTTCTCATTAAAAACACAAAAAATCAGAAATGGGAAACTAAAAATGTCTCAATCCATCAAAAAAGGCTTAACGAAACCCTTTCTTATGAAGCGACAGTAAATGACCTCAGTCCAATCACAACATATCACCTTGGTGTACGAGCGATTAATAACACATCTCGTATTGGAAACATTTCTGAATTAGTGGCCAGAACAACAAGTGCTCCCCCAGACAAGCCTCTTAAACCAATAGCAGTTGAACCTATTACAGGAGATCCATTACGGGCCAATCTTAAGCTCAAAATGCTATCAAAAGAACAAATGAACGGAAGCGCCGTAGAGAGTGTGATTATTGAATGTGAGTTCAACAAGAAACCAGTCGAACTAACTGCTGAGCAACAGGTTGAAAACACAAGTACAATGTTGGAAATTGACCTACCTAATCTACGAGACCCTAAAATAAAAACATACTCATTCTGCATTCGAATGAAAAATGGGGAAGGGGAGAGCCCTCCAAGTGATGCGTTCATGTTACCAATTTCAGAACTACAACCAGGTTCACCTAAGAACATAAAGATCTCAGAAATCACAGCACACACGTTAAAAGTGCAATGGGAAGAACCTGCTATCCATCCAGCACTTGTTACACACTATAACATTGAATACAACGCAGTTCAAACTGACCGATTTGACAAAAACACTATTACAGTGAAGAGTGAAGTAAAAGAATATATAATCTCGAAACTGCGTTCCTATCAACAGTACTGCATCAAAGTTATTGCCACCGCTGCAAAACACAGCGAGCCGATACAAACTAATGCCATAACAAAAGAGATTTATCCCGGTGCCCCTACTTCTCTAATGGTCGAGAAAATAAGTGATATCAGTGTCAAAGTTGGATGGAGAAAGCCAAAAGAAAGACCTGAAGAGGTATGTTTCTATAAGGTAGAGTTGAGAGAAGGCAACTGCACAAACGCTGCAAAAGCAAACATTTCCGAGGTGAAAAACGAGCGACGTTCTCTAGGATACTCGACAGTTTTTGAAAATCTGGATCCTTTTACAACCTACACGGTTAGTGTAAGCTCTTACAATAACAACAATGCAACACACACGGATGCTATGGAATGCTTGACGTTATCAACTAAGATGAGCACTCCTGCTAAAGTAGCACTTGGGATACTTTCAGCACCCACAGTAGTTGGTCCAATTATCATAGCTATTACACAAGCAAGAGACGAAAACATTAATCCGTCAGATGATGAATTCGATGACGAATTAGACACACATACAAGTGCCGCAGAAAATTAAAGCATACAATTATTATGACTGTGCATGTAGAACTGTTGAGTGATCATAATTATTTTTAGTTATAGTTTAGGTATAATTATATAATTATACATAATTATACTAGTTTACACAAAACACTAATATTAGTACACAAACGACTCTTACACATTTTAGAATTACAGTAGACTCTCATTAAAGAGAGATAGGCTTTTTGCTGTAGAGATAAAAAATGTTTGTGTTACAAGTAACATGTATAACTAATCATGTATATAATTATGCTGACAATAATGAAAGCACCGCGGGTGCAGATGTGGATATGTCAAGTGCGATGACCCAGAGAGTTCACAAGAGTACGATTGTACGGAAGTACAGAAGCCCATTAGGGCAATTCACTTCCTATTTAGAAAGGTCAGAGGTCACTACTAACTCAGAAGTGAGGCCACATGCATGGAAGTAACGCGACTTGAAAGTGAAGCCGATTGGAAATTCTAATGAATTTAACCCTTTCCCACCTATTGATTTAACCATTAAAAATTCATATCTCTTGAACCATACATTGAAATCACTTCAAACCCAGGGGTGCCATGACAACATCATCATAACCTAGCAACTGACCACCCCCACTAATTAGCAATTGTTTACAAACATTCACAATTCAGTATTTACACAAAATATATTGTATGAAGGCACAAAGTGACTATAAAGATTGTATATGCATGCTTGTACCATGATGTGCTCTGACACCAAGGAGTATCCATTGAAACTCTCAGGATACTCCAGGGTACAAATCCCATGTACCCTAGGGTATACATTGGCTGTGGTCAGCCTGAAGACCATCCTCCATGCACCCTTAAAGGACCCCCTCTTTTATAGATGCACTACTGTGACACACTTGGATCACATTGTGAAGATCAATTCTTCAGTATCCAATCAGATTCACTAAAACTACCGGACCACATTGGAACTGGGTTGTCTGAAGTTGTAAATGTGGTTTGTCAAATGAACACAAAAAATTAATGTGCACAGTGCATGCACAGCAGGAATCAAAGAGTGTTTACTACTACTCAGTTGTAAATGGATTAGATAACAGCTTCTAATTGCTTAGACTGGCGGCGACAGCCGCTCGCGACTGGCAAACTGCCTATCAGTCACTCGTCTCTGCTGCAACAAGCATTGCAGTCTATCAGATTGCTCAACGTCATATTAGCCCTAACCGCACTTACACTTCAGGGGATTCAGTACATTCTAGCAAAATTTAATCACATTTCTATAATGATATTCATGTTTGGTAGTGTCGTATGATCTATACACTTCTGCTGAGTCAAGTGACTTATAGGCAGTTTTCCAGTCACTCGCGCGTACCTAACCTGTACCATGGATATCTGCATGTGTATTGTTATTGTACTACCGAGGGCAGTTCTATATGTATTCCCTCGGGCGCAGATATCCATGGTACAACTATTACATGTAAGTATAAAGTCTAAGTGTTCTCGATGTTCTCACGATGAGAAATTTTTCTGTGAGGTACTATCGGCAGATTCTCCTTTCCCGGGAAATGTTTTCATAACCTAGATCTACACAGGTTTACAAGTTCAATGGTGGCCCACTGCGAATATGATGACGCAACATTATATAGCTTTCTGGGGTGGATGGGGCTCATTGCTGACTCAAACTTCACTTTCGTCAGGCGCAAACGACTCCAGCCCAGTTTTGCAAGGTTTACCTGCTCCTCCATGTATACTGTACTCTAATAAGGCTAGCTATAGATTGAGCCCAGTATGTGTCAGTTAACTCTATATGTGTAGTTCTGGCAAAATATATTACACTAGCTGTAACAAAGCCGAGCGGTATGCCTTGTATTCGGAACGTAATCACAATAGAATGACCTTCAACATTTAATTGCAACACACTGTATAACAAAAACACACCTGCTTATATACCAATCTAGAATGATCTAGAACAAATAAAAGAACAAGAAACAACTAGAAAATCCCTAAGTCTATTGAGAACAATCTAGAATAAATAAGAACAGTCTGGAACCAATGATCCAAAGAGTTGTCCAATTATGTTACCAATAGTCCATAGCACAAAGTACATCACATTCCTCCTTCCTTAGATGGAGGAGTACGAGTCGCCACATCGACTTCGTTCACCGACATCACAACTGGTAGGGGGTAACCCTTCAGTTTCATCTTCGCTTTCTAACTCTGCTGAAAGTGCTGTTGCATAATTGGCTGGACTTGGGTCAAGTTCCACTTCTTCATCATGTTGATATGGTAGACTTTGGTTTCCTGTCTCCTTCCGGGCGTTTGAATCTCATAATCGACATCTGTCACTTTCCGAGTGACTTTGTATGGGCCTCTCCATTCAAGCTTGAGTTTGTTGGTTTGCATTGGTAGAAGGACAAAGACTTCGTCACCTTTGTTCTACACTTCTGAGTCTAGCTCCACTGTCGTAGTATCTCTTCTGTCTTCCTTGTGCCTGCTTGAGGTTGTCTTGAGCTAGCTTAGCCATGCATCTCACTGACTGTTTCTCATTGTAACTACATGAGTAATCGCCGGTACTTCTTCAGCTTTTTCGTCAGTCCATCCTTCGCACAGAATGTCAAGTGGCCCACGGACTCTGTGGCCATACAGCATCTCAAAGGGTGAGAACCCAGTCGATTCTTGAGGAGCCTCGCGATAAGCAAACAGGAGGTATGGCAAATATTCGTCCCAGTCTGTTGCGTTTCGGTTAGTGAACTTCTTCAGCATGCTCTTTAGTGTGCCATTAAATCGCTTGACTAGGCTGTCTGTCTGGGGGTGGTATGGTGTTGTCCTAATTCTTCGAATCTGTAATACCCGATAGACCTCTTCCAGAGTTGGCAGAGGGAGAGGACTCTGAGAAGGTATTTTGAATTCCATGCCAAAAATGAAAATTCAGTACGGCCGAGCAAGTATTAGCACAATCATGCAGTTATTGTGGTCACCCTATATGCTGGTCACTCTTATAATACAGCCAGGATAAACAATTATAATTATAGCTTTCGATAAAACTTAAAACATTGCGCGTTGTGTGTTCCTTATATGGAAAATAGTGACACATTGTAGTCTGTATTAGTACTGATATAAAGAACGTGCAACGTGCAACGCTTTTATAGATGTTTTGCAAAGGCTTTGCAAACTCCAGGAATTTCGAGGGTCAATAATAATTATGAGTTAGGAATTTCATTACAAAACTACATGACAATACATTCTCTTTGCAAGGCCTATCAACTTACGTATGTGCTCTCTTTTTTCAAATAGTCTAGTAGACTCCTGTTCGTCATATAAGGCATCACCATGGAAACACCGGGTTCGGCATCAAGACACACCCCAATCAGAGGCATGACGTGAGGGTGGTGGAATTCTTGCATTTTGGTGATCTCACTCACCATGCTCTGTACGTCATTCTGAGTGAACAGACCTGGGGAGAGGGGGAGGAGGGGGGTATTATAATAAATTATACTCATAAGTAGCTATAGGACTTGTGCATGTGTCCGCTCTTAGACAAGAGAAAGTTTGGAGGTACACATATAAACTCTGCCGGGAGACTTGTTTCAAAAACGCACGGGTATATATGAAATATATATGCTTATAATTTATAGTTAACCTTTTAGTGTCTTCAAAGCCACACCCCTCATGGCAACGTTGTTCCAGTCCATTAGTAATCCTTTGTACACAATCCCAAAGGCTCCTAGAAATGGGAATAAACCAAACATTATCAAACTGCCAGAGATGGACAAGAGAATGAAGTCTGACAAGCATTACTAATAATATTCTTGTAATGTGGATCCCATGCACTTGAAGGTGTTCAAACTATAATTATGATAGTTCTTGGCTGGTAACTATAGTTCGCCAAAGAAAAGTGGGATCTATCCATTACGTAGTTACCTTGACCAACTGCATCTTGCAATTTCAGATTAGAGCTGGGAATTCTCATTGATTCTGGAACATACTTCAAAATCTCCCGCGTTTGATATTCTGCAGAATGAGAAATGCATGAGATTGATTTGAATGCCCATACACATGCAACATACAGTATATATACATACCTATAAGAGTTCCTGGGCCAGACAACTTCCTCATTCTATAAAAGGTTTATAATGGCAATAATATACACAGCACAGTAGCTACCACAGTTCAAATACTATACTATACATGCAGACACTGTTGGGGCACCTTTTCTACTTTTATGGCTCAGCCATCGTAAAGAGCTCACCTTATAGTAGACACTCTTAACTTTTCTACTTTGTTTCGTACCGACCTTTTCGTACAGAGACAGCAAACTATCGCCAATATAGCAAGAGCAGCCACAACCATGACAGCGGTGACGCTGATAATCACAGGGTCACCTCCCTGACTGATTGACCGAGCCGTGGACACTGTTGGGTCTAGGGATAAAATCAGGCAATTATGTATAATTTTTATGTCAACAGAATGGCAATAACTACAGAGGAACTCAAACAATTTGGGGACAATATACAAAGCATGTAACTGAATTAAGTTATACAGGAGAAAGAATTGTACCTAAGCCTATTTCCTTGTCATAAAAAAGTACACTAATTTTGTCACGGGACTACTGCTATTACACTGAATATATATACACCAGTATATACAAGGCACACATACATATGTAGTATACCCAGGGCTTACTTTCTATGCACACAGGTTCTGTGGCTGTCCAATTTCCAGTGTCACATATCCTATAGCTAGTGGCATTTCCATCCAGCCTCAATCCATCGTCACAAGTGTACATTGCAACAGTTCCATTCGGTCTAGTGGCATTAAACAGACTTTCCATCATATCGTATTCCAAGACACCGTTGTCAATTGGAGGCAGGTCACGGCAAAAGGCTACAATAATGAACAAAACCTTGAGTTTTAATTTGTGTTTGTTGAATTCAAAAATCAAACTAGGTAAAAGCCAAGTACCAGAGATTTGCTTGGTAGAAAATAGAGGCTATATATGTAACAGTGTCCCACATATAGCCTCGAAATAAGGCCTATATAGACGACTGTAACCTGCCCGGAAATATTTGATTATTATACTTTTACTAGGCCAGTGCGAAAATAACAATTCTAGGTGTAATGCAGCAATGAACCATACCTTTACATGTCGGCATTGTACCCAACCATTCACTGTTGTTACATGTCCTGTTTTCATCTCCAGAGAGAGTGTATCCTTGATTACAGGTGTGAGTGGCAACAGTACCATACGGCCTCAGAGGGTAACCATTAAAACTATAGGAGATGTTTCCATTGGACAACGGGGGAAGATGATCACACTGACCTGCGTACATTCAACATCAGCAACATAAATTGTAACAGTAGTCTAAGAACGTTTCAAATAATAATCTAAACTCTAAAATCAACACATTTTGGTGACCGTCTAAGAACCCAGAAGTGTTCTACACTTGACCTGCATGCATACGTATGTAGGTTACTTGAACATCAATTAAAAGTGGAACCAATGTGGATTGGGACCTAGGGTTGATTTCTATGTATAAGTACCATCAACTGCATGGGTATATATAAACACATATTCTTTGAACTGCAACAGCAATCATTAGACGTAAATCATACAATCGACAAACTATAGAAAGGGGCTTAATTTTCGCCGTTTTCGTGGGTTGGCAATCCTACACAGAAATTAAGTCCAGGAAAATTGTTCTTTAATAGCTGTAACGTGCAAAGATTAAAGACATGGCTTCCGGTAAGCTGTCTCCCACGAACATTGTGCAACGAAATGCTTTTAGAGGCCATTCCACGAAATATAAGTGCATGCGCATGCCTCAAAAATTTCGCACTATACGGTATATAGTGATTGTAGGGACACATTAATGATAATTAAGCGTGACAGCTGTATACGTACGTACCTTGATCGTCTATAATGGTGATGGTGTAACTTTGTCGTGGTAAATAACAGTTTTCACTAGCATCACATTCAACAAATATTTCCAATTTTTCAATTGGTTCCGGAATGTCATCATCAATTATGGGCACGATAAATCGATTAACGGGAGCTGAATTACGGCGTCTCCATCTCATGTTACTATTGCCTGATCCTGGGCGTACACCAGTTAAAGTACAGTCCTCTCCTGCATGTGAAAAAAATGTTTGGAATCTACAACATTCATTGTCTTTTAACTAGGATTTAATTGGCATGCACTCCATGTTCACAGTAGAACAAGTTCCTAATGTCTGTGTTTCTATGATGGTAAATAGAGACCCACAAAAACATTTGCAATGTGCTATAGGATTGGCTGGGGGAAACACCAAAAAGCGTAGAAACAAGAAAGCGGACTGGGGCAAGAAGAGCATACTACACTAATCCGTTACATATCTAAGGCTACATGTATGTATACCTTAATTTTTTGGCTGGTAGTTTTTCCACGCTATTTTTGTGGTTTTCCTGGCCAATTGTTCAATCTATGGTCCGACAACCGTGCACCTAACATTAATTTTTGCTGAATCAGTATTTTTATAAAACTTGTCTTTAGAGGTACGTGTTGCACTCTTCTTAGACTTAGTCCTCTGTCTTGTATTGTTAGGTCTAGTAATAGGAGCTAACTCTCTCAACAACATCTGTAAAGGCAAGTTTTATTAATAAATGCTGATTCAGCAAATATTAATGCTAGTCGGACCTCCTCTGGGGTTCTGATTCTATTGGAGTGGTGCTGTCATTAATTAGAAGAAAGACGGTAGCCTATGTATTTATTGCTCGCCCTACATTATTTTACCTTCTGTTGCAGACAAATTTCTAGTAACAGCAAAAGCTCTTGTTACTGTTGAACGGTCCCCCCTTGTTATCAAGAACTCCATATCCACTTGACCCACTGTTTCCAAAACATTCATGTCTTGAGCTTCAATCCAAGCCACTACAAGAGGAAAGAAGTGAAGTGAAATTAAGGACACATTTTAGGTGGTATAGAACTTACGTCCTATTGGTTTCATCGCAAATGGAAGAGGGTAAGCAAATGAAATTTCCTTAGCAAAACCGTATGCATATCCCCAGAACGGTACATCACTAGAAAAATGTATATCAAATTCATCTACTCCGAAGACTCCAGTAGCTCCCCGCCCACACACCATTGATGCAATACAGTCCACACTACAATCGATGGTAGTGAAACCATCAGTTGGTGTGTATGCATCTCCATTGACTAGTAATCCTTGAGTGTTTGGTTCGTAATCACTTTCCCGGAGAGTATAGCTTAAGGACACAGAAGAAGGATCTGACAGACTTGTGAGACTGTACCGAGTTAGATAGGAATCGACAGGTGGTATGTACACCATCGAGGGACTGATGATTAGATTAGTGAAGTTCAAATTATCGACTGAACTTCCAAGGGTGTAGCTCATCACTGTAATCGGACGTGTTGACTGGACGCTGCAAAATGTACGACTGTTATGTGGTGTTCTGCACTCCACATATTGGCCTCGATTTATAACAGCGGTCATAGACCGACCAAAGCCTGATAGGAGGACTCTTCGACCATTACTACTAGCAGAGACTGGCTCACATAGACAGTTCACTTGTATAGAGGCTTCATCGCTGACAGTACCAATTCTATATACTTCACCACTTTGTCGAAGATCAAATGGTGCAAGAAAAAACATATCACCGTGGTGGTGGAATTTGTTCTACCAGATAATCGCAAGTTCCATCGTTGGTAGGTTTTCCACATTGATGGCCACTGAAAACAGACAAAGGTTTGTCAGATGTAATGATAGAGCTGGTTAAATCATTCACATTACTAAGCATCAGAGTGTCGAAGCGATTGAAGTGCACTCTGTATGTCGATTCTACCCGAGTGTTAGTGATAGCAGGGTTTGGTCTCACCCAGGAGGGATGAAGCTGTCTTTGTGATGTTATCATTTGAATACGTGTGTCATCCTGACATGGTGTGATGAGAAACTGACTCTCAAAAGTTCCTCCACCATTTGCATCTGACGAGAATATGAAATATTGGTAATCTTTCGCTGTTGGAAACTCGACACAGTTAATAGCCATGAAGGCATCAGCTGAGGAGGCCATGTCATTATTACTGCTGAGAGCATATACGAGGAGCTCATCATTTGGGTTAAAATCAGTCCTTTTTGTCTATCATTTGTAGATCCATCATTATCGCCGTCACTCTGTACTGATAAGTCTGGCCGTCCGTTACTCACTCCACCAGCTTGCAATTGAATGACTGTGAAATACCCCCCCTCTGTGCTGTGCCAGTACGAGAGAACAATCTACTGTCAGGTGATACCTCGTTGAATCCAACCAAGCCAGGAAGCCTCGTTTCAATAGTTAAAGCAGACACATCTTGTTTCGTCGTAATATAAAGTGATATTTCGGACCGTCCAACAGCATTTCTCATAAATGCAAAAGCAAATTTATTGCCTCTGGTTTTAAGAGAATTGGAATCTATGGAAATAATGTCATTATGAGAGGTACATACTTTGTGACCTGTAGGGGGTTTGTTTATAATGATAAACTTTTTTAGAAAGCTTTTTATGCATGGTCTCACACTTATACATCATCCTGTACTGAGGTGGTGGTACATCGTAACTAGGGTAAATACGTAGACACTATACGCAGGTGCCTTGTGGGAAGCTCTGATTTAGTTTATGTTGAACTTAACGTGAAAAAATGAAGAAAATCTTACATGATAAGATTGAGACGCTTGCATTAATTTGCAAGCGCTTAGTTAATAAGGTACTGGATGTAAGAACCGCCAAATAAGCTGTGTCAGCTTCAGGTTTCTAGTAGATCTACCGTCCTCGAGTAAACAATAATAAAACAGCACATAATTATGCATGTTAAGCGTGTGTATTTACTAGTAATAATTTAGGTTTTGTGATTTTATTGTTGCGAATTGATCAACCCTCACAAAGTTCGCATAACTATGTTTGATGCTCGAAAAACATTCTAGTAATACGGTAAAATACCAGAACTTATCACGTGCTTTAATATCGAAATCCCACTCGTTAGATCGGTCTTCTCGTGGGCGTCTAGCCAAGCATACACAGCAGTTGCACACATGGGGCTAGCCTCGATTCCAGGCCGCTGAGGCTGGAGTCGAGGCTAACATGGGGCTAACAATCTGAATACGATGTGGTATGTGCAGACTTTGTTTGGGATGCCTAGCATACATAGCAGTTGGGGCTAACAACAAATGTAAAATTATACAGCAATGACGATAATTATGGTATGCACGGACTTCGTTCGGGATGTCAGGCTTGGCCGCATGTCATTCAACACGCCGGAAGAAACATTAACTCTATTGCATGACCTATAGCTAATTATGCTGCACTAGTATGCTATTATGTATTACACCTATCCCTTGTGTTCAATCATAAATAAGGCGGTAACTATTTACCGCTCACGGTATTTTCGAACGAGTAATGGAGGAGGCGGTGACCCTTTACCGCAAGTGGTATTGCCATATTTAGTGGCGGCATAAGAGGGCGGCAAGCGGGTGACTCCTATCGGCCACCATACAGTTCAAATGATGTAGTTGAGAAACTCTCGAGTCCTCCATGCTCAGTGCTTAAATCAGGATGGATCAACGATGCAGGAATACTCATTGATAGGAAATTCTCCAGACCCATGCATGCATGTTTTCGACCTATGACGTTCTTGGGGCTAGTGCGAAACTAAGTTAATTGACATCGAAAATTGGTTTACTGACCTCTCTACTGTAGTGGTGTGGTCATTTGAACCTCGATCCTCGAAAATAACCTGTATGTAGTCTCATAAATCATACATATAACTTAAACCAACTGAAAAGGAACATTTTAAGCTTACAGACACTATAAACTAAACTTGGCTAAAAGTAGTCTGAAAGAGCACTGACCAAGGTCAAGTACTTCGCACCTCCTCTGGTCCATGCAGAGGAGGTTCAACATGATCACGTGATCGATACAGTTTTTAACTTAGTTACACTCATTTTCCCATGCTTATCAGAATGAAATTATGCTACAAAACTTGGGGACAAAATACACTAGAAAGTTTCTGTTCCGTTTGCGTAGTACTCTGTGTTTGTTTTTGTTTTGATTCTGTTACACGTAAGCAAAACAATCATTTTAGTGCATGTGCACTTAAACTTGCAATAGTGTGTTGACTTACACAAATTGCTAAATTGGATTCGTAGTAAGGCATTTGCATGCCCCTTTCTACTAGCCCCTCCCTTTCATTTTTCCTGGATCCGCCCCTGGTATCTATAATAATGGTAACGTGAGAAACAACCTTAGGAAAACGCATGTACAACCTACTCTAGTTGCACACTGTTCTATATATCATTTATTTACAATTATACATGAATATTCGACAAGACATTCACAGGCAATAAACACACACACACACACACACACACACACACACACACACACACACACACACACACACACACACACACACACACACACACACACACACACACAAAATAATATCAGTATCTATGGTAACGTGAGAAAAAACCTTAGAAAAGTCACATGAATGACAACGCATGTACAACCTCCTCTAGTTGCACACTGTTCTATTATTTATTTACAATTATACATGAATATTCATTTCATCTAAAGAAGAAAATAAAGCTTGTCGATACGAACGTACCAAGACGGATTTTCGGTCAGTATCCTTCTTTGTAGAGTATTCTCTTTGTAGTCGACACTACAATTGGTGTGTTGTTTGAACCTGAACCTCTATCATAATTGATGTCTATTTTTTGCAATTCGCAAAATTTAGTTCTACGAAAAAAAACACTAAACGATCGATGTGCGTTCACCATTTATAGCAATTTTTAAATATTTTGTTGAATTGAACTGACACTGAAAGGGTTGTATACAGGAGGTTAAGATAAGGAATACATGTAATGGTATAAGAAATTATGAGCAATGACAAAGTTATACATTGGAGCTAGGTATATAGGTCCAATCTCATAATTAAATGTGGGTCTAGTGATAAACTATAACCATAAATCTACACAAGATAATCACTAATATCCACTCCAATTAACAGTCTTAACAGTCAGGGCCGCCACAGGAAATGATAGCGACAAACTTCTTGCGGAGAGACTAGCATTTTTTCCCAGTGCTTTCTCGCATCCTTCTGGGCTACATCTGGCCCAATGTATACTCTGCCAATTAAATCATCTAGCTTCATGTGATCGTAGTCATAAACTGTAAAGCACAATTTACAGTCATTAATAGACAGATCTTGTAGGTCAAACTGGAAGGGTTCGTGGAAATCAGGGTTGAGGTCATTCGTCTTTTGACTTGATTTCCACTTCCTTAATATCTTCTTCTTGTAGAGAAGCTTGACTTTTACATATGGATCTGAAAGAGAATAATTATGAGTTAAATTTGTAACACTACAATGTTTATGTATACGCAGGAATATTAATTTAAATAGGCATCATTATTAGCCAACCTGATGTGCCCATTATGTCTTTTTTTGGTAAGTTCGTCAATTTCATCACCGTACCCTTCAAACTGTTGACGTAATCATCATAAGCGAGGGACAGAAGAATGGTTCCGCTGCTGTCTGCCTGTGCAATTGAACAAAACCTGAATAACGCTCTACAATGCATGCTATGATTGCTGTATACTTAACTGTACATACCTTCTTTTCTTTTTTATGGACTTCATTATCAAAATACATCGTACTTCCTGTGAAGTCCGCATCTTCAAGAGAAATGGTCACTCCGCCAATCTTTGTGTCATGATCGTAGACATACAATTGCAGTATCATGTCGCCTGTATCACATGGATACACATTTTTGAATACAAATTTCTCGTCAAAAATCGGATTCAAACATTTCTCAACTATATTTGATTTAGCTTTGTCTTGATTTGGATACAGGATAATTTCCACATAGGGATCACTAGTACCACAACGATCCATTGCAGGAAGATTGCAGGCTGACAATAAATGCACAGTTAAAACTGAGTGAACCACATCATAATCCAGGAAAAATTTCAGTGTAGGATTGTCAGGAGGACTATCTACTTTCCAAGATGCTTGAGACTGTTTGGCAGAGATAGAACAGTTTGAACATGAGTCAAAAATTAATATAAACACAGGTGAACATACTGCCAATCCTATATATATATGTTTTACTAATAAGTATAGTCTGCTAGTACTGCATGTAGCTCATTGCCGTAAACTTTGGCGCCTACCATCGAGGTATCAGCATCCGCTGTGCTTTCATTTTTAAAGCACTGAACAAAATTAGAATTTGTTTAAGAAGTGTTGTTCTTTTTGTTTCAAATAGCCGAAAGAGGTTGGTACTACTGTAAGATATGCTGAGCGACACCCAGAAAAATGTTTCGACTTTACTCAATCGTCTTATCCACCCATGTTCATGCCGCAACCACCAACAAGAAAAACACACATGAGATCTCTTACTGATGTAGTGAGCGCAGAGAAAGGCCACATCACTAGCTGGACAGATATGTTTATTTAACCCTTACTTTGTTAATTTGTATGTGTCTCATTTTATTATCCATGAAAGTTTCAATGATTTTAAAAATTGCACTATTTCAACAAAATGACTGCATGCACTTTGCTTGAAAGTGAGTAAGTAAGTAAGTTTCTTGCCAAGCATTTTCTCCAAGTATATAGCCATTTTCAGGACATTCTGCACATGCAGGGGGTTTCCAAACGACTACAGCCTGGATTAGAAAGCGTTTCTATATATAGATTTGCAATCGCTTTCACGAGGCAGATGACCGCTCGGGCTCAACTTCTCTAACCTAAACAATTCAACCATCTTTAAATGACTGCAGCAGTAACGTCACAACACCTTGTGGCCACTTATGAGATGGGCATGTCTGAGACACACCGTATTGTAATACATCTAGTGGAGACAGTATAGTAACAAGTCAAAAGCTTTATATATACCAGGAGCTCATGTGCTGACTATACTACCTTCTTTTATTCAAAATTAATATCTCCATTTTCATGCAGGTATGCTGTATTTATCAGTATGGTAGTGCATGGGCTCATGTAAAGTGTATCTAGAAAATGAAAGCACTAAATAATGCAGTGATGTCTTGTAATGATGTTATGAATCACTGTAATGGACGTAATCACTGTTTACCGTAATGTATGTAATCACCATAATGAGTGTAATCACCGTAATGGCTGTAATCACCGTAATAAGTGTACTCACCATAATGAGTGTAATCACCGTAATGGCTGTAATCACCGTAATAAGTGTACTCACCGTAATGAGTGTAATCACAGTAATCACCGTAATGGGTGTAATGGGTGTAATCACAGTAATGAATGGAATCACCGTAATCACCGTAATTTATGTACTCACCGTAATGGGTGTAATCACCGTAATGGTGTAATCACCGTAATGAGTTTTTATACACACATTATATCATGATGAACATTTTTGCATTACTGCATGCAGGATACAGAGAACCTAGAAAGAGGGGTAATGATCGACTGTTAAAAAGGATTGATGCCAAAAGTCCAAGTCTAAAGAATGGCTGCTTGCAGCTCTCTTCTCAGCTACTGATAGCTAGTGTTCTAGTGCAGAGCAACACTGTATGGACAAGTTTTCTACACACTCTTCTGAAAAGGCTGCAATGGCATTCCAAGTAAGCAAAAATAGGCATAACTCGAGAACGAACACATATACACACACACATAAACGCATTACTGCAGTGGCAGATCCAGAGGGGGTTCTTTGGGTTCAATTGAACCCCCCTTTGAGAAAGAAGTGAGTGGGAGGCTCAAGCAACTAGTTAGCAAGTTGTTCCTTTCTTACTAGCTTTCACATGCACTTCTCACTTACCTTTAGTCCTTGTTAGTCCTGCGAAGCTTTGTCTGTGCAGTTTCAGTGACTATGAAGGCTAAAAACTCTCCAGCGTATAGTGCATGCAGACTGCTTATGAAAAGTGATGACCTTTTGTTTAGGAAAAAATTCGGTGTGTTAATACGCATGCCCACTGTTTCGAAGAAGTGCATGACAACCTTTTTTTTAGGTAACCCACTCAGAGCCCTGGAACCACCCTTTCAAGAATCCTGGATCCGTCACTGTACTGTATATACCTAGCTTGCGCATGCGCACCGAGACATAATAACATGCTCTCAGTACATGTACATGGCCACTACAAAGAAAACTAAGAAGGCTCACAACTAAAGACTCCAGAGAGAAAGTTGAGATAAACTAGCTATGAA
The DNA here is from genome assembly GCF_963675165.1 of Halichondria panicea. Lineage (NCBI taxonomy): Eukaryota > Metazoa > Porifera > Demospongiae > Suberitida > Halichondriidae > Halichondria > Halichondria panicea. The sequence goes on from NC_087387.1 coordinate 2,214,786, forward strand.
GCTTCCCTGCTGGCCACAGTAATTTTATTTGTTCATAATCACTTAATGACATCCTTTAATCCGGAAATTTCATGTATTCGGAATAGTGAGGCTCTACTGTACAGCCTCCACAACAACAAGTTACTAGTTAAAATTTAATGTGGAAGATTTTTATGCCTCGGTGCGTGTGTTTGTGTTTGTGTGTGTGTGTGTGTGAGTGTGAGTGTGTGTGTGTGTGTGTGTGTGTGTGTGTGTGTGTGTGTGTAGACTGCTACAGCTGCTCAAGGATCAATGAAGTGCAAATAAGAGTTTCTATAGGCTTCTAGTCATGACATTGTTTTCTTGGATTTATTTCGTGGATTTGCAAAATAATGCTTCGTTCTCGAGTTTTGCCTATAGTTTTGCTTACTTGGAATGCCATTGCAGCCTTTTCAGAAGAGTGCGTAGCAAAACTTGTTCACCGAGTGTTGCTACTCTACTTAGTAGTTAGCTTTGCACTAACTATATATATATTGGTAGCTGCAAGAGTGAGAAGAGAGCTGCAAGGCTCTTCTGATGCAGCCATTAATTTTAGACTTGAACTTTGGCATCCATTGTTTTTAACAACAATCATGGTCATTCATTTCCCACTCTTGAGTTTCCCTGTGATTCTGGATTCTGCCTGCTTGCAGCCAAATAAAATGTTCATCATGATAATTATAATGTGTGTATAAAACTATTAGTAGCTTTATGCTATGTAGCTTTGGCATCTCCACCGAGGCATCAGCACCCGCGGTGCTTTCATTTGTAAAAGCTTTGTCGTCGAATGAAAGTGAGCAAACAATTTTTGCATTGGTTGCATAATTATAACTATAGCAAGATCTGGAAGAGAATGGGATGCTCTGACACGGAACAGCTATAGGTAATCAAATATACATTCTGTACTAGACTCAGGCTGGATGGGGGTGTTCGAGCACCTACCCTGCATGGCTACGGCCATGAAACGGATCACGTGCACCCATATCCAGGAATTTCGAAAAGAGGGGGGAATTTAAGAAACATTTTTACTAAAAAGAAGTCAACTGTTTTTTAAAACCCAATCAGTGTAAGCTTTTCTGGTCATGGGTTTATTGAACTACTTATCTACAATAGTTGTGACATACATAGTAGCATGAGATAGCAAAAATCCATGTGGTCATCTTGCTCTTCAGGATACTATTATGCTTGTAGGTATATTCTGTGACGTGTGCTGCTCTAAGCCACACCCACTTCGTGGCAAAGAATGAGCTAGAATAAATACACAGATCTTATTCGAGCTAATACATCTACAGTGACTACTGATCTTCTAGCAAGAAAGGGGGGGGCACATGCCCCTTGCATGTGCCCTGCACTGGATCCGCCACTGCATGCAGTATTAGCATGAAAATATAAATCGGTGTTACGCCTCAACAAAGCCGGAAGTTCTTAGAAACCCTCTACACCGCTAATTCTAGTGTTATATTGTATTTTAACAGGATCACTGGATTTGTCAAAGAATATTGCCCAGGGGGAGAGTCCTTTTTGCACCTCCAAATTGACAAAGCCCCCCCTTGTCCCGGGAGGGAGGTAGTGGGGCTTTGCATTGATAGGTGCATAAAGCATTCTTGGCAGTAATGGCAGTATGACGAGTGGTGCAGGCTGCGCTGTGCTAATGCCTCTCGCCATTGTTTTGCTTTCGCTCGAGAGGTGAAGAGGTATAATATAATGTTACGTTATTATTGTTGATTGCAATTGTTAATAGTTACCAGTACGTGGCGGATCCAGGGGGAGATCCCAGGGTGCCACGGATCCCCCCTTTCAGTATAGCTATATTATGGCTTTATTGCAGCTACCATTTAGCTATTTATCAGATCGAGTTTGTTTGTAATTTGATTTAATGATTGTACCTGTTGTTTTGATGTATCAACTGCCAAAAGAGTATTCAAAGTCAATGGTTAGCCTAGGCTAGCTAGTTGACTGTTCGTAGCAGCTACGCAAGTCTATTATGGGACTTTCCCTGGATGAGACTGGGATTTTCCCTAGTGTTACTGCACAACGTGTGACCGGAAGTGGGCGTAACCCAAAAAATTTTTGCTCCGTGCGCGACTGTAACTCACACTACGCGCTCATTAGTTTGGAACCTCCCTTTCATTTTTCCTGGATCCACCACTGGTCACAGCTGTTATTTTTCGTCGCATTGCAACCGTTGAGCACTGGAATACACAGACAGACAGACAGACAGACACACACACACACACACACACACACACACACACACACACACACACACACACAAACACAGTCAGCTTTACCGTATCCCTCGTGCGGCTACGCCTCGATAACTTTTGTTCGCTACAAGGTTTTAAAACCTAAATCTGCCAATATATAATTACAGTGGAACCTTCCATAACGAACCCTTCCACATGGCACGGATTGAAATCACTATCTAAGTACACATGCAGAAACAACCTCCTACAAGCGGACCTTCGGAAGGGGGACAAGCTTTGTGCTCCCAACTGACCAACTCTGTGCAAAACTTCCTCTTACGAGTGGTACAAGCTGCGCTGTGCTAATGCCTCTCGCCGTTGTTTTGCTTTCGCTCAAAACCATTAGAAGAGGTGAAGGTATAATTATATGTTATTATTGTTAATTGCAATTGTTGACAGAATTGAATTTCAGACACAGTCATCATAGGAGAAGAGCTGAATGGCAGAAGCCTATCTGATGGCTTGATGAATAATCTTCAACGATACTGGCATGTTATTTAAATGGCCTGTAGCCAAACAGTGGGAGAAACCTTTGTCAAAGGCACAGAGTATATTAAAGCACAGACAGTACTACAGTATATATCTAAACAAGCAGAGAAAAGACTTGTGTACATGTATCTATTGTTACCAGACTTGTGTACATGCATCTATTGCTATATGGTATATCATTGTGGCTAAATGGTATACCAGGACCTCAAGAAAAAGAAATATTGCCACTGGATTATGGATTCTAACATGTGGGGATGAGCGCGCATGCGCATTACATCCACAGGAATAATTATTAAAGGATGTGTCTGCAAAGAGATCAAGTTCACAAATGGCTACAGCTAGCTGCTTAACAGTCTTGTAGCTAACAAAAAGCTAACGCTTTAGTGCAAAGGAATAGAAAGTTTGTGCGAACGGATGATGCTATAAAAGATTCTGAAGAGACTGCAACAGCCTTCAATGCATGTGAGTCAAACTAGCCATAACTCGAGAAAGAAGTTTTAGTTTGCTAATCCACGAATCAAAATCCAAGAGAACGTGGCTAGAAGCCTATAGAAGCTGTTATAGTTTTCGTCGCATTGCAACCATTGAGCAGTACGCTACAGCTGGAACAGACACACACACACACACACAGTCACCTTTACCATATCCCTCGTGCACCTCGAGGCACAATTACGGACAAACAGGAAACCATACCCATATTTTATGCCCAATATGGTAGAGGTCGTTAGTAATGTTATGCCTCGAGGCGTAGTCGCACAAGGGATACGGTAAAGTTGACTGTGTGTGTGTGTGTGTGTGTGTCTGTCTGTCTGTGTGTGTGTCTGTTCCAGCTGTAACATTACTGTTCAACGGTTGCAATGCGAAGAAAATTAAAAGCTTCTATAGGCTTCTAGCCATGTTCTCTTGGATTTCAACTCGTGGATTAGTAAATTAAAGCTTCTTTCTCGAGTTATGGCTCACATTGAATTGCAGTCTCTTTGGAATCTTTCATAGCATCATCTATACAAACTTTCTATTCAACATAATTATGAGTTAGCCTTGCACTAAAGTGCTAGCTTTTTTGTTAGCTGCAAGAGTCAGAAAAGATCTGTTAAAGCAGCTAGCTTGCTATATGTATACCGTATAGCGGGTAATTTTCGGGGGACAAAATATTCGTGGTTCAGCAATATTGAGACATTTCGTGGGTAATATTTTCGTGGTTGTTGCTTGGATTGTAGGTAAAGGTAGGCCGGCAAGGTCGTTTCATTTGTGGGTAAAATATTCGTGGTCAAACCTCCAACCACAAAAACCACGAATATTTTGTCCCCCGAAAATTACCCGCTATACGGTAGTAGCCATTTGTGAACTTGATCTCTTTGCAGACACACCCCTTTAATAATTAGGATGTAATTAATGCGCATGCGCGCTCATCCAGTGGCAGAATCATCTTACTGTATATCTTCTAATTTATCGGACACTTCTAATTACCCGGACACTTTTCTGGGCAATTTTCATACAGCGGACACTCTGGTACTTTAATTTTACGGACAATAAAATTGGAGATAAATATTCTAGCTTTATAGCCAGCAAGATAGATAGCTTTGAGGATTAGCTAGTTTTAGATAGCTATAGTGCAACTATTCAGTCGCACACTGTTCTATTAAACTTAGCTAGCTCGCATACAGCTGTATGCTTGCTCTAATTATTCCGGACACTTTACGTGCTCTATAAAGATCTGTTCCAATTATACCCAGACAATTTTTAAAATAATTATTTTTTGCTGTCCGATAAATATACGGTACTTATTTTTCTTGAGGTCCTGGTATACCAGTAAGCAACAATGATACCATAGGTGAAAGCACCGCGAGTGCTGATGCCTCAGTGGAGGTGCCAAAGCTACATAACATAAAGCTACTACTGAATAGTGTTTATACAGACATTATAATTGTCATGATTTGATAACATTTTTTTGCATATTATTTTTGCTGTATGCAGGGAAAGTTGGGGTGTCGCCCGGTTTCTGTGAAACGAAACTCAAGGAGTGGGTAATAATCGACCATGATTGTTGTTAGTCGTTAAACGATCGATACCAAAAGTTCAAGCTTAAAAGTAATGGTTGCATGCAGCATCAGTATAGTAGAGCCTTGCAACTTTCTTCTCACTGTTGCAGCTACCAATAGCTAGCGTTTTAGTGCAGAGCTAACTAGTAGCATGCAACACTCCATGGATAAGTTTTGCTATACGCACTTTGCTGAAAAGGTTACAATGGCATTCTATAGCTAGATACAGTTGTGGCAGGAATCTCATTCACACACTACATGCATGTACGCACCTTCTTAACTGGTTGAGTGTCATTTGACTTCCTCTTTGTTGCTTCCACTGTATCCAAGCCTCTTGTCAGTGAAGTATCTATATTATAAGAATCAAAAGTTCAATAGAAAAAAATGTCCAAAGCGTAAAAAACATATAATTATTAGCACTACAGGGACTCACATATGTCCCTGGCAGATGGTCTCTTCGTCATGTCTTCTTGCAAACAATCGTCAATAAGCTTCCTCAACTTATTTGTACCAGGGATCCGGGAAACATGGAATAATCGATCCTTGGCTGATTTGATCGTCTCCAGCTTGCAAACAATCTGCGCCACGATCACCCCGTAGGAAAACACATCCAGGCTACTATCGTATTTCTCCTCTTCCAATCGAATGGCCTCGGGAGGTAAATACCCCTTACGGTGACCAATAGCTGTGAGGGTGGAGCTAAGCTTGGAGGGATCGTATAGCCGTGACATACCAAAGTCGGAAATCTTTGCGACAGGCATTGGTAGTGTAAGCTTCAGCAAGACATTATCACCACAGAGGTCACGGTGGATAATCTGCTTGCTGTGAATGTAGGCCAGACCACAAGCCATGTCTTTTGAGAGGCTAATTTGACATTCGCTAGTGAGGGACTCTTCATCAAGGCCGGAGAAATAGGATCTCAGACTGCAATCCATTAGCTCAATAACGAGGATTGTTCCACTTGATTTGGGATGCTTAGCAGTCGCTAAAAACTGAACAACGTTTGAGTGCTGGAAAGCCTTGAGAAAATCACTCTCATGATCAATTGCATTGTTAGCTTCTTCATTTTTTCCGACAGGAATACTTGCCTGCATTTCCATAGCATCGTGAAGCAGCACTTTGACCGCACAAATCTCGCTCCTGTAGCTGCCTTTGAAGACTGCTCCAAATGCACCTTTACCGAGAGGCTTGTCTAGGAAAACTGTTAAATCAGTATTGATCCTCTGGCAATTTTGGTCAACTATTGTGTGTTTGTAGGGGAGTGGGGGAAGGTGATGTATTGAAGTGTTATGTAAACTATAATTATGAAGTGTTATGTAAACTATTAATAAACTATAAGCATTACATAATTATGACATACGTATATTCCGGTGCTTACCCTCTAACTTCACTTCAGTAGGATTGCTTGCAACAGCAGACTGTAGACGATCTCTTTCGATGGTCCTGGCTATGTAACTGTAGCCCACAATAGGACAGGACAAAGCTTTAACAACATCTTCCCAGCTTCTCTCCCCACCTTTCAGCCATTCTTTCAAACCCTCACGATAGCATTCATCAGGATCGTTGCACCATTCTTTGCCGATGCTGTCGATAGTATCTGGGGATATCTCAAGAACTAGCAAGAAGTTTCGCCATTTGATTCGAGCATCAAACGTAGCTATGTATAGTTCTTTTAGGTCTGCTATTGTGAGATAGTCTGACATATTCTCTGTAGGATGTGGATTACAGAAATGAGCAAAAGAAAATTAATATATAGATAGCTGCATGAGTTGGCAAGTGCCATAGGTATGATAGATCTATAGTACATAAAGCTGTCTGCACTCACTGATATTAATCCATGGCCGGCCAGAAGCTACAGTATCTTTATTCTGCACAATTAACAAATCAGGAGGTCTCTGGGGTCTGTTAAATACAGTGAAAATTTGACACATGCGCAGGCAAATTATGCAGGGGGAGGTCACTACTATGCACACTACACTACCGTTCGCTACCGCGGTCAAGATTCTTGACCCCCCAATTTTCTTCTTGACCGCTTGACCAGCCTAAGATATTATGCTTGACCCCTTGACTGCAAAAAATTAAGCTCTTGACCCCTTGACCATTCAATTATCGCCGCAACAGACTGCACTATTCATGTCTATCATGCAATGCAAGGGTGTACATGCTCATAAACTGGTCCAGTGGATCCACTACATGTACAGGTATTTATATATACATGTAACAGTGATAGCTCTAGCTAGGATTATAGCTCTATAAAAGAGATTTTCATTGACACAAATTGTACAACATGTCATTTATCTAAGACTATTCATGCACAGACCTGTCATATTAATCACTGGCCACATATGAATTGGTCAGGAGAAGTGGTTATGGATGGAGCATGCACATGCACTAGCTAGGACCTCTTATATTACTTTTATGACTTCATGATCTTGCTCCAAGAGTATCACTATGGGAAGCTGTCTGTCTGTGCACATCGCTGAAAATTCGCCACAACAACAAGATATGAGCATGCTCAATAAACAAGCGGAAACAATTGGAAATTAGAGAAGGACCTACTGCTACGAAGTATTTAATACGTGATATGGGACATGATGAGAAGCAATTGTACTTTTCTATCGATCAGGATCCTAAGAAAAAGATCTCCTATACGTTCAGGACCGAACATGAAGCCAGGTTCTTCGTAGACATAATTTTGTTTATGCAGGCTGACAATTGTCTAAATCCGGCAACTTTGTCAGAGGTTGCTACACCAGACTATACTCTCTTTCAATCCATATTGCATAGGAATGCTAAGGATCACTGACTATTAGAGTTCATTTGCTGGCACTGTGTAGCTACAGGATAGTAATTATGTGTGTGTTGTAATTCCTGTCTGTGGCTTGTTGTGTTGTGGGTTGTGGGTTGTGGTTGTGGTTATTGAGCTAGTGTGCGCATTGGATTTTGAATTTCCCGGTTAGCTTAATGAGTTCAAAGTCCACTAAAAGAGTGCTTTGTTGTCTTGACTTTTGACCTTTTGGTGGTGTATTTACCTTGTTGACCCCTTGACCATCATTAAAATACCCCCTTGACCCTTTGACCACATCTTGACCGGGTAGCGAACGGTAGTGTAGTGTGCATAGTAGTGACCTCCCCCTGTTATGCGGGCATAATTTGGGGCATAAAATAGGTTAGGTCATATTATGCTGGCATAATTGGGGCATAATAGGGTTAAAATTTTGAATTTGGTCAATTTGGTACAAATACAACGGTCCTCTACTGTTGCTGAACGTGTTTTTTCTCTTTTAATGACTCTTTCATGTCTAGAGGATTATGTTCAGTTATGTTACAAATGTACAAATATGAATACAAGTACAAGAGATAATCTATTACTGCTCAGTGAAAAAATGACGTCAATCATGGGTTCTTTCGACAAGCATAATAGGCTGAATTTGGGGCAGTGCTCAAAAGCATAATAGGCAGAAAAAAGAGCATAATTTGAGCTCCTTGTAACCGAGTTCATTCGCAGCCAGGTATGGTTCAACACTAAAATTAGCCTTTGCTTAGAGTCAATAATCCTTCTTTTCACGTTCATTATGCTATAATAGGAAAATATACGGAGTGTTACCGCCCACTATGATGTGGACAAATCTGATTGGCACTGCCAAGTGATTCTGGCAGGGGTCCACAGAATTGCTGCAATAGTGACCAGACGTTCCCTCCCTCCCACGTCTGCTCGCGAGACTAGTATTCATGCACTCCTACCATGTATCCATGGATCAGAAAAACAGCTCCCCCCTTCCACATGGTGCCAATTCCCCCAACCAACTTTCAGGGACAAAACATGGGGGTATTAGCCCCCGACTGGAGAAATCTTCTGGTGGTGTCTGACGATGTTACATTGCAAGCTGAGTGGATGAGCACTGTACAGCAGTGTACAACGCTTTGGTTTAGTTAACTTGAGTGATTGTGTATATAGTTCAGTACTAACTAACTGTATTGGTGTATTTTAACACAACTGTAGGTGTATTTTCTCACTAAAAATGATAGCTGTAGAGTAAGTCGCCAAACTCTGTCAGACATCAAAGTGTGTCGGGCGTGTAATGCACGAACATAACAAGATTGATTCAAACTAATTACACACACTAACAGATGGCCATGGGACTACTATCCAGCGAAAACTTGGATAGGCCAAGTCGCTTCCAGTCCGAGCAAAAAAACTACCGAATAATTTGATTTGCGCCAGAACGTACCGATCCCCGTTTTTGCCAAACTACACAGCTATAGAGCTAACTGACAAGCTGAGTACAATCTAGATAGAGTGCATGCAGTACAGAGTGGAGCAATTCCCATAATCAGGCAACCCTGTAAAGCAGAGGTACACTTGTTTCTTTGTGAGGGTTGTAAAGTGCTGAGTCAGCAATACTCCAGCTATAAGCGCTAATATATAGCGCTATAGCTGTGACTTACTCTATAATACTGTTGGTGTATTTTATCCACTTCACTTAATTGTTATATGAGGGAAAGAACTGGTCCAAATTGAGGTAAGAGGCATAGGGACGAGGCTACACACACACACACACACACACACACACACACACACACATACACACACACACACACAAACACACCTGCGAAAATACTGTATACGACGACCAGGAACATCTGCTTAATAATAATCTTTTGTGTAATCTAACATCAAACATTTGTTTTACAGGAGCTAGAAGGAGGAGCAACTGGAACTCAAATCTGCTAAACCTGACGAGTATGTGGTAAGTTTTTCTTTGGTTCATTCCCGTTCCCGTTAATACTATATCTTCCCATAGTTTGCGCATGAGCGGACCCACCAGTTGCTTCAGCAGCTAAGAGGAGCAGCAACTGGCCAGGGAGGAAGAGCTACCTACCATTAAAGTTAGGCGTGGTTATATGCAGCAACCTGACCCCCTGCCCCTTTTTCTTGATGGCAAACCCCGCGAGGTAGGACACACCTCACATCACATTAGTGAATTCACACGCAACACACACACGCAGACATGCACACAGGAAGTATCTTCTTGATTATCAAAAGAATGTCAGAGCTCCCCCTTTATTTCCCCATGCTTTTCCTCTTGGTACCCCACCACCACGTTCTTGATTTGTGGATTAGTATACTAAAACTTTTTTCTCGCTAGTTTAAAGGCTGTTGCAGTCTCTTCAGAATCTTTCGTAGCATCATTTGTTCGCACAAAGTTTCTATAATTTAGTCTTGCCTAAAGCGCTAGCTTTTTGTTAGCTACAAGAGTCAGAAAAGAGCTGTAAAGCTAGCTAGCTCTTGCAGACACACCCCTTATTCCTGTGTGTAACTAATGTATGCGCGCATTCTATAATTCTTCTGTTTAGCCATTGTCTGTGGCTACTGCTCCTATCTACACCTGCTTAAAGATGTAAGCATCAGAGGCTTATAGGAGCTATTCTATCGCAACTTTAGGACGATGGACTGTGCCATCCAGTGGCCTATGCGAATCGCTCTCTAACAGCTGCAGAGCGTAATTATGGAATTACCGAACTAGAGACCCTAGCAGTCGTTTGGGCACTGATTCACTACCGCAGCTACCTTTATGGACAAGAAGTCACTGTGTACACGGACCACTCCGCAGTGAAGGCTGTCCTCCTTACACCGAAGCCAAGTGGGAAGCACGCTTGATGGTGGACCAAGACATATGGCTCTGGAATCCGGGACCTGAATATTGTACATTGCTCAGGCAAGAGTAATGCTAATGCCGACTCTCTGTCGCGCAGCCCTCTATCTCGATCCCCACAAGAAGGCATTGGTGAAGCCGAGTGTCAGATTGCGGCGATTTCCTTCCGGTCAGTCGATGTGCGTGACATTTCTTCCTTATTGCAGTCGGAGTTGTCTTCGCCCAAACAGACTATCTCTAGAAGAGCAGATGAAAGACCCGTGGCTAGAGAAGCTCTTCCGAGATGGTAACCTGCTGCTGGATGGGCAAGGAAAGTTCTACTACAGAGCAGATCATTGGTCAGAAGTGGCGTGAGCTCTCAGAGGAAGAGAAGCAACCTTTCAACGATGAGTACGAGGCAGATAAGGCTAGATACAATGAGCAGCTGAAGGTTTATTGAAACTCGGTAGCCTTCAGACGATGGCAAAAAGCAAAGCAACCAGGTCAGCAAACAATGGTGTTTTAATGGTGTTTATTGTCAATAAATTATTTCCCCGTATAGCTGAGACTGCAGCTCGTGAGGCGGCCGGTCGAGAAGCAGCTGGTCTGAGTGAACACGGCTCCCCACCCCCTGCTGTGAATGCCCCACCCAGACAGAATAGTGCTGAGGCTAGGTTGCAGATGATGCAGCAAGAAGAAAATGATGAAGGTGAACAATTTGTATAGTTTCTAAATTTCTTTTCTTCTGCAGATGAGTACATCATCAAGAATTAAGCAGTTGGCAGCAATACGTTTTCACAGAAACCATGCATCGTCTGATGCTGGAGATCTTCGGTGACACAAAAATCGCCGACACACGTTCTGTTGTGACCAATTCACGACTGGTAGTCCTACGCAAGCAGGTCACTCCTGCATCATAATTATCGCAACGAGTTCATAATTTTTCCAGAGAAAACTGGAGTCCGAGATCAAAGGATTTGATGTCTACAAGGCGAAGAAAACAAGAAAAGAGCATGCATGTTTGGACGACTCTGAGAAGTTTAGAAGAGAGCTAAAGAGGGTAAGCTAAACTGCATGTTGTTGTGATATGTTGCTCTGGCCCTCGGTAGCTTCATGAAACCCCACCCACAAGTTGGAAGAAACCAGCGCTGTCTCTAGCCTCAAAGGATTTGCCAGAGCCAGTGTCAGATCCAAAGTATAAGACATTGTGAAAGCAAGAACATTCTCATATAACACTGTTGAGCTTCACTCTAGCATCAAAGATCACTTTTGATTTTGTGATGTCAATGAGCTGTAATTGCCATGCGCATTGATTAGATTACAATGTAGAGTCTAGTCGGGTAAAGAAATTTATATCAAAATAATGCATGGGCGGCTAACTTTTCAATGTATACATATTTTCATTGAACTGCTTCTTCTCAACTCATCAGCAAAAAGCATCATGTCTGGACGTGGCAAACATGACACCTATATACTGAGCATGCCAAGAGAAAGACTGTGACTGCCATGGATGTCGTCTATGCTCTGAAGAGGCAAGGACGCACTCTGTATGGATTTGGAGGCTAAACATCTCATTCTCAACTGAACTTAACTGGTTCTTCTAAGAACCACCACATTTCAAAGAGTCACCATTTCATTTTTTGTCTTTTGTGAATTAACCACTGCAGTTTACCAACGTTAACAAGTAGTCTATGCATGGTGTGACATTAGTGTCAAGATTAGGGTGATTTCAATGAGGGTGTTGTTTTCTGCCAGTTAGGGTGCTTGCTAATCTTATGAGGATGCATCAGTTTCTGCCAATGAGACCAGGGTGATCATTGCTGATCTTATGAGGGTGTGTTTTCATACATTGAGGGCTGATCTACGACGAGGGATTGAGGGTGCTCGCTAATCATATGAGTGACTCTGCAGAGTGTGTACCATGATCAAACAAAGCTGGGAAAGTCCCTTGCTTGTGAGACTGTGCATGTACCATGATGCAAAGCTGGGAGGAAGCCAGGGAGTCCCTTGCTTGCAATAACACTACACCACACATGCAATGTGCGAACAAGAGCCCTCGCTTGCATGCTCAACATAGTTGCTACGATTGGCCGGGGAAAACACCAAAAAGCTAGCTTAGCTACTTCGCAGCGTGCGAGGAGTATGTCAATCTGTCACAACATCATTCACGTGCATGATGTATATTCTTTAAAACTAAAGATTACTGCTACGGCCAAAGCTGAAAAACAGCCTGGTCCACAAATATCAATGTGTTTGCAAAGTTTAAGACTTTAGTTTTATGTCACTCAAACTACGAGCTACAGCTATGCACTCCTGATTTCACGATCGTCTCATGCATCGAATCATTATTTTTGTTACTAACCCTCATTTGTATCAAGCCTATATATTACCAATCATGCAGTATCTTGATAATGAAGTAAAGAAAAGCCACTCACTAGCCATCTGAGCTATAGCTATCTGCCGGCGATCTATATAATTTGGTGAACCCCACAGAAAAAAGTATTCACCCCTTATTTTGCACAGTTCAAACTAGATCTACTTCAAGCTGAATGAATGCCAGCAGGCTCAACAAGGAATTGTTAGTTAATCTCTATAGCTCTCAGTCTAATTATGACCTGTAGACTACTCGGTGTATCTTGCTATCTAGTCTATATTGACGGTCGTGTGTATTCTAGGATATGTATTTGCATAGCTAAATCTACATCTAGATAGATGACACAGAAATTAATATTTTACATCTCCTCAGATAACGCTAAGCCTTACGCAATAAATACAGCACTTGATAATTTCCCAAAGCCATGGCTGAGAAAGTGGCTACAAAAGAAGCTCTGAAGAAACTCGATTCTCAACTCGAATGCTCCCTTTGTCTCAACACCATAAAGCAGCCGAAACTATTGCCTTGTTTTGCAAGTCACCGTGTCTGGAGAAACTAGTGACCAAGGATGGACGCTCCCTCACTTGTCCCACTTGCCTACACATTGTCCCACTGTCAAAGAGGGGAGTGACTGGACTGCAATCAGACTTCCACATTGACCACTTGTTTGAGATGAGATGCTTTCAACAAGGCCAAAGGTGATAATAATACGAACTGTGGTAACTGTGAAGATGGCAAAGCCACTGAGTACTGTAACGACTGTGGGGACTTTTTGTGTGACAAGTGTCAAGCTGCTCATAAGAAAATAAACGGAATCATAAACTAGATGAAGTCAATGCTCAAATGACTAGCCTGGTCCCTCCCAAGAAGGCTATCCCCCATTGCCCCAAACACTCGGAGAGTGCCCTCAAAATATACTGTGAGACCTAGCTGCTCCACTCTTATTTGCATAGACTGCACTATTCGTCTCCACAAAGACCACAACTACGATCTGGTCGCTGATGTGCTGACCAAGCACAAAAAAGAACTTGTCTCCAGTCTCAAACCAGTCAAGGAGAAGCTGGACAGTGTACAACGAGCTCTGAAGGGCTTTGACACAAGAGCCAAGGCAATTCACAATCAGAGGCCCATGATTGAAGCTGATATCCACAAGAAGATTGACGAACAACATCGACTGTTGGACCAACGAAGGGCAGAGCTTGTTGTAGAGCTAGAGGTGCTGATTCAGCAGAAGCTGGAGGGTCTGGCAGCACAGAGGGATCAAGTGGAGATCACTCAGGTGAAACTGGCCAGCTGTCTAGAGTACGCGGAGAGCGGTCTCAAAAGAGGCACAGATGGTGAAGTACTTGAAATGAAATCTTCCGTTCTGAAGAGAGTCGAACAGATTTCCATCGAATTCAATCCGAACACTCTTCAGCCACAGACTGTGGCTGACATGGAACTGCTCACTAAAAGAAAAGAACCTCTCCAACAAGCTTGTCGATTTTTCTTAGAGATTGGTCGCAGTGGTTTGTTCAGCAGCCTTACGGTAGAAGATGGTCTGACAGACACTACACCAGAAAAGGAAAAAACTGTAGTAATGAACAAAGGCAAACTCAACCTTAAAGCTGAACTTGTGCGTATTGAGAGTAAAGACACATTGAAATGTGAAGTGGTTGAGCACCAACATGACCAGCAATGCATATCAACTCATCAAGCAAAAAGTATCATGTCTGGACGTGGCAAAGGAGGAAAAGGACTTGGAAAGGTAATCACCAAACCTGCTATCAGACGTCTGGCTCGTCGTGGTGGTGTCAAGTGTATCTCTGGACTGATCTATGATGATCTGACAGACGCTACACCTGAAAAAAAAGTAATGAGCAAAGGCAAACTCAACCTTAAAGCTGAACTTGTGCGTATTGAGAGTAAAGACACATTGAAATGTGAAGTGGTTGAGCACCAACATGACCAGCAACGCATATCAACTCATCAAGCAAAAAACATCTACATGTCTGGATCTGGACGTGGAAAAGGAGAAAAAGGACTTGGAAGGGAAGTCGCCAAGCACCATAGAATGATTCTTCGTGACAACATCCAGGGAGTCACTAAGCCTGCTATCAGACGTCTGGCTCGTCGTGGTGGTGTCAAGCGTATCTCTGGACTGATCTATGAGGAGACACGTGGTGTCCTGAAAGTGTTCCTTGAGAACGTCATCCGTGATGCTGTCACCTACACTGAACATGCCAAGAGAAAGACTGTGACTGCCATGGATGTCGTCTATGCTCTAAGAGGCAAGGACGCACTCTGTATGGATTTGGAGGCTGAACATCTCACTCTCTTAATTGTCACGTTCCATTTAAACTCAGCTTATTCTTCATTAAGAATTACCACTTCATTTTTGTCTTTTTTATTAAGGATCGACCACTCACTGAATTGTGCATATTGCTTCATGTCACATTGCTACATACATGAGATAGTAAATCTACAATTTTTTTGTACAGTGCCTGTGAGCTTGCATGTGTATATAAAGTCAATAATTATTATGCTGTAATGCCAAAGAGTGTTGTGTTTATAGTAGATCTATCTATCAATCCATTCCTCCTGGAAACAAAGCATGCATGGCCAAGCAAGTGTTAGAACGTGCTGAAGTACGTTGTTGTTTTACTTTAACGAGACAAATCTCACACGCTAGCTGGCTAGTCCCTTACATGCATGGTCCTAAATTGAGTCGTTATATATAGGTAAATTATTTCCTAGCCTATATATAGTATAACAAAGGGCGTATAAAGAAAGTTTACTTTTATATGCCCTTGGTAAAACGATTGACTAAATTAGGACCACCACGTAACATTTTTAAATGCATGGGGAAGTGCATGGCCAATTTAACAATGACAACAGCAAGAAAAAGGAAGGCCTGCTGGGAATGAGGCTAGGGAAGCACCAAAAAGCAAGAAAATTCATATTCCAATTCGTTACAATATCATTCACACGTAAATTGTTCGCGTATAAAGATCTATAGTTTTTCCACGCTATTTAGTGTTTTTCCATTTTTTTCTTTGCTTCCTCATTTCATCTATTCTTTTTTTGCTACCTTTTATTTATGTCATGACATCAGCATGACAACAGCAAGAAAAAGGAAGGCCTGGGAACGAGGCTAAGGAAACACCAAAAAGCATGAACATTCACTCCAATCCGTTACAACGTCATTTCACGCATAAATTATAAAGATCTATATATAGTTTTCTACGCTATTTGCTGGTTTTCCCGGCCAAATCCTGTAGCAATGTAACCATAGTTATATATGGCACGCAACTACCCTATATAATTGCAGGAGTACATAAAGGAGAGTAAGCAACTACTATACAGCCCATACAAATGTGTTGTTATCTCACAATTGTCGGATTGTTATTTATAGTTATTAATGAGTCAGTTCGATCACCTACTAAGAAACTGATAACACAAATTGTATGATATTAAGTATAGGTGATCTAATTAGTATGCGTCAAGTGCATGTAAATTTAAGTGAAAACAGTTGGTTTTAATCAAATGTAAACCGTCCTTGTTGCCCAGTGAGTGGGCAGATCAAAGCAATCCAGTGCTCAGTATATGGCATTGCATCACTGCCATGGCTACCATATATTGCACTGCATTATATGGCATAATGCACTGGATTATATGCACTTGCACTGTGTGTAAATGCAGTAGATTTCTTTAAGAGATATCCATTTGGGACTTATGCCCCACCATCCTACCCAATACTCAGTTGGTCCCTTTTATAGGCTACTACCTTTACAACTACTAGTGGGAAGAAAACCTAAAAAATTTACTATGGAATTCAGCAAAACTAATGAATACACTAAATTCCTTCAAAACACATGTCTTTTATTACGATTTATATGACCAGTCAGACGAGTTTAACGTCATTGGGCAACAAGTTAGTTATTGCCGGCGCCCTCGTGCAACATGCCATATATTGCACTGGATGACATAATGCCCTCGGGCATTATATTGCTCCAGTGCAATATATGGCATGTTGCACTCTGGCTGGGCAATAACTAATACTTGGAGGTTTACTGTATGTAGTGGACATTAAGTAATCAAGGACAAAGTATGCTGTATGGTGATCATTACCAGCTCTAGTGCTCAATAGGCGGGGTGGGCGATGGTTGTTTCTCGTGTAACCAAATCTCAGACAACATCATCTAGAAGTATAATAAACTGCCAATTCACAATCATGCACATAAATGCACTGGCATGTATACATGTATATACAAAAATAGTCATTCTATAAATCCTACAGAATCAGTACGACTTCACTGACACCAAAAATACACGTACAACAAATACATGCATACATGCATGTACGTAAAAGTTTTCAAACAGAAGTTTGGTATGAAGATCGTCGTCTGTACATTACATTAGTATATCCAGTGGCTGTTCTTACGCCTCGATTGCCATTACGCGGTTCAGATTCGGATTGTTGTGGGTCGCTGTTGAAATGGTGAGCTGATTCAGTAACCTGCAAATCGTGTTCACTTCTCAGCCCATAAACAAGATTGGTCTCCATGGTTTTTTGTTCAGCTTGTAACTGATCCTCGTCTCTGAGCCCATACGAAGCATTTGTTTCCATCTCAGTAGCAGCCTCAGTAAGTTTGCTTTGCTCTTCGAGCGAGAGGACATGATCATACTCTGTTGTAGGGTAATAGAACACTCAGTCAAACACTTAAATATATCACTAACCTAACACGAACTATCAGAATACTACATTACTAATACATTACGACACCTTAATACAAATGTAGAAGGTGCTTCTGTTGAATTTGCTAAGAAACACAACAATTACGGAAATGCGTTCAATTAATACAGTGTCTCCTATATACTCAGAGTGAACTTGCTTACTGTGTTCATCCTCAGTGATAGCGACTAGCTCCATGTTCAATTCCATGTAGCCCACCATGATGCTTAAAACTTTCTCCAACTCGGTTGCTAGCTCATCAAAGGATGGCCTCTCTTCTGAATCCTCGTACCAACATCTGGTCATCAGTGAGACCCTGTAGTGATACGATCAGCTAGTTACAACATAGACAAGGCAATGTACTTCCATACAATACTAGAATCAAAGCATATTATTATGATTTGCCATGATAATTATATACTAGTATAATGAATTGGTATACATAACTTAAAGGTGTTCCTTAACTGCTAGTGTATCAATGTTTATACTTACATCTCTGTAGAGCAAGCAGTATTCTGGGGAGGTTCCAATCTCTTTCCCTCTCTGAGTAGAGCCACTAGGGACATTGGGTCCACTCCAGGGTAGGGGGTTCGGCCACCACTGAAGACCTCCCACACGGTTACACCATACGACCACTGCATTATTGTGGAGACAACATACAAGGCTAGACTAATGTAGTCGTAATGTCAACCAAATAACGTATATGCTTTGAGGGCACAAAACTGAAGTCTATATAGAGCAACAATAACAATGTTACATTAATTCTGTAGCTGAATCCGTTCGTACTGAGCACCACACGATGTTTATTTTATTGCTACCGTAACTAGAGCATCATACATACCACATCAGTTTTCTCGTTGAAGATAGCATCGCTTAGACTCTCCATTGCCAACCATTTGTACGGCAGTTTAACTCCCTCAGCTTCACCCTGTCTGAAGTATCCTTGCGTATACATATCCTCAGCCAAGCCAAAATCACTAACTTTGAGGTCACCGTTTGAATCCAACCTACATATTCAATGAGAGTAACTCACAATCTATTGAAGATTTCCTGTAACCTGAACTATACATTATATTGATAAATTATATGCAAATGCTTAACGTTACTGTGTGCACATGCACAAGACTACAGTCTAGTCTAGACAAACTACAAACCAATTCAGTGCCTCACATGCAGTTCCTAGCAGCCAGATCTCGATGGACGAACTTGTGCCCAGCAAGATACGCCATTCCAAGAGTTATCTGATGACACATCTTCAACAGCAACTTCCTCACAGCAAACACCTACGTACAAATTGTAAACGAGATAATTTTGCATAATTATGAGTTAAGATTAGCATATAATTATAGTAACAAAAATTAATTACAACACATACGTAAGTTGATAGGCCTTGCAAAGAGTCATGTAGTTTTGTAATGAAATTCCTAACTCATAATTATTATTGACCCTCGAAATTCCTGGAGTTTGCAAAGCCTTTGCAAAACATCTATAAAAGCGTTGCACGTTGCACGTTCTTTATATCAGTACTAATACAAACTACAATGTGTCACTATTTTCCATATAAGGAACGCACAACGCGCAATGTTTTAAGTTTTATCGAAAGCTATATAATTGTTTAGTATTATAAGAGTGACCAGCACATAGGGTGACCACAATAACTGCATGATTGTGCTAACACTTGCTCGGCCGTACTGAATTTTCATTTTTGGCATGGAATTCAAAATACCTTCTCAGAATCCTCTCCCTCTGCCAACTCTAGGTTAGACCTCTCTTTTTTCAAATAGTCTAGTAGACTCCCGTTCGTCATATAAGGCATCACCATGGAAACACCGGATCCGGCATCAAGACACACCCCAATCAGAGGCATGACGTGAGGGTGGTGGAATTCTTGCATTTTGGTGATCTCACTCACCATGCTCTGTACGTCATTCTGAGTGAACAGACCTGGGGAGAGGGGGGGGGGGGGGGGAGGTATAATGTACTCATAAGTAGCTATAGGACTTGTGCATGTGTCCGCTCTTAGACAAGAGAAAGTTTGAAGGTACACATATAAAATCTGCCGGGAGACTTGTTTCAAAAACGCACGAGTATATATGAAATATATGTGCTTATAATTTATAGTTAACCTTTTAGTGTCTTCAAAGCCACACCCCTCATGGCAACGTTATTCCAGTCCATTAGTAATCCTTTGTACACAATCCCAAAGGCTCCTAGAATGATGGGAACAAACCAAACATTATCAAACTGCCAGAGATGGACAAGAGAATGAAGTCTGACAAGCAATATTCTTGTAATGTGGATCCCATGCACTTGAAGGTGTTCAAACTATAATTATGATAGTTCTTGGCTGGTAACTATAGTTCGCCAAAGAAAAGTGGGATCTATCCATTACGTAGTTACCTTGACCAACTGCATCTTGCAATTTCAGATTAGAGCTGGGAATTCTCATTGATTCTGGAACATACTTCAAAATCTCCCGCGTTTGATATTCTGCAGAATGAGAAATGCATGAGATTGATTTGAATGCCCATACACGTGCAACATACAGTATATATACATACCTATAAGAGTTCCTGGGCCAGACAACTTCCTCATTCTATAAAAGGTTTATAATGGCAATAATATACACAGCACAGCAGCTACACAGTTCAAATACTATACATGCAGACACTGTTGGGGCACCTTTTCTACTTTTATGGCTCAGCCATCGTAAAGAGCTCACCTTATAGTAGACACTCTTAGCTTTTTTTCTTTGTTTCGTACCGATCTTCTCGTACAGAGACAGCAAACTATCGCCAATATAGCAAGAGCAGCCATAACCATGACAGCGGTGACGCTGATAATCACAGGGTCACCTCCCTGACTGATTGACCGAGCCGTGGACACTGTTGGGTCTAGAGATAAAATCAGGCAATTATGTATAATTGTTATATCAACAGAGGAACTCAAACAATTTGGGGACAATATACAAAGCATGTAATTGAAGTTATACAGGAGAAAGAATTGTACCTAAGCCTATTTCCTTGTCATAAAAAAGTACACTAATTTTGTCACGGGACTACTGCATATTACACTGAATATATACACACCAGTAGATCTACCAGCCACACATACATATACCCAGGGCTTACTTTCTATGCATGCAGGTTCTGTGGCTGTCCAATTTCCAGTGTCACATATCCTATAGCTAGTGGCATTTCCATCCAGCCTGAATCCATCGTCACAAGTGTATGTTGCAACAGTTCCATTCGGTCTAGTGGCATTAAACAGACTTTCCATCATATCATATTCCAAGACACCGTTGTCAATTGGAGGCAGGTCACGGCAAAAGGCTACAATAATGAACAAAACCTTGAGTTTTAATTTGAATTCAAAAATCAAACTAGGTAAAAGCCAAGTACCAGAGATTTGCTTGGTAGAAAATAGAGGCTATATATGTAACAGTGTCCCACATATAGCCTCGAAATAATTAAGGCCTATATAGACGACTGTAACCTGCCCGGAAATATTTGATTATTATACTTTTACTAGGCCAGTGCGAATATAACAATTCTAGGTTTATAATAATGTAAATAATGCAGCAATGAACCATACCTATACATGTCGGCATTGTACCCAACCATTCACTGTTGTTACATGTCCTGTTTTCATCTCCAGAGAGAGTGTATCCTTGATTACAGGTGTGAGTGGCAACAGTACCATACGGCCTCAGAGGGTAACCATCAAAACTATAGGAGATGTTTCCATTGGACAACGGGGGAAGATGATCACACTGACCTGCGTACATTCAACATCAGCAACATAAATTATAACAGTAGTCTAAGAACGTTTCAAATAATAATCTAAACTCTAAAATCAACACTTTTTGGGGACCGTCTAAGAACCCAGAAGTGTTCTACACTTGACCTGCATGCATACGTATGTAGGTTACTTGAACATCAATTAAAAGTGGAACCAATGTGGATTGGGACCTAGGGTTGATTTCTATGTATAAGTACCATCAACTGCATGGGTATATATAAACACATATTCTTTGAACTGCAACAGCAATCATTAGACGTAAATCATACAATCGACAAACTATAGAAAGGGGCTTAATTTTCGCCGTTTTCGTGGGTTGGCAATCCTACACGGAAATTAAGTCCAGGAAATTGTTCTTTAATTAGCTATAACGTGCAAAGATTAAAGGCATGGCTTCCGGTAAGCTGTCTCCCACGAACATTGTGCAACGAAATGCTTTTAGAGGCCATTCCACGAAATATAAGTGCATGCGCATGCCTCAAAAATTTCGCACTATACGGTATATAGTGATTGTAGGGACACATTAATGATAATTAAGCGTGACAGCTGTATACGTACGTACCTTGATCGTCTATAATGGTGATGGTGTAACTTTGTCGTGGTAGATAACAGTTTTCACTAGCATCACATTCAACAAATATTTCCAATTTTTCAATTGGTTCCGGAATGTCATCATCAATTATGGGCACGATAAATCGATTAACGGGAGCTGAATTACGGCGTCTCCATCTCATGTTACTATTGCCTGATCCTGGGCGTACACCAGTTAAAGTATAGTCCTCTCCTGCATGTGGAAAAAATGTTTGGTGGCTGCCTGAATCTACAACATTCATTGTCTTTTAACTAGGATTTAATTGGCATGCACTCCATGTTCACAGTAGAATAAGTTCCTAATGTCTGTGTTTCTATGCATGATGGTAAATAGAGACCCACAAAAACGTTTGCAATGTGCTATAGGATTGGCTGGGGGAAACACCAAAAAGCGTAGAAACAAGAAAGCGGACTGGGGCAAGAAGAGCATACTACACTAATCCGTTACATATCTAAGGCTACATGTATGTATACCTTAATTTCTTGGCTGGTAGTTTTTCTATGCTATTTTTGTGGTTTTCCTGGCTAATTGTTCAATCTATGGTCCGACAACCGTGCACCTAACATTAATTTTTGCTGAATCAGCATTTTCATAAAACTTGTCTTTAGAGGTACGTGTTGCACTCTTCTTAGACTTAGTCCTCTGTCTTGTATTGTTAGGTCTAGTAATAGGAGCTAACTCTCTCAACAACATCTGTAAAGGCAAGTTTTATTAAATGCTGATTCAGCAAATCGGACCTCCTCTGGGGTTCTTATTCTATTGGAGTGGTGCCGTCATTAATTAGGAAAGACGGTAGCCTACGTATTTATTGCTCACCCTACATTATTTTACCTTCTGTTGCAGACAAATTTCTAGTAACAGCAAAAGCTCTTGTTACTGTTGAACGGTCCCCTCTTGTTATCAAGAACTCCATATCCACTTGACCCACTGTTTCCAAAACACTCATGTCTTGAGCTTCAATCCAAGCCACTGCAAGAGGAAAAAAGTGAAGTGAAATTAAGGACACATTTTAGGTGGTATAGAACTTACGTCCTATTGGTTTCATCGCAAATGGAAGAGGGTAAGCAAATGAAATTTCCTTAGCAAAACCATATGCATACCCCCAGAACGGTACATCACCAGAAAAATGTATATCAAATGCATCTACTCCGAAGACTCCAGTAGCTCCCCGCCCACACACCATTGATGCAATACAGTCCACACTACAATCGATGGTAGTGAAACCATCAGTTGGTGTGTATGCATCTCCATTGACTAGTAATCCTTGAGTGTTTGGTTCGTAATCACTTTCCCGGAGAGTATAGCTTAAGGACACAGAAGAAGGATCTGACAGACTTGTGAGACTGTACCGAGTTAGATAGGAATCGACAGGTGGTATGTACACCATCGAGGGACTGATGATTAGATTAGTGAAGTTCAAATTATCGACTGAACTTCCAAGGGTGTAGCTCATAACTGTAATCGGACGTGTTGACTGGACGCTGCAAAATGTACGACTGTTATGTGGTGTTCTGCACTCAACGTATTGGCCTCGATTTATAACAGCGGTCATAGACCGACCAAAGCCTGATAGGAGGACTCTTCGACCATTACTACTAGCAGAGACTGGCTCACATAGACAGTTCACTTGTATAGAGGCTTCATCGCTGACAGTACCGATTCTATATACTTCACCACTTTGTCGAAGATCAAATGGTGCAAGAAAAAACATATTACCGTACGTTGGGTGTGGTGGAATTTGTTCTACCAGATAATCGCAAGTTCCATCGTTGGTAGGTTTTCCACATTGATGGCCACTGAAAACAGACAAAGGTTTGTCAGATGTAATGATAGAGCTGGTTAAATCATTCATATTACTAAGCATCAGAGTGTCGAAGCGATTGAAGTGCACTCCGTATGTCGATTCTACCCGAGTGTTAGTGATAGCAGGGTTTGGTCTCACCCAGGAGGGATGAAGCTGTCTTTGTGATGTTATCATTTGAATACGTGTGTCATCCTGACATGGTGTGATGAGAAACTGACTCTCAAAAGTTCCTCCACCGTTTGCATCTGACGAGAATATGAAATATTGGTAATCTTTCGCTGTTGGAAACTCGACACAGTTAATAGCCATGAAGGCATCAGCGGAGGAGGCCATGTCATTATTACTACTGAGAGCATATACGGTGAGCTCATCATTTGGATTATTTGCAGTTAAAATCAGTCCTTTTTGTCTATCATTTGTAGATCCATCATTATCGCCGTCACTCTGTACTGATAAGTCCTGCCGTCCGTTACTCACTCCACCAGCTTGCAATTGAATGACTGTGAAATGCCCCCTCTGTGCTGTGCCAGTACGAGAGAACAACCCACTGTCAGGTGATACCTCGTTGAATCTAACCAGGCCAGGAAGCCTCGTTTCAATAGTGAAAGCAGACACATCTTGTTCCGTCGTAATATAAAGTGATATTTTGGACCGTCCAACAGCATTTCTCATAAATGCAAAAGCAAATTTATTGCCTCTGGTTTTAAGAGAATTGGAATCTATGGAAATAATGTCATTATGAGAGGTACATACTTTGTGACCTGTAGGAGGTTTGTTATAATGATAAACTTTTTTAGAAAGCTGTTTATGGTCTCACACTTATACATCATCCTGTACTGAGGTGGTGGTACATCGTAACTAGGGTAAATACATAGACACTTACTATACACAGGTGCCTTGCGGGAAGCTCTGATTTAATAAATTGTTTATGTTGAATTTTAACGTGAAAGAAATGAAGAAAATCTTACACGATAAGATTGAGACACTTATTAATTTGCACTATCAATTACAGCAAGTACCGGTACTTATAGCCAGTCAATCGACAAGCTTATAGCTATATACGTTGTATAGGGGATCATTGTGTAACTTACATCCAAGCTTATAATTCTGTATTATAAGTACATACAGTCATATGAAATGTATATAATTATACCATCAAACCACAAATTAAAGCATGTACGGGCGATTTGGAAACAAGTGCATGTAAGTGAAATATAGACACAACTATCCACATACCAGGGCTCTGGATTTTATACAGAGGTAATTTATGACCCAGTGGATAAATAAATAATGCAGCAATTAAACCTACCTTTACATGTCGGCATTGTTCCCAACCATTCACTGTTGCTACATGTCCTATTTTTATTTCCAAGGAGATAGTATCCTTGGTTACAGGTGTAAGTGGCAACAGTACCATACGGCCTCAGAGGGTAACTATCAAAACTATAGGAGATGTGTCCATTGGGCAACGGGGGAAGATGATCACACTGACCTGCGTACATTCAAAGGTTAATCACAGTGCATGGAACCTCTAAATGGTCACACTTCTGGGAACTATAATTATGGAGATTGATCTTTGTGTCTTGATTTCAGTGGTTAATTTCTACGTGCTTCTATTTTGATTGAGTGACCTGATTATAGAAGTGCCTTGTCTACATGCATTTAGTTACATTGAACATAAATCACTAATATGCATACAGTGCATGGACAAACTAATGAATGTGGGCACACACAACATAAGATGATGAGCATGACAGTGACGTACGTACCTTGATCGTCTATAATGATGATGGTGTAAATTTGTCGTGGTAGATAACAGTTTCTATTGTCCTCACATTCAACAAAAATCTCTAATACTTCGATTGGTTCCGGAATGTCATCATCAATTATGGGCACAATAAATGGAGCAATGGGAGCTGATGTATGACGTCCCCATCTCAAGTTACTTTTGCCTGTACCTGGGCGCAAACCAGTTGAATTATAGTCCTCTCCTACAAGACAAAAGAAAATACTGAGTTTAATCTCTCTACATGCAATACATTAGTGAACACATGCATGCACTTTGTAATCTAAAGCTCTTGGACTGAGTATCATTTTAGAGCATGGACCCTGCGAAAAATTTCTCCAACATGTACATGAATAAAAAGAACCTGCCAATACCTTCCGTTGCAGACAAATCACTAGTGACAGCGAAAGCTCTTGTCCTCACTGAATTGTAACCTCCTGTTATCATAAACCCCATATCCACTAGACCTACATTTTCCATAACAGTCTTGTTTTGGGCTTCAATCCAGGCCACTGGAGAAAAGGAGTGAAGTAAATAAGGGACACATTACTTTTGTGTGTATAACTTACGCCCTATCGGTATCATCTCAAATGGTAGAGGATAAGCAAATGAAACATCCTCAGCAGAACCGTATGCAAACCCCCAGAATGGTATATCACCAGAAAATCGTATATTAAAGTTTCTTTGACCTAAAAATTTAGTAGCTCCTAGCCCTCCTAGCCCACATAGCACTTTTCCAATGCAATCGATTAAACCCTCAGATGGTGTGAATACATCTCCGTTGACAAGCAATTCTGGAGAGTTTACATCGAAATCACTTCGCCTGAGAGTATAGCTTAAGGACACAGAAAATGGATCTGACAGACTTGTGAGACTGTACCGAGTGAGATAGGAATCGACAGGTGGTATATACACCATTGAGGGATCGCCGATTGGATTTGTGAAGTCCAAATTATCGACTGAACTTCCGAGGGTGTAGCTCATAACTGTAATCGGACGTGTTGACTGGATGCTGCAAAATGTACGACTGTTATCTGGTGTTTTGCACTCAACGTATTGGCCTCGATTTATAACAGCGGTCATAGACTGACCAAAGCCTGATAGGAGAACTCTTTGACCATTACTACTAGCAGAGACTGGCTCACATAGACAGTTCACTTGTATAGAGGCTTCATTGCTGACAGTACCAATTCGATATACCTCACCACTTCGTCGAACATTAAATGGTGCAAGAAGAAACATATCACCGTACGTTGGGTGTGGTGGAATTTGTTCTACCAGGTAACTGCAAGTTCCATTATTAATAGGAGTTCCACATTGATGGCCACTGAAAACAGACAGTGGCTTGTCAGATGTAACGATAGTGCCAGTCAAATCATCAACATTGCTAAGCATCAGAGTATTAAAACGATTTAAATGTAGTCCGTATGTCAATTCTTCTTGAGAGCGAGTGATAGTGGAGTTTAGGCTCACCCAGGAGGGATGAAGCTGTGTTTGTGATGTTATCACTTGAATACGTGTGTCATCCTGACAGGGTGTGATAAGAAACTGGCTCTCAAAAGGTCCTCCACCAGACGAGAATACAAAATATTGATAATTGGGTGCTGTTGGAAACTCGACACAGTTAATGGCCATGAAGGCATCAGCGGAGGAGGCTATGTCATTATTACTGCTGAGAGCATATACGGTGAGCTCATCACTTGGATTATCTGCAGTTATAATCAGTCCTTTTTGTCTATCACTTGTATCATTATCGCCGTCACTCTGTACTGATAAGTCTGGTCGTCCGTTACTCACTCCACCAGCTTGTAATTGAATGACTGTGAAATGCCCCCTCCGTGCTGTGCCAGTACGAGAGAACAATTCATTGTCCGGTGTTACCTCGTTGAATCCAATCAGGTTAGGAAGCCTCGTTTCAATAGTGAAAATAGACACATCTTGTTCCGTCGTAATATATAGTGTTATTTTGGACCGTCCAACAACATTTCTCATAAATGCAAGAGCAAATTTATTGCCTCTGGTTTTAGGAGAACTGGAATCTGTAGAAATAGATTTCATCACATGAGAGGTACATACTTTGTGACTTCGTGATTTGTACGTTACTTTTTATGCATGGTCGTGATCCCCCTCTGTAACAGCTAGGTGATATCTTAATTATCGATCTAAATACAGTGGAACCTCCATAAACGGACACCATTGGGGAACAGCCATTTGGCCGTTATAGAGAGGTGGTCTTCCTTGGGAGATTCCGATTGCCAGCTATTTATGGTCTATGAGTCATTTCTTGCTGCAAATGAATCTTGGAGCTTTGCTAACTGCTCTTTAGCTCATACAAGCTTTGAAAAGGCTGTAGAGACAAGCTACAGCTAGGTTTTCACGATTGTGCAAAATAATGCTATCTCAGCAATAATTTCTGAGTGTGGCTGTCCGTTCTGGGAGGTTATTTTCCATTGCTAAAGCTGGTTGGGGACTAGAAAGCTACTCGTTATATGGAGTAGAGAGGTGGTCGCTCCTGAGAGGTTGCTTTACATTGTAGTTTCAATCCGGACCTGAGCTCTTGGCTGTTATATAGCGTGTGGTTGCTCTTTGGAGGTGGTTGTTAATGGAGGTTCCACTGTACCACCCCATGTCAAACATCCTATAATATTATACCCTGGCCTGCATGTATCAATGTCCACAGAAACTAGAACTATAAGTTCTCACTTGGAGTGACCGGCCTAAGTGCACCACAATCTATACCGTATAGTGGGTAATTTTTGTGGATTCGTTAATTTAAATAGCTGATTTTCGTGAGTAAAAATTTCGTTTGCTTTATTACGTGCACTGTAGTGCATGCGTTGTTAACCACGCCTATGTTTTCATGTGGCAGTAAACTAATGACGTGACAAAAGTATAGGATATACCACACCTAAGAGGAGGATATGTACCCATATATCCTCCGCTACTGTGGTTACTCCGAGGCGTAGCCGAGGGGTATGTAACCATGGTAGTGGAGGATATATGGGGTGCATATCCTTCGAGTAGGTGTGGCATATCTGACTTATACCACGTGACCGCAGCACTATAAAAGGACCTCCCCCTAGCAACAATTCAATCCACGATGCAGACTGCAAAAAGAACAAGGCTGTGTGCCGGATTTTGCAGCCGTCAAAGAGCTAGTTGAGCAACGTGTTGACTCCTACAGATGCTCAAGAGCTTCGATCACTGGTCCAAGTGTTGACCATTCGACGTCCCTTACTGGAGTTGCAAGCTCTTCTTGGATAAAATGCACGAAGCTTAGCCATCTTGTTGGGAGCAGCTTCCGTATTTCTGCCGTCACTTTGAGTCTTAGTACCGTTAAGCATGGCTCTTTTCTCTTTGCTTACTTTCTTGACAAATTAAAAAACAACTTGAAAACTGTGCATGCCTGGGGCTGCATAATATTTTTCTATATATCTTACAGCTGTTAACCAATGAAATCAATTAGTGGTGACGTAAGTGTGGTATAACTATAGCTTGCAAGCGCTCAGTTATGTGTTTCATGCATTGCCACTATCAATATTATCATGCATGCAGCAAGTACTGGTAATTGTATAGTCATTCAGTCGACAAGCTTATATAATTATAGGTATATACAGTGTAGGAGATCTAATTTCTAAGTGTGGAACTTTGCATACATGTACTTGTATATACGACAATTGTACGTATACATGTACAGTGTACTGAAAAATGTAACCAAGTATAATAATTATAATAAATACATACCATTAAGCCACAAAATAAGTTTGAAAACATGTGAATGTGTTTGAAAGAAAGCAGCGACTGCTAGGAAATGTTCGTCGATAAATTTTGCACTTGTTAGAAGTGAAATAGGCATGACTATCCACATACCAGGGCTCTGGATATGACAGACCTAATGGTCTCAATTGGAGTATTATATTGACCCAGTGGATAACATTTTAAATAAATAATGCAGCAATTAAACCTACCTTTACATGTCGGCATTGTTCCCAACCATTCACTGTTGTTACACGTCCTATTTTTATTTCCAAGGAGATAGTATCCTTGATTACAGGTGTAAGTGGCAACAGTACCATACGGCCTCAGAGGGTAACCATCAAAACTATAGGAGATGTTTCCATTGGACAACGGGAGAAGATGATGACACTGACCTGCGTACATTCAAAGGTTAATCAGCAGCATTATACAATTCGATGGAACCATAATCATCTCTAAGTACAATCAACTATCTCTACATCAGCACCTTTGGGACCTATGGAAAGCATCCTCTATACATTTAGGTTTCCTGAAGTTCTACTGGAGTGTCTTGATTATAAGAGGTGTCCTAATTTCACTAATTTTAGGGGTACCACTGAACATCAATCATAGACTACTATGTATAATCATAATTATACAGTCGACAAGCTAATGAATGGCAGAACTATACAAAAACTGCAAACCGTGCAGATAAGAACCTCACTATATATAGAGCTGTAGTAAGTTTTTTGTAAATACTGTTGCTATTTACGAATTGGGGAAAAAGTGTACAAACAAGTGCAAAAAAATATTAATTTTTGTGAAATGGCTCGAGTACCAAAAATAGACTAAGTATTGGTTATTTTATAGTTATAGTTATAGTTGAGATTGCATGGTTTGAGTGATATAGGATACAGTTTTACGTACCTTGATCGTCTACAATGGTGATGGTGTATCGTTGTCGTGGTAAATAACAGTTTTCGTTAGCCTCACATTCAACAAAAATCTCTAATACTTCAACTGGTTCCGGAATGTCATCATCAATTATGGACACAATAAACTGATTATTGGGAGTTGAATTTCCAGCTCTCCATTCCAATTTACTACTATTGCCCAGTGTACCTGGAAGTAAACCAGTGGAACCATAGTCCTTTCCTAGAAGAAAAATGATAACAGTAACCACCCTACACGTTTTATTACGCTCGGGAGACTACAGTCCCTTTGGGCTTTTAAATCCCATACGGACACAACTCACATATAAATTATAGTGTCTAGATATACTACAGATTTAGTGTGAATGTGCAAGCCTTGCCCTCGAGGCTACTAACTACCGTATAGCGGGTAATTTTCGTGGGGTAAAAAATTCGTTTAACTCGAAAACGGTGATTTTCGTGAGTAAAAATTTCGTTTAGTCTCATTGCCTCCACTGCATTAAAATTTCGTGGAGGTCAGCTTGCCCACGAAAATAACGAATTTTTTACCCCACAAAATTACCCGCTATACGGTATACAATACAACAAGTTTATTGTACTTGGCAACAGGCTATTCGTTAATTCCATGCTAAAATACCTCCTCAGAGCCATGTATAATAATTATAAGATCTTCAACTATGTAGTAAGTAATATTTAACAGTACATTGTATTAACACAGAATAATCCTCTTACCTTCTATTGCAGTAATATTTCTAGTGACAACGAAAGCTCTTGTTCTCAGTGAAGTATCTCCATTTGTTACTCTGAACCCCATATTTACTAGACCCACAGTTTCCATAACGATCATATCTTGAGCTTCAATCCAGGCCACTAAAACATTCAAAGAAGTTATTACGGACACGTTTATACGATATAGCTAAAACTTACGTCCTGTTGGTATCATCTCAAACGGTAGAGGGTAAGCATATGAATTGTTCGTAGCAAAACCATTTACAAAACCCCAGAATGGTACGTCTCCAGAAAACTTTATATCATGATTTTTTGGGCTTAAGAATCCTGTAGCTCCCTGACCGCACGACATCGATCCAAAGCCCTCATTGCAATTGATGGTAGTGAAACCATTAGTCGGTGGGAGTACATCTCCATTGCCAATCAATCCCTCTGTGTTGGGTTCGTAATAATCTCTTTCCTGGAAAGCATAGCTTAAGAAAGCAAAACGAGAATCTGACAGATTTGTGAGACTGTACCGAGTCAAATAGGAATCAACAGGTGGTATATAAACCATAGAGAAATACTTGAAAAGTTTATTATAGTTCATTACTGTAACTGGACGCGATGACTGAACGCTGCAAAAGCCTTGGGCCTGTGATCTACATTCAATATATTGGCCTTGATTTATAGTAGCAGTGAAAGAGCTACCAGATCCTGAAAGGAGCACTCTATTACTACTCGCAGAGACTGGCTCACAGAGACAGTTAACCTCAACAGAGGTTTCATTGCTGACAGAGCCTATTTGAAACATTAAAGATATTGATGCAAGAAAGAATAAATCACCGTAAGTTGGATGAGGTGGAATTTGTTCTACAAGATAACTACTGTCTATTAGAGCGCCACTGAAAACAGATAACGGCTTGTCAGATGTAATGATAGTGCCCGTCAAATCATCCAAATTGCTAAGCAACAGAGTATCAAAGCGATTGAAACGCAGTTCGTACAAGGCTTCACCCCGTGGATAAGTTGTATTAACACTTGGACTCACCCAAGAGGAATGATGATGCACTTGTGAAGGTCTCACTCGAATAGTTGTCTCATCTTGACAGGGTGTGATGAGAAACTGACTCAGAAAATCACCTCTGCCAGTTACATCTGATGAGAACACGAAATATTGGTAATCTCTTGTCGTTGGAAACTCGACACAGTTAATAGCCATGAAGGCATCAGCGGAGGAGGCCATATTATTATTACTGCTGATAGCATATATTGTGAGCTCATCACCTGGATTATCTGCAGTTAAAATCAGTCCCTTTTGTCTATCACTTTCATCAATATTGCCATCAGTTAGTACAAATATGCCTGGCTGCTCGTTAACTTCTCCAAAAACAACTTGCAATTCAACAACAGTGAACTCCCCCCTTCGAGCTGTCCCAGGACGAGAGTACAGTCCAGATGACGTTTCGCTGAATCCATTTAGGCCTGAAAACTTCGTTTCGATAATGAAATTAGACACCCTTTGTTCAGTCGTAATATATAGCAGTATTTCAGCTCGTTTAATACTATTTCCCATAAACGCAAGAGCAAATTTACTACCTCTGGTCTTAAGGACATTTGAATCTGTAAAAAAGAAATAACATAATGAATGTTGCAAGCTGCGCTGTGCTAATGCCTCTCAGCATATCTTGCTTTGCTTAAAAAGTATGGAGTGTTACAGAAGAGGTAATTGTTATGTTCCGAAATAATTATATGGAATTCCATATTAATCTCAAGAGTGTTATAATTATAGAAATGGAAACAGATATAATGAAAGCACCGCAGGTGCTGATGCCTCGGTGGAGATGCCAAAGCTACATAACATAAAGCTACTATAATAGCTTAATTTTATACACATGATGAACATTTTTTATTTGCATGCTGCATGCAAACTCGAAGAGTGGGTAATGATCGACCATGATTGTTGTTAAAAACGATCGATGCCAAAGTTCAAGTCTAAAATTAATAACTGCCATCAGCAGAGCCTTGCAGCTTTCTTCTCACTCTTGCAGCTACCAATAGCTAGCGTTCTAGTGCAGAGCTAACTACTAAGTAGAGTAGCAACACTCGGTAAACAAGTTTGGCTACGTGCTCTTCTGAAAAGGCTGCATTGGCATTCCAAGTAAGCAAAACTAGGCATAACTCGAGAACGAAGCATTATTTTGAAAATCCACGAATTAAAATCCAAGAAAACATGACTAGAAGAAGCCTATAGAAACTCTTACTTGCACTTCATTGATCTTTGAGCAGCTGTAGCAGTCTACCACACAGACAGACACACACACAAACACACTACCGTACACCTCGCTTGTGCATGCGCACCGAGGCATAATTATGGTGGGGCTTGATGAATGTTCAAGGATAGAAGCATATAGATCTAAAGTTTTAAGGAGTATTTTGCGTGCAGAAAAAGGGGTGTATCTGCAATAGGTTAAAGTTCGCAATTTCTTGTTTCCACGCTTTTTTGTGTTTCCCCTGGCCAATCTTAGCAACCGTTTTACGTTTTTTATCCAGATTCCCTTTCTTTTTTCAGAACAGAAGTAGTACGTTTCAATAATGAATACATAAGTCGAACATCAAGAAGCAGTACAAGTTAAATATGAGAAGACATGCAGGACTGGAATAAACGCATATATACCGTCTTTCTTCTAACTACAGGACCACTTTAATAGTAGAACCAACTGTCAGTTGTGTTCTATTTATGAACCATTTCTAGGTGTTTAGCTAATTATATAGGCTTGAAACCCATCACCCTTCTTTTGGTGGACAGCCCACACCCATAAGGTCTAATAATAAATCGAAACAAAGTGTACATTTACTGGATTTTACATAATTACCTGTCCAGTAGTAGATTAGCTAAATGTCAGACTCAGCTATAGATCTACTTACTGACTTTACTTTTTATACTCGAGACATAGTTTATCATTCTCGAAATAACAGCCATGCAATTACAAATTGCCAGCTATTACCGTATAGCGGGTGATTTTTGGGGGGCTAAATATTCGTGGTTGGCAATATTTATCGTGATTGCTGCACTGCAGGTAAAGGTAGGCAAGGTCGGTTCATTTGTGGGTAAAATATTCGTGGTAAGACCTTCAACCCCGAAAACCACGAATCTTTTGCCCCAGGCTAAAATTAATTACCCTCTATACGGTATTATTCCCCGCATTACTCCTCAGTTTAAACCTTAAGTACACCCCAGAGTTATCAATCAACGGTACATGCATGGTGCTGTTTGGAATGAGGGATGACATTATCTTAATTAAGTTTGTTACAGAGTATGTATCAATTAACAGTGTGCATGAAGCAATAATGGGGTACATGAATGGTACTGATTGGAAGAGGGATGAAACAAACTTAACTATTAATGGATATAGTTTCTTCTCAAATTCCTGCAATCTATAAGCACCACTCTATATATGCTGTGTGTTCTTCGGGGCATGTCAGTTGGTTACTGTCTTTGAATTATGCACGCAACATTCATTAATGTTGCGTGCACGTACAATTTGAATTATTAATTAAGAGAGGTGAATGGAAAAGGATAATAGGAGAATTCTATGGGAATCAGAGAATAGAATAACAGGAAATGTCTTGAGCATAATCTATAAAGGCCTAACAGTCTGGGAATGCACTGGATCAGACTGCTGCTTGAAAAAGATGCTTAAAGTTCAAAGTTTATAATTAATGGCTGCTCTGTGCAGCTTAATTTGCAGCTCTTTCCTCACTCCTAATCTAACAGATTTTGCTATGCACGTGTTTGAAGAACCTGCAATAGCCATTAATAACTTGAGAACGAAGTAAATCCACCAACGAATAAAATGTAGCTAAAAGCCTATAATTATCCCTTTACCGGTCAATCGTTTAATTCGGGAAAAGGGTCATCACTTTAGTTTGAATTTGAATTTGTGGGTCAGCCCAACCCACCAACTTAGCTTGATTTGATCATTCCAATGAAGACTTGGCTTAGAAGTAGTCTCGAATTCCAGCCTCTTTGCAAGCTAATTTGGGGAGGGCGTGGCCAGACTAGCTTAGAAGATGGGCGTGGGTCAATGGTTGTGCACACACACACACACTAACCAGTCGATTATGCCTTGCTGCTTGCCTCGATGGAAGTATGTGTGGCCTTTAAAAGCTGTAGCTGGTCTAAACCTTCAATTTGACTGGTAAAGGGACACAGTAGGACACACAAAAGCCTGGAGAAAGTAATATTAAACTTGGCATATTTAAAGGTGGTGTAGATGGAAGCAGTAGCCAACAGACAATGGCTAAACAGGAGAATAAGCAGTTAAGAACACCTGAAAAAAAAAGAGTACAATGCTTCCAGAGCCATCCAGTTTCAAGTGTCTAGCAGCTCAGCAAAACTAGTACTTCAAAGCTCTCACAATCTACCACACAATCCAATATCAACATTGATCAATATTGACAAGTGAATAGCATGCTCCTTTGTTGTTGTAATATTTACAACAATTTGACCGGTAAAGGGATATAGAGCTCTTATCTGCACTTCAATTGTAACTGTCGAGCAGCTATAGAAGTGGTGACACACACAAACACATGCATACACACACTGTATACCTCACTGTGCATGCATGACAACACCGAGGCATAAGTATGTATGTGTATGTATGTATGTACTATATCAATGTTTCCAAATACTCACTCACTCACTCACTTACAATTGAAATAGTCCAATCTTCAAATGATAATGAAAGTTTATCGAGTACCGTATAGCGGGAAATTTTCGCAGGTGCAAATTTTCGCTATTCGGCTAGAGAGCCCTCAAAAGAAATTTTTGCAGTTGTAATATCCGTATTCAATGCCAGAAAACCACACCTACCAAGCGTTTTGCATGTGAAATACCGGTGTGTTAGCTTCCTTCGCAGACTCTCCTTTTTCTGTTCTTTGTCACTATACGAGATGAATTGGAGGAACAAAAAAAGGAAGAAGGAAGAGACAAAGAAAAGGAGAGCCTGCCTTGCTAAATCGCGTGACGTTAGACAAGTGGTATACAAGTGAAAATGAACGTGGGCAGTCACTAGCTGGACGGAGCCTGGCAGGGCAAAAAACTACAGCATGCCTACGCATTCCATACTCACCATAGTATAAGTATAATTATGCTCTCACACATAAAAGCTGTAGCATCATAGATAGTATGCCAGAATCAAGTGTGGAGACATCGTAGACGAGGGATTACCTAGTAAAGATTAAAGATCTAGATCTACTTTTCCTGAGTTCAGAACAGACCCAGAGTAGATATAATTCGCAAACAAGGTATACGATAGTGTGTTTGTGTGTGTGTGTGTGTGTGTCTGTCTGTCTGTCTGTCTGTCTGTGTAGACTGCTACAGCTGCTCAAGGATAAATGAGGTGCAAGTAAGAGGATTCTAGTAATGTTTTCTTGGATATAAATTTGTGGATTTACAAAATAATGCTTCGTTTTTGAGTGATGCCTAGTTTTGCTTACTTGGGAATGCCTTTTCAGAAGAGTGCGTAGCAAAACTTGTCCATGCACCGAGTGTTGCTTTTACTTAGTAGCTAGCTCTGCACTATAGCTAGAACACTATAGCTATTGGTAGCTGCATGCATGCAAGAGTGAGAAATGAGCTGCAAGGCTCTGCTGATGCAGCCATTAATTTTAGACTTGGACTTTTGGCATCGATCTTTTTTAACCAACAATCGTGGTAGATCATAACCCACTCACTCTTTGAGTTTCCCTGTGATTCTGGATTCTGCCTGCGCATGCAGCAAAATAAAAATGTTGATCATGATACAGTAGAACCTCGCTAATCCGAATAGAGCCGGACCAGATCCCATCCAAATACATGAAAATTCCGGATTAACAGATTTCATTATGAATATCAACGAAGAGATACTTTTGTACATGTATTATGATATTACTGTAGCCAGAAGGGAAGCTGCTAGCTCTCCAATACAGTCAGTCTTGTGAGCTCTCTCTTTTTTTTCTTTGCAGTGGCCATTGTTTGAGCAGTTTATTAATATTAATAAAATTATTGCTGATTCAGAAGAAAGTTAGATTGCGCATGCGCAATAGTATATTCTATACTGACAGCCCTCCTCTTTTTCAGTTTGCCGTTTTGTCTGGATTTGCGAGGTTTCAGACTAAAGAGGTCCGGATTAGCGAGGTTCTACTGATATGTGTACTTTATATGTTATGCATGTAGTTTTGACACCTCCACCGAGGCATCAGCACTCGCGGGGATTTCATTTTTACAACAGTAACAGTCTACTCTAGTCTTTCATACTTCCTCTACTGACTAAAGGTCTCACGAAGGCTGACTCTACTGTAGCCTCGTTTCCAGCCTCGTTGTCTCTAGCTAGGCCGCCAACTAGGCCTGGTGTTGATTGTATCTGGGCGTGTATCTGAAAAGAACAGAAAAAGGAGGGCCTGCGAAGGAGGCTACTGGTTGCGTTGGCCCAGTTTGATTTTCACGTTAACTGCTCTGCATGCCCTCGAAAAACGTGAAATTTTGTACTGCTAGAAATACGGTATCATAACGAGTGCTGCAAGTTGCGCTGTGCTAATGCCTCTCGTATGTCAAAAACTATTAGAGTGTTATAAAAGAGGTAATTATAGTTTGCTTTGATAATGTTCCGCAAGAGTAGATAAGAGTAAAAGTGTTGCAGCATTTGCCTTGTATTGCATCATCACTTGACAGTAATCAGTATACTATGTTAGCAAACTTCCCAGAAGCCACATATGCTGATTGGGCAATTACTGAGTTACAAACCACAAACCACATTACTCAACAGGACTCGAATAGTGACCATAGTGATGACGCAATTTAAGGCAAATGCGGTTTCACGTTTACTACAGGAGTTCAACACTCTTACTCTTGTGTTACGTTATTATGTTGTATATAATGTTAATTACGTTATTATTATTGTTGATTGCAATTGTTCTACACATGCAGCAGTCATATTATAGGAGAGGAGCTGAATGGAAACAGAAGCCTATTTGATGGCTTGATGAATTATCTTTAAGGATAGAAGCACTAAACTGCATGTTATTATACATGTACAATGTAGAAGGTCAATGAATCATGTCTGGAGTCATGTATGACTTTTGTTGAAATGGCCATTTGATGCAGGTACAGTAGACTCTCGCTATTCCGGCTCCCTGAAGTATGGCCATCTCGATATACTGGCCATTTGGCTTGGCATGGAATGCTAGCTATATGTTTACTGCACAAAACTCACCCTGAAGTACGGCCACTCGCTATTCCGGTTACCGGCCAGTGCTGGCTGTCCCAAACAGGGTTTTCAATGTAATTTTATACGTGTATTACGGCCGGATATGACGTTTTGGGTGTGGTTTAGCAAATAAAATTGAATTACACTTAAATAGAGAACAAAATGATTCATTATCCTACATTATCCTCGAGACAAAAACCGCAAAAGTAGTCATTAGATTTGAGGTAAGGTCGTTTTTAAGCCGCGGCTATTTCCTGAGCTGCAGCCACCTCGCTATTCCGGCCAAGCTGCATGGTCCCAAGGGTGACCGGATTAACGAGAGTCTACTGTAAGTTGGATGTGGTCCCACCATAGATTGAAGAGAAAGGGATTGGCAACGGAGTGCACTTCCGGTACCATCCGTGTTTCGCCTCGAGGCTTACTTCTAACGTGGGAGTCTAAATCATGAGAATTGTTTTTGCCGTCTGTAAAAAAGTCTACGAGCAGTTCTACTGCTATACATCAACTTCACCTCATTTGTGTGGCCATTTGATCAGAGGTTTTTCATGCTTGTGTTCCTATAGCACCTATATGATATAGCTAAAGTTGTGTTACTAAGTAGTGTGTAGTGTGTCCCACCCAGTACCTCTAGCTACTTCACGAAAATCAAGATTTCATTTCCAAATGAATAATTCTACATGCATGGTAGCATTGTAGTGTTTCATGGCTTACATGGACCTCATGAAAAAGAAGAAATTGTCGATCTCACACACGTGCATGGGATGAATGCACATGCGCAGAAAAAGGGGTGTATCCACAATAGGTTGAAATTCGCAATAGCTGCTGCATTCTGGCAGTACAGCTTTGTAGCTCTTTTCTGACTCTTGTAGCTAACAAAAAGCTAGCGCTTTAGTGCAAGGCTAACTCATAAGTTGAATAGAAACTTTGTGCAAACAGATGATGCTACAAAAGAGTCTGAAGAGACTGCAACAGCATTCACTGCAAGTATAATTAGCCATTTGTCGCATTGCTACCATACCGTTGAGCTAACTTCGATCCTAGGCCGAGTTTTCGCTTTTATTTCGCCTATCCGTTTTAAAAGCGAAAACTCTGCCTGGGATCGAGGCTACAGTTGAGCAGTTACAGCTGCACACCTTCGTGCGGCTAGACCTCGAGGCATAATTATTACACAAAGAATAAACTGTGCATTTCCAGATTATCATGCAGGCCTTTCACTGCAGTATAATTATATTGAACATGAGTGAAATATACCGTATTAGCAGGTTATTTTTGTGGAAATTTTTCATATTTTTCGTATTATTTTTCGTATTGTAATTTTTCGTACTGTAGAGTATCATCCGAATATTAAAACTGTTCCGCAATAGATTCAACGTCACTATACCTGAGCTGTACGAATATTTAAAATACGGGCAGTTCATACGAAAATTAGCACCAACAAAAATTACCCGCTCTACGGTATGTGAATTATTGCACCACAACGTACTGCCAATCCTATGTAAAAACCTACTGGTTTTACACTAATACTGAATTAACATAATTATAGTCCCGTACTGTCAAAACAAAGTCACCACAAAATAAACATGCATGAAGACTTGGAACTCGTGCATACAGTGAAATAGACTTCACATACCAGGCTCCAGATTTATTGCAGCTTGTCGTCTCTGTCTGGTTCTATCAACACTGCTGGAAAAGGTGCTTGTAATGGATGCCGCAGCGGTAGGTACTCCACAGTCAGGACAGTTGCCATCTTGTACTGCCTTTTGCATAAGTGCAAACAGAATTAGGACACATGCAATAAGCTTATACATCACAGAAGTTCTCATCCGATATAGCAGTTTGTATTGTTACAGGCTAGCTAGCTATAGTCTGATCATGCAGCACTCCTGTTAGATCTTATACTGCGAGCTAGCTAGAGGCTGGAACCACTTGACCTTAGCTAGCTGTGCCTTGACCTCGAGAACAAGCCCCTCATGATATCGAGGCTAGTACAAGAACACTGATTTGATCTCTGCTTCTGAGCAAAATTAAAAGTTAACCTCCTGCAAAATAACGTTTTAAAACTTATAGACACTAAAAACTAGGCTTGAAGTAGTCTGTAAAAGAAGTTTGGAGAAATCCAATTAGTGACCTTAATTAGCTAAGGTCAAGTGGCTCCAGTCCACAGCTATCAGAGGCACAAAGATCCTTCGTAAAAACATGGAGCACTATTTCGAGATTGAAATGAAATCGCCTTTTTTCGGACAAGCTAGACAAGTGGGCCTGGGTACTGAACACACTCCACTGGAAAGCAATAACTACGATTTTACGCGCCTCCTCTAGCTCTGTACTGAAGCTCATGTAACAGGAATTTCAAACAGACATCAAGCCCATTATATTAACACATTGATGTTAAAGGCTTCTCCATAATTTCATCATATCATTGCCAAAAAGGTCCTGCCAAAATG
Organism: Halichondria panicea; assembly: GCF_963675165.1. Taxonomy (NCBI): domain Eukaryota; kingdom Metazoa; phylum Porifera; class Demospongiae; order Suberitida; family Halichondriidae; genus Halichondria; species Halichondria panicea. The sequence continues at coordinate 2,255,333 of NC_087387.1, forward strand.
GCTGTCCCTTCCCTTTGGTGTGGTCAGTAGAAACCCTAGCTCTTGGCCACACCTGAAGAAAGGTCAACTACGATAAAAGCCCCAAATGATTTGTACAAAACAACTCTTCAACAAAGGCCATCTCTGTATAAGGGCCAAAACAAAGATATCCGTAATAATTATCTGTTAATAATTATACAGGGGCTCTACAGATTACAACTGTATTGTATCCATAGAACCCCTCTCCTTGTTTATAGGTGCCAACTTCCCTAGCCTCGATTCCAGGCCGCGAAGAGAAAGGCGCCTTTCTCTTCGCGGCCTGGAATTGAGGCTACAACTTCCCCAGCCGAATTTCAGGGAGAAAACATGGGGCCATTAGCCCCAAGCCAAAGGAGTCACATTTTTGGGAATTTAAGAACACACGACTCTGGTTTTCAGGGCAAAGACAACAATTCTTCTTTCACATGGAAAAAATACATGGAAAAAATATAAATTGTTGTGGGGATGCTCTCAATGTGGCTTTATCGTACTAACTCACTGTGCATGCTCATAATTGGGGCGAGCGAAGCGAGTCCCTTCCTAGTGATGAACGTTGCAATTTTGTCTGTGTGTGTGTGTGTGTGTGTGTGTGTGTTGTCTGTGTGTGTGTGTGTGTGTGTGTGTGTGTGTGTGTGTGTGTGTGTGTGTGTTATGCACAATATTTGTTTTTTGTACTCGTGACCCTTTACCAACTTTTACGTGAAAGCTGCGCATGGGCACAAGAGCTAGCTATACACTCAGAACGAGGCTCAGACAAGCACGCCTACAGCTAGCCTCGGTCCCAGGCCGATTTTTTTTAATAGAACGAAGTTGAAAAATACGGCCTGGTATTGATTGTATCTGGGCGTGGCAGGAACCGGAAACTAAAGCAGAGATTCTTCACATTTTGTTTCCTGCTTTTTTTCTGTAATACTAAAGGTGTACGTAGAGGCATTTTACTCCCGTAAAACTTACAGTAATGTAGCTCCGTGTCATGTTCTCAATTTATAGCTAGCTAGCTATGGCATGCAACGCGTTGTTTGTTTGAAGCAAGATGGCCTCACTCTCATGGCAGAACAGGCCCAGGCTCTCAAGCTCCTGTTTGAGGGAAGGGACGTGTTTATCTGGTTCCCAACGGGGTATGGCAAGTCTCTCTGCTATATCAGTTGCTACCCTTTTTAATGGACTACAAGCTAGGTAGGACCAAGGCTCCTCCTGTTGACAAAAGTGTTGTTCTTGTTAATTGTCTCTCCCCTTGTATCTCTCATCATGAGACTCATAATTGACCAGGCAGGAGTCTAAACAATAGAGGTGTTTCTGCTGCCATCCTCAGTAGCTCAGTAGCAATAAAGGAATCGACAAAAATTTGGTTGCCACTGCCAAAAAAGTGTCTTCTGGAAAGTATTTCCTGCTGTATACTGCCCCAGAGGTTGTTGTTGAAGACCACTGTTGGAGGATTCATTTTTTGTTGTACCAGAGTCAATTTATTAAAAAACCACGCCCAGATCACGCCCAAATACAATCAATACCAGGCCTAGTAGGCGACCTAGCGTTCAATTGGAGACGGATCGGCCTTGGATCGAGGCTAGCCTACAGCAGGTCAGAGCGTCCCCATCTGAGCCTAAGATCACACAGGCACGCCTGCAGGAGGTCACAGCAGCTTACTTGCCACGTTTCACTTCCAAGTCTTGTGTTTTTGTGATAATAAACCTGCTAGCTCAACAGGACAGGGATCGAGACCAGTCACTACGACAGGTCAGAGCAGCTCAGATGGAGACTTCTGAAGTTGCACAGGCACCTTTAGACAATACAGCACTACGGCAGGTCAGACCAGCTCAGATGGAAACTTCTGAGGCCACACAGGCACGCTTACAACAGGTCAGAGTAACTTACTTACCCGGCAAGGATTGTTCACAGTATACTATTTTGTAATTTGGGTCCAGCAAGAAGTGATAATATCTCCTTGCTCCTAACCTTGCTCCTCATGTTAGTTTGTGTAGCCAGCTCCTTCATGCTGAACTTTCACTCATACATATGTTTCACCTTGAATCTTGATGTTACACCACAGTCAAACAACCCTACACCACTCAGAATAATTGTCACGGATATACAGCTGGCACAGGGAAATCGTATCTAATCCACTGCATCAGACTACTCGTTTATATTCACTGTTACACAATCACTGTTACTAATTTCATTTCATGCGATAAATAAAACTTAAATTACCACATCATGCACTGTACAACAAACACAAATTGCTCGCTCGCCCCAAACATGCTCTGCATGCTCCTAGTAATAATAATGTCATTATTAAATGCACAAGCAAGTGAGCCCCGCCCATTTATTAGATTCGCGCTAGCTAGCAGGTAGCCTCGAGACCAGGCCGATAAAAATATGTATTTTAATTGGCCTGGTCTCGAGGCTAGCTAGCAGGTAGCCTCGATTCCTAGCCTCGATCCCAGGCCGATCCCTACGGTGGCCCTGACTTACGGTGGCCCTGAGCGCTACTCTAGTTGGTAGTTCATACTTGATAGTTCAAATGCGTAGTTGGTAGTTCGCAGTTGCTACTTGATAGTTCAAATGCGTAGTTGGTAGTTCGCAGTTGCTACTTGATAGTTCAAACACGTAGTTGGCAGTTGGCAGTTGGTAGTTGGCAGTTGGCAGTTGGGAGTTGGCAGTTGGGAGTTGGTAGTTGGGAGTTGGCAGTTGGTAGTTGGGAGTTGGAAGTTGGCAGTTCGTAACCTTTAAACTTTGCAACAATAATTAGCCTGCTTTTAAATTATGATACTGGCACAGATATCTAGTTGGCCTAAGACAGCAATATTAAATCTTATATGTACACATCTAGGTAGGGAGATCATTTCAAGTCTAATCCTCATGTACCTATATTCCCAGATCCCAGCAGGGAGGGGGGAATTATAGAAACAGGTTTTGCATGGCACTTTTAGATTCTATTGAGGCTATTTAAAGTTATGGTTAAAAGATTAGAGGCAGTGCAAAGATATATCTATATACAACATTTGCTAACTGCAAAGTTTAAAGGTCACGAGCTATATACCAACTGCCAACTCCCAACTGCGAACTACCAACTACCAACTGCCAACTGCCAACTACCAACTACCAACTGCCAACTGCGAACTACAACTGCCAACTCCCAACTGCGAACTACCAACTACCAACTGCCAACTGCCAACTACCAACTGCCAACTGCCAACTACCAACTGCCAACTGCGAACTCCCAACTGCTAACTGCCAACTACCAACTGGAGTAGCACTCAGGGCCACCGTACTGACTCCTATATAGTTGATAGTTCATACTTGATATTTCAAATGCGTAGTTGGTAGTTTGCAGTTGCTACTAGATAGTTCAAATGCGTAGTTGGCAGTCGGTAGTTGGCAGTTGGCAGTTGGCAGTTGGTAGTTGGCAGTTGGTAGTTGGGAGTTGGCAGTTGGGAGTTGGAAGTTGGAAGTTGGCAGTTGGGAGTTGGTAGTTGACAGTTGGGAGTTGGTAGTTGGTAGTTGTCAGTTGGGAGTTGGTAGTTGTCAGTTGGTAGTTGGTAGTTGTCAGTTGGCAGTTGGGAGTTGGCAGTTGGCAGTTGGGAGTTGGGAGTTGGCAGTTGGGAGTTGGCAGTTGGGAGTTGGCAGTTGGTAGTTGTCAGTTGGTAGTTGTCAGTTGGTAGTTGGTAGTGGCATGCAGTTGGGAGTTCGTAACCTTTAAACTTTGCAATAGCTTGCTTTTATGTAAGTTAAAATTATGATACTGACACCAATAGATATCTAGCTGGAGCCTAAGTCTAAGACGGCAATATTAATCTTTACATGTTATATGTACACATCTAGGTAGGGAGGTAATTTCAAGTCTAATCCCCATGCACCTATATTCCCGGATCCCAGTAGGGAGGGGGGGGGGAGGGCATTATAAAAACAGGTTTTGCATGGCACTCTTAATTAAGGCCATTTAAAGTTATGGTTAAAAAATTAGAGGCAGTGCAAAGATCTACATACAACATTTGCTAACTGGCGTAGAAGATATAGTCTTTACTGGCCTCAGACGGCACTAATGTGTGTCCACTAATTAAGTAGGGCTTGTACCCATCAATGAAAGCTTAGAGAAACAGGTTTTGTAGAATAATTCCTGGCATTAGTTTGTTGCGAAGTTTAAAGGTCACGAACTACCAACTGCCAACTACCAACTACCAACCACCAACTGCCAACTATCACTGCCAACTACCAACTAGGAGCAGCACTCAAGGCCACCGTAGCATTCCAAGTAAGCAAAACTAAGCATAACTCGAGAACGAAGCATTATTTTGCAAATCCATGAATTAAAATCCAAGTAAACATGACTAGAAGCCTATAGAAACTCTTACTTGCACTTGATTCATCCTTGAGCAGCTGTAGCAGTCTACACACACACACACACGCACGCACGCACGCACACACACACACACACCCTACACACACACACACACACCCTACACACACACACACACACACACACACACCATAGATACTGTACACTCCGTGGATGTGAAACACTTCCGCCCACTACCAAAAGTCCTGAAACACTCATTGCAACGGATGACACGGACCCAGTATCCGGAATTCCGTATAGTATACGGAATCTACTGCATGTGGATACAATAATAACAGTAACTACGTGTGAGTGATAGGATAACTGAAGCTCCCAGTCCAAGTTCTTCCAGTGCTAACTGATTCTCTGCGCAGGGAGAGCCAAGAGAGATGTTCATGAATGAAAGTGGAAATGCAGAAATCATATTGGAACCTGATCTAGCTACATGTACACTGCTGATTTAATTTTTGTGATGACATTGTATATATAGCACAGCATGTATGCACACAGAATATTATATAGGCAGGCATCCATGTACGGAGATAGACTTAGTAATAGACAACTAAATGGACAACTAAAACCGATTTAAAGTTGAAGGAGGATTCTTCTTCGTCTTATCGCTACTTGTGCTCGTACACTTGTTTGTTAGTCTTGCATCAGGGAATAATTATGCTCCTTTCCGCTTCCTTTGGTGATAGAGCATTACCTAAATTAAAAAAGTATGTTAGTAATAATAATTTACTCAGGCCGCTGTTGTACGATCATGTATGCATTATCATCATACAGTACATTTGTATGAGTAAACATGTTCACCACAAAAAAACACGCTTTCCTGAAATAACAAAACATTTACTGAGGGTCAAAATATTTATACCCTATAATAGTGCCGCTAGCAATGTATATTATAGTGGCTTGCTCAGCCCTCAGCCCCCCCCCCCTTCTTGATGGCAATCGATTCCACCATGGAGCGTTTGACTATAATAATGGTGTTAGATCGAGACTACTTTCTTCTTTGTTGGGTGGGAAGCTGAGTATCCGTAGTTGAGAACTCCTGATTGTCAGGGTGTTTAGCAGGATCCGGTACCTGCGGTGAGCCGTGTATAATTTTAAAGTGCTCTTTGCTTGCTTGCTGTAGGGAGGTGCACTTATATCTCCCATGGCTGTGATGGGTGGCGACCATCGTTTAAGGCCATTACTATCAAGACATGTAGGTTTGCCAATACCGCCTACCCTGCCATTTTATTGAGTTTGCTGCCAGTTACCATAACCCGCCTTTTGTCGGTGCCATTTTCTGAGTTTGCCCTGCACTTTTTCCTAAATGTTGTTGAGTTTGCCATACCCCTCCTGTTGTTGGTACCATTTGTTGAGTTTGCCATAGCTATACCCTACTGAGTTTTGCTGCGTTTGCCATACTCAGAGTTTTTCATACCTGCGAACTTTGCGAGATACCTGTGGTGCGTGCAGGAGCAGTTCATAAAGTGTACTGTGGCTCTTTGCTTGCTGAGGTGTATATTGTGTTTGATTGACCTGCCCCGACATTTATTTTGGGGGATGGGCCCAGGGGGGTATATATGCCATACCCCGCTACTTGAGGTTAACTTGCAATACCAGGGTTTGCCACACCCTACTCGGCTATATTTGTTGAGTGTGTTGCCATTTGTTGAGTTTGCATTTGCTATACTCTGGTTTATTAGTATGCCATTTGTTGGGTTTTGCCATACCCGCCATTATTGTGCCTCGGTGCGCATGCGCAAGCGAGGTATACTTTATGTATTGAGTAGAGTAGAAGAGGGTATTATGAGATGGAACCAATTATGAGACAGCTGTTTAAAACGGGAGTGCTTCAGCTATTCTGTCTGCAGTTAATAGCACTACCACTCTAGTATTTTTTTCCAAAAGAAATTTGGAGTTGTATGCTTGTGTTGACAGAGATACCACAATAGTTTGTTTAAGTACAGAATTTAATTGGAAAAAACATTTTTAATTGACCAAATTTAAGTGGGTGCCAAATGTTTGTAGTAAAATTCACTAGGTATCAGTTAAAACAGGAGTAACTGTTTTTATAGGCAAAATAATCACTATATTTTAATATCAAAAAGTTCCAGATATGTTAGAACAGCCAATTAGCGTTAAAATTAATTAATTGCAATGGTGTCTCGTAAATACCCCCCCCTGTCTCATAATACCCAAACCACTTTGAACACTAAAATGCTAGCATTAGCTGCAAACAAAGCACTGTCACTAATTTTTTTGCTTACATGCAAAGCATATTGACCATAATAGTTAGTGAACAGGCTATTTAGCTCCCTCAAGATTACTGCAAGACAGGGGGGTCAGACACATTTAGAGGTCTCATAATACCCCCCTTGTACTCTATGTTTGTGTGTGTGTGTGTCAGTGTAGACTGCTACAGCTGTTCAAGGATCAATGAAGTGCAAGTAAGAGTTTCTCTATAGGCTTCTAGTCATGTTTTCTTGGATTTGCAAAATAATCAGTGCTTCGTTCTCGAGTTATGCCTAGTTTTGCTTACTTGGAATGCCAGAGCATGTATCCAAACTTGTTTACCGAGTGTTGCTACTCTGCGAAGTAGTTAGCTCTGAACTAGAACGCTAGCTATTGGTAGCTGCAAGAGTGAGAAGAGAGCTGCAAGGCTCTGCTGATGGCAGTCATGACAGAGACAATTAATTTTAGACTTGAACTTTTTAACAACAATCTTGGTCGATCATTACCCACTCTGAGTTTGCATGCAGCAAAAATGTTCACCAGACCAGGCAAAGCAGCCTCCCACCACCACATGGTTTTTTTAAAAATTGATGAGGCCATGAGGGGTCACTAATCACTCTTCATTATGCTGACAATGCAATATTTCGGTACACAACCATTACATCATCAGTAATCGGTTTCTAATTTGCCGTGTGGGCTGCGCTGGGTGTAACTCATTAATTGTAGACCACTGCCTAATATACAGTGGGTGTGGCTCATTAATTTAGGCCACACCTAACAAATAATGAATAATGAACTTTTGGGGGAAGGCTAAAAGTGATGAGGGGGCTGATGAGAAATTACTGATCTAGTCTGCCTGGTATAATAGCTTTGCGTCTCCTGCGGTGCTTTCATTTGCTGGGTTTGCCACGCCCTGCCAGTTGTTGCGTTTGCTATAGTCGGCATTTATTAACATGCACACTCGGCAGTTTGTTAGTATGCCATTTGTTGGGTATGCCATCACCCTGGCATTTGTTGGGTCTGCCATCACCCTGCCATTTGTTGGGTATGCCATCACCCTGGGTCTGCCATTACCCTGGCATTTGTTGGGTATGCCATCACCCTGGCATTTGTGGGTATGCCATCACCCTGCCATTTGTTGGGTCTGCCATCACCCTGCCATTTGCTGTGTTTGCCGTACCTTGTTGAGTTGGCCGCTGTCCGTGGAGCGACATGACATGTACTGTATATAGCTAGGTACTTAACTACGTATAAAGCATTTGATCCTACACCACCTTGGCAGTGGTTTGCTATACCCTGCCATTGTTGAGTTTGCCATACTCTGTTGCTATTTGTTGAGTTTGCCATACTCATACTCTTATCTGTTTGAGTCCATGCAGCGACATGATCATTATAGGTATTGTCTATACAGGTATACGAATAAAGCATCTATATGCACGTACATAGGCTTACTCTGTTGCTATGTTGATTTTGCCATACTCTGTTGCTACTTGTTGAGTTTGCCATACTCTCCATGCAGCGACATGATATAATTTATTAATTTATTGTCTATAGCTACACTGTCTATAGCTACACTGAGCATGAGGTACGTATAAGGCATGGTTAGCGACTATATGTATTGATCCTACACCACCTTGGCAGTCAATTGTGCCCCTGATTTTTCACATTCATATTAGAATGGAGAGGGGTTATCGACGCGCCAGCTGCGGTGGTGTCTAAGTAACTTTTGGCTAAAGGCTTAGGTGTTCTGTACCTGCCAACTGAGGGGGGGGGGTCCATGGCCGATGACCGGGCACTAATCGGTAGAGAGAATTGGTAGACAGAAGATGAATGAATGAATGAATGATGGACGTCTGATATGCTCACAAAGTGACTGCTAATAGTTCTGAGACTGCCACGAGGCTTCAACTTTAGTGCACATGCGTTGAGATGAGTGACGTCATTGCGGCCTGCTCCTTGTTGTTAACCCCATTTAATATGCTATTAAATTCCATTTATAGACTACATCGCCGCATGCGCACCGAGGCATAACAAGTGCTCTGCTTGTGGGAGTGGCTAGGCATTGTAAGGGAAGCCAACACAATTACGTGACTGGTTTTCACTGCGTGTGTTTGATAGCACTCTAGTCTAGCTATATAGCTGAAAGAAATGATGCAGTATGGTGCTCTTTCAGAAGGAGATATATGTGTGAGGAGGACTATTGACGAGAACCCTGTGGCCAAAGGGCTGGCCATTGTAGTAGCTAGTCAGGAGAGCCGAGCCTTTCCCAATGCTATTCTCGAAGGAGTCACGATTGATTTTCAGAATACCTGCTCAGCTTTTAGATTATTAAGATATGCTGTACTGCCATTGCTGAATGCCACTGAAAAGATGATTACAGATGTTGTCCAAGCTGTCCCGAAATGCTTTCCCATATGTGGTGATAACGATCCTCGATACAAGCGAATTGTATTTTATTTTGCTGGGCATGGAGACAATAATGTTCAAGTTCATACACATGATGGAGAAATTAATGTAGATCGAAAAATTATTTGGCCTCTCTTGCCAGAAAACTGTCCAAATTTGAGGCACATACCGAAATTGTTTTTCATTGATGCGTGTCGTGGTGAAGGTACAGATATAGCCATACCTAGAGGAGGGGGTAATATCTTTTCTCGTGTGTCAGGTATGGCTAACTACCTTGTCGTGCGGTCCACTTTGCCGACTATGAAAGCATTCGAGCAAAGCAATCGTCGTGGAGGTTTTTGGACTCAGGCGTTTGTAGAGCAGCTTATTAGCCCAACCAATAAAGGAAGGGATATTGGGTACATTCTCATTGAGATAAACCGTCAGGTGAATAGGTTATTCAACTCCCAAAATGTTCTGTGCACTCAACAAGCGATTACTGAGAGCACACTCCTTGATCACGTCTTCTTCCTGGATGAAGCTCAGGAGCTTGAAGGTACAGAATAATTGGAGCTTTGGTGATCACAGTTCAATCCATTGTGCATTGTATTTCAGAACTGGCAAGTACAGCATACACTTGGAGCAGTTGTCAGCCTGGTTTGCCTGGTAAGTGTATGTTACTGCATGTGTCAGTGCATGAGCACACATATTTACGTGATCGTATACAGTGTATTAATAGAATTAACCTGGTTTGTTTCATACCAGTAGGTTCGCATTCAGCTGGCTCCATTCCTGGTGCATTCCCACCTCCAGCATTTTACAGAGGTATATTATAGAGGCAAATCCTTTTAATGAGTTATATAGTTATTGACAAGAATGGATCGTAGGCCGGTATCTGGAGATTAATTAATTAAGCTAGTGCATGTTTTAATTTCCCCAATACAGGTCTATTTGGGTCTACAGCCTCAGAACTGCCTACGTCCTTCTCTCTACCAGCAAGAGTTATACCGAGTGCTGCAGCAGTAGCGAGTGGAACCTCTGAAATAGTGAATCCTTTGGTACTAGTATCAGACCCAGTGTCCCAGTCTGATGCTATAGAAGATGTCATGTCACAATTACAGGAAGGTACGTATACTGAAGTTATTCTTTCCCTCTACCCAAAGTAGACTAAGCTCATACACATTCATGCCCAATCAATTTATAAACATGCTGCCTCAATTCTGCATGGATTACTATAATAGTTTTAGCAGACACAAAATAATTATACTGGCACACAACAGACTACTATAGCCTGTGGCCGCCTATTATGTGGCTTGGGTTAATAGAGCTATTGGTACAAGTAAAGTGCTGTAGGTACCGTGTATGCTTGATCAGGAGCCGCGGCTACTAACTGTTTCATTTTACTGGAAGAGGAGGCTACAATTCGAGAGAGGCCACTGTTCAAGAGCGACGTTTATTAGCTCTAGTTTGTCATCAAAAGTTATTTTCACCTGCAAAAACTTGAACTCTGCATGCCATGAGAAAGTCTTTGTGAAACACTAACAAGCAGTATCTAGTATAGTACATGTAGCTAGCTGCTAGTGTTAATAATAACTTTTTCTGGCTGCCACGTGCAAAAATGCTAGAGTCAAAGTTCACTGAAGCTACTATTTGAGAGCGGCTACTAAATGGTTCATTTTGCTAGCAAAGGAGGCTACTATATGAGAGCGGCCTCTGATCGAGCGTATACGGTACTTTAATTACCCTGTGCGGGCATTGCGCGCAGCAGGGGTAGAGTGATTGGTGTGTGGACACAAATATGAGCTGTTTGAGCAAAATATACACTTTTATGGATTGCTGTATATAACTGCTAATGTGGCAGTGGTTGAAAAATAATAGGCTACTTATAGTAGGAACTTGTAGGCGATCTTCAAAGGCGACAAAAAACACTGTGTTCTAATCGTTGCTTTATGATTCACGATAATTTCCCATAATGAAGTCATTACAGTAAAACGTTATCGTATCCGTTTTGCCGCTGTGCGATGAAGCTCAACGCACAAGGTGAATGCTCTATTAGTATATCTTGTTTCTGGACCAATTGCCTCGAGGCGTCGCCGCGCACGAAGGGTACGGTAAAGCTGACTGTGTGTGTGTGTGTGTATTCCAGCTGTAACTGCTCAACGGTTGTAATGCAGCGAAAACTAACCGCTTCTATAGGCTTCTAGCCACGTTCTCATGGATTTTATTCGTGGATAAGCGCTAGCTTTTTGTTAGGTACAAGAGTCAGAAAAGAGCTGTACTGCCAGAGTGCAGCAGCCGTTGCGAACGTTAGCGGATACGCCCCTTTTTCTGCACATGCACATTCAATCTCACGTGTGTGAGATCCTGACACGTGAGATCCTGAAACAAAATACAATTCTTTTCGTGGGGTTCTGGTAAGCCACGAAACACGTACTACAATTCTTGTTACCATGTAGATACACAACTCTTTCTTAAACCCCTTTCTCATTGACAGGAAATCAGGGTGTCATACAGGATTTTGAAGTAGAGGGGGGAAATAAGAAAAGTAACCAGAAAATTTTGCTAAAAAAAGGTCAACTGTTATTTCATAGTATGTAAAATTGCCAGCTATGGACCCTCAGTCAGCAAAAAAGGGGGGGGAAATTGGAGATAGGGGGGGGATATCCCCCCTTTCCCCCCTGTATTACACCCTGGAAATGTGAACTTTTACATTGTAAATCTACATGTTCCTATGTTTCCATTAATTAAGCTCCTCTCCTATATATAAAGACTGTGTGGTGTGAACAAATTGCAATCAACAATAATAACGTAACATATACAAAGCAACCTCTTCTATAGCACTCCTAATAGTTTTTGAGCGAAAGAAAAACATGGCGAGAGCCATTACTCACCGCAATAGCACAGTGAATTTGAGAATCGATGTATACAAGTCTAGCCTCATTCCCGGCCCTCTTTTCTCTAATAGGTTAAAAAGAGGGCCTGGTACCAATAGTGCGCATGCGCTTCAAATTACCCAGAATATGCATGTGGAATCGTACTATGACCGTAAAACCTTAGTAAATGAATGCACCGCAGGTGCTGATGCCTCAGTAGAGGTGCCAAAGCTACATAATATATAAAGATGAATTTGACGAACATGTTTTGCAATTTTGCTGCATGCAGGAACCACAGGGAACTCAGAGAGTGGGTAATGATTGTTGTTAAAAACGGTCGATGCCAAAATTTCAAGCCTAAGATTAATCCGGGCTGCATCAGTAGAGCCTTGTGGCTCTCTCTCTTAAGCTCACTGTTGCAGCTACCAATAGCTAGCGTTCTAGTGCAGAGCTAACTACTAACTAGAGTAGCAACACTCCATGGACAAGTTTTGCTACGCACTCTTCTGAAAAGGCTGCAATGGCATTCCAAGTAAGCAAAACTAGGCGTAACTCGAGAACGAAGCATTATTTTGCAAATCCAAGTAAACATGACTAGAAGCCTATAGAAACTCTTGCTTGCACTTGATTGATCCTTGAGCAGCTGTAGCAGTCTACACACACACGCATGCACACTCATGCACACACGCACACACTACCGTGTACCTCGCTTACGCATGCACACCGAGGCATAATTATACGGTAGACTAGTCCGTTTACTAACAATATGTTCCATAATACTTTATGTTCATGACTGAGCTGTGAAGCTGTGGCTTAAACCATCTATTGCGTTGGTCTAGAAGGCTTGAACACTAGTCTGAGACAGAAGAGGCTCTCATCTACGTCTACGATGGTCCCATAGCCGGGTTGTCTGTCTTCGTAAGTAGCAGTTAGGAAGCACTATACACTTCCTGTAGCCTGTACAGATCCAAGCTACCTGACTACACAGCCATCACAGAGGTAGATGAAAGCCTTCTAGAACAATGCAATAGAAAGCTAAACTGCTTTACATAGATAGAAAAATAGATTAAAGAAAGAGAAAGGGGATTGAGTAAATTAACGCATGTGCACTATCGCACATGTAATAGGTACATAGGCCGTGTTATTTCCCCTTCCTGCATGTCTAGCTATTAGAAAAAAATCGGGACCGAGGCTAATACAAGTCTTACGTGTATAGTGCTGATAAGCTAGGAAAGTCTTGTGCTGTCATGTGTGCCAAATAAGATTAGTAGTTATTTTACATCTATACTGCCCCTCCTCCCTCCCTCCCCCGGCCATATAGTATGGCCACCCTGTTCTTTACACTGGGGAAAACGCTGATCTTAACAACTCTCTAATATAAATTTGTAACATATCGTATAGGCCCTGATCAGGAATTGGAAATATCTCCATTTGAAAATTATCCTCGAAGTACAACAATACCCGGTCATTATAAACAGAAAGTTAACCGTTTCTTCCAAGAGAACGGTATTAACCCCACATATGAATATCTATATGGCAGTGAAACTGGTCCCACTCAATACCGATGCACCGTACGCTACACAATATGCGGAGAATCCAAAGAAGTCGATAGTGTACATTACTACTTGAGCAAAGGAGATGCTAAAGAACAAGTTGCTAAGCTGGTACTTGAGAGAGAAAATGTTGCACCAATAGTCAGTAAAGGAATCAGTCCACCTTCCAACAAGATATGGAAGTCTAAACTGAAGGAATATTGTGACAAGAACAAGGTTGTCCTCCCTTCTTATTGCACCGTTCCAACTGAAAATGGGTTCAAATCGACGTTCACGTTGTTTGGTCAAGATATTAAAGGAAAAGAGTGTAAGAGCAAACAAGAAGCTGAACAGAATGTGGCCCACCAAGCATGGCTGAGTCTTGAACATAATAATGAGTACACGTAATTATAGGCACACAAATAGCTAGCGCGGACTCAACACATTATGACACCAGTACCGGTATATTTATTTTATATAGCTGCTATAGGAATCCAAACTGTATTACTCATTATTGTCATTAATAAAAGTGTGTGTATAGACTATATATTCTGCTAGAAAATATTTGTGTTATTCTTTTAACAACCATCATGGTCGATCATTCCACACCATGGTCAATGACTGTAAAATTGTATTCGATTTACATGTACATGTATGTATATATTTAAGGCTTTGTTTTTTCCAATTTTATCGAATAACATTATTGTAATAATTATACCCCCCCGGCCCACGCAGTCGAATTATTATTGTATGCTGTAAGGTATGCATGCATGTGAGTATAATACTATGTAAATGGAGATCAGACCGAGGCTGTGGAGAAACATTTCTGAATCTACGTATACTGGAAAACTGGTGTGTTTTGTCTCGTATATCTCTGCTCAAACTGGTTAATTGTTTGTTGGCATAATACGTATCTGTGACAATTTCCATGACGGTATATATATTATTTGTTTTGAAAATAGCTCTGCAGATGTTCAACACCGTATTGTTACAATGTTGTTTTGCGAGTGAACAACCTTTTTTTAATGTGCGAAATCCACTGTTAAGCGAATATGGTGGTGGACATCACTTTAGAATGATTGAAATCCTCAAGCTACATGTAGCGATATAGACAAAATTTGGATATAATTATGCTGTAGTACTACAGCATGTACTATAGCGCCTATATGCTCTTCGTATGTTTGAGCAGCTGTATATATGTAGTCTATATACACACACCAGAGGAGGTCCAACATGCGTGCACGAATCACTAAAAGTTTAGCATTGATGTCATTACGGTCACATAATAACATGCAGGCCACAATGCACTGAACTTATAGTGATTCGTGCACGCATATCGGACCTCCTCTGTACACGCACACTAGCTTGCGCATGCGCACAAGCGTGCGTGTGTGTGTGATACCGAGGCAATAATTATGATTCTGAGCAATATTAAACATTACAAACGACCTCTACCATAATTCCGAGCTAGGCGAGGTTATGTTTGGGTCTAGCCTCATTCCCGGCCCGACTTTTCTCGACTTGAACGATACTATCATAATAGCCTCGATCCCAGGCGCTTTAGTGAAAAGTGTGTATCAAGACTCTCGCGACTGCATCAGAGAAATATTTCAGGCTATCTATCTAACACAAGGCATCACCATGCACCTCATGCAATTATGGGCTTTTAAACTTGTGATAATAATAAATTAAACTAACCTCAAGGTTTGTTTATTATTGTACAAAAGAGCAAGTGCCCTCTATAATGTTTGAAACCTTGATTATCCAGCTTGACAATTTTTAGGGGTGTGTCCCTTAAATGCGCATGTGCATTGCAGCTGTTACCATGGAGACAGGCCTGCTCATCTTCTGTGCATGCGCAGACAACCATGTGGGACTGCTATTTATCAATTAAGTGGGTGGATCAAGGCGTGATTTATCTATTCGATTATCCATTGTCTGGCCTGCCACTGGAACCAAGGTGTCCGGATGATCGAAGTTCTACTGTATATATATAGACACAACAAAAATAATTGTTAATCAATTATGTGTCACGTACTCTAGTAATCAATTATATATTGCCGGAATCCGGGCAAGATCAACTGGTTACCTGAGGCGCGTGTGGGCAGGCGGCCACGGGTATAGTATAGCCGGTTGGTTTGTCTGTCTGTTTGAGCCTGCTCACCTGGATGCCACGCACACCATGTCAATTGATCTCTGAGATCAAAGTGCCACGATGCACTGTATTGCCTATGAATATCCGTATCAGTAAATTATTGGCGTTTGGCCAGCTTTTGGTAACCACATGCAGCTCATAATTAGATTAGATTACACATCCCACATAGCTGACGGTACATAATTTAATACCTTTGGGTTCCTTAGTCTAGTTAGCATAAAATTATAGCTGGAGCTAGAGAGTTAAGTAGTAGTCTACATAGACAGGGTGAAGTTAGCTAGCCTAGACCTGTAGTTTATATAATTTATTGATATTATAGCAGTATAGCTGGTGTACGGTATGGATCAGCCAAAAGCTAACTTCGTACAAACAAGATTTGAAAAACTTTTGAAACATTATGACATCAACGATTTTACCCGGTTTCTTGCCAAAAAGGAGTTCCTGCCTAGATCTACGTATGAACTGAAATTTCTACCCAGTGGTAAATCTGCCCCCAAACAGGAAATCATTAGCTCTCTACTGTCTCATGTGTCTAGTAGAGACCAATTTGCAAGTGGCCTCTTGGACATTTTTTGTCAGTACACTGAATTTGTCTCAGAAGATGTGGCCTTGACACTTTCTGAAATACCCTCAGCTAGAAAGGTGGCCCTGACACTTTCTAAAACACCCTCAACTAAGAAGCACTTTTCACACAACAAAAAAGGATCCGATTCTGACTCGTGTTCGTCATCGTCATTCTCTGATGATTCTGACCCTTGCCAGCCCAGCCAAGAGTGTCCAACTACTGTAAGTCTGACACAACCATGCACAGGACTTCACTATTGTATTGTTAGTAGATCATATATACCTCAGTGTAAGTATACTAAAGTATATTTGCGTTAAGTTCGGCCCCGGAAGTCATGTGGTCAATTATGGCTTCATTTATGCGCCTTTATGTGGTTGACAAGTAAGGACTTTTACTAACTTTTAGCTGGTTGAAGGTTATCAGCTCTACAGCATATACCGTAAAGTTAGAAATTTATGCGGCCCAAAAATTCTGTAAATCCTGCGAATGAATGAGTAAACGCAGAAATATTATCCGCAAATGCCTATTAACCATGCCTACTTTAAAGTTTAATTCGCAGAAATAGTATCCGCAGAATGTCTTTTTACAGCTAATCACAGAATTTTGGAGGCGCAGAAATGCAGTCTAGCTATACGGTAGATAGAAACAATTTTTAACAAGGAATCCATGACAAAGTTATGACAACATTTATATGAAGGTCAATCTCAACAATATACTTTATTTAGTCTAGGTCTCATGGCTATATTATAACCTCTCAAAGTAAATCACATCATACAGTAAAGGGATTGGAAACGGAAGCACCCTCAAAGTATCATTTGTGTATCCCTGAATCGAGGCTTACTTTTAACGTGGAAGGCTAACATAAATTTCATGAGAATTGCATGTTTTACTACCTGTAAAAAGTCCATAAGCAGTTCCGCTGCTAAACATAAATACCTTAATCACCTTATATTTGAGGACACAGCACTAGTTACTTAGTTATACGGCTTTCAATAGCTATCCTTATATATACAAGCATGAAGAAGCGCTCTGCGTACCTCTAACTACTTCACAACAAGATTATGATACTCACCATCAAGAGACATAACTAGAGCACTAAAGTGCAAACCCTCGGCTGTTGACGTGATAATAAAGAAACCAGAAGAGTGATAATGCAGTGCATGTAGCATGTATGAATAGCAGAGCACAGCAACTCAAGAGCAATAAAACTAAACTAACAACGTACATGCATGAGACATGCACTATGGACTGGGATCACAGCAAAGAAGCCTGGAGTCTTCTAGACTAAGAGAAGTATGGCTCCTTCCAGGCTGGAGTACGTATAGGATCCAGAGTCAGTCAACAACCAGTCACAATTCTACTTTCTTGACAATTGTTCCTGGTACGGGATCACTTCAGCTGAAAATACATAATCAAGCCTTGACTACGTATTTTCAGCTGAAGTGATTCCGTACCTTGACTCAAGGCCACGTGGCAAGTTTAAGCTTCTTAGCTTTTGCTCGCTTTTACTCGACAAAGAAGCTTTAACATCAAAATCTGCCACTATTTAAACCAAGATATTGTTGTGTGAAGACTACCTATGCTGCAAACGCAGTGCTATGGCATCCAGGTGAGTAGATATACTCGTTACAAACAAACAAACAAACAAACTAGAGCACTAAAGTGCAAACCCTCGGCTGGTGACATGATTATAAAGAAACCAGAAATATAATGCAGTGCATATAGTGATGTTGTTATCATGTATGACTTGCACAGCAACTCAGGAGCAATAAAACTAAACCAGACTGGAGGCATGCTGAGAACAGGTAGTGGTAGACTACTATAGATGATATGCACTGTGGATTAGGATCACAGTAAAGAAGCCTGGAGTCTCAGAGAAGTATAGCTCCAGGTTCTGCATGGAGTAGGATCCCAGTCAGCAGCAGGAGCTATAATTCAAGCTCCTACTTTAGTGACCCTGTTCCATTGTTCCTGGTATATACAGCTTTCTACTTTAGTGACCCTGTTCCATCGTTCTTGGTACAGGATCACTTCAGTTATAAGTAACGCATGTGCAAGTTCTGTTCCAGCTACATTTTGCTCGCTTTTATTAGACAAAGGAGCTTTAACACCGAAAGCTGCCACTATCAAAAGTACTAACTTGTTGTGTGGAGGCTACTCATGCTGTAAACGCAGTGCTAGAGCATCCAGGTAAGCAGACCTAGTCACAAGCTTATTCAAGCTTCTTAGCTTTTGCTCGACAAAGAAGCTTTAACAGCAAAATCTGCCACTATTTAAATCAAGATATTGTTGTGTGAAGGCTATCCATGCTGTAAACGCAGTGCTGTGGCATCCAGGTGAGTAGATATACCTATGACAAACAAACAAACAGACAAACAAACAAACCTAGAGCACTAAAGTGCAAACCCTCGGCTGGTACATGGTGACATGATTAAAAAGAAACCAGAAATATAATGCAGTGCATATAGTGATGTTGTTATCATCATGTATGACTTGCACAGCAACTCAGGAGCAATAAAACTAAACCAGACTGGAGGCATGCTGAAACATTTGAGAACAGGTAGTGGTACTATAGATATATGCACTATGGATTAGGATCACAGTAAAGAAGCCTGGAGTCTCAGAGAAGTATGGCTCCAGGTTCTGCATGGAGTAGGATCCCAGTCAGCAGCAGGAGCTATATTTCAAGCTTCTACTTTAGTGACCCTGTTCCATTGTTCCTGGTATATACAGCTTTCTACTTTAGTGACCCTGTTCCATCGTTTTCTTGGTACAGGATCACTTCAGTTATAAGTAACGCATGTGCAAGTTCTGTTCAAGCTACATTTTGCTCGCTTTTATTAGACAAAGGAGCTTTAACACGGAAAGCTGTCACTATCAAAAGTACTAACTTGTTGTGTGGAGGCTACTCATGCTGTAAACGCAGTGCTAGAGCATCCAGGTAAGCAGACCTAGTCACAAGCTTATTCAAGCTTCTTAGCTTTTGCTCGACAAAGAAGCTTTAACAGCAAAATCTGCCACTATTTAAATCAAGATATTGTTGTGTGAAGGCTATCCATGCTGTAAACGCAGTGATGTGGCATCCAGGTGAGTAGATATACCTGTGACAAACAAACAAACAAACAAACTAGAGCACTAAAGTGCAAACCCTCGGCTGGTGACATGATTATAAAGAAACCATATAATGCAGTGCATTGCCATAATTATAGTGATGTTGTTATCATCATCATGCATGCATGACTTGCACAGCAACTCAGGAGCAATAAAACTAAACCAGACTGGAGGCATGCTGAAACATTTGAGAACAGGTAGTAGTACTATAGATATATGCACTGTGGATTAGGATCACAGCAAAGAGAAGCCTGGAGTCTCAGAGAAGTATGGCTCCAGGTCCTGTTGGATCCCAGTCAGCTAAAGCAAGCTTTCTACTTTAGTGACCCTGTTCCATTGTTCCTGGTATATACAGCTTTCTACTTTAGTGACCCTGTTCCATTGTTTCTGGACCTGGTACAGGATCACTTCAGTTATAAGTAACGCATGTGCAAGTTCTGTTCAAGCTACATTTTGCTCGCTTTTATTAGACAACGAAGCTTTAACACCGAAAGCTGCCACTATTAGAAGTACTGACTTGTTGTGTGGAGGCTACCCATGCTGTAAACACAGTGCTAGAGCATCCAGGTAAGCAGACCCAGTCACAAGCTTCTTAGCTTTTGCTCGTTTTTATTTGACAACAAAGGTTTAACATGAAATTCTGCCACTATTAAAACTAATAATTTGTTGTATGAAGGCTATCCATGCTGTAAACGCAGTGCTGTGGCATCCAGGTGAGTAGATTCACCTGTCACAAACAAACAAACAAACAAACCAAACGACTACTATAACCCGTGGCCGCCCACGTGCCTCGGGTTAACAAACAGACCAACATACTACTATACCCGTGGCCGCCCACGCGCGCCTCGGGTAACTAGAGCACTAAAGTGCAAACCCTCGGCTGGTGACATGAAACCAAAAGACTGATATAATGCAGTGCATATAGTGATGTTGTTATCATCATCATGCATGACTTGCACAGCAACTCAGGAGCAATAAAACTAAACCAGACTGGAGGCATGCTGAAACATTTGAGAACAAGTAGTACTATAGATAATTAATATGCACTGTGGATTTAGGATCACAGCAAAGAAGCCTGGAGTCTCAGAGAAGTATGGCTCCAGGTCCTGCATGGATCCCAGTCAGCTAAAGCAAGCTTTCTACTTTAGTGACCCTGTTCCATTGTTCCTGGTATATACAGCTTTCTACTTTAGTGACCCTGTTCCATTGTTTCTGGACCTGGTACAGGATCACTTCAGTTATAAGTAACGCATGTGCAAGTTCTGTTCAAGCTACATTTTGCTCGCTTTTATTAGACAAAGAAGCTTTAACACCGAAAGCTGCCACTATTAGAAGTACTGACTTGTTATGTAGAGGCTACCCATGCTGTAAACGCAGTGCTAGAGCATCCAGGTAAGCAGACCCAGTCACAAGCTTGTTCAAGCTTCTTAGCTTTTGCTCGACAAAGAAGCTTTAACATCACAATCTGTCACTATTTAAACCAAGATATTGTTGTGTGAAGGCTATCCATGCTGTAAACGCAGTGCTGTGGCATCCAGGTGAGTAGATATACTCGTGACAAACAGACAAACAAACAAACAAACAAACAAACCAACAGACTACTATACCCGTGGCCGCCCACGCGCGCCTCGGGTAACAAACAGACAAACAGACAGACTACTATAACCCGTGGCCGCCCACGCGCCTCGGGTTAATTATGATTTGATTCAGTGATGGGGGTAGCTCTGAGATGTATTCATTGGCTATACAATAAGTTTCCCGGGTTCGTATAGGAGTTGTATAGAAGCAATACACATACAGGTGGTCCCAGAGCCACTATACCGGCGTAGACTTCAATGTAAAACTCACGCGTACGTGAATTGCTTCTGTTGCTAATCCTTTTCCTTTTCTATCTATATAATATGATAATTATCACATGACAGTAGACAAGTTAAGTCAATTTTCATTGAAATTAGAGAGACATAATTATGTATGATGAATGATCACCAACCCCTGACTATACTCCTATTATTGGAAAAACCAGCCTTAGCACGTATTATTCTAAGCTTAAATGCCATGCAAGCATAATTGGTGTGTGTCAACAGGCAGCTGTCTTGCAGACAGACGTGCATCCCACATAAATGTGGGAGTGGGAGTATAATTATTTGAACGTCTGATATGTATGCAACAGAGCAATCATGTATGACTATGCATGGTATGACCTATGACTATGGTATGACCTATCAGTATATGACTATGGTATGACCTGCATGTATACTTACTTAATATGCAGGACATAAGTGAATGTTTAGCCACTGATCCTGGGTACTGTACACAAAGCAATTCGCTGGGCCTTGAGCTCTCTCTGACTAGTAATGTTCAACTCCCTTCCGTGGAATGCCTTGAAGCGAACAGCAGACAATTGAAACCAACCCCAATGCATCACGAACGAACGAAGAAAAACAGACGCTCAGCAGGGATTGTGTACAACATCACCAATAATCATTTTAATGTAATGCCTAAGAATTCAACAAGCCGTGGTTCTTCAAAACAGATATACAGCTTGCCACAACACCAGAGCCCAAATCAGGTAACTATAATTACCAATATGCAGTTTTGTTACAAGCCAATCAACTGGCTGTAGCGGAATTGTTTTTTAAGTGTATTCATACTGTCATTAGGATGCCAAAAGTTCGAAGTTCATAGTATCAATAGGTGTTAGTCAAAGGCATACTTAACAGTGTAGATTCAGCTGTACAAATGCAACAGTCAATATAATATTATATACAACAATGGGTAATACATGAATTAGCCTATGCAACACTCACATAAAAGCGGGTGTAATTTCCGTAGAAAGCGGTACTGTCGACGTCGCGTGTAACATCGTATAGTGGCAAAGCACATACATTTTTTTGCAGATTAACATTGGACTTCAAACATTACGACTGTGGAATTGTATAATTGATAAAATTTTCCAATTTACCGAATAAAAAAGTTATAGTGTTTTACTCTCCATTACAGTGTTCTTATCATTAATTTTACCAAAAAAATAATACAAAAGCAATCCTTGCCTCACCCACACCCTCACATGGATCCTTGTCGGGGCCGCATGTGTGTATATATAGATAAGATATACCTTGAATCCAACTATTGTCTATGTTGCAGGATTTTCGTACAACAACAGACGGCCTATTTCCACTACAGTCATCAGTTTGTGGTATGTAAGTCCACCTATGTTATAGTTCTACAATAAGTTGAACATAAAAAATTATTCTGCTTTCAGCAGTACTTTTTTTTACCATGTTATATAGAAAAGATAACAAAGTTCCAGAGAGTACTACAAAAATGCTGCCATGAGTTTACAGTGTGCTTGAACGTACAATCATTGCTACCCTATCTGTGTGAGCAAGAGCTTTTGACATGGAACGAATTCGAAACTCTCAAAACGGGAACTCAAAATGAGCAGAACCAGTCACTATTACGTATACTACTCTACAAAGGTGAACATGCTTACGAACGATTCCTCAAATGCCTATTAAACGATAAGGAACACTCAGGCCATGTGCACCTTGCAACACTACTGAGTAGTATGATGTATCCAAAGTCGATTGATGTGTGAGCAGTGCATGTACCATTGTATATACTTAAAAAATAACGTAGTTACAGTCAGTACATAATTAAAGTATTTAACATACGTATATATACCTTTTGTTGTTGTAATGCAGCTATACTGAGTAATTATACTCTACTATAAGTCTTCTGTTAGATAATTTATGTCTTAACTTAACGTACTTAACGCTACATAAATTATTGTAATGACTGATACCACCTTATAGTAGTCACATTATTTGTAAATTGTTAAGTTATATACGTATATACAAGTAATTTTTGTTTGTACAATGTCACAACACCATTTTATAAGCTGTTATGTCAATTTTACCACAATTACTATGTGCATGTTCTTGTGCATACATGCATGTAGCTACTACCGTAGTTATTGATGTAAAGCTAAAGTCAAGTGCTTTAATAGAAATCAGGGCTAAAATGTGTGTGCTATAATTATATATGCAGTACAAGAGGAGTATTACAACTTGCTACACTCAATTAAGTTACGTTGCTCTGATCCCCTTCCTCTACTATCTATATGATGTGACTATGTGTAACGAATACCGTATACGCGAAATTTTCGAGGGGCTTAATTTTCGCGGATTTCGTGGGTTAGAATTCTACACGAAAATTAAGTCCACGAAAATTGTTTGAGAATTACCTGCTATTATGCAAATATTTAAAGGCGTGGCTTCCGGTAAGCAGTCATTCCACGAACATTGTGCAACGAAATGGCTTTTAGAGGCCAATCCACGAAATATAAGTGCCTTGAAAATTTCGCGCTATACGGTAGTACAAAGTACCGTATATATTATATAATATATATAGCGCGTATATTTCGAGGGTATAAATGTTCGCGAAAGTTTATACTCTCGAATTATACCCACTATACGATATATAATGTTTGCAGCAGTATTTCAACAAGATCAGTAGTAAAGCACGTATCCTTGACTTTAGTTTAGGCAAATGATAACAGATATCAATGAGAACAACGACAAAACTAAACATGCATGCAGCTATAGGGACGGCGCAGGGCCTCTTCACAACAAAGCCTAGCTATAATTATGTACAGAACAATTTAGGGAGGCTCTGCTCTACTATATATACATTCCTATACAAGCATGTTACTAATAAGTCTTGCGGGCCATATATTAAAACACATACCCGGTGCTATATCTACATTTAACATAAGTGACATGGAATGCTATAGGCCAGCTCTGTCATATACTACCATGCATGCAGTATGGTGCATGCACTCCTGATCTATTATACATGCACTGCATTAGTTTTGAGGCCGGGCCACAGTTAGCGGGTTATAAAATGATCTTAGAGTGAAAACGACTGTGCCATTAATATTCACCTATTATTCAAAATTATTCTCACTTCATCAGGCTATAATTATTATTCATTACATA
Source organism: Halichondria panicea (assembly GCF_963675165.1). Classification (NCBI taxonomy): domain Eukaryota; kingdom Metazoa; phylum Porifera; class Demospongiae; order Suberitida; family Halichondriidae; genus Halichondria; species Halichondria panicea. The sequence continues at coordinate 2,279,528 of NC_087387.1, forward strand.
CACAGCAGCGAATAACACACCTATAGCACATGCATGGGCTGAAGTTAATTTTCAACATTATTGGATAAAAATTTAGATTTACAGTGGAACCTCCCATATCAAAGGACAACCTCTCTATAAACATTAGCTATGGTACGGATTAATCACTATTATACCTCCCACGAGCGGACCTTCTTGATTCAAGCTTTAATTTGTCTTCCCAACTGACAAACTCTGTACAAAACCACCTTTTATTATCACATGGTAGACGATATTGAGTCTGCAATCGTATTGATAAAATGTTTTACAAGTGAACAACCTTATTTTTTAAGTGCGAAATTCATGTAATAAACTGTTAAGCTGAAAAAACGTAGTGGTGGACAATCACTTCAGAAATCCTCAAGCTATAGATAATGAAAAATAGTACATGCATCTGTACATGTTATGTTATGTAGTACATAACATATACATATACATGTACGTTAAACTTGATTGTTAGCGACTTTCACTGGGAACATGCCCTTCATTGGTGGAGATGTTTTGCTTAGCAACGGAGATGATGGATGGCAGTCAGTCATGTAACCTGTAGACTTATAGGATCTAACTTGTCTCTGTGAAGATGGGGAATAGTATTGAGGTGGGGTGGACAAGGGTTTCTCGTGAAGGCGTCTGTCAGTGGCCAAAAAAAAACAGTTAAGTAATGTGTAACAGATAAACTTGACATCAACTAATTATCTTTCAGGAACTTACTTTATCTCTTTCTTGCATTTTTTGTACTTTTCTTCAACGTGTGTCAATTCTTCCTGTAATTGCTCGTTGGTACTTTCTAGTCTTGTAATTTTGGATTCTGTCTTTGTTAGCTTTTCTCGTAAATCATTCAACATTGCCTTCTCCTAAAAAATTAATGTTATCCATTTCACTATAATAATTATATTGTCTATATACGTACGTCTTCATGTTTACCTGAGAGAGTGATGCATGAAGTGAGTAAACTACTTTGAAGATATCCATGTCCTCTTCGAACAATTGTATCTTTTGTCGGGTCCATATGGAAAATTCAGACAGACCTTCTTTGAGTACAGTTGACTCAGTGTGTAGCAACTATATTAAATGGTATGAATCATGCACAATTATTCCGCTTTACTTGTACTTACAGCACATTCTTTTTTGTAAGTAGCTCTCTCATTGGCTCTCTTTGATCTCACACTATTGAGGTCACTCTCCATACGCTGTGTAAACACTCAAAAATTCATAGCAGCATGAATTTCATTACAGATAATTGTCACCTCTTTCTCCTCTTGAAGTGCAATGATATCATTCTTTGCGTTCTCCAAAGCTGTAATAAAATCTGACGGAACCGTTGCTTGATCGTTGACAGTCACTGTGGGCACTATCTTTTTTGAATCAACCATAGGGGCTGTTTGGGTGCTACAGTCTCTCGTTGTAGCTGCTGCCAATTTGTACCTATAGGTTAATGGGGAACAAATGACGCTTGCATGTCTTAGGAAGGGCTTGAACGCAGAATCACTCACCTTCGAGGTATGACTGCTGGACTGTATGATAGAGGGGTACTGGTACCACTACGTGCTCCAGGGGTTATTTGGTCAGAGCTCACTACTAATAGCGGAGGCGAACATTTTTTTCCACTTGGTGGCAATCTAATATAAATAGCTAATTATTACATATATATACACATGCATAATTATGGGTCTAGCTATAATTTTGACACATAATGATGAGTATACTATGACTAGCTATATACTACATTAGGTATAAAATACAGTATATAGACCAATTACTTTGCGGTTGGCGTGACTGTTTCAGTGGTGACAACATCACGTCGTGATGAATTTGAGCTCTCTCTTGGTGTGACAATATTCTCTTTGACGTCATTTTCATTGATCAGATCTGTCAAGCTTTGGCTCCTATCTCGCTGTCTGTTTACACTTAGTAGTGTAGACTGTGTTGCAGCTGACTCTATCTCGAGCTTTCGTACTTTGAGTATCAACTCCTCTTTTTGCTTATTAGATATCTGCAATTTCTTCCTAAGGTCGTTACCGAGTAATCTCTCTTCTAAACAGTTTCTTTCCAGGGAGATGAGCTTCTCTGTTAAATCACTCCTTCCAACAGCCCCCTTTAACAGTGCATTCTCCATAGTAAGATCTAAATGAAGGTATATATATCGTATACATGCAGTTGTATAATTATATATACGGTATACACGACTTTTACATGCATTATTTTAACGATTGGTGCATGAATTATGTGAACTTCTATAGAACATAGCTATAAAACATAGAACATTGGCCAAATTGATTCGGTAATCCCTATGTATACCTAGATTCACTATCTGGCTAGATCTATTAATTTCTCTAGACTATTGCAAACCCAATCGATGTAAGCTGGATGTCTACGTATACCTCACCTTCCATATTTTTCTTCAGCGTTTTTATCCGCCCCAGAGCAAGATCTCTCTCCCTCTGCAAATCGATCACTTCCTCCATCATTACAGCAGCTCTATGCTCCTGCAACAGACGAATTTGCTCTCTCATCTTTTGTTCCATGGCAGTTACTGCAATGCTTTGATGAGAGGAGTTGATGGGCTGGCACTCATCTCCTACAACAGCTTTCCCTCCTTGTACTGACATGCTGCTGTGTGTGTTAGTAGTAGACTGACAACACTTGGTATAAACTCAGGGGCGTAGGGAGGGGGAGGGCTTTGGGGGCTGGAGCCCCCCCTTTCTCTGCAAAAACTACACTAAGAGCCCACCTTCTCTGATGAGTCTTCAGCCTGGGAATTACTGGTATAGATTAGTGGCAGACAAACAGCATGTCCAAGAGCTAGCTATACTATACTAGTAACTTTGATTCTTTAGTGCAACTAAGCTAGCTAGCTACGGCTAGCTAGCTAGCTTTAGCAGTATTATTAATTGAAGCAAGGTGTGGCTATTTCTTGCACATGCGCAATGAGTCATTAATTAGGGGGTGTGGCTCCTGGTCACCGGAATTTTCGGCGCTCCGCGCCAAGTAGTTTCTGGCGCGAACAGCTCAGCCCCCCCTTCCTCAAATTCCTGCCTACGCCCCTGAAACTAGACTACGTTTGAGCCCCACCCCCTTTAAAGCATTTTGTCTGAGACTGGCCATAACTATAGCTGATCATTGGCATTGCCTCAATCATCTATGGGCTAGCTAGATATTATCACAAGCTTACCTGCACTGAAAATACTTCTCTAACTATAGTTAATTCTGCTCCAGAGTTCTGGTTCTGCTACACTATATACTAGCACTGTACACAACCTCAAATACAGGTAAGGGGGCGCTCCTGCATGCAAAATGAGACCCTCCCATTATGGGCGTGGTCAGGTGGATAAGAAAATAAATCAGCTGAGGTACGTATACACGGTAAAAAGGTGAGCTGTTTTTCCACATCATTATTTTACCCACACATTCTTTTGTTTTTGCATGTGCTATGCACACCCCAGTTATGGTATGAGCAGTAGTTAGCAATGCACACACCATTCCACACAGATTAAAAGAAAGTCACTATTCAACTTGCACGTCCAGACAGCTAAGATATTCATCAAGTGATTGTAAGTCTACTGCTCACTCACCCTCAATAAGGAGATGTCTGTGGATTCAGACTATATACTGAAGAGTGTCTATGAGACTGCATCCATTGTGGGAAACAGCACTGTACCTTTTGAAGGCTATGTCAAGACAGGATGGAACGCCATGACAGACAGATATTCACACTTCACCATTGCTGTGCTTTTCTCTGTGATTCTGCACGAGGTGAGTATTAGTGCAGCAACTGCATGTTTGTGTGGTTCCCATCCATTGTTTGATAATCCACTCTAAGGGCGTACTGTAAGCTTATACGCGCCCTTGGCTATATATTGTTACTGCTACAGTTGATCAAGTAATACAATGTGCTGTGCGTTACTTACATTTCTTCCTGGAGGCATAATTATCAACTATCTGCGCATGCATATCGTTACATACATTTCTTCCTGGAAGCGTAATTATAGTCAGGGCTGCATTGAGGGGGGGGGGCGAGGGGGGTAATTCGCCCCCCCCTAGGATCTGGCAGATTCGGCATTTGTACTGCGATGACTTCCCCCCTACATTTTTCATTTGCGCAATTCGCCCCCTCTGATCCAAAGTCCTGGATGCAGCCCTGATAGTGCATACATACTAGAGGATAAATATTGTTTGTTTGCTTAATGTTAATGTTAGTGTTTGGTTTCACTCTTGCAGATTACTTACTTCGGTCTAAGTACGCCTGGATTTCTGGCCCAATTTCTCCCCTTCATGAGGAGATTCAAAATACAGGTTTGTACACACAAGTATATAGTTGTGGTGACTCAGCTTGAAATAACTCGTGGTAAATTAATTGGCCATTCGTTTCCTATTGTCAATGTGTTCCGTTTGTTATATTCATAGCCGTGGTTGGTCCAGATGTGACCTCATGTCTTGCATGTGATCAGGTGATCCCCTCACCCCATGTATATCATTCGGGTGCACGTATAACCATTATTTTGTACGTTTCAGTTTATACCTCGAGCTGGTTAGCTATCATCCTGAGATCTCACAGCGCCGCTTTATGAATTTTATGAATGTCTTGTCCCACTATTTACCGGCATAGAATTAAGCTTGTGTGTTCAGTCCCCTTATACTGTCTTTTATTAGCTATTGATGCCTTCGGTGTCACTGTAGTTACTATAGCTTCCACCTCACTGCCGTATATACTAACCCTGCATGCATGGACATGTACCGTTGATATATTATATCTGTAGGTGAAAATGCTGAGTGTTGTTGCTGGTACTCAGTAAAAGTATTTTCTTATTCATGCTTGTGTATAGAAATACATATCTTTAATGGGTACAGGAGAAGCCTGAGTCGACTAAAGTGCAGTGGAATTGTTTCGTTTACATCCTACTCAACCACTTCTTTATACAGGTATACAGTACACCTACCTATATAGTACATGTTGTACATGTTTAGTACAAGTCACATGCAGTAAGCACATTCTTGATTAATTGTCCGATGAATGTGTTTATTCTATACGATGCATGTACATTAATAATCAGTACATACGTGATCTCCTAATTTTCATGAACAACTTTTGACCATGCCGTCTCTTCCCATCTGTCTACATGCATACAGGCACCTATGATAGCTGGGATGTATCACTTCAACTACTACATGGGAGTGAAGTATGAGTATGATGACATCCCACGCTGGTGAGTTGTTGTTGCACTTGATAGAACTATTAGTAATATGCATCTAAAGGTCTGCGCTCACTTGAAAGCCATTTGAAAGTGTTGTTTTACCGACAGTTAATTACCTCATAGCCAGCTCGAGCATGCACATGTGTGTGGTGGTTATAGCATTGTTTTGTAAGGACTGTTTTAATTCCTTCATGTAGCGGTGTTTGGTTTGTACATGTATTTTTGTCTGATAGTGAAATATTGCGTTTTGTGACAGGTACGTGGTGATCCCTCAGCTGGTGGCTTGTCTGATGATTGAGGACACCTGGCATTATTTCATGCATCGACTTCTTCATCACAAACGTATCTACAAACACATTCACAAAATCCACCACCACCATCAGCAACCGTTTGGGTTAACAGCCGAGTACGCCCACCCTCTGGAAACAGTCAGTAAGTGGAGTTGTCAGTACTAGAGCAGAGCACTGTTTTGCTGAGTGGTGTGTACACTGTTCCATGTTCAATTTGTTCATGGCTCTTAATACCATGTCCTTTATACTAGCTAGGGTTGTGTAGCTACATGTACATTGTAGTAACTGTTACTAGCTGTCAATGTGCATGCATAGTACTGCAGCTTAATGAATCAACATCTAACTTTATATCTTGAGGAGCTGCCCTGAACAGTGTTAGTAATGAAGAACCCACTGTTGTGTATGTCCTCACATGTGCACACACAGACACACCTTACGACTCTATCACCCCATCCACACGCACGCACAGTTCTGGGTATGGGTTTCGTGTGGGGCATTCTGTTCTTTGGGAATCATGTGATCATGGAGTGGTTGTGGATGATGGCTCGTTTAGTGGAGTCGGTGGAGGTTCACAGTGGCTACGACTTCCCCTACCTCAACCCCATGCATCTAATTCCTGGATATGCTGGTACGTACAATCATGTACGTTGTCGTAATGGTCTCTTTGAGTATAATTATTATTACGTAAAGCTGTGGTTGATTTCTAGTTTTAGTAATAATTAAGAGCTGATCATGAATGAGTTTTGCGAGTGACTGTACTTAGCTATAGCTACTACAAGCCCTATATCGATCAAATTGCATGTGCATGCATGCAGTGCTTACTCTAGATTTTACGTGCATGTCTTTTGTCAACGATCTATGTAAGTTTAGTTTATCAAAAGAGCCTGCCCGATAAGTGTGTTTATTGAGAGCACATGTATGTATTCCATCCCATAATGCTTACCCAGCTAATTACCGCCATTGCTTGTTCTCCCATATATACAGGTGCTCGTTTCCATGACTTTCACCACTACAACTTCAACGGTAACTACGCCAGTTCTTTTGTCTGGTGGGACTGGATATTCGGGACCAACAAACAGTACTTGGAGTACATTGAGAAACAACCCAAGAGCAAAAAGGAGTAGTTTATGAGACTGACATATAATTATATCAGGGAGATTTTTCTCTTGATTGTTACTATTTATTTTGACAACCACACATGCATGCATATCACTCCACTAACTGTTTGGTGCATTAATTTTTATACTTAATATCAATTGCACACCACACATACAAGTAATACGCATATCTCTGACTCTCACATAATTACTTTGCAGTGCATTTTTATTTCACAAATGTTTATTTTATATGTGTATAAAACTTAACTGTGCCAACAAAAACATACGCAACTTTAAACAAAACAAACACACAACACTGTACAATACCAACCTGACATTACCCTGCTGTAGTCTGCATGCTCTATACCTAGTCTCCAGAGTTCAAAAGGGGGTGTGTATCCCGGGACGGTACTCCCTCGTCAGCAAGCACCTCTGTGCCCACCTCTAAGCTTCTTTGTAAGGGGTGATCGATATTATTAGTTCTTGTGCTATCTTTAGAAACGGCGTCGTTGTCAGAAAGTGGGGAACTCTTGGAGGCGAGTTTTGAGAGTGTGAAACTGTCCAGATTGGTTGAGGAGCCATCAGAACTGTCTGCATGTGTGTGTGTGTGTGTGTGTGTGTGTGTGTGTGTGTGTGTGTGTGTGTGGTGTGTGTGTTTGAAGGGGGGATAAATCATTAGCATATACACAATGTGCTGCACTGTGAAAGAAGTGATGCTCTACAATGTATAATAATTATGAAAGGAAATGAATACATGTGCATGCAACATGTACAAAAATGTATACCGTATTACTAGAATATTTTGCTGGTGAAAAACCTTTACAAATGAGCCAAATGAGCAGAAAATTTGACACTTCGCGATCTAACTCTTGCGTTCTGGCAAGGATCGTGTGCATTAATTTACTAGTATAACAATTTAGGTTTTGCGGATTTTATTGTTGCGAATTGATCAACCATCATCGCAAAGTTGCAAATGTTTGATGCTCACAAAACATTCGGTATAATATAATTATTATACATACAAGCAAGAGTCCATAATATAAGTGGACTCTCGATCATACAAGAGAAAATTGCAAACTTTTAGGGCTATACAGACTTAAACAATCAGGCTTTCGTAAAGGTTACACAGATGAATTTTGGGGCATATGACCTGGTAAGGGATCATTATACATGTAAATAGAAGATAAAGATCAGAGTTAACGTGTACAAACTCTGTACATCACATACCGTATAGCGGGTATAATTATTTCGAGGGTATAAACTTTCGCGGAATGACCGTTGAAAGGTTTTTGCAATAGCAGCCTTTCTGTAGCATGCATGCATGCAATATTAAATTCGCAGTAGATGCTTGATCAGCGGAAAACCACAAACATTTATACCCTCGAAATATACCCGCTATACGGTAGTACATTGAACACAATGTCTGTACCATGACTATCCTCTAGGTTGGACCTTGACCCCTGAACATTCTCCCATCCTGGTGCTAGTTCTCCTGAGAAGGGGATCTTGTTCAGTAGCAGGTCACGAACCTATGGGATGGGATATGCGTGAGGTAAGACATGGAAGGAAGCCAATCTACCAAACAATTAACCATACACCACAGTGAGGTACACCACATTGAGGATACGTGCAGTACATGCAATAGGCAAATCACACAATAGCCGCCCTTGATCTATCATTTTGATAACATCATAGATCATGTGATAAGGTAATTCCCCTAAATCTAAAAGTAAATAAAATAATCTTGGCTGGCTAGTATATAGCTACTGATGGCAACAGCTACTGGTGTAGGGGGTCTCAGTTGTGACTTTGTGGGTGATCCCCCTAATGTCCTTCTCTGCTCAGTGTGCTCCCTCCCATTTCGAGATCCCTATCTAACAGACTGCTGTGGTGCACACTTCTGCATGTCTTGCATCTATCCGTTAAAGAACAACAAAGGACCGTGTCCCGAGTGTGAGCAAGCTGAGTTTGAGGTCATGATCGATCGAAACAAGCTAAAGGAGGTCAATGAGCTATTAGTCTATTGTGCTAGCCGAGGCAAGGGGTGTGAGTGGAAAGGCTGCCTCAGGGAACTAGAGCAACACCAGACGGTGGGTTGTGACTGTATCCTTGTAGTATGCTCTCTAGGCTGCGGCGAAAGACTGCCCCGAAAGAACATGGGTGAGCACGAAGTGGATCTGTGTCCGAAGAGAACCTTGGAAGAGCAAGTGAAGAGTCTAACAAAACAATTAGATGCAGCTATTGCAAAGAGATTGACGCTCGAAGACACTGTGAAGAACGCAAAGTTAAAAAATAAAGAGCTTTCGGCAAAAAACAAGGAACTCAAAGCAGCAAACAGCAACCAGACCACGATAATCAGAGAGCAACAAATGAGGATCGACGAACTAGCCGGTATGGAGAAAGCAAAGAAAGAATTGCCAGACATGAAGACACAAACAGAGAAACCAGAGACAGAAAAAACTTGCCCCGTTTGTAACACAAGATTCCCAGGAAGAATGAAGCAAATCGATTTTGAAAACCATGTACAACTACATTTTAGAAGTTAGATTTCACTTGAGTTGTTTAGTAAGGAATTATGAGCCATACACTGTAATGTACGTATCTCAGTATATGTATTGTACTGTGGATCTTTTCCTCGTAATTTTGTCCATGAACAATGAACTCCACAGCCAAAAATTTATGTGCATGTTTACCTTGGTAACTCACCGTACTACATTCTCTACACTATAGTTCTCACCTGTTTTAGTCCTGCCAGTGAGAGCAGAATGGTGTTCTCAGTTTCAGGGGACAGCCCCTCTAATTTGACAATCTCAGTCTGTAACGAGGCAATAAAGGAGTCAGCCTTCCCTCCACAGTATAGACACTTGGCCTGGAGGTCGTCAATTCGATTACTCAGTTTGTCCAACTTGCTCGATGAAACACCAGTAAAAGGGGAAGACTGTGTGTGTGTGTGTGTGTGTGTGTGTGTGTGTGTGTGTGTGTGTGTGTGTGTTTGAGGGTATACAAAAAGTATCATTTGTGTGGGAGAAATTGTGTCAACTGTTCGCGTTACTAGCTCAAACGGAATGCTCACTTAAATTAATCTTTAAAAAGATTGGCATCTGATGTCCTAATATTATAGTGGTGGATCCCTGATACCTTGTATTATCCTATCTAGTTAGGCAAGCAAAAGAAAAAAAAAGAAAAAAAAAGGAACAAAAGAGCAAACAGCACAAAACCATACAGGTAGAAAAGGCAAACAGATGCCCGACCTTGAGAGAGTCGAGAATGATGGGTTAAAGAGTCTTTATAACGGTGCACCAACCCTCCCCAGCCCCATTCATCTGTTGCATTCAGAACAACTAGTATACTGAATAATTATTGGAAGCTATTCACTTGGGGCCATGCTGATTGTAAGCTATATTCACATTTGAGGTAATGCTGACATAAAGTATAGAACTTACATTTTATCTTAGACTTGATATTGGCTGCTGTAATACTTTAACTTAGCTTGTGCATGCCTGTGTACTTGTGTAAACTAAATCTGACCTTGAGGGAGGCTTAATTTATAAGGTACAGGCCTGTATTGTCTGGGCTAGGTTTTGTGGTTAGTATCTGATAATGGAGATGGGTCTATGTAGTTCTTCTAGGTGGCAAGCACAAAACAATCTAATTTTGGTTCTTAGAATTAGCACAAGGCATTAGTCAAAATAAATAGTGTGTGTGTGTGTGTGTGTGTGTGTGTGTGTGCGTGTGTGCGTGCGTGTGTGTGTGTCAAACAGAATAGCTGTTACAATACATGTACATGTAGGTACTATTAGCAGGCAAGTTACGATGTACAGGTGGGCCTAATATAGAACTAATGATCAATCATAAAATAGAGTCGCTAGTAAAAATTCAGTTCACTGATTGGGCAGTCCTTGCAGCATGACACTCCAACTTTCCCCACACAGATAAATTAATATTTGCCTTAACAGCTAGCTCACCTTTGGATTCTCTCTCATTTCTTTGCTAGTGCTCTTGACAAGATCTTTTTTCATACTGCCAATGACTCGACCACGCCCCTTTTTACTGGGTACGTCATCGGGCATTTGCAGAGGGTGGTTTATAGGGGTGTGGTTAACGGGAGACGGGCTTCGAGATCTAGACTTTCCATGGAACTCTAGACGAGGAGCAGAGGAGACAGGTCGACTCATTCTTGCAGCCGTGTGCTTGATGACCTGCTTCACACTGCTCACCTGTGAGTGGGGGGGGGGGGGATGAGTGCATGTGATCAGATTTTGTATGTATACTTGAACTCAATACGTAACGAGAGTCAAGACAATACAGTAGCAATGTCTCAGCAAACGCATGTACATGCACATGTAGTAGCACAGCTACAGTGTACATGTACATGTGTGCAGACACAATGATAGCTGAAAGATTTTTATGCACATGTGCATGACACAGATTGCCAGTTGTGTACATGTACCTTGTGTGATCTGTGTTGTACACTGTGCTGCTGTGAGTTGGTATCCGTTGACGATGACAGGGGAAGGGTGGAGCCTAGTGAGTAGGTGGCCTGGGCCGCAGGATTATGGGACCATATCCGTGGGGAGGGATACACACTCTACAAGGGGAGAGTCATACACGAACATGTACTTTCACGATACAGCGGTTAATGATGAAATTCTGGCCAGTAAACTTAGGCACTTTTCATATGTTCATGCACACACAGCAATGGACATGCATGTACATGTACATGTACAAGACTCACAGGGTTCCGGAGGTGCAGTGCCCTTTGTACGAGATAGTTGACCTCATACACTGGGGGGAAGTGCATCAGGTACTGCATACACGTGGAGTAGTCCCCTCCAGTCACTGTGTGGGTGGGTGGGAGGTGTGATGTGTACATGACTATATGTACATGTATGTGACTGTATGATTATCATTGTGTACAGTATACAATTGATTGGGAAAAGTACATGTACAATGTACAAGCAGTATATGGTACATTAGTACTGTGTATATGTAGGCCTAAGGGTATGATTAGGAGTCAAGAGATTTAGCGTATAAACGACATTCTGATAAAGTGTTTGACTCACAGACGTCCCTCATGTGCATGAGCATGGCAACACACATGTAGTCGACCAGTCCGAGGGATGGCCCATCAGCAAGCAGGGCATCCCACAACTCCAGGACACTGGGCAATGGGAACTCACGACCAAACAACAGCCGAATCCAACGACTGGAGAGAGAGAGAGAGGGAGAGAGAAGAGGGGAGGGGAGGGAGAGAGAGAGAGGGAGAGAGAGAGAGAAGGAGAAGGAGAGAGGGAGACAGACAAAGAGAGAGAGAGGGGGGGGGGGAGAGAAGGGGAGGTAGGGGAGGGAGAGGAGAGAAGGGGGAGAAGGAGGAGTGTCGGAGAGAGGGGGAGAGAGGGGGAAAAAGGGGGATTATGAGACAGAAAGAAAGTAGTCGTTACAGACACACAGTGGAAATGGTGTGATAACACTATTGACAGACAGTATTTTACTACAGCACATACATGTGTACATGCACGTACAGTACATGTGTTTCGGCTAAAAACTTATAAGATGCAAACCGGTGCTAAACCAGCTGACTATGAAGTGGGTATGGGTCTATATACGTACATGCCGTAGGTCTGTGGAGGGATGGAGAGCTCCTTGAGGTGAGTGTAAAGTTGTTCATCAGCATTCTTCAGGTGAAGGTTATGGATCACACCAAGCTTGCGAGAGATTGCAGACATCTAGTGATTGTACATGTGTGTGTGTGTGTGGGGGGGGGGGGCGTAAGTGAAAGGTTGCATCAGCTCTTTAATAGCAGGACTCAGTACTAAAGAAGTGTATTGAGAACTAAGGGTTGGCTTTAATGCAGGGAAAGTCATGTAGGACACAAAAAATAAGTGAAAATTTCAGGAATAAAATATCACTCAAAGGTAGGTACATGTACATGTGCAATGTCAGCATACCCTTTCTAGAGTTGGTTCACTCTGTACATGTACATGCACGTACAGTAGTATGTACACAATCATTATGATTTGTATAGCAAGAAATGCCCATCAAAAACAAACTACACCCACTCACAGGAGACAGGTCGGCCATACCCTGAAAGGGTTTATTGGTCCGTGGGTCGTGTGACATTTTCTTCTTGTGCTGAGCCCTGGCCTTGTAGTAGTCAGCCTCGAGGGCAGTGGACATGTACCATGAGCCCATACTCTCCATCAACTCAGCGAATATTGTGCTGCGTGTGTGAGTGTGTGTGTGTGGGGAGGGGGGGGGCTAGTGAGGCTGTTTACAGCGTACAAAGTTTCTAGTTTAATACTACAGATAACTGTACACATAGCACTTTCAGCTAAAGGCCTATAACTAGCTAATTTGTGTTTGGGTCGTAATTTAAGTTAAAAGTATAATTGCATTACGTACAAGGTGTAGTATACAGTAGGCAAAGAACTAGTTCCTACGTATGTTTAAAATGCCTACACCACAACTCACTAGGCATCATGCTCGATGAATCGAGGGTCCATCACTGACAACACTGCAGGTCTGCAGGGAATTAATTAAGAGACAGTCTATCAGGAATATCATAATTATGCATGGCATGCCATTTCATGTACACACAATGTCATGGAGGTCAACCACACCAACACTTTTGCATATACTACCGTATAGCGGGTATATTTCAAGGGTATAAATTTTCGCGGATGTGCCTTTAGAAAGGTTTTCACGGATTTAATTTTCGTGGAATAGCGCCTTTTTTGCAGCATGCATGCATGGAATATTAAATTCACGGTTATAAATGTTCGCGGTTCATGCCTAATCCGCGAAAACCACGAACATTTATACCCTCGAAATATACCCTCTATACGGTATTACTGTATGTACTGTCACCGTAACCACCACTCTGTGACCTCCTTAATCCTCACACAACATCATACTACAATCATAAACATACACACACACACACACACGCACGCACACACACACACACACGCACACACACACACACTCACACACACTCATGCCCTACAGTCAAGACAACACACCACATACACTCACTCACTGTTTCTTAGTGAATAATCGACACTGTTTGTTTTTTTACCCTGCTGCGTCTTGTGAAGAGCTAAATCATGACGTTTTGGCCTTAACAGTTGTGTCCTCCACACCACACACACACACACACACACACACACACACACACACACCCACCCACACACACACACTCATGCCCTACAGTCAAGACAACACACACACACACACACACACTCACGCCAGGGTAGGGTCATTTAAATCCCTCATCTCAGCGTGAAGGACAAACACTATGGGTGCCAGGATCTCGTGCATGCCTTGTCTGTAACTGAGCTCCTCATTCTCTCGCGAGAAACAGAACAACAGATCCACCAGCATTTTTCTGAGGGTACATGTAACGAGGACATTAAAAATTAAGACATGTACATGTACATGTATGTAAATTTGAATTACAAATCAAAGTTTCATTAGTGACAGTCAAGCCTGCTTTACAATATGTACCGCAATATATTGTACACATATCGTATATCTTCTAATTTATCGGACACTTCTAATTAGCCCGGACACTCTTCTGGGAAATTTTCGTTATTCTAATACAACAGACACTCCGGTGCTCTAAATATCCGGACAATACCTTGAGTTACATTATAGCCGGCCAGTAAGAGTGCTGTAGTTAGCTAGTGCAACTATTCAGTCGCACAACTATTCTATTAAAACATAGCTAGCTCGCATGCAGCTGCATGCTTGTTCTAATTATTCCGGACACTTCGCATGCTCTATAAAAATTTCCAATTATGCCTGGACAATTTCTATTTTTTGCTTTCCGATAAATTAGAACATATACGGTACATACACTGTACTTTTTATTACTTTATTGAGTACATTATATACATGTACATAGTCTAGTACATGTGGAACATGTAAATGAGGACTCTCTGAAACACAAAGTACGCCTGATACAATCAATCTAGTCCCTGCTCAACAGAAGAACACGGACATGAAATGATTAATTATGCAGGACACTTTCCATAGATCCCTAAACTGTCTCAGAGGTACATGTACTAGTGACTATGTAATTATGTACAGACGACACCACTCACTGGATGTGAGGTTGCTTGAAGAATTGCACATCAGGGAACGTTCTCACCACGTCTTGATTAATCATCTGCCGCAGTTCGTTGTCCTGGAAATACCGGTTCCATGGGCTCTGTAGGAGGCGGAGATTGGGGTTACTAACACACACACATGCATTCCTTCGATCTCAGGGATCAATCTCACTCAGGGATCAATCTCACTCAGGCTCAATGTCATGCATTTCACAAGAGTACTAATGTCTCTTGGTGATCAAAAACTTGGCTTCAAACAGTATTACGGACTGTATGTTGACACAAACATGGGATGGCATGTGTGTGTGTGTGTGTGCGTGTCTCACATCGTCTTCCAGAGAGAGTGGGTTGTGCACGGCTAGATTTTTGCCAGACGCAAGCTTGTGGGGATCAATGATGTGCTGCACATGAAAAACATTGTTGTTGTGATCACTATACAAAGCACACCACCCTTCATAACACAGCCAGTTAATTAGCTTCTAAGTCCTATTTAGCATGTATTTGGACCTGTGTTAGCAAGCCACCCCCCCTCCCCTTTATTACAGCCCACTGTAGTCTGCACAAGGATGACCACTACTCACTGGTTTCAGTGTAAGTAATGGTAGACAACATTTGAGGTAATGATACACACAACAAACGCTTTGTGCTGCCTTCAGGGGAAAACAAATACATGTATGTTATAGAGATACATTGTTGTTATAGAGATACATTATACTGTACACTGCAGTACACACCATTCTGTAACTACATAATTATAGTTATCAAGCAGCGTAATAAAAGCTCCTTGAAACAAATTTCAACATAATCAGGCATATTACAATTATTGTAGAGCTCTGTCATAATACTGACCTTGGTCTTTATGGTAGTGAAAACGTCTCTTGCTTTCTTTACTGCCTCTTCCCACTTGTTCTGGTCCTCAGGTAGACAACCGAGAAACAGCTGTGGGTGATGTGTGTGGGGGTGGATGAGAGAGTGTGCTTTAATTATGTGTAGGCGGGAGGATGAAATGTATTAACTATAAATGGATTTTGGATATAATGGATTTTGCTTTAAATATACAGTAAGCTAGTGCACATTGTGCTTTAAAGATATCAAAAGCAATAATATGGTAAGCAGCTGCTATATAGCTGTGGGTATGTACCTGCACAATGGCTGATGAATAAGTGAAAGGAATAAGACAGAGTTATCTATGGAGTACACACACACACACACATTGACTGCCATTGTGGAGCATTGTGTGCTTCATTCACAATGCACAGTTCAATAGAGCAGCTGAAAGCTGATGACACGTTCGCAACTACGAGATGGCGATCACTGACACAACAAGACACAATTACAATAAAAGACAGTCCAAACAATGAACATTGTATTAATTTTCTCTACCAAAGTAATGACAACGATTCTAAAAATTACATGTACAGGTACAGTGTGCAAATCATTCGACTAAAGAAAATGCCTCAATTCAAATACAGTGTTTTCATGCTTACATGACCCTAAGCGACTTATAATTATTTGAGGGCTTCAAACTAATACGCTCCACAAATGTGCAGCATACCGTACCCCTCACACACACACACACACACACACACACACACACACACACACACACACATACACACACACACACACACACACATACACGTACCCCCCACACATCCCACACCTGTATCTCTCACAACTCACCCTCCAACAGACGCTACGGATGTTGTACTGTTGCAGCTGCCCAGACAAGGCCATCTCTTTGACAACCTTGAAATAGCCGGACTGGTAGAGAAGTCTGCTGGCTTCATTCCTGAGAAGATGAACTAGTGACATGACCATAACCATGGGAGCCATAACTATAAACTTGTTATGGCACCTTTAGTGCACCCTAACTACAGTGCAATTGGAAGCAATAGACAATGTCATGTGTATATGTACGAAGCCATGATGATTAAGGCACCATGCATACAAGTTGAGCCAAAGCATATTCAAGGTAATAGCCTTATCAAACATGTAAACGTACGTATGCGTCTGACCTATACTGGTTACACCAGGGCCTCAATCACGAATAGAACCCAACTAGAGGCCGGTGCAGTGGTGTACTAAAACGTACCAATCTTCTCTGATATTATTGCCGTCGGAGATGGCCACATTAGGCGACTCTCGACTCTCTTCCATCCCCACAATTAGTGCCCAAGATTCCTCCAGAGATTCAACGGCCATACACTGAATACACATCAATTTATATTTATCATTGTAGCTAGCTATGACCTATGTACGTACTTAATAGCTAGATCTAGCTAGGTGTAATAGTTTACATGGCACAAGTTTAGACCTACATCTCTAAACTCACCGCTAGACAATAGTCTGAGGATACACGCCAGGTTAGGGGTACAATGCAGAGTGCTTCTATAATTTTATTTGTGGGCTGCTTTACTGTACTGAGCTGGTAATGATCACCACCAGAGGAGGGTGGACAGGGTCAAAAGATCACTAATGAATCATCACGTGAGCTTATGTTTTGTGGAGTAAATTTGCAAGTTTGACTGAACGTACATCGCGCCCTGATTCTTGTGACAAAGTAGCCCCTTCATGTTACTGCTGCTGCAATTTAGCTACTGCGCCCCTCCAGAGAAATCGTGCAGTGCCTAAAAGGGGTGACCTCTCACAAAGGTCGTAGTTCTGTCATGTCAAACTGACCTCTGACCTTTACAAAGTAGGAGCTACCGTGCTAAGCTGTACTGTAGAGTGAATGTACGTATAGCTCAGCTATATCATCATATATCTAAGTATACTCAGAATAAAAAGGTGGCCTGCTGGCTAGAAAAAAGCTTGATAAAAGTAGGTTCAAGGTTCAAGTATTTTAATAAAGACTACGTCATTATTAACTTTTTGGCTTCGTGACCAACCTCCTCTGGATCACCACACTATGAATTAAGTTAACACTTTGTCATGTTATTCGTACCAGAGGAGGTGCGGTGAACAATAATTATCTGCCTCGCCCACGCGTATATTTTTGCTGAGATAATCAAAGGCTAATTAGGTCACACCAAATTGATCTTATCTTTCACCATAGATAGCACACACTTGATAAGCCCACGTGATCCCGTTTCCAATCCCACTTTCTACACTATCTATGGTTCACGGACTTTTAATCTCCAAAAACAGACCAGGGGCCGGTGGCAGGCAAAAGAAAAAAGTAATGAATATCATTATAAAACCACAAACTCACAACGCACCACAAAAAGTCACTTTAAAAACATTACAACGTTTTGCTAGATCACATGGCTATTCTGACCTCTGATTGGTTTATTTTTTGGGGCATTCTGCAAAAATATGACCCGGAATATCCGTGAAACATAAGATTATTTTGGTGTGGCCTTACTTGAGCTGCACCTGCACTGTCAGACCTCCTCTGATCGATTATGTACGAAAGTTAGGTGTACATGTATATACCCGATTTTAAAATCACTTTTTTCTTTTCCGTCACCTGTCACTGCTCATCCTGACTGCAAATCCCCTTTGCCAAAGCTGTCTTTTATCAGTCATATTTTTTTATAATGTTGTTTCACTGACTCTGGAATTCCCTACCACGTAGTGTAGATCTACCGGTAGTTTCTGCACTTTTGGTGCATGTACCTAATGCACTTCTAATAGTTTTGTGCGGGATTGTTGATCTTTTGTTTGAATAGGGTCAGATATATAAAAGCAAATACACAAATACTACATCATGTGTGCGAGCCTGGTTTTGTATCAGTTTTAGCTGTTGATTGAATCAAATCCAGAGGGATCCTGAAAAGGCAAATTTGTAACACTCTAGCTCCATTCTGTCTCTGCATGAAGACAAGGTAGAAATTGTTGACAAAGAATGTACTTCAGTGCCTACTGGGGAAATCTAGAATCGCCAGTTTCAGTGTTTGGTACAGCCGGGGACATTTGCTAGCATATAACGAGTCCAATTGGAGATTAGAATTTGATCTTGCTTTGTGCCAAGTTTGAAGTTCTTCATACATTTCATGTATGCAACCCCCATATCACCATATCAGTATATAATGGTCACGTCAAAATCCTGCATGCATGGTGTTCCTTCAGATTTTTAAGACTCGTTCGTCTGGGATCGTTGTCAATAATTATGCCATCTTTAATTTAATAGTTAACTATAGGTCACTGTCCATAAAATCTTATGTATGATCACCACTGCTAATTAATCTTAGTGGTCAGGGTGTTTATCAGATAAATTCTTCTATCAAATTTCCTGGCTCATCACTCACATCCATTTTCAAGATTAGTTCTACTGTATTAAATCCTGCGGTTGTAAAGCACTTCACTATGCACGGGGGAAGAGCATTCTTCATTAGTTACTGTGCTTCCTTTTCAGCTTTGGAAAAGGATGAAGCCAGTTTCCACAAAATGTGTAAGTTTGACAAAAGCCAGCCAACAAACCATAGTTGATGTAATCACAGTTACCCCTCTAATCTATAATTACCGTATTTCGTGGAAGATTAAAAGCGAATAAATTTTGTATGTAGACTGCTTACCGGAAACACTCCCAGGTCATGCTTTCAATCTTTGCACGGTATATAGCATATAATTCTGGACTGCTGGATTGCTAAACCCACAAAAACAACAAAATTAATATCAAAATTTCGCGCTATACGATATTGTTTAATGTATAGTCAAAGTCTCCCATTATTTTCTGGTATTACATTAACCTATGGTAGCTACCTTTGTATTAGCAATAGGCTAGATACGAGACTAGGTCAAGACGTATAAACAGGAGCTTGAGATCTGTGAGTCGAGTATGCTCTTTATGACAACACAAAATTAATATGACAACTGTTTACTACATCTATTTATGGGCATCGAGGGCAGACTACAATAGCCTCAGCTCACCTTGAAGCTTCAGCTCAGTAGAGCGTGCAAATAAAACAACAGGGATTGGAAATGACTAAGAGGAAGAGTACAGCTAGAGGAGGTCGGACATGCATTATGGGGTGCTGTTTGAGTCAATATGCCCAACTATCATAACTACACTGCCGCCACTTTTAGAAGCTAAGCCGCCGCCGCCACCAACTAAACATTATTACTTTTGGCACTATTCCCCTCTCATACTCAATGCTTACTGTCATCATTGGCTTCTAAGAAAACCGGTATGATGCGGGACTATTACGCATATGATCAGCCGGCAATAAGTACTCATGCAAGAGGAATTAACAACTCGAGTCCGAGGGCCCTCAGCAGAAATTTTCGTGGCTTTTAATATTTGTGTTTCAATGCCAGTATCACACCCACCAATATAGCTTTGCATGTGAAAGACCGATCATGGGAGTTTATCCCGGTTTTAATTTTTGCGCGTCTTTTGTCTGCCCTTGAAAAACATGAAATTTCCCGCTGTATATATGGTACATTGAGCTATGTACTAACAAGTCACCTAGAACAAAGCGGCATATCAAACTAAGATAAAAGTATGTATTGTAGTGACAGATTAAAGGCCGATTAAAGTTGCTAGAAAGTAAGTAAAATAGCTAGTGTCTAATAGTAACTCTCACTCGTGTACTAGATCTAGTTGAACTTTACTTGACCTCTTAGAGTAGAAACAAGTTGTGGCTGTTGTTGGTAATATCCTTGATTTCCAAGATAATGAACTTTTTCTGCCTCTTTTTTATGAACTCTGGTTACCATCGTCACAAGATCTTCATCTTTGTAATATTTTTCAAGAATGCTACAAAGTTTTTGTATGTACGACGCACCAAAATCTGGGTGTCTTGCTGCTGAGGTTTCAAACGAAGAGGCAAATCCATAAAAAAAGTCACTGTCACGAGGAAGAGATGGCGTACCTGTGTCGAGACTTTCAACCAGAAGAGGAGAATTAGTTGGTGAGTTTTCCATAGAATCAACTGTTGATGGTCTGGCCCTGCCTTGGCAAGCTTGAATGAAAAATATTTTGGGCTTTTGATGCAAATACTTTTGGCAAGGATATTGGGGATCAACTAGAGCTCGAGAAATGTCTGCTATTTTGACTGTACTTCCATCCAGTCCTTGTATTGTACCTTCTCCTCCGTGTGCCAGGATGCAGCAAATAAAGCTGTCAGGATTTGATTCTTTGTTGGCATGCTCAACAACTGTGGTGAGTATATCCGCTGCTGTTGCTAAATCATCTACAGACTCGACGACATATCCCAATGTCCTGATGGCCTTTTCCAATGCCTCCTTGTCCCTGTCAGATCCATCTCTAGGATTCTTTGGATATTTGACATTATTAATGATCAGGGCTCTTCCGTGTGGTTGGCTGTTTGTTGTGTACGTGTAAGGTGGTTCGGTAGGGCCACCTATAATTACCAAAATAGGAGAGTGAAAAACATAAATACAAACAAACTATAAGATTTGGCGGTTTAGAATGCATGGTTGAAACATATACATACACTCACCGCCGTCATATCGTTCAATGTGCTCACTAGCTGGACTATCACACCGCTTTCTCTTTCGAGCTGCAGGCGAAAGCATATTGTTATTTCTTTGCTCTTAAGAATATAGTGATGCAGCATGCATGTATATGCATGTGGGTACTTTACGTGGCTTGGCTTACCATCAAGCTCTAACTTAGTATATAAATACCTATAGCTATATGCATGTGTTTTCTCAAACAGAATATTAAACTATTTTTACCTTCAGTCTTTTTTGTAGAACTAGGTTTCCATTTCGAAGGCACTGCGAAGGAACACAATCATGGTCATGCATATAGTTACTTCCATAACACGTGCAGTACTAAATTCAAAAGCAATGACATGCCTCAGTTGGCATGCATGTGTTTTAGAAACTCACCGTATTTTGTTGCTAGTTGGTTTGCTAGTTCATCGTGTGATACTGATGGTTCTCTCAAAACGTCAATAAGTACTTCCCAGGTGAGAAGTTGCATTCGAAGAACAGCAGATATCATTGCTGTAAGTGCATCTAGTGGGTCTTTGTTAATGCTGTCGATTGCACTTATATCAAACTCTTCAAGATGCAGTGCCCTTCCTATATGCTTCCATTTCATTTGTGCTGTTATCAGCTCTGTTACTACCACATGGAGATCTGGTACTTCTGACATCTGTATATACAAATGAGGCAAACCAATTTCTTATACTGCATGCAGTAACAATATTGCTTGACTTACTTTGTTGCAGTAAGTTACTTCTTCTGCCTTGTTGGACTACATGCATGTATACCCGCAGTTACTACCTCTATATAGTTACTATAGCATGTATAAAGGGGGTGGGATATTATATGCATGCATGGTGGGTGCAGGTGCATGTGCACAAATGGGGTGGAATATAATTTATGCATTGTGCATGCATGTGTGCATATGCACACCATGAATAAATAATATTGTATTCCACACCCCCTTTATATGCATGCACCCATGCACCATGGATGTAATTATTCCATGCACCCACCATGTAATTATTCCATGCACCTCCTTGTAAAGTATTTTACAAGACCCCAAGTGGGGAATATTTGTGGAGTGAAATAGCTGATTGCAAAACATTTCGTTTCTTCGAAAAAAACCACATAACTGTATTTAAATGAGTTAAGAGTCAATCCATTTTCTTCAATCCAATCGCAATATGTTTCTGTGTATTAACGAAAAATCCTCGTTTTGTACATATATATACGCAGGACATGAGTGCTTGCGAAACTTTGTCGATGTATAAAAGGAAAAACAAAGGACCTAGCACAGAGCCCTAGCTGAGGAACACTTGAGATAACAGGCAGAATTAACACATGCATGATTCCACTCCATCCAACACAACCGCCTGTTGTCGACCCGTCAAGTAATTTCTTATCCACTGAATGAGATAGGGATTGATTAAATCAACACGCCAATGAATTAGGGTTGAGTGAGGGACCTTATTGAAAGCTTTGCTTATAACATACCTCATGACCTTGGTCCGCAGCCTCCAGTATATAGTGTGTGAAAGAAATCAGTGAATTTCCATGCTGTGAAGCCCCATATAGTTCCGAAAGGAGTGAGTGCATGACATGACTTGCAGGAGTGCATGCATGAAGGGGAGTAAGTAACTACTATATACGCCCATACAAAGGTGTTGTTGTCTGACTCTGTCATACTGCATGTGTGTCACCCATCTCAAGTAGGCTGTACAATCGCACTCAAAACAGTGTGGTGTAGTGCGCAAGCACATGCGTAGAGTTTCTGATTGTAGCCTGCCTGCCTTAGCCATGCATACAAGTGATATAATTAAAAGCTCATCTGCATGTCTTTTAATGTATTAGTAGCCTCGTGAATCATAATTATTGATGGGTCTTACGGTCTTATGGCCTTGTGAAGAAACATTGATTGATAGGCAGTATAGCCTGAAGCTTTTCATGCAGGACGCAATAAAATAGCTTTATACCGTAGCGCATAACACATTGCGCATGACGCATTGAAAATCGTCACATGACGCATAGCATATTGCGTATTACGCATTGGAAATCGCCCCATAGCGCATAGGAAATTGTCGCATATAGCACGTAGGAAATTGTCGCATATAGCACGTAGGAAATTGTCGCATATAGCGCATAGTACATATATATAGCGCGACCTTCAGGGCCACCGTAAATATTCCCTACACCTGTCCGAATATTTCGAATGTGTGAAGTGATGGGACTGACTTGTGCTGAACAAGCAGATATGAATAGGTATAAAACTAGAAACTCAAGTAGCCGCCATGACTGAATATCTGATTATCTGGAAAAGACACAATCCATGCACTAAAAAGCATGGAAACAAGAAAGCAGGAGAGAACCGCAAGGAAATCTGTTACGACATGCATGACTGTATATGTGGCGCGAACTAGCTGCATGGTATTGTGATGTTGCCTACATAATTATGCATATACAGTATACAATACACATTTTGGGGGAGTCCCCCAGACAGTTTGGGGGACAAAAGTCTCCTAATATCAATGTCAATAATTATAGGTTTAATATCTGTAGCGATGCGATCAAACCGTTGCTATAAATTATAATGGTTGTTTTATACGCCATAATTTAATGTCTATTGCCAGAGGGTTTTGGGGTTAGTGCATCTGTGCAATAAATTAAGGCTCACTCCTTCATCCATGCAAGCCATCAACATTTATCTCTCGAGCTGGTTTGTAGCAGCTGTGGGGAGGATGTTAAGTTTTTGTGCATTTATATAGGGAGTGCATGCATGGGAATGATTGGCTTGGACGTAGAATGTTGTATAGTCTACGGGATCGTATATGTATATACAACATTCTGCGTCCAAGCCAATCATCCATGCCAATGTTGAAAGCTTGTGATGTGTAGATACCGGACTATACTGTCTGCGATATCTTCAAAGAGATTTCTAGACTCAGCCATCTACTCAGGGTTTTTTTTCTGTTACTATCGTTTGTTTATCGTAGTACTGTTCTGATGGTATGCCTCAAAACCATGCATATATGCTGCGTAGCAATTCAATTCCCACAGGAACCACAAATATACTTTAAGTGATTTGACATGCAGTTTGGAGGTGGGATTGTTTCTCCAGAGGTCAAATTTCTGTAATGCCATAATTATACAGAACTGACCATCAGTGCAATAATTATCATAATTATTGGCAGTGCATTTCCTTTGATCTCACGATCAGATTATGTCAAAAGGCAACAACTATATACTTAGTTTACTATATTGACGGACACATGCATTTGAAGAACAAAGTTTTGGCCTTTAATATACAGAGGTGGCCTTAATTTGTTGTTCTGTACACAATTAAGTCATTTGGGACTTTTATAATTAGGTATAGTTGGCCTTTGTTGAGGGGTTGTTCTGTACCTCAATTGGGACTTTTATATCGTATAGTTGCATGCATGCATGGCCTTTCTTCGGGGGTGGTCATAAGAGGGGTTCCACTGCACCACATTAAAGGAAGGGGGACGCTCATTTTGGCAAGGATATGATGAAATCGTGGAAGCCTTTAGAACATCAATAAGATGGTAATGGACTTGACATATGTTAGGACGAAACTGTAGTCTATACATAGCTATACATGCAGTGCCGTAATACTATAGCTATATATAGCTTGTAACTACAATACAAACTGCTATATCGGCTGAGAACTTAGTTTGAGTAAAATAGCTGTGTATGATGTATAAGCTCGTTGCATGTGTCCTAATTCTGTTTGCACTTATGCAAAAGGCAGTACAAGATGGCAACTGTCCTGACTGTGGAGTACCTACTGCTGAGGCTTTCATTACAAGCACCTTTTCCAGCAGTGTTGATAGAACCAGACAGAGACGACAAGCTGCAATAAATCTGGAGCCTGGTATGTGAAGTCTATTTCATTACATGCATGCATGTGCATACCGTATTGCTAGAAATTAATGCGTTGATTGAATGCTATTTATGCAAGCAGCTATCATATCGAATACTTCAATAATTCGAGGCCTGTACCCATTGAAACCGCGATATTTAATCGCATAAAGTTTCACGGAGCCTTAAAATTGTCCTCGAATATAAAATTAGTTCTACCACTATGGTGCGTTTTCAACAATTAGCTATTATACAAGCTTGCTGATCTGATCGACCGACTAAATGCTTAGTACTGCATGATAAAAATGATATAGTTATTGCAGCTGGAAATTGATTTATGCATGTTGCACATGCAAGCTGGTGGTGGTGAAAATCAATCCACAAACTCACACACAACTCAGAACACAGCATGCATTCGTCACTACTATACTGTTAGCCTATACTACCGTATAGCGATATCATTATTAATTTTAATGACGATAATATTTTGGCAAATCGAAGTGAGGGTTGCCAATTCAAGCTCATACCTGATTATTAATGCCATGCAGCGAACTTGTCTAAAAAAATGCCAAATATACCCTACACGTATACTCACATTAGAGTTGTGGAAAATCGTCTTGCGCTTCGTGCAATAGCTGCCGATAATAGGTGTCTGGCGAAAATTTGCTCTATACCTTGCTTGCGCATGCGCACCGAGGCATAATAAGAGCTGCATGCGCACCATTCCACCAGTGACCTGCAGAAAGTCTAGGCTTTGAGTTGAGTAGAAGGTAATGCATGTGCATTTGAGCAGTCATGTGTGGATATTCTGACCATGCAAGTGTATGTATTGTGCTCCAGTTTAATGTGGTTAGCCCTACTGGCTAGTCATAATTATCAAGAGTCTTAATTGAATTAAAAATGTGGGCGTACTCCAGCTGGTTTCCTTCTAAGAAATTGACCTAACATGTATATATAGGTGGTCACACGAAGTCTGTGACAACCTTTTCCAAGAAGTATATTCTTCTAACCAATAAGCCATAGGTATAGTGATTGCATCATTAGTATTTTCTACAGATTCAAATGTATGTATTGTGCTCCAGTTTAATGTGGTTAATAACGGCGGCCCTACTAGCTAGTCATAATTAAAAATGTGGGTGTACTCCAGTTGGTTTCCTTTCTAAGAAATTGATCTAACGTGTATATATAGGTCGGTTACACGAAGTCTATGACAACCTTTTCCAAGAAGTATATTCTTCTAATCAATAAGCCATAGGTATATAGTGATTGCATCATTATTATTTTCTACAGATTCAAATGTTCCGAAGACCAGAGGCAGTAAATTTGCTCTTGCGTTTATGGGAAATCGTGTTAAACCAGCTAAAATAATGCTGTATATTACAACCGAACAAAGTGTGTCTAATTTCACTATCAAGACAAAGTTTTCTGGTTTAATTGGATTCAACAAAACGTCATCTGGACTGTACTCTCATCCTGGGACAGCTCGGAGGGGGGAGTTCACCGTCGTGGAATTGCAAGTTTTTGCTGGAGAGGTTAACGAGCAGCCAGGCATATCTGTACTAACTGATGGCAATATTGATCAAAGTGATAGACAAAAGGGACTGATTTTAACCACAGAGAATCCAAGTGATGAGCTCACAATATATGCTCTCAGCACTAATAATAACATGGCCTCCTCCTCTGATGCCTTCATGGCTATTAACTGTGTCGAATTTCCAACAGCAAGAGATTACCAATATTTCGTGTTCTCATCAGATGTAACTGGCGGAGGTGATTTTCAGAGTCAGTTGCTCATAACACCCTGTCAAGGTGAGACAACTATTCGAGTGAGACCTTCACAAGTGCAGCATCACCCGTCTTGGGTAAATCCAAGTGTTAACACAACTTATTCACAATTTCAAGGTGAAGTGTTTTATGAACTGCGTTTCAATCGCTTTGATACTCTGTTGCTTAGCAATTTGGGTGATTTGACGGGCACTATCATTACATCTGACAAGCCGTTGTCTGTTTTTAGTGGCGCTCTAATAGAGAGTAGTTATCTTGTAGAACAAGTTCCACCTCACCAAACTTATGGCGATTTCTTTTTTCTTCCATCAATGTCTTTAATGTTTCGAATAGGCTCTGTCAGCAATGAAACCTCTGTTGAGGTCAACTGTCTCTGTGAGCCAGTCTCTGCAAGTAGTAATAGAGTGCTCCTTTCAGGATCTGGTAGCTCTTTCACTGCTACTATAAATCAAGGCCAATATGTTGAATGTAGATCACAGGCCCAAGGCTTTTGCAGCGTTCAGTCATCCCGTCCAGTTACAGTAATGAACTATAATAAACTTTTCAAGTATTTCTCTATGGTTTATATACCACCTGTTGATTCCTATTTGACTCGGTACAGTCTCACAAGTCTGTCAGATTCTCGTTTTGCTTTCTTAAGCTATACTCTCCAGGAAAGAGATTATTACGAGCCCAACACGGAGGGATTGATTGGCAATGGAGATGTACTCCCACCATCTGATGGTTTCACTACCATCAATTGCAATGAGGGCTTTGGATCGATGTCGTGCGGTCGGGGAGCTACTGGATTCTTAAGCCCGAAAAATTATGATATAAAGTTTTCCGGGGATGTACCATTCTGGGGTTTTGTACATGGTGTTGCTACAAACTATTCATACGCTCACCCTCTACCGTTCAAAATGGTACCAATAGGACGTAAGTTTTTTACCTATATATATAAAAGTGTGTCGACAATTCTTTTTTATGTTTTAGTGGTCTGGATTGAAGCTCAAGATATGGTTGTTATGGAAACCGTGGGTCTAGTAAATATGGGGTTTAGAGTAACAAATGGAGATACTTCACTGAGAACAAGAGCTTTCGTTGTCACTAAAAATATTACTGCAATAGAAGGTAAGATGATTATTTTGTGTTGATACTAAGGAACAATATTTGGATAGACATGACTAGTTGTTGAATATCTACAATCATGGTAAAGGCTTGCACATGCGCACTATATAGTATATATATGGCACTGTTTTATTGGCATGTGATTCACTTGTAGTACCCTCGCTATGCTTGGGATACTACCTTAGCATGGGTTTCTAAATTCCGTGTAGACTCATCCAACACTGCATGTCTAGCTATTATGTGGTCAATGAATGTGTAGGACCGGTGCATGGTTACTATTCCAATTTTCGCATAGGAGAGGACTATGGTTCCACTGGTTTGCTTCCAAGCACACCGGGAAATTGTAGTAAATTGGAATGGAGAGCTGGAAATTCAACTCTCAATAATTGTTTTCTTGTGCCCATAATTGATGATGACATTCCGGAACCAGTTGAAGTATTTGAGATTTTTGTTGAATGTGAGGCAAACGGAAACTGTTATCTTCCACGACAACGATACACCATCACCATTATAGACGATCAAGGTACGTACAACTATATCTTATCTCACTTGAACCATTCCAATATCAAACAACGTTCGCGTTCTTTTGGTTACAAAAAACCTAGTGAAGTTTTTCATATTTAGCTTGTAGACTGTACTATGCTTATAAGTTATGTAGGCTATAACCTATTATCAGATCAAATCTCAATCACCTTATTAGAAGTCAAGTGCATAGAAATCAGGATTTCTAAATAGAGTACTTTCCATAATTATATACATACGGTCCCAAAGGTTGTTGATTTGTTTTAGAGGTTCCACTGTAACAGTTACCGTATAATGCTGTTGATGAATAATTATACGCAGGTCAGTGTGATCATCTTCCCCCGTTGTCCAATGGAAACATCTCCTATAGTTTTGATGGTTACCCTCTGAGGCCGTATGGTACTGTTGCCACTTACACCTGTAACCGACGATACTATCTCTCTGGAAATGAAACAAGGACGTGTACCAACAGTGAATGGTTGGGAACAATGCCGACATGTATAGGTATAGCTAATTACTGTATTATAAATTATTTACCCCCTGCATGGGTCATTAGGACTAAACCTCTAATTGAAACTTATAAATAATATAATGTGTTAAAAATCCAGATCAGTACCGTATATCTTCTAATTTATCGGACAGCAAAAACTAATTATTTTGGAAATTGTCTGGGTATAATTGGATTTTTATAGAGCATGCGAAGTATCCAGAATAAGCAAGCAGCTGCATGCGAGCTAGCTAAGTTTAATAGAACAGTGTACGACTGAATAGTTGCACTATAGCTAGCTATATACTCAAAGCTATCTAACTGCAGCATTCTAAGTCTTACTTGCCGTCTTATGAATGTAAAATGAATGAAATGCGGCCACTCGGCTATTCCATATACTGGCCAGTCTTGGCTGCCCCAAACTAGGTTTTAAATGTGCGTTTATTACGGCCGGATATGACATTTTGGGTGTGGATTGGCCGATAAATTGGACTACACATCATCAATTATCCTTCATTATCCTGGAGACAGAACCGCAAAATTAGTCATTCGAGGTAAGGTCGATTTTTAGCTGTGGCTATTTTCTGAAATACAGCAACCTCGCTTTTCCGGCCAAGCTGCACTGTCCCAAGGGTGACCAGATTAATGAGAGTCTACTGTATATAAGCTTGTCGACTGAAGTACCGGTACTTGCTGCATGCATGACTATATTGATTGTGTGGCAATGAAACACATACTCCATGCATTAGCAGGCGCTTGCAAGCAAATATTAATGCCATGCATGCAGTGTCTCAATGTTATGCACATAATTATAGTTCAGGCATGCCATCAGTTTACTTCCACACACACACTATAGATTGTGCATGTGATACATCAATTTTAAGCCACTCCAAGTGGAAACTTAGTTTCATGCATGCAGCTCTGTGTTGATACATGTATAGGCCAGGGTATTGTGGGCTAAAAGCAATTTTACTTAAGATGTATAGTGTAGTATAATTAAGTCATAGAATTACGAAGTATGTACCACTCCTTAGCATCGATCCCAGGCTGAGTTGTCGCTTTTATAACGGTCGGTTAATGCAAACAACTAACCTCTCATGTGATGAATTTCTATTTCTGTAGATTCCAGTTCTCCTAAAACCAGAGGCAATAAATTTGCTGTTGCATTTATGAGAAATGCTGTTGGACGATCCAAAATATCACTTTATATTACAACGGAACAAGATGTGTCTGCTTTCACTATTGAAACGAGGCTTCCTGACCTGATTGGATTCAACGAGGTATCACCTGACAGTGGATTGTTCTTTCGTACTGGCACAGCACGGAGGGGGAATTTCACAGTCATTCAATTACAAGCTGGTGGAGTGAGTAACGGACGGCCAGACTTATCAGTACAGAGTGACGGCGATAATGATACAAGTGATAGACAAAAAGGACTGATTATAACTGCAGATAATCCAAGTGATGAGCTCACCGTATATGCTCTCAGCAGTAATAATGACATGGCCTCCTCCGCTGATGCCTTCATGGCCATTAACTGTGTCGAGTTTCCAACAGCGAACAATTATCAATATTTTGTATTCTCGTCTGGTGGAGGACCTTTTGAGAGCCAGTTTCTCCTCACACCGTGTCAGGATGACACACGTATTGGAGTGAGACCATCACAAACACAGCTTCATCCCTCCTGGGTGAGCCCAAACTCTACTATCACTCGCTCTCAAGAAGAATTGACATACGGACTACATTTCAATCGCTTTGATACTCTGATGCTTAGCAATGTTAATGATTTGACTGGCACTATCGTTACATCTGACAAGCCACTGTCTGTTTTCAGCGGCCATCAATGTGGAACTCTTACCAATAATGGAACTTGTGGTTACCTAGTAGAACAAATTCCACCACACCCAACGTACGGTGATATGTTTCTTCTTGCACCGTTTGATGTTCGACAAACAGGTGCAGTATATCGAATCGGTACTGTCAGCAATGATGTATCTTTACAGATCAATTGTCCATGTGATCTGGTCTCTGATGTGATGAGTAACAGTAACAGTAACAATATGTTGTCAGGCTCTGGTCGCCTTTTGTATACTACTATAAATCAAGGCCAGTACGCTGAGTGCAGAACACCTCCAAACAACAGTACATTTTGCAGCGTCAAATCAACACGTCCGGTTACAGTAATGATTTACACCCTTGGAAGTTTAGTCAATAATTTAGACTTCACCAGTCCAATCAGCGACCCCTCGATGGTGTACATACCACCTGTTGATTCCTATCTGACTCGGTACAGTCTCACAAGTCTTTCATATCCTTTTTCTGTGTCATTAAGCTATACTCTCCGTGAAAGTAATTTCGCCAATCTAAACTCTTCGAAATTGCTTATTAACAAAGAATTCAAACCATCTGATGATTTTACTACCATTGATTGCATTGGAAAAGTACAATGTGGACGAGGAGCTACTAGATATTTAGGTCAAAGAAACTTTAATATACAATTTTTGGGTGATGTACCGTTCTGGGGGTATGCATACGGTTCTGCTGAGGATGTTTCATTTGCTTATCCTCTACCATTTGAGATGATACCGATAGGGCGTAAGTTATAATTATACACAAAAGTTGTGTCCCTTATTTACTTCACTCCTTTTCTCCAGTGGCCCGGATTGAAGCCCAAAACAAGACTGTTATGGAAAATGTAGGTCTAGTCGATATGGGGTTTATGATAACAGGAGGTTACAATTCAGTGAGGACAAGAGCTTTCGCTGTCACTAGTAATTTGTCTGCAACAGAAGGTATTGACAGATTCTTTTTATTCATGTACATGTTGGAGATATTTTTCACAGCGTCCATGCTCTAATTAAAATGATGCGCAGTCCAAGATACTGCTTTAGATTACGAAGTGCATGTGTTCATTCTGTTTGTATTTGCTGTAGAGAGATAATAAACTTTCCACGTGTTTTGTATTTTCTTCTACTTGCAGGCGCAGACTATAATTCAACTGGTTTGCACCCAGGTAAGGGCAAAAGTAACCTGATATGGAAACGTCATACATCAGCTCCCATAGCTCAATTTATTGTGCCCATAATTGATGATGACATTCCGGAACCAATTGAAGTGTTAGAGATTTTTGTTGAATGTGAGAAAAATAGAAACTGTTATCTACCACGACAACGATACACCATCACTATTATAGACGATCAAGGTACGTACGTGGCACGGTGCAACTTTCATACTTATCACCTTATACACTGTAGGTGTGTGTGCCCACATTCATATATTTAGCTTTTCCATTGCATGTGTATATAGTATAGACTAGTGATTCATTGATGTTCAATGGAACCTCTAAATGTCGACACTTATAATCTGGCCACTCAATCGAAATAGAAGCACGTACAAATTAACCACTGTAATCATAGGGTGTCATACAGGGGGGAAGGTGGGATACCTCCCCCCTAGCTCCAATTTCCCCCCCCCTTTCAAGTACTAGTTGTGTGACTGAGTGTCCATAGCTGGGTATTGAAAAACAGTTGACCTTTTTTTAGCTGGTTACTTTTCTCGTTTCCCCCCTCTACTTCAAAATCCTGTATGACACCCTGAATCAAGACACGTCAATACAAGGAACAATCTCTTCATACTTAAAAGGGTGTCCATTTAGAGGTTCTACTGTAATGCTTGCTGATGATTATATTTAAATGTACGCAGGTCAGTGTCATAATCTTCTCCCGTTGTCCAATGGACACATCTCCTATAGTTTTGATGGTTACCCTCTGAGGCCGTATGGTACTGTTGCCACTCACACCTGTAATAAAGGATATTATCTCTCCGGAGATAAAAATAGGACGTGTAACAACAGTGAATGGTTGGGAACTATGCCGACATGTATAGGTATGGCTAATTGCTGCGTTATCTATTTATCCCCTGCATGGGTCATTAGGACTAAGCCTCCAATTACATCTTACAATTACCAGAATAAAGAAGCAAATGATGCACTTGCCAACCTCCTACAGGTCACAAAGTATGTACCTCTCATAATGACATTATTTCCATAGATTTCAATTCTCTTAAAACCAGAGGCAATAAATTTGCTCTTGCATTTATGAGAAATGCTGTTGGACGGTCCGAAATATCACTTCATATTACAACGGAACAAGATGTGTCTGCTTTTACTATTGAAACAAGGCTTCCTGACCTGATTGGATTCAACGAGGTATCACCTGACAGTGGATTGTTCTCTCGTACTGGAACAGCACAGAGGGGGCATTTCACAGTCATTCAATTGCAAGCTAGTGGAGGGATTAACAGACGGGAAGACTTATCAGTACAGAGTGACGGCAATAATGGTAGATCTACAAGTGATAGACAAAAAGGACTGATTTTAACTGCAGACAATCTAAATGATGAACTCACAGTATATGCTCTCAGCAGTAATAATAATTTGGCCTCCTCCGCTGATGCCTTTATGGCTATTAATTGTGTCGAGTTTTCAACAGCGAAAGATTACCAATATTTCATATTCTCATCAGATGCAACTGGAGGAACTTTTGATAGTCAGTTTCTCATCACACCCTGTCAGGATGACACAATTATTCGAATGATAACATCACAAAAACAGCTTCATCCCTCCTGGGTGAGACCAAACCCTGCTATCACTAACACTCGGGTAGAATCGACATACGGAGTGCACTTCAATCGCTTCGACACTCTGATGCTTAGTAATGTGAATGATTTGACGGGCACTATCATTACATCTGACAAACCATTGTCTGTTTTCAGTGGCCATCAATGTGGAAATCCTACCAAAGACAGAACTTGCGATTATCTGGTAGAACAAATTCCACCACACCCAACGTACGGTGATATGTTTCTTCTTGCACCATTTGATCTTCGACAAAGTGGTGAAGTATATAGAATTGGTACTGTCAGCGATGAAGCCTCTATACAAGTCAACTGTCTATGTGAACCAGTCTCTGCTAGTAGAAATGGTCGAAGAGTCCTCCTATCAGGCTTTGGTCGATCTATGACCGCTGTTATTAATCGAGGCCAATACGTTGAGTGCAGAACACCACATAACAGTCGTACATTTTGCAGCGTCCAGTCAACACGTCCGATTACAGTTATGAGCTACACCCTCGGAAATTCAGTCGATAATTTGAACTTGACTAAAGCAATCGGCGATCCCTCGATGGTGTATATACCACCTGTCGATTCCTATCTAACTCGGTACAGTCTCACAAGTCTGTCAGATCCTTCTTCTGTGTCCTTAAGCTATACTCTCCGGGAAAGTGATTACGAACCAAACACTCAAGGATTGCTTGTCAATAGAGATGTGTTCACACCAACTGATGGTTTCGCTACCATCGATTGTAGTGTGGACTGTATTGCATCAATGGTGTGTGGGCGGGGAGCTACTGGAGTCTTCGGAGTAGATGCATTTGATATAACTTTTTCTGGTGATGTACCATTCTGGGGGTATGCATACGGTTTTGCTAAGGACAATTCATTTACTTACCCTCTTCCATTTGCGATGAAACCAATAGGATGTAAGTTCTATCATACCACCAAATAAAATAATATGTCTTACTTCTTACTTCTTTCCTCCAGTGGCCTGGATTGAAGCTCAAGACATGATTGTTTTGGAA
Source organism: Halichondria panicea (assembly GCF_963675165.1). NCBI lineage: Eukaryota > Metazoa > Porifera > Demospongiae > Suberitida > Halichondriidae > Halichondria > Halichondria panicea. The sequence continues at coordinate 2,314,057 of NC_087387.1, forward strand.
ACAGTGGGTCAAGTGGATATGGAGTTCTTGATAACAAGAGGGGACCGTTCAACAGTAACAAGAGCTTTTGCTGTCACTAGAAATTTGTCTGCAACAGAAGGTACTATAATTATAATTCATAACATTTGGGAGCAATGAATAGGTAGGCTCCATTCCAAGATACACACAGTACGTACTACAAGTTCCTAATGCAGGTGTTCAAAATAAATGTTGTAGAGGTAGCCACCAAAAAATATTTTTCCACATGCAGGAGAGGACTATACTGTAACTGGTGTACACCCAGGTACAGTGGGCAATAGTAACATGAGATGGAGACGCCGTAATTCAGCTCCCAATAATCGATTTATCGTGCCCATAATTGATGATGAGATTCCGGAACCAATTGAAAAATTGGAAATATTTGTTGAATGTGATGCTAGTGAAAACTGTTATTTACCACGACAAAGTTACACCATTACCATTATAGACGATCAAGGTACGTACAGCTATCACGCTATCACTAAGGTTATAGTTAGGATATGTGTCCGTCCCTACAATCACTATAATTAATTATTTGTTAGTGTTCAGTGGAACCCTGAAAAATCCTTATGATACTTTCTATAGGTCCCAATCGACATTGGTTCCACTTTTAGCCTATTTTCATTGCTGCTCAAGTACCCTATACATAAGCTAATATTATGTTTAGGTCAAGTGTAGGACACTTCTGAGTTCTCCAAAAAAAGTGTTGATTTTGGAGTTTAGACTTTAAATGTTTCACTGTTACTCTATATGTTGCTGACGATGATTGTAACCTTTGAATATAATTATACGTATGCAGGTCAGTGTGATCATCTTCCCTCGCTGCCCAATGGAAACATCTCTTATAGTTTTGGTGGTTTTCCTCTGAGGCCGTATGGTACTGTCGCCACTTACACCTGTAACCAAGGATACTATCTCTCTGGAAATGAAACAAGGGCGTGTAACAACAGTGAATGGTTTGGAAAAATGCCGACATGTAAAGGTATAGCTAATTGCTGCATTATTTTACCCCTTAATTTGCATGGGTCACTATTACTACTTCGCACTGTTTAGAGATAATCTGATCCTATAAGCTAATTGTGCTTGCCTAAAAAGATATTAATGTTTCTGGGATTTTATTCCTTACTTTGTACATAGCCTCTATTTTAGGCTTATTACTACCTATATAGTCAACAAACTTGTCCATTATTGTAGCCTTTTGCCGTGTCCTGCCTCCTATTGACAATGGTGTTTTGGATTACGATATGATGGAAAGTCTGTTGAATGCTACTAGACCGAATGGAACTGTTGCAACGTACACTTGTGACGATGGATTCAGGCTGGATGGAAATACTAGGATCCGGATATGTGACACAGGAAATTGGACGGCCACAGCACCTGTGTGCATAGAAAGTAAGCCCCGGGTATGTACATGTTTGTGTGGTACTGTTCAGATGTTATGTATATATAGTAGCCTCGTAACAAATGCAATTTGAAAGATAATTCCTTCTTACGCAAAACAGTTCTGTACAACTTCCCCCCAATTGTCTTAATTTTCAGAGGTTCCTCTGTATAATTATATAATTATTATAGTTATTGCTATACAGTTGAGTATCGATTATCCGAACATCTGGTGTCCCCACCTCATATCCGGAGGGCTGAAATATTCGGATACCAAAAATGAGCCATGCTCATCAATAATTTGCATGCAAAATCAGCAAATAATGCATGTCCATGCAGAGCTCTTACAAATTATACTATAATCTTGGGCATAATGCAATGGACAGAACAAGGTAGCAAGCTATACTGTTAGGCTAAGTTGAAGCATTTAGCTGCTTCTGCTAATCAACAACGCAAAAGATTTCAACCATGTGGACACTTAATGTGCATGTGCGAGTGGGTGTTTGCTATGAATATTTCACGGATAATCGAGAATTTGGATGATCGGTATTCGGATAATCGAAGTTCAACTGTATAATTATTCTGTTGACATACATAATTGCCTGATCATTATCCCTAGACCCAACAGTATCCATGGCTCAGTCAATCAGTCAGGGAGGAGGCTTGTCTGACCTTGTGATTATTAGCGTCATTGTTGTCGTGGTTGTGGCTGCTCTTGCTATATTGGCGATAGTTTGCTGTCTCTATATTAAAAGGTCGATACAAAACAAAGAAGAGGGGCTAAAAGTGTACACTGTAAGGTGAGCCCCCTTTTCGTACCATAATGTGGCAGACGAACGAATAAACGAGGCGAGCCGTTAGCTGCGTGCAGCGCAAAAATTTGAGCTATACAATTTGTAGCACAATGTGGCAGACGAATATGATGGCTAAGCCACTAAAAGCACATTGTCAAGGACTGGTGCAGTTTGAACTATAATTTATAGCTATCTGTAGCTACTGTGCTGTAGATGCATGTGTGTTTGTTACCTTCATAATTAAACCTCTCTCTCTTTATAGACAGCTGAGGAAGCTGTCTGGCCCAAACACTCTTATGGGTATGTATATATATATACTATAATTATGCATGTGTATGGGTATTCAAATCAGTCTCATTCTCATTCTGCAGAATATCAAACTCGACAGATTGTGAAGTATGTTCCAGAATCAATGAGAATTCCCAGCTCTAATCTGAAATTACAGGATGCAGCAGTCGGTCAAGGTAACTACGTAATGGTTAGATCCCACTTTTCATTATTAATTAGATGTATCCTCAAGCAATCTATAGTTTAATACCAGCCATGCAAGAACTATATACCTCACATAAAATTATAGTTCCCTGCTAAACACCCTCAAGTGCATGGGATCTTATAGTTATAACAAGAAAAATGAGTAAATAAATACTTGTCAGACTTTATTCTCTCATCTTTCTCTGGCAGTTTGATAATATTATGTTTGATAATGTTTGGTTTGTTCCCATCATTCTAGGAGCTTTTGGGATTGTGTACAAAGGATTACTAATGGACTGGAACAATGTTGCCATGAGGGGCGTGGCTTTGAAAACGCTAAAAGGTGAATTATAAGCAATTTTATACTCCGCATTTTTGAAATAAGTCTCCAGATTTTGTATTAGTTATTGCCCAGCACAAGTGCAACATGCCAAATATAACATTGCATGGAGCAACATAATGCCCGATTGAGGGCCGCAGGCATGTTGCAGAGGGCACCTGCAATAATAACTAACTTGTTGCCCCAATGATGTCAAACTCTTCTGATTGGTTAAGTTTTCCCTATAAATTGTGATGATAGACATGTGATTATTAGTTTTGCTTCCCACAACTATAGTGCAAAGGAAAGGAGCCTATAAAAGGGACCAATTGAGTTACATGTATTGGGTGGGAGGGCAGGATAAAAGTCAAAAAGCATATTTCATCCCCACTGCATTTACACACAGTGCAACATGCCATATATAATTATTGCAGTGCAATACATGGTTGCTATGGTAGTGATGCAAGATGCCAGAGCACTGGATTGCTTTTATCTGCCCACTCACTTGGCAACAAATATGCATATGCACCTCCAAATTTACCTTTTGCTCTGAGAGTGGACACATACACAAGTCCTATATAGCCATAAATTATGCCCCCTAGCTCCTCCTAGCCTCGAGACCAGCCATTCGTTATCTGAAAGAACGCCTGGTCAAGTTCCAATGTGTAGAACTTGGTCCAGGAATTTCTTGGACCGATAATTTCCCACAACAACCATAATTGCCCGTGAATATCATTATGATGCTTACAGTAACGTGCAGTATTGTTGTGGTTGTGGTTACCGCAATCATGTTCACAACTACTCAAGCCTAACCACTCGCTGACTCAGCTAAACAAGTTCTACATTGAGTGGACACACAAGTCCTATAGCGTAAATTATAATTACACCCCATGCACCTCTATAGGTCTGTTCACTCAGAGTGACGTACAGAGCATGGTGAGGGAGATCACCAAGATGCAGGAGTTCCACCATCATCACGTCATGCCCTTGATTGGGGTATGTCTTGATGCCGGACCCGGTGTTTCCATGGTAATGCCTTATATGACAAACGGGAGTCTACTAGACTATTTGAAGAAAGAGAGGTCTAACCTAGAGTTGGCAGAGGGAGAGGATTTTGAGAAGGTATTTTGTACTCCATGCCAACAAATTAATTCAGCACACACGCGGTTGGTTATTGTGGTCACCCAATATAATAAGCTGCAGTAAACCTCCGAGGACAAGGGCAAAGCCCCGAGGGTGGTTTACAATAAATAATATACGGCTTTCTGAAACTATTTCAAAAGCTACTTTCAAGGGTCAATAACTTGAGTTAGGAATGTCTGTCTGTCCAATTACAAAACTACATGCTAATATTTTGCAATGCCTCTTATATTGTTTAACTGATAGAAGATATTGATTTATTTTTCTATGCTGATTTTACATATCGTGTACTGTACGTAGGTATTTGCTGTAAGGAAGCTACTGTTGAAGATGTGTCATCAGATAGCTCTTGGAATGGCGTATCTTGCTGAGCACAAGTTCGTCCATCGAGACCTAGCTGCCAGGAACTGCATGTGAGGCATTGAATCGGTTTGTCTAGTCTTGTGTGCTGCATGGCACACTGTAACACAAAGCACTTATATAATCTTTGATAAAGCATAATGTACTGTATAATTATTTCGAGGGTAGCTAGATCTATAAACTTTTGCGGAGTGAATGTTAGAAAGGTTTTCTTGAAATAATTATAGCAGCCTTTTTGCAGCATGTATGCATGCATGCATGCATGACTGTGATAGTAAATTTGTGGGTATAAATGTTAGCAGTACATGCTTAATTAATCAGCGAAAACCACTACCCTTGAAATGATTATACCCACTATACAGTATTCAAGTCACTATAAAATTAATATAGATTGCTAATAAGTTAATATGCTCACTGAATATGTATAGGTTGGATTCAAATGGTGACATCAAAGTTGGGGATTTTGGCTTGGCTGAGGATGTGTGTGCACAAGGGTACTTCAGACAGGGTGAAGCTGAGGGAGTCAAACTGCCGTACAAATGGTTGGCAGTGGAGAGTCTAAGCGATGCTATCTTCAATGAGAAAACTGATGTGGTACGTATGTTGCTCTAGTTACGGTAGCAATTAAAATAAACATTGTGTGGTGCTCGGTACGTCAGTTACAGACCCTCAAAACTTGATACGTGATATTATTCTCCCCAATAATATACAGTGGTCGTATGGTGTGACCGTGTGGGAGGTCTTCAGTGGTGGCCGAACTCCCTATCCTGGAGTGGATCCAATGTCCCTAGTGGCTCTACTTAAAGAGGGCAAGAGATTGGAACCTCCTCAGAATACTGCCTGCTCTGCGGATTTGTAAGTAAACATTGATCCACTAGCTATAGCAGTATTACTTAAGAAACGTATACCAATAATTATCATGGCAAGGACGCTTTGATTCCAGTATTATATTGCCATTGTCTATGTTAACTTGATTGTTCATATTACTATATACAGGGTTTCTTTAATGACCAGCTGTTGGTACGAGGATCCTGAAGAGAGGCCTTCCTTCGATGAGCTAGCAGCCGAGTTGGAAAAAGTTCTGAGCATCATGGTGGGCTATGTGGAGCTGAACATGGAGCTAGTCGCCATCACTGAGGATGAACACAGTAAGCAATTACTCTTGAGTAGAGTCAAGCGCGTGAGTATTCTAAGGATCACTGCGTGATTAAATGCATCTCTGTAATCGTTGTTATTAACAAATTTAATTTAATTCAACCGATTATTGCGCCATGGGATGTAGTCGGTCAGTCTGTCTGTCTGTCGTTCTGTGTATTCTGGTCTACTCACCTGGATGCGATAGCGCTGTGTTTGTAGCCTCAACACAACAAGGTAGTAGTTTTAAATTTGGCAGATTTTGAATTATTAAAGCTTCGTTGTCGTATAAAAGTGAGCATGCAAAAGCTAAGAAGCTCTAACGCCTAGATGTATACACGAGGCTTTGACTCGAGGCTGTAGACTCACCACTGATCATGACGCAAGGGTTTGCACTTCAGAGTGCTCTATATAAGCTATAGTTTGTGTTGTTATAGCTAGCTAGTGTTCTTGCATAGTAATATTGCATGTGTAATTATAATTAGTGATAATTATCTTTCAGTGTTTGACGAGTGTTCTGTTTCTCCGCAATAGAGTATGATGATGTCCTCTCGCTCGAAGAGCATGCTGAGGCCGTTACTGAGGAGGAGGTTGCTATGGAAACAAATTCACAGCAATCCGAATCTGACCTGTGTAATGGCTATCGAGAAACAAGAACAGTTGACACCACTGGATATGCTAATGTAGTGTACAGACGACCTTCATACCAAACTTCTGTTTGAAAACTTTTTATACAGGCATGTTTTTGTTGAATGTGTATTTTTGGTATCAGTGAAGCCGTCATAATTATATATACCTGCAAGTGCTTCATGTGATTCTGCATGGTATATACTTATACAAGTAGATCTATGATGTCATTATACATGTGTATAAGGTATAATAATTATAGATGATGTAATCTGGACTCTGCTTATTGAGCACACCATGCAGAGCTGGTAATGATTACCACACTACGAACACGTTGTCCTTGATTTATAATAATTTTTATAATAGAATTATGTATACATTATATATGTAGATCAGTAGAGTGATCAATAGTATACATGACAGTGATAATTTACTGATTTATGAATATTAATATTGATGGTTGATTATGATACAGACAAAATTGCACAACGGACCTAAAAGTTAAGGCAGTCCAAAAATGATGAAAAACTAGACTATAAAAACGATCGAAATAAAATCATGTGTGAGAGAGCTTGGACCACTGCTCCTCAAAGAACTCGCTCATATTGTGCCCTGCTAGTCCAATCTGTAGCCAGAGGGAACAACAACTCATGAATCCATATGCACACGTGCACAGAAAATGAGGATACTATATATACAGAAGAGAGTTTATCTGTCCACACTCAACGTTATTGCAGAGGCTAATTGCTAAATCGAGGTACTCGTGTCGTACCTCCTCTGGTAGATACGCAATAACTTAAGGTACTGTATAGCGCGAAATTTTTGAGGCACTTATATTTCGTGGAAATGGCCTCTAAAAGCATTTCGTTGCACAATGTTCGTGGAATGACTGCTTACCAGAAGCAAGGCCTTTATCTTTGCACGTGGACTTAATTTTCATGTAGGATTGCTAATCCATGAAATCAGCGAAAATTAAGCCCTTCGAAAATTTCATGGATTTGCCTCTAAAAGCCATTTCGTTGCACAATGTTCGCGGAATGACTGCTTACCGGAAGCCACGGCTTTAAATCTTTGCATAATATAGCAGGTAATTCTAATTCGTGGACTTGAAATACATGTACTACTGTATAACAAATGCTTATAAATCAGGTCGTTTATACTTTTACAAATTGAACTGCTGATCTATTCAGAACCAACTGTTTTCAAAATAACATTTTTACACTCGACAGATACTTAATTTTTTAAAGAGGTTTGGGCAAAAAACGTTGTTAAATACATTTGCTAATGTAGCTGAGAAATACAGTGAGGTAATCGTACTGACTCATAATTAATACAATCACCAACATTTGTGAGACTATAGACAATTCAAAAAGTTATAGGTCAACTGCGTAGTACTGCTTTTTAGTTAAAAAATTCTTGCTTGAAAAATCCTCAACAAATGTTTTAGGACCTGATGGGGTCCCAAACATTTTACGGGACTCACACTACACACATGTACATGAACAATGTATTACACGCAGAATATACATAATAACATATCCTGCCAGAGTTTAAAATGGCAAACACAGTAGTAACACCATCACCCTAACCCCACCCACCTCCGAGTCGTCCTCGTTGTAGTAGGCACAGTTTGAGAAAATCAGTCGAGCGTCAGCTGCAAACAGCTCCTTGTCTTCTTCGTACCTGTACAGACAAACATTATGAGAGTTACGAAACACATTCAGTCCACCGGACATTGGATGCTGCATATACCCTGACACCCTTGTTATAGACTGTACAGTTAGCCAGGTACATGTAACACTAACAAAGACAACAAAAAGTAAGGACATGAAATCAGAAAGGAGACATACTATAAAGAGTTCCAGCCAACAAACAATGGACACTTTGGAGGCAATAGAAAGTCATGACATTTATATAGAGACGATCCATGCAGCCACTAAACAATGCATGGGAACAATGGATACTTTGGAGGCAATAAACGTCATGACATTTATCATTAATTTTGTACGTAATACAGTACTCATAATTATGATTGTTGATTTTTAACAGCACTTGGAACCTTATTCGGAGATTCCACCATGAACATACATATACACGTATATTTTTAGCTACTCACTTTCTCTGCTCGAGCTTGTTCTTCATAGTCTGCAAGTCCATTGGCTGCTTGACGACCTTGTAGTAGGCGGGGAACTTCCTCCTCTCCACTGCTTCCAAGAATGGCCACGAGCTGTCATGTGACTCTAGATCCTTCAGGAGGGTGTGGCATATTTCGTTATTGCTCTTGGTAACCTTGTCGCGTTTACGAGTCAAGTAATTACCGTCTTTTTGTCGTGACTGTGGGATAGGCTGTGAGGGGATGGGCATACACACATGAGTCACATGTACTGTAAACGCCGGAGCCTCCAATAGCCCCCCCCCCCCAAATAACACACTAAAACAGCTGCTCTGGTAACCTTGTCGGGTTTAATATTTACGAACCTTATTTTTACAGTTGGAGCATTTCCACGGATATGGAGGGTGCCTGGAATGAAAACATAACACTGATTGGTTCTCTATACAGAACAAGCAACATGTATGAAAAGATACTAGACAGACAGACAATTATCATGGCATATAAAAGTACACTTCTCACACACTCACTTGTTGAGGGGAGGATTGAGACAGCGCTTGTGATAGTTCTTAGGGCAAACAGCACATGACAAGAGCACCCCCCTCTTGCTGTCACATGTGTAACAAGGTCGGTACTTGCTGTTTGAGGTGATACAGTTGTAACAGTACCAGTCACCCTCAGGCACAATAGAGAGTTTCGGCTGTGTGCGTGTGGGTGTGATATGTCTACCATCAACACTGAATTGTATGGCACACAGTATTACATACATGTACATGTAGGCTTCGTTATGACAGCGAGATATCAGCTTGACATATACATGTACGTACAACATATCTCCTATTAATTTAGACCAAGAGAGTGTCAGACATGATCACACAATGAAAACAGGTATTGGACACCACTGACAGTAGTCTACATGTACATATACCCAGTGCCAGAATACTCCACTACGTGTATATAGAGTGAGTACATGTACCTTGCAGCAGTAGGTGTGTGTCCCCTTGTCACAGCGGTCACAGAGTAGCAGCAACGACTCATTCTCCCCACCGTGACACACCTGGCAGAACTGAACACACACACACACACACACACACTGTGAATCATACATGTACGTTTTGAGGGTTTGGAGCTAAGTATAAATACATAATACTGACAATGATAAATGATTTCCCAGCTTACATGTCATGTATACAGTGTACATGTACCTGATGTATACTACTCACCACGATGGTGTTCGACTTCTCCCAAGCAATGCACACCTCCAGCTCACTCATACACACGGCCAACTGGCTAGCAGACGAGACCACACCCACTGCCTTTCGCCAAGACAGGAGCTTGTCCGAAGGGAGCTCCAGTTGGGTGGAGTCTCGTCTGACGGCTAAAGAGGGACGGTCCTTTTTCAGTCGAGATTTCAAATCTTTCACACGTTCTTGTTCCTCCATATATAATTTTCTATAACGAACGATCAGTACAGTGTGAGTACATGCATGCACAAGTATGCACTATAAAATTATGGCTGAATGCATGCATGCTGTAGCGGTGTACATACTTGTCTCTTAGTGGAGGCTTGAGATGCGCTCTGTCGATGCTTCTTTCTAACTCCAGCACACTCTCCGATACCAGCATTATTGACTGAGGAGTGTGGCCTAGAGCACTGACCTTTGACCTCAGACTATCCCATAGCTCAACTCCCTATACACAGTGAGCAGAACATATGCAATTAGAGGCACGTATGAAGTAAATATTGGACAATCTATTGCTATACGATATTTCATTGCAGTGAAACACACATGTACATGTACTACAGTAACACAGTCCATAAACCACCCTCGAAATAAGGAACACTTATACATGTACAGTACATGTATACACCTGACATGTACCTCATTATGCAGCTGTGCAGTGATGAGTCGGCTCTGCATGCCCTCCAGATACTCTACTACAGACAACAATACCTCCAGGCAGTAAGCAGGAAATTGGGGGTCGTTTGTGTCATGTGACAGCATTTCTCCATTCTTGTTGGTTGATCTATTTGCTCCGATTTTTGATTCAACTACAACAGAATTTGTGCCGTTGGTTGATCTACTTGCTTCGATTTTTGATTTAACCCCAACAGAATCTGTGCTTTCATCAGTTTCCATCATAACCCCTACGGAATCAGTAATCTCATCTGTTTCCATCTTAACCTCTTCAGTGCTGGATTCTTGCTGTGTTTCTTCACAAAGCAGTGACGAACTCTCACCAGCTGATTCTGTGATACTCTTGATCCTGAAATGGTCGCGGACGGAGGTTTCAAACGACGACAAGAGCTTAGGGTTTAGAATGGCGTTAATGTTGTCCTTGTTCTTTTGGAGATGTTTTGAGAGGAACTTTTCGCGCACCCCGCGAGTGCAGAGGGTGCGAAGTAGTCGGTCCACCGTGTCTGGTCGTGTGATGCCCCACCAACCGTGAGTGAGCTCTGTGTGTGTGTGGGGGGGGGGTGGGAGTCATAAATGGGGAGGGAGTAGGAAGCCAAAGTGTGCGTGCTAGACATACATATAGATACGAGTCAGTGTACACTATAAATGAAAGCACCACAGGTGCTGATGCCTCGGTGGAGATGCCAAAGCTTTATGTTATGTAGGGTTGCTACATAACATAAAGCTACTAATAGCTTATTTTTGCAATATTTTACTGCATGCAAACTCATAAAGTGGGTAATGATCGACCATGATTGTTGTTAAAAACGATCGATGCCAAAAGTTCAAGTCTAAAATTAATGGCTGCCATCAGCAGAGCCTTGCAGCTCTCTTTTTACTCTTGCAGCTACCAATAGCTAGTGTTCTAGTGCAGAGCTACCTACTAAGTAGAGTAGTAACACTCGGTAAACAAGTTTGGCTACGTGCTCTTCTGAAAAGTGCAGTGGCATTCCAAGTAAGCAAAACTAGGCATAACTCGAGAACGAAGCATTATTTTGCAAATCCACGAATTAAAATCCAAGAAAACATGACTAGAAGCCTATAGAAACTCTTACTCGCACTTGATTCATCCTTGAGCAGCTGTAGCAGTCTACACACACACACAGACACACAAACACACTACCGTATACCTCGCTTGTGCATGCGCACCGAGGCATAATTATAGGAAGCTTTCACTTTGAAACATAAATTACTCACTTACCGATATCTTGCTCCTCTAGTAAATCCCGTAGGTCCTTCTCCTCCTCCTTACTTTCCTCCACTCTACTGGTGCCTCCCATGAACGGTAGAGGCTGTTGAGCATACATCAGTGTGATGGGTGTCACAAACTCCTCCCCCTCGGCTTCGTTTTCCATCATAGAAGGGGGCGGTATCTCCAAGGTAATCACTGAGGAGCCGTCACCACCACTCTGGCTCGATCCTGCTGATGGGAGAGAGATAGCTAACCGAGTGGACACAATTATACCAATGTGTAATCCAACTGACTTTCTACAACTAGCGGATGCTATATTATGTACATGTATAATGTACCAAAATATTTGTACTTCATTACAGATACAATGTACATGTACAACCTAATCCCCTGAACATAATCATCACGCATGAGTCTAGAGTACCGTACCCCCCCTCCCCCCCATACACTTATGGTCAAAGATAAGTTCATTGGAACAGGCTAGAATGTCCGAAGTACTCACCACTATTAATAGTGTTGTTATCGATAAGCACAATCTGCTGCGAACCATCAGGTTGCTGAAGTACAGCATAGGAGCATTGTCCGTTGAGCACTCGAGGGTCAGCTGGCAGGGACACATACTGAGGGGCTCCGTCTGGTCCACCCGGCACTACAGCTGTCACATACTGCGACTGTATTTATGTGTGTACGTGTATGTATGTGTGTGTGTGTGTGCGCGAAGGTCTTTGTACAGTACATGTACAGTGAAATGGTGCGAATAAAATGATGTGTGTACAAGTAGAATTTTAGATTTATCACGTTTGTTCATTGTAGAGGTTGGCCCAATGCCCTTGTCCCTTATAGTGAGGTATTAAATTTTAATAGTGTCCCTGGTTCGGAGGTTCCCACAAGTATTGTTCTTACATTTAACACTTGACATTTAATTACATACAGGCACATCACATGTTCTATACACACACAAACCTGCTCTGCCGTTTCTTCTCTGTCCTCTTCGGGGGCCAGCTCCTCACTGGTTACAGTCCGCACGCCCTCACCCTGAAGCTCCTCCCCATTCTCCACCCGCATGTCACTCACCCGTGAACTACTCGGCATATCAATTTGTGTCTCTTCTTTTTTGATGACCACTTCTCTTTTGACCTCAACCACATCCATCTCCAATGAAGTGTGTCCAGGTGCTTCACCAGTGATATTCATTTCAACACTAGGAGATGGTCTACCAGCCACTTCTGTAACAGCATTCTGACCGGAGAGTGAAACTAAGGTTTGTTGACCGTTTTGATCTTGTACCACGATCATTTGATTTCCTCCCTCGGGCTGAGCAAGCACTTGCCCACCACCCCCTGCAGCTGTTATGTAACCAGCCGAACCCTCCATGGCCACATACCGTCCTCCATCTCCCCCTGTGACCACATACTGTACACCTGCACCACCCCCTTGTTGACCAATAACAGCACCTGTCGTCGAGTCAACGGCTATATACTGAGGCTGTGGGGTGGGCATCTGCACAAGTGTGTTTCCTACGATGCCGTAGCTAATACCAACTTGTTGCACCATTCCAGCACCAGGCGCCGCTATGATCTGGCCGTCGGGTGTCATGTAGGCATACTGAGGCGAGGGGCCGGCTATCATGAACTGTTGCTGGGCAATGGAGGCTTGGTTAGCAAGATAGGCCAGCTGGCTGACTTCACAGGGTTGGCGAGGAGCGAAGCTGAACCATCGCTGTGGGGCCTGCTACAGGGGGGAGGGGGGAGAGTTACGCAATGCAAGGACTTCAATATAAAACACGGAGTGAGCTAAAAGTGTCAAATATGTCTGTACATGTACATCACTATAATGTATAATATGCACAGTTGTGTAGCACACACAATCATACGTCATACATGTACAGACTCCATCAGAATTCAGGTTAAGAAATGTTAATCAGTTGTTTTGTGCAAAAAGAGCCAAGTAAGTGCGGCTAATAAAAAAACCGTACCGTATACTTATTCGATTTAAGGCAATTAACCCTCTAAATATGCGACATTTGGGTATAATTATAGCCATTTTTATATGTTTTGTGTAAAAATTAAGGCTTCCAAAATGTAACTACACGCCCTTACAAGCACAGTACTGTAACAGCACACACCGTACATACATGTACATGTAGTCATGTACAGCATACATGTAGTCATGTACAGCATGCATGTATACATGCACTCTTCACCTGTGGGACAGGTTCATCCATTCCATCTTTACTCTCCTCACCAGTCAGCAGCTCAGAGCACGCAAGATGATCACTAGGTACCGCTTCTTCACACCTTTGGGGGGTGGCTTCAATACACTGGGGGGCCAGAGATTCCCTAGGTTCCAATTCTTCACACCTTTGGGGGGTGGCTTCAATACACTGGGGGGCCAGAGGTTCCCTAGGTGCCAATTCTTCACACCTTTGGGGGGTGACTTCATCAACACACTGATGGGGGTGTACCGATTCTTCACCCCTTTTGGGCACAGCTTCAATACACTGGGAGGAAATTTCGACATTTTGGGGGGCTTGTGATGAAGATTGCAAAGAGGTTGATGCTACATGTTCAGCTCCTAGGGGGGCCGTCTCTTCAACTTCATGAGGAATCACATCATCAATATTCTGGGGGGTTTGTTTTGGGAACTGTTCAGGGGTTGGTGGATGTTCCTTTGATTTTTCAGTGATCACATGAGGAGAAGGATCCACATTTTCTAAGCGGTGTTCTGCTTGCTCAACTGATAGTTTGAGGGCGGGTGCTGGTTGCTGCGGTGACTCAGATCTTCTTGACAGTGGCACTGATCCAGAAAGTAGTGATTCCGTACGGTGTGTGTTATTCGTCTCCATGGCATTTCCTGTTGATTGTTTGTGTGTATGGTCCATCGGAATGAAATTACAGTTTTTACCATTCTCTTTTTGTTCGTCACGTGACTCTTTTTGAGGCTGCATCTCCATAGCATCGTATTCTGTACATGTATGTACTCTGACCTTTTGACTGACAGTCTCCCCATTGTGTTGTGCCATTGGTAGTTTGACGTCATTGTGATGTGTCGGCTGAGCTTCTTGATGTGGTTGTTGAGTTACGAGTTCTGGTTCACGATTTGCTATGACATTGATCTCTTCGGGATTGGGATTCACTTTGACTTTAGCTGTTACTTGAACTTTAACCTTTTGATTCGTTTCAATTTCCATTGCTTCTTGTTGATTCACATCATTCGTCGCATCAGTTTTAGGGACTTCGTTATCGATATTGACAATATTAACTTCCAATGGCTCATCTTTATTGGCGATAATGCTCTTATTTGATTGGTTGACTCGCTGTGACACCACCGTATCGAGAACCTGTAGGTTCTGGTCGAGGCTTGTCTCCACCCCCTCCACAATGACTCCACCCAAACTGGGGAGGGCCCAATATTGGCGAGCGTAACGATCTTGCCCCAGGGGAAATTGACGCATTCGACGTGATTGTGAGTGGATACGTTGGCGAACCAGCACGAATTTTTTACTGAGTGATTTTAGCCGTGCTTGTAGCTCCTCTTTGGACTCAGGGGTCTGTGTGTGTGTGTAGGGGGAGGTGGATTGAGCGTCAGTAATAATTATAACAAAATGGATGACAGACATACCACCTCGGTATATGTACATAATTATACGTGTAAATTTAATGCCATGCTCTGGGTACACATTTGGTAATGCGAATGCAAAATTACAATACTTACATATACTTATTACATGTAGCTATACTAGACAATGAATGCATCACCATGACATACCTCTTCATCAGTTAGTTCTTCTGAGTACTCTCCTTCGGAAGCCATGGCCCCTCCCTCATCCTCTGCCTCCTCTCCCTCGTCACTAGACTCACCAGCCTCACCAGGCACACCCATCAAGGCACGCTTCGGAGGTCGACCACGCCCACTATAAGGAATGGGGCGGTGCTTGTCCCCAACCCCGTACACACTGCTCAGACGAGAGCGAAACCTATATGAGGGATAAGTGAACAGAATTGACGATACATGTAATGTACAATGTCATGTATGTACATACAAATCAGTAATTATTGCAGAAACAGAATATGGATGAAACCTCTTACCTCTTCATCTTGAGGCTGATCTTCCACTTGTCCCTGCGCAGTGAAGCCAGCTGTTCCATCCGTGTGTCCACCTCCCTCGTCAAAGAGGCAGAGTCAAGCAGCTGACCAACCAGATGAGAGAGGATCTGGACCTTCTCCGAGGGACGTAGGAACTGGAGGGGAGACGACTCCAGTATCGCTGTGATCTGCAATGTGTATGGATGATGTACATGTAGTGTGGGTTAGGGTTAGCAATAGAGCTGCCTGAATACACATAGAGCTACTGAAGACGTGTTTTCTGTCTCGATATTGTACGTATGCTCCCACATGTTTAAGTTAGTGTAACCTCACAAATGTAACTAACAAAACACATACCTGGAAAAGGTAAGTTTATTGTTACAGTAGCATATACATTGTAGAGGTGCTCACCGGTCCTAAGCTGGATTGGTGGGAGAGGAAGAGGCGGAGCAACTCTGAGACTGTCAGCGGAGTCACCTCCACATTGTCCAGCTGGTGACCACTCAGCGTCACGGCTCGGGTGCCTGAGGGTGGGTGGCATGTAAGTGTACATTTACATTGAATCTTTTATTAGTTAGTGGACCTATTCATAATTATAATTATTAAGAAGCAAAGAAACGATGATAGTGTACCTGGGTCGTAGAGTGCAGCTTTGAGGAGCTGTACCGTCAATTCGAGGAGCACCCTCCCCTGATCGTGGTTGTAGAGGGCCAGGTAGACGTGAGAGAGTGAGGGGGCACTCTCTAACTCCAGGAGCTCTGTCGGTGTGTGTGGGAGGGGGGGGGGGCAAGGTAATAAAACAAACCAGGTTATAGTGCACATGTGGGAGGGCCGGGTCACACTTGCTGAAAAACACAAGACAATGATGATACTAACACAACTGAGTATTTAATTAAGAACCTTTATCAATGCTCTAGCTACATTGCTTACATGTGAATGTACAATATTGAAATGATACAGTCATCAGACCCATGGTATCAGTATTCTACAATATCGTATAAATGACAAAGGTTCACCACAAATTGAACTTGGCTGACTATATTTGTTCATTACAATGCTTGAGGTAATCAAGCATAATACATGTAAATTGTGTAAGTACATAAAAGGCAGAAATCCTAACCTCAGCATAGCATTGTTTTGTTAATTACTATCGACAATTAATGAACTATTGGCTAGTATGTACATGTACAGTGCGTATGCATATCTTTGACTTAAATGTACACGTAATAGGTTCAACTAAGTCCAGTACAAGGATATACACTGAAGGTTGCTCGGTATAAATGCAATTCAAAACAATCTTGACGATACGAACACCCACATGCATGAAGAACTGTTGTCGGATACAGCCATACACATACAGGTATGTAAAACGCAGTTTTCTTGGATTAGGTATCTGGCAAGGTTTATTTCAGTGCAGGTTAGCTAGTTAATTTCCACTGGCTTGAAATGTTCTGCCACACGCTTTCTACATGTACTTGCACATTGTCGATCACCCGCTTAATATTTGGAACCCAAATTGTCACCCACGTGTGCAAAGAAACTCTGATTGGCTATTTATATTTCTGGCTACTTGACATGTACATATTCAGAGGACCACTAGCTGTTACAGTAATAGGTTCATTTAGCCCACGCAAAGAACGAGTCTGTTGTTGGCTACAGTCACAGTCAGCACCATGGCGACAGGATCATTATTAGCTCCACCCTAACACTCACCAGTGAACGACTGTCCAAATTCAAGCACCATGAGGAGATCGGCAAATGCTTTGGAGGGCAGCTGCACCCAGCCGAGGGACGGGAGAGAGGGGAGGGAAGATGTCTGACGCACCTCCAGGTCCTCCACCGGTCGCTTTAACTGAGCCATCTTCTCCATCTCGAGCTGCTGTTGAAACGCTCTGTGCGTGTGTGTGTGTGTTGGAGGGGTTGAAACAAAAAAAATATATTGTGAGAAACTGCCTTATCTGACCAGAGAATTGGGTAACCAACCACCTCTCCTATTTTCATTATAAATATTGCATGGTGTGTGGGGGGGGTGAGTGTGTGTGTGGGGGGGGGTGAGTGTGTGTAGGGGGGTGAGTGTGTGTAGGGGTAGGTGGTGATCACGTGTTAATGTGTGCATATACAATGTATACACTTCATAGAGGATCGACCCTAACTAACTTTACAACAGCCTTTAGCTGTGATATGTAGCCATGCACATGCACACTGCCTAATGCTGCCTACAGTATGTTCTAAAAGCAACCACAACAGTGCTATGTAGGGTTAGCAGATGTTAGGTACAAAAACATAAACTACAGGTCATGTGACCCACAGTGTAACACCATCTGCACATCATATGACCAGACCTTCTGTGTCTCTCCATCTCCTGTTGTTTGAGGTGGTCCAGCAGTCGCACTGTTCTCTCTCTCGCCTTACGCTGGTTGTCCACCTCCCTCTGTCGGTAAGCAGACTGTCGCTGCATCTCACGATCCTGTGTGTGTGGAGGGAGGAGGGTGTGAGAGTGGGTGTGGTCTAGTATAGGGTGTACATACAGAGTGTGTGGAGATACAGTACAAGATGCATTTAGTAGCTGTTTGGTCGTGCTACAATAATTATGGTGTGCCAAAATCAGCGATTAGTTTCGGGCCCACGTAAAATTGATTGCCAAAGTCCTAGTAGAGTGAGTGAAACCTGTCTCTTCTGGTCACCCTATGGGCAGGTGGCAGGTCAACTGCTGTTTAATATACATCGAAAGCCCCAAAGTCTTAACATGTGTTTCAACCTGTGTTAGTAGACCATCTCTTCATTACAACCACTAGCTGTCTGTCTGTCCTAAGGGTAACCACTAGAGGTACATGTACAACAGGTTTCAATGTACATGCACGTTGAAATTCTATAGCCTATCAAGACTGCAGAGTGGTGACTATATCAAAGCACATTTAGACCACACACGCAATTTAGATACAGGCGGGTACATGTAGAAGCTACTACTACTACCACACTAGATACACTGTACATCTACACGTACATGTACATGTCAGTGCAGCACACAACACGCACAAACTAATCATGTACACATGTACGTGTAGAGCAACAACAAAAATACCATACATAAGTACTTCATTACATTACGTATACATGTGCACGTAGTAGACTTAATTATATGTAATCACATACATGTACATGTACCTACATGCATAAGTATGTATGTGTGTGTTAGGTGTGTATAGTCACCCACCTCCAATTCTCTCTGTTTGCTCAGCTTCTCCTGCTTTCCCATGGTTTCTTTCATCACGTCCTTCTCTCTGTTCTTAGCATCCTTCCAATATTGCTTCTCTCTGTCTCTTCGTTGTCGCTGAGCTACCCTCCTCTGACTCACTGCCAGAGATCGCTGAAAATTTCTAGCCTCTTTCTTTCTGGCCTTGTCCGCACGAGCTTTCAGTAGCAGCTGCCTACGCTTCTCCTCCTGGACCTACGAGTAGGTGAGTGTGGGTGGACAAGGGATGGATGAGTGCAGAAGTAGAGACTTGGCTTGATACAATAAAGGGCGTAAGAACTCAGTCATCTTTGTACAATACTTCTAAACAAGTTCTCTGTAACGGACTGTAACTTCAGAATACAAATAGTATACAGTTTATTTTACTGACAGTATCCACAAATACACGGATTAGTGTACGCGCATGCGCATACAAGGTATACCAGGCCGCCTTTTTCTTCGCGGCTGGAATCGAGGCTACAGCTATATGTGTACAAAATGGATATGGCTAAGGAAGGAATCCGAAATACATGTAACCGAACGTAAAGCTTTATAGAACAGGATACATAATTATCTAAAGGTTTATGTGTACGTACAGTGAGCCCTCACCTTAGCAGTTTGGTTTGTTGAGTCCTCCCCCTCTCTCACTGACATTATCACACTCATCCCAGCACCCCCGTCTGCCAAAGAAGGTGGGGCAGCTACACCGGCCATCGTCACAGTAACATCGTCCCTAGGGGCCAAAGGTGGCAACATCGAATGCGAGGTGTTAGGCAATAATGTCTTTGGTTTTCGACCACGTCTCTTCTTCTTCACTTCACCCTCGACCGGTTGTAGCTTTGCGCTACTGCCCTTCGGCCGTCCTCTGGGACGTTTTTGAGGCATGTCGCTAACAGATAAACGTGCTAAAGATTTCCTCTTTCGTCCACGTCCCTTTCCAGAGCCGCGGCCCACCCCTTGCAAACTCGTGGAGATGGAATTCGGAGTGTGCATGTGGAACTCGTAACTTGTTTGTGGTTGAGGGTTGGAGAATACCTGAGTTGAAATCGCTGAAGAACTTAATACGGCTAGACCATCTTCGCGGCTAGTTTGTTGAGTATTAGGGTCGATTTGAGAAGTATTCTCTCCCAAAATGATGGAAGGTTGTGTGACAAGTGGAGTTGGTTCGTTGGTCTGCTGTTGAGGAGGTGTGGCCCCATTTTCTCCGCCATGTGCTAGTATCGCACCCCCAGTCCTCTCTTCTCTGGAAATAGGGTCTGCACTCGTTTTTTCAAGGTCAGTTTCTTTGAGGGCTTTTTGTATCAGGGCTACTGCAGTGGCTTGAGAAACGGCACCAATGCCTTTTGCACTTCCATCCAATATCTGCCCTTGGGCATTTGGATCGACTGTTGGTGCATGTACACTTCCATCTAATGGGCCGTGTGCACTCGCAACAAATAATGGACCTCTAACTTCAGAAACTTGTTGGTTGCTGGACACCGGAGCCCTAGCACTGTACATAGCCAGCTGTGACTGCTCTCCTCGGACCGCTGACTCGGCCGTTTTTCTCTGTCGTCCGCCTCTGCCACGTCCACCTCTCCCTCTACCACGCCCACGTCCAGAGGGTGGTGATGTAGTAGTTGGAGAAGTTCCATCAGTGTTGGTAGGGTTTTCAACCTTTGCTGCCTTTCCTCGACCACGCCCACGTCTACCACGGGTAGAGCCTTCTCCCTATGGAAGCAGTATAGAGCACTATAGTTACATGACTCACTGTACATACATGTA
This sequence comes from Halichondria panicea, assembly GCF_963675165.1. Lineage (NCBI taxonomy): Eukaryota > Metazoa > Porifera > Demospongiae > Suberitida > Halichondriidae > Halichondria > Halichondria panicea. The sequence continues at coordinate 2,334,641 of NC_087387.1, forward strand.
CTGCTAGCTACACGTACTTGTATAGTCACACGGTTCGGTAAATGATCACATTGGCCACATTATAAATAAATTTACAAAGTTACATGTACAGTAACTAACAGTAGCTACAAATGCACCAAAGATACGTAAGACAAACGAAACTGCATTTCTCAAGAGCACTTAAAAGATACCACATAGCTAAAAATTAAAACACCCAGTTTTGCAGAACCTGCGTGTACATGTACATTGTGTATACACACACATGTAGTTGTGGTCAGCTACTGTTTCACACACTGGCTTTTGAAACAAAAGACGACCACAAATTTACACACATGTACTACATGCACGTATTACTACATTAATTACTAAGCAACTCATCGAACAATCCCAAATTACAGATAATGGGCTAGCTAGTGAAAAGAAATTATTAACAGCTTTTTGTTAGGGACCCAAAATAGTAGAGGCCGGCACCAAAGAACTCACGATGATTCCGTCGAGCACCTCTCCCAAGTTGACCTTCTTACTGAATGTGAAGTGGTTCACTGTGAGCTCCGTGGAGGGGAGGGTGTTCAAGTGACCCTGGATCTCCGGGAATGTTCGCAGCCTGCGACCCTCTGGGGCTATGTAGCAGATGTCCACTCGAATCTGGTCCGTGCCCACGCGCTTACGAATCAAACGACGCCAGCTGTGTGGATTAATTGAGGTGTGCATTGTTAATGGATATTTTGAGTACACGCGGGCTCACAAAGAGATTTTGAGCGTGGACTCACAAATGGTAGAAAGTTATCAGCAGAGGTAATTAAGATAGCTACATGTACATACGTAGGGTATAGACAACATGTTGTCAACTTTACGACAGAGCTGCTCAAGTGTGTCGCTGTGCAGGGTATTAACAAGAGTATAACTATGATAGAGAAGAGAGTATCGAACGTAGGCATACTGTACATCAGATTACATCACCCACGCTTGGATTGGTCAGTGTGCAAATTCCAAGCTTGTGACAGATACAGAAAGTCACGTTACTCTCCGCATACATCTGATACACAGTATATGCCTACGTTCGATACTCTCTCTCTATCATATACTCTTGGTATTAGCTATCACATTGATGTACTTACCCTTGAGAGAGAGGCATCTGGAGTTTCTGCAAGTCCAGAGTTTTGGCAGTGCCACGCCCCCTTTTTATCACCACGGCAGGAGGCTTTGAAACAGGGCTGGCTATCAGCGGAGGAACTGCTGGTATGGGGACACTTTCTTCCGCCAACCTTGGTTTTTGCTCTTCTTTTACTGCCTCTTCTTTTGTATTAGTAGAAAGCATAGATTTACGCAACTCAGGATCAGGCAAGAAGACATCATCGTCATCGCTACTCTCGTAACCACGGTTACGCTGGTGTCGTATCAATGGAGATATGTACTTGTCATTCTTGCTTTGGTTGCTTTCTTTGTTTACTTCGTATTTTGGTTGCTCCGTTGGGAGGGATGAAACTTGACTGTGATCTTCACTTTTGAATACTGATTCCGCTAGCTGAAACGGAGTACTTTTTCCCTCACATATATTATTATCATTTCCAGTACTGCTCCTACTGCTACCCTTACTAGCCAAACGGCATGCTTCAGCTTCTTCGTGAGCCTCATGTGACTGGTCTTTCGTATCATGTGATTGGTCATTTGACTGTTGAAGGGTTTCGTCTTTGTCGAGGGTCATCTCTATGGGAACAAGTTCGGGTGGACTAAACGGTTTCTCATCTTCCTCTGTCTGAGAGTCAAATGGAAGGAGGGGCTCACTGGTGGACTGACGAGGCTGGTAGCCTGGGTAACCTGGAGGGGGGGGGGGGAGATCTATATCAAATCTGCATTAATTTTAAACAGAAGAGGTGCTTAAATATCAATCAAGTGTGGGCTGTTGCTGAACAGTAGAACTATTGTACGTATTACATTGAGAAGTGCATCATGTAGAGTTATTCTTGGTGGACACTGTAACCACAGCAATGTCTCTACATGATAATAATTTATCCCATAAAACAACAAATGTGGTAGATGGTTATCGCAGGAAGTTTAATTTAAAGGCCAGTGAAAGTGAAAATTGATCAGTTTCAGAGTATCGTTAACATAAATAGGTATTGGAACAATACTTTGGTAAACTTGAACAATTAAAAAGCCAACTTAAGTAAATACTCACATACATGAACTACCTAAAAAACGCACATGTGCATTAGGAAGGTGGTAATCACTCAAACCACAAAAATTTATCATCTAATACAATCACTAATCAGCTCTGTATAAAATGGACACATGTGTGATGTGTGTACACACGGTGGTATCCCTCCCTGAATAGAAGTGGTTTCGAATGAGACTGGCACCCCAGACCTCAGCTAGGGCTTGCAGGAACATGAATAATCAATTATAATCTTCGAGGTGAACGGTGAGTGTGGATACACGTACATGCATAGCTCATCTGCTGGACAGAGTTTTCATGAAAGAAAACCATTTGCATATGCATATGCAAGGGTTTGTGACCAATGTTCCAGGAGCACGATACGGAGTAAACGTACTGAGGTGTTATTCCTTTATGTACTCTCAACTACATGTAGGAGTTTTCTTAGTACAACCTGTAGTGTCACCACTTACAGTAATACTGTATCAAGTTATGTAGAATGCTATAAGCGTAAGAGTAGTCAACTCGGGCTTGTATCCTTTACAAGAGGTTGTACCATTACAGTTAGAACTCAGCTAGGGGTTTTCCCACACAAGAGGTTGTACCATTATAGTCGGACCTTAGTGTTTCCCACTACAAGAGGTTGTAACCATTACAGTAGGATCTCAGCTAGGGGTTTTCCCACTACAAGAGGTTGTACCATTACAGTCGGATCTCAGCTGGGGTTTTCCCACTACAAGAGGTTGTAACCATACAGTCGGATTTCAGCTAGGGGTTTTCCCACTACAAGAGGTTGTATCATTACAGTCGGATCTCAGCTGGGGTTTTCCCACTACAAGAGGTTGAGCCACAACAGAAAACCTCAGCTAGGACGTTTATACCACTAACTCACCAGCAGATTGTGAAACTGCATGTACAGTGTACATGTACAAGCCAGCAACTCATTACCATAGAAATCTATGTACCGTATTACTAAATGTTTTGCGAGCATCAAACATAAGCAAATTTTGCGAATTTTGATCAATTCGCAAAAACCAATAGAGGCACTTCATGATCCTTGCCAGAACGCAAAAGTTAGATCACAACGGTCAACTTTTTTGCTAATTTGGCCTATTCGCAAAGGTTTTTCATGCGCAAATATTAGTAATACGGTAACTAACGCCACACTCACCTTGTTGTTGCTGTGGCTCGGATGTGAACTCTCCATCAACAGGCAGATTTGATGGTCGATCACGGAGCAAAAAATCCATGGAGAAAGGGTTCGATTGAGCATGCCCAGTAGATACGGGATATCCCAGACCATCTCTCGATTCGTGCATCAGTGTGGTGCCAGACTGGGTTTCCAAGGCTCTCAATTCAGGGGGTCGCTGTTCTAACCTCCTCGCAGATAGTTCTGGGGGGCACTGGTCAATCGATGCTCTCCGAGGAAGTGCTTCTATCTGACCCCCAGTTATAATGTTATGGAGTGGTTGAAATGGACTAGAACTTGTGGGAGGCTTATCGATATTCGACAATCGTGGTGGGAAATGGTGGGGAGAGGCCGCCTGGAAAGTGGTAGGATGTCCTTGTGGCTGTGAGTGAAACGCGGGAGTGTGGGCGTTGGCCGAAGAAAGCGGGTGAAGCTGTTGATGGAAAACAGGCATTTGTGAGGGTGTGCTTGCTTGGAAGGACCCTATATGAGCAGATTGTTGGGAACCTGGAGACACTTGATAGAGAGCCTGCCCCGACGGATGTGTGAAGATACCCGTCTGGTACGAGTCTTCTTGGGGAGCGTACGAATTCTGCAACGGACTCTCTTGTATATGGTGGCGAGGTGTACTTTGTGCTATAGTTCCAGGGGAGCGCATAACGGCCTCGTGTTGCTGTTGTATGTACGTGATGTTCTCTTCGGGAACCGCATGGCTTCGTACTTGTCCCACTCCCCAATTGGTGGCCATTGGTAAAGTCTGGGGGGTACCCAATTGTAACCCCCCTGAGTATCCGACATTGGGATTTGCCAGGGATGAATAGTAGCTTTGTTGAGTCGAAGGGAACACAGTTTGAGGGGTGGCCAATCTCGACGTGGGGAAAGGGGGGTGGGCTGTGGGGACGTGCTGCATGTGAGGATAGGCCGCCGGCTGGAACGAGGGAGCAGAGCTTGTTGGCGTCCACGGCCACATCCTGTTAGAGAGTTTAAAAATGGTTATTTACATGATTGTACAGTACGAAGGATACATGTAGAAGGGGTTGAAATCTTGGTTACTAGATTCGGTAATACTTAACATACGAGGCGAAAAGCCAGCTACACTGCTATAAAAATGGCAGATCTCTCGGTAAGTACATGTACCCAATATGCTAGCAACACAACACAACATAAAGTATAGCCAATGTCGGTATACGTATAAAGAGTTACGTTGGGAAGAGGTGAAAGGTGAGAAGAACGACTTCAACAAACCTGGCAGAATCCAACTCTAAACTTCACTAGCACAATCCACACTCGGAACGGGAGTACGTCAAGTCCAGAACAGGCTGTGGAAAATATAGATAATCATAGCATCAGCTGATGAGCTAGGAGGCAGCCCCAGGCCTTCTGCAAGGCTGCAAGGGGAATGGTTGCTTTGGAGACCTACAATTTTCTGATAGAGGCTTGAACTGGGGCAAAAAAGCAGTTTCAACAATAGGATAGCTTTTGCTAGCTCGTAGGGCTCAAAATCGGTAGAATAAGAATAAATAGCGTTTGTGGTATGTAAATACTCACCTAAATAGAACAAAAAAGTAAGTTCTAGAGCCGATTAGCCAGTATAAGTGAGATCCAGTGTTGATAAAAATAGTCCACCATTTTTAGAAAGACAGCTTTACTTATAATGTAGGCAGGAAGAAATAGGCAAGTACTATGTGGTATTTATCTGACGTCACGTCCAATTATGACCTTGAAATCGTTCTAATAATAATGAGTAAATACACAACCATTCAGAATCTAGTGCATCTAATCATTGTCGTTTTTCCACCACATCATAACTTTTTGGGATACCCTACAAACAAATATAGTTAGTAGGATGCCTAGGCTGTATGTGCAAGTGAGTAGCGTTGAGAGAGGAGCTGAAGAGGGTGACAAATGAAGCACTTTTCTAGCCGTTTGATTGTGGCTAGTCTGCGGTTACGAGCTACGCCCCCTCATCCAAAGGTTATGAATATCATTATTACACCTGAACTTGTATTTACCATAAATATTCCAGTGCAACAATAGTATAAAGGTTATGAATATCATTATTATGACGTGTCAAGATTAATTTTCTGTTTTACTGCGTGCATGCGCGTGTGTAAGTACAATAATTATTGTGTCCAGACAAAAAGTCAATGCAATGAGTACCCTAAATGAGTGGTTTGTTTTGAGCTAATATCAGAAAACCAATGCAAAAATAGAACAGTAAGATCGGGTAGATAGCAAGAGCCTTTCGATCTGAAGGTAGGTAGTCAGCCAAAAACCCAAGAGAAGCTGCAAGTAAAAACAGCATGATTATAGTGCAATACCGCTCACTACTGTATCAGGTGTATAGGGCAAAGTACGAACCAACAATATTTTACAATGTGTTTTTTAAGTCTACAAATTGTGGAAAAAAGTGTGTTAAGAAGTGGTTCCATAATTATACGGATGGTCCTTTATATAGAAAGTCCCTCTGCACATAATTATGTAAGAGATTCACTCACCCCATGAGGACCAGAACACTGCGGCGACAATAATGGCCAGTCGCACGAAGAAGATGAGGCTACCCTGAGTGGAGTAGATGAGTAAGAGGCGAGACAGGATCAAGGCCGTCGCCAGGGGGAGGAGGCAATAGCCGATGGTGCATACACTCTGAAAGAAGGATCTGCAGAAGTTAACAAACATCTTTGAGCAACCACCCGTCAGCAAGTTAAAATTGTTGACAGTGAACAGACTATGTGCTAGCCTACAATTGGCCAGACTCGGCTAGACTTAACTCGAACAACAATGGGCTGTGGACAGAGAATAGTAGTAGCCTTTAGCCTCGACGTACGTAATATACTGTATTAAAAAAGGTATTCTTGCACTAGCTGACACATAATTATGTGTAAATTATTCTTTAGACAAGTCACAGTATCCACGCGATTGCATTGCTGTGTGCATGCATGCTTTACAAATTAAGGCTCCTACATTCTGTTAATTATCCAAAAGAAACATACGGAAGATTCCCTACATCGTATCTTTAACGAAATGTACATGTACATGTATATAGTACAAATTAAAGACAACACCGTCACTAGTTCTCACACTTTCCCCCTGAGCAGCTGAGTGTTGACAGTCACTACGGCAGCCCCACCCCACACCAGCAGGAAGACGTTGAGGAAGTGGATGGTGTGCTGACCACTTGCTGGATCATTGGCTCGTCCGTGGAGCAACCTGTGGCCATGGGTAGTTGAACGGAACAATTCACGTATGATACTCCCTACATGTATACACTCTGAATAAAGGAAGCGGTATTACTGTATAGCGGGGGTCTAATTTTTCGTGGATTGGGCATTTTTGTGAATTTTGCGTATAATATTTTTGAGGATAGCAAGTTTTTTAGCGGAATTGAACAGACCTTTTCGCGGCTTGGCAAAAATATTAGCCCTCCACTATTAATACTTTATCTCTCTACAAAAGACAGCTAGTGCTCTCGTCCTCAAAATATAGAATAAAATACCTCCAAATGAAGGAACTACACGTAATAACCCTTTTAGAACTTCAAAAATTATACTGTTGCCTGTTATTTTGTCCTCTATTTAGAGGTTTCTCCAATATTACCGTAAACACTACACATTGTGCTAAACCACATATGTAGACGCGTGGAACCTTAGTTACTGGTAATACTATCATCTACACTCACATGGCTAGTGTAATGCAGAGCAGTAGAGGTCCCCACAAGTCCCCTGAAACACGTAATGAGTTATACATGTATGTAAAATCGGAATACAGTATGCACATAATTATAAGTTAAGTCCCTAAAATCTTGCTACGTACAATCTCAATGTGTTACATGTACGTAGGCCCGCATAATGCTAATGTCATACATGTAGCTTACAGTCATGTAGTAGCTTCTTGTTGGAGCGCACAGGTACAAGAACATGAGTGCACTTGATCAATATGGCCTTCATATCTCGCTTCTGTAAAACAAGTTTTAAACATAAGCCACTAAGAGCATAATTTTGTTACACTGACACACATTATTATGCTGAATTGGCTGTTGTGACTTTATACAGCTAGCAGTAAGTACACCAACTACTCCCAAACCAAGTAAACACACACCTACCAAAGTAGTGAACACAGATTCATCTAGAGTTCCCTCATCTTCTCCCTCTGAATTAGATGGAATGTAAATATCCCCTGTCATCTCATCACCTTCCCCTAGTCCACCACCACCCAGCAACTCGCCCAACTCTTCGTCAGACATTCGCTATTAAACTTCTTGTGATAGCTTTGATCTTGATGTAATAATTATGGCAAAGATCGACGTAGGCCTAAATCGCATGCTAAGGTAATTATAGTTAACGATCCTTACCATTCATTAAATTTTGATGAATACACCTAAGACAAAGAACGAGTAGAAGAGAAGTGTGTAGTCATGCCTGCTAAACAAAGAAAGATAGCTGTAATGGGGTTCATGGCAGTAGGTAGGTGATCAATGAGATAATTATATCTATTGAGGCCACACATGCACACACTGATACAGGGAAGTCATCATTGGTGATTCAATTTGTGGAGAATCAATTTGTGGACTCATATGAACCTACCATAGAGAACAGTATGTGCCACACAACATATCTATAGCTACGGCTCCTTATACTCCTCTAAGTAGACCTGGCGTAATCCCCTCTAGATCTACTTACTCTATGAATATCGTATAGCTAGTGAGAGTAGTGCAGAGTGAATAATTATTACCATAATTATGTAATTGTAATTACAAAAAAAATTTATTCCACTTCTGAGTGGCCCATCTTTTAGAGCCTCAAAATTGCGTTCAGCCCAGCTGGCGCCTAAACTATGGTGGCGCTTATGTTCTACAGCGTATAGACATTTGAGAGAAATTGGGCGTGACCTAGCTCAGTTTCACTTGCTAGCTAGCTGTTACCGTTGAGAGCTGACCTGTGAACAACATTCGTGGCTGTAACTATGGGTCAGACAACTGTTCAGTAGTGTGATAGAAGTCAAAGATGCAGGCCTGATGATGGTGGTCTTGATGTCTCAACAAGCCTTTTTATAAGCACCAGAAAAAATAATTACAGCAACGATAGGCGAGGCCTCAAAAATTATGCTGATGTGGCGCTGTAATTACATCAATTATGGTAGTACAGTCTAGTTTTAATATCCTGCTACTAACAATACCCATGTTGCTATATAATTATATGTAGCATTTGAGAAGGTGGTGCACTATCGTGGACAGGAATACCTCACTCAGCTGGTGGACACGGCTGGACAGGTACAAGCGTTTTCCATCTGTGATGATTATTTATGGTAAATGTACAAGCATGACATTGTGTGGATAGATTTCACGTACGTGCAGTTGGAAGTCATTTGTTTCCATACGTAGGATGAATACTTCCTCATGCCCCAAACTTACACTGTTGGTATCCATGGATACATACTGGTGTACTCTGTGACATCCATGAAGAGGTAAGTGTATGATTTTGTCACTTGATGTGTCAAGTAGTCTGTTTCTACCTACAGTTACGAGGTGTTGAAGGTGATATACGATAAATTGCTGGATCAGATGGGAACCAACAAGTTAGTCCATGAGCCTCAAACTTAGTTACTGAGTGTTAATAAGCTATTTTTATCTACACGAAAGTACCTTGCTCACATGATTAAGTTGCACGTTGCTGATTTCATGGTAAATGTCAGCAAGTTTTGCTTTTTGTTGTACGTACATTTAGGTACCTGAAAGTAGGTTCCTATTGTAGAATTGTCCTAGTGTTAAGACTCTAATTGTTCAGGGCGCCCATTGTGCTCGTGGGTAATAAGAAGGACCTTCACATGCAAAGGTAACAGCAGTGCATTCATTGTCTGGTATATTTTGTATATCACATGAGCACTACATACAGGGTTATATCGTACGATATGGGCAAGAAGCTAGCCAATGAATGGAACAGTGCATTTGTGGAGTCCTCTGCCAAGCAAAATGAGGTGAAAGGCTGGTCAGACTCACCCACCCCCAGTGACACACCTCACACATACCCCCTCCCCACACATACAGGAGGTGGACACTATCTTTCAGCGAGTGCTTCAAGAAATAGAGAAACAATACGGCACACAAGATGAGACTGGATGTCGTTTGTTGTAAGTACAGACTATTGATGTAGAACACATTTTCTGTTTTCAGTGCACAAGACTATGATACTGACATAATTATATCTACCTTGGACTCTATGTACATGTATAATTAAAAAAACATTATTGTTTCATGTTGTATCCTTTACGAGTAATGTTTGGCTATTTTTTAATGTAGGCTGTATAATTATGCATGCATGACTACAACGTAATAATTGATGCATGGGTGTGGCTTCTTTTATAACGCAACTTTAGTTTTGGAATATGGAGTTGGTCCCATCATAGTAAACTCAATTGATGCCATGCATATTTAGCTATTGGGAGGGCCCTATATCGGAGGTTCCCTTAAGCAATTAAGAGACTGAGAGGGCACTGAAACTATTATACATCCAGAGGAAGAGAGGAATAAAACGGTTTTGGTGCATGGTAAAACATGCATGCATGCATGCACTGGAGCTATAGGATCACAGGCGACTCTGCTGTGATTCACAGCAGAGTCAGCAAAGAAGCCTAATTGAATGTATTCTCTTCTATATAGGGAATGCGACTGATTTAATGCCTGTAATTTCTAGTCATGGATGCCACCACATGGTACAGCTATCTATTTATACATAGATAGTAGAGGAAGGGGATTGGAAACACAGGCAATTAGCACTATTTCACACGGACCGTCCTCAATTATAGCCGCGACCATGGATGCAGCTTAAAGTGCTGAGCTTGCAATAAACTTTTTGTGCACTAATGGCAGTTTATGCTAAACTAAAAGCTTAAGCAAGCTTATGATCATGCATAGACAACAATGAACAATCAATAAAAGGTATAAGCAGGATCTAAACATAATTATACATGAATTATCAATGTTCTCCAGTGATTTCTCAGTCCAAGTTCTTGCCACACATCGACACTGCGGTGACAAAATCAGAGCATGAATAGTGATTTTCAAAATCTAATGGATTGGAAGCAATAATAAGGACATTGATCTTTAATATTGCCGAGTCTCGAATATAAATTCAGCTTAGTTATGGAGATGCTACCCCGCAAAGATGGCTAGTGGAAATCAACAAATCGGTCAATAACTCAAAAAGTATGATATCCCCACTTCCAATATATAGCTGAAGCAATAAACTACCATCATGTACTACTACTGTGACCATTCATTTACAATAGATGCAATTCATAAGTCAGTTCTTACCCCACAAATAAAAAGAAGAAGCTAAGTGTTGTAAAATCTTCAAATTTTGTGTGCTACCAAGAGTGAACATGACTTCTACCTAGTAATAATGTTTCATTTTGTACCTAGCCATGCCTCAAGACAAATTTTAGGGCTATTCATACATTTACTTACCTAGTATCCTCTCATTTGCTTCTTTTCAAAAGCTTCTCTTGACCTCAAAACCAGTAAAATCACACCTCAAGGTGTCTATTGTTGCCACGCGCACGGTCCCAGAGGCCTTACGTTGCAAGCATAAGCTCACGTGATCCCGTTTCCAATCCCCTTCCTCTACTATCTATGATTTATATCATGAATCAACCGCCCTTTCTCCTAGGGGAGAGCTAGACTGTCTGAGCATAGATAGAAGAGAAAGGGATTAGAAACGATGTACCCTCGAAGTACCATCCGTGTTTCCCCACTGTTTTAATCGAGGCTTACTTTCAACGTGGGAGTCTAAACACGAATTGAGAATTGTTTTTGCTGTCTGTAAAATTTCACGAGCAGTTCTGCTGCTAACATCAAGTTCATCAAATATTTGTGGCCATTTAGGACACAAACTTATTATCAAGTTCTGGGTTGGAGGCAAAACACGGATTGCTTCAGAGCTACGATGTATATAGACTTCATTGTATAGAAGCATCACATAAACCAATTCCGTTGCCAATCCCTTTCTCTAGTCTGAGCACTTCAGTCGATCTAAAGGTCGTTGCACAATATGGAATGTTAATTATCATTATATGTCAGTGTCATCCAGAAAAATGCAATTGTTATGCAACGTATACATGTAAAGGTCAATCGCAAACGCTAAACTATACAGTTTGTGCCTTTAGTCTAGAGAGTAAAAAAAACGTAGATTTACTTCTACTGGTACATAAATGTGTGATTGTAAGAAATTCTGCTGATACCATTGTGCATGCAGGTAAGAGAATATCTAAAACATAGCTATATTCAACCCATGGCAACCAAAAGTAGTGGGTATGTGTGGTGGTTTATAAAACAATAGTGGATGATCACTCAGCGATGGAAAAGACCAATCATTGTCAGCTAAGGTCTGAAACTCTGGTATATACAACATTCTTAAATAGTTTAGCTAACATAATTATGCATGATTTCGTATAGTTCACATAAGTAAGTATATATACACACATCAGGTTTTTTGGGTACCTTTTTGCTTAGCAATGGAACTCAAGTAAACTTGTCAGCTAAGGTCTCATTTTTTCATACATAAACAACAAAATTAATTTGTCCAATACTTTAGTTCCGGAGATATTAATTTTGATGTTACACACATTTTTTTACGATCACTCCCATTTTCATCTAAAATGATTTCCCGTTACAACAACTTTTGGGGAAGTATGTTGTAGCTTTTTCATTCACCTACTGGTACCAGCACAATTTCTTAGAAATGTTCCAATCTTGAAATACATTTAAGTACAACTACTCACCCTATTGTGGTATTTTACTCTATAGACTGGATGCACTGTACTGTAGCAGCTATGACATTTCGTTTAGCTTGCTCAAAGAATGCAGTCAACTCAACTTAAATTATAATTATAGCTCCCTTGGCTAAACAATTCTTTGTCTGATTGGTCCTAGCCAAAAAGTTCATACTAAAGTGCTCAGACGGTCTCTCCCCTAGCTAGGAAGGGCGGCTGATTCATGCATGCATGCATGAGACTATACTATTTATATAGGATATAATTGCTTGTTTTTGTACAAAATCATGTTTTGCTCACAGCTATAATTATTCTCTTTTCACTACAATGTCCTACGAATCTTGCTACGGAATTTAATATAAGAACTAACAATGTCTTTATATATCTATCTGTTCATTCTTTTGAGCCAATTATCCTTCTGTACGTGCAGCTGTAGTTCACCCAATGAATTTGCAGACCTTTTCAGCCGTTGTGATGTATTTGCAGATTTGCTCTTCAGCGATTTCCTTATCACTCTGAATTTCCGCACGACCGCACACCTTCTTGGCAATAGGTACATAACTGCACACTTTCTTCGCCACATTCTTAATTTTTTTAACTATTTTACGGAACCACTGAGCTTCAGCATTGATGTGGGATGTTTCGATCTCTTGGAAAAGGGCTTGAATATCGTCGTCTTCATCTTGCATGTTGGGCATGGCGCAGCTCATACTGACAGCTACTGCCAGAAAAGTTGCCAGGATGATCAGCTTGTTCATTTTTGCCGAGTTGAGTATAAATTGAGAGTAAAAATCGAAGTCTGATTTCAGTCGAAGAGAATGAGTGTTTTAAATCCAGCAGAGTTATTCCCTTATATATGCTCCAGACGTGGCAATCTTTTTACATGCTCAGGTAGCTCTAACGACATAAATTGTGTGTTGTATATGCATGCTACTTACTGTTTGTGTATAATAAATCCAGAAGTGTTGTGTTCCTCTTTTGTGAAGCCACGCTTGTACCCCTAATGGAAAGAAACTTGCTTGCTAGATGCAAGCTAGTGCGCATGGCTTTATAAAATAGCATTTTCAGGTACTAAATTGTGTGTTACACATGCATGCATGCAATATGCCTAACTGTTTGTGTGCAACAAACCCTTACAGAGCACACTTCCTCACCAAATATGGTTCAGAAATGTTTTGTTCCTCATTTGTAAAGCCAGACTTGCATGTATCCCCTAATGGAAAGAGCCTTAACAGCAGAGGAACAGTTTTAAATTCATGCCAATGACTTTCAATTGTCTATATAGTCAAGGTACGCCTTTTGCACCTTCTGGTTGGGTTGCATGTGTTTGTGGACAATATTTGGTTGTAAACATGCATGCTAACTTGCAATTACGGGCCACCAACATTCAGCTTGTCACAGTCAATGAGCATAATTATATATTATATTATATACAATTCTAGTTTACACATACGTTAATGTCAATTGCTTTAAAATATGCATATCATGCACTACATTTTATCAACACTCAGCAGCCTTTAAACTACACAGCTAATGAGTGCATAATTATAGACAATATACACAGTCAATGCATTATAGCATAAATTCATAATCCTATATGATCTAAACAAGTGCTGTATGCATGAATATAAAATACATAATTTATCAGTCAAACTCGTGCACAAGCTTGCATAATCATAATAAAATCTTGTCGACCTTTTGTTACAATTATAACAAGAGCACTGCTTTGATGATCAATTCTTCATTAATTTTCAAACATGCATGTAATTGGGGAGCACATGCAACTAACGATCTTTGCTTATCATCAAACTGCTCTTTAGCTTCTTTTCTACTCCGAAGTATGACCGAGCTCCTGAAAGGTACTCAAGTAATTATTATGATAAGTGGATAGTTGCCTTAACCAATTCTAGCCATTTTCACATAGCAAATGATAATAATGTTCTGGGACTTTAAAGATACCGTATTACTAGAATGTATTGTGAGCATAAAACATTTGTTCATTCCGCAAACTAAAATAAAATCGCATAAAACGTACTTGTAATATAGGTATGACATTACGATCCTTACCAGAATGCGGGATAATGTTATAACACACTGCATGCATGAGGTTCCAGAAGGAAATGGGTTCGTGATCTCTTATAATTTATGGACATTGAAAGCAATTGTTGTCCCAGCACATCAGTATATATACCCCTGGCATGCATGAGGTATGCTGTCTCACTTAATTCCTGTGGATTGTCCCCAAGCATTGAAGACCCACAGCAGAAGCTAACCTATACACCTAACTTCATGTATTGCCAACTCATGCAAGTAAACTAGTTTATTGTTTGAGGAAGTATAAAATCTATGTCTATAGTCACTAGATCTCGGCTTATGCATGCGCATACCATGCATGTAATATAATTATACTGGGCCATATAAAAGAACCCTCAATATATGATTTTTGTTCTAAGCTTTCATTTTCAAGCACATCAACGATGAAGAAACTGGTGCTATCTGCTCTTCTATTGACAGTGGCAGTGAGCATCACTTGCAGCAGCTCAGACGAGGCTGTAACCAATGATTACGAGGATGAACTTGATACAGCACTTCTCAAGGATGATAAGCAAGCTATCAAACAAGAAGTGGCTGGAAAGCAGTTATTTCGACTCCACCATCTCCACCATCTGTTTAATCGTGGCAGGTATAGCCGCAATCGACGTATTATGCTAAACAAAATGAAGGGACTTGTACGCCAGTACGTCACACAGCCACTAATTAGAAAGATAACCGAAGCCGTGAATGGAGAGTTGCAATTTGCAAATGTTATTGAGCAAGTTGCACCCAAAAGAGCTAACGAAAGAAAACCCAAGAAGCCTGCAACAATTAAATGTAAGCAAAGATGCAAGAGGCTGTGAAGCTAATGAGCTACTACTGAATAAATATAGTGAACTAAAATTTGAGTTGCTGTGAAGTGTACATAGTTATTATCTCGATTATCATTCAGACATTTATGTAATACACATTCAGATGGACTTACCACGTATACACATGCACTAAATACTAAATTGTATATATGAGTCAGTTTGTGTGCCCAGGAGGGTGTGGTCCTGTGAGGTAGGCCATCCCAGGGCTGCTGAGAGCATTCACTCTTTGTAGGTTGCTGATCACAAGTTCTCGTAGACTCTATATCGTGTGTGTGTGAGTGTGTGTTGGGAGAGGGTATGTGTGATTGAGTGTGAGGTATGGCAATAGAACACTATAGTAGAGGCTCAAAACCATGTACAATAATAATCATAGTATAATTAAGTGTATAATCATTAAATGTGACTGCATTGAATAAAAACATTAATTCAAACACTTAGAGACAAGACGCTGGAACAGCATATAGTGTGTACAGTAGTGTGCAGGCTAAAATCAGTGCGTTCAATATCAGTACATTCGATTATGGCACCCGTGTTGACAGAAGCCGTAAGTCAGTAGTTAACGAATGCATGTACAGACAATAATACAATGTCTTAATTATGTATTTCATACTACAAGCACCGGTATACGTATTTCATAGTATAACTGTTACATGTATTCACTGTACCTGAGGTTTGCAGTATTCTTCCAACCAAGAGATGGTACAGGCAGAGAGAGTTTCGAAGCTGGTCACACTGATTGATGAGTTGAATGACTGAAACAGCTGGTCAGAAATACTCTGAAACTATATATTATGTATGTAGAAACAAATAAGTATAATAGCTACAGTCAGTGTAACGTCAAGGTCTCTTACCACTAAAAACTTGACATGGTCGGGAACATTTGAGTTATCTGCTCCAGTCTGTGAGATATGTGCATGGGCATAGAGAGTGTGTCTTAAAATTCTATATACACGACACGTGAATGGTGAAACTGGACAAGTACAACTACATGTATATGGAAAACATGCACTCTGGTTCCAACGTGAATATGCATGCATGTACGTACCGTTATATAGCACAAAAAGTTCAAGGTGCTTGTTTTCGAGGGTTAGCAATCCTTCACGAAAATAGCTAACGGCAGACGAACGTGCATTGACATACCGTATAACGCGATATATTCAACGAAATGTATTTTAGTGTCTCGAAATGTTTGCGCTATACAGTATCAGGAGTGCACAGGGATGTGAAGTACATGCATACATTTATGAGTGGAGACTTACTGTGTGTTGTTGGGCTCGTGATATGTGCTCATAGTTCCTGTAAATAACAAGTAGAGTGTCAGGTAGTGAAATTGGTTAGAGGTACGTGTGTTTTCAAACATTAATGTGTTAAGGGAAGCATTAGTGCAACTTACTCTTTCATGATCTTGAGAGCCTTGACTTCTTTTTCAAGATTCTCAAGCTGTTCTTCCTGCTTTCGTGATTGATTTTGGAGGTATATTACATAGTCAATAGCTGCGTGTGCGTGTGCGTGTGTTTGTTTGAGAAGTTGAAAAAAGACACAAACTTCAGAAACAGCTTACATGTATGACATGACATTCAATGTTGTGTGGTTGTTTGGCTTACCTACGTATTATAGCTAATTAAGACATACGTACGTAGTAGTGTTGGTGTCGGTCTATTACTAAGGGATGCATGCTGTTCCAAACACAGTTTGTGCATCATACCTACAATACAGTGGCGGATCCAGGAAAAAGGAAAGGGGGGTTCCAAACAAACGAGAGCACAGCGCGAGTATCAGTAGTGTAATTCAGTTGGCAAAGTTAGCCCACTTCCGGTCACATGTTGTGCAGTGTAACTAGGGAAAATCCCATTCTCAGCCAAAAAACGACATTATCAGCCAGGGGAAGTCCCATCTTAGACTTGCGTAGAGTTGCTACGAACAGTCAACTAGCTAGCCTAGGCTAACGATTGACTTTGAACACAATCTTTTAGATACATCAAAACAACAATATAGCTGTACTAAAGCCATAATAGATGCCCTACCTTGAGAATTGGGAATACCGTATAGTGAATAATTTCCAGGGATCAAAACATTTGTGGTTGAGCAATATTATAATTATTTTCGTGGTTGCTGCTTGCACTGCAGGTGATCGCTTTATTCGTGGGTAAATATTCGTGCTCAGGGTTCAATCATGAAAACTATACCCCCCTAAAATTATCCGCTATATAATTATGGTAATGGCCTGGTTAATACATTGCATGATTCAATTCATTGTGCTAAAATGCCATGGGGCATGTTTTGTTCGCTCCGAAAGAGGTGATAGTTGGCAGTGTATAGTGTGACAGTAAGTCCGATCGACCCTATAATCCCTAACTCTGGAGAACTTAATTTAAATTGTCAATATCAGTACCTATTAGCAAGTTTCAACTTCAGCTAGCACTTAACCATTAGTTTGCTGAGCTGTCTAACAATGTGGTAAAGGCTTCTGTGTAGGTAGTCTAGATGAAGGTAGCTAGTGTAGTGAAGGATACAAGCTTGGATGACACTTAGAACATTTAAGTGGGTATATAGTCTTGGTGGGAGTATAGTCTTGGTGGGAGTATAGTCTTGGTGGGAGTATAGTCTTGGTGGGAGCTTATAACCATATATACCGTTAGCATTCACTAAGTTACATAATTATCAAGTGTCATTGCAACTGCTGCCAAAAATAAATCCAAACAAAAAGTGTGGGTGCTCAAAGTTATAGTCGCTCCCAAGGGTTGATCATGCTGTTATTAAGAGTGAAGGCTAAAATTATAAACCTGGAATTTTGGGCCTTTAACCCATTACCATAATTATATACAGTAGCGGATAATTTTCGGGGGGGGGGCCAAGTTTTCATAGTTAAAATCCTGAGCACGAATATTTTACCCACGAATGAAGTGATCACCTGCAGTGCAAGCAGCAACCACAAAATTATGCTGACTAAATACTGCTCAAACAAAATGTTTTGACCCCTGGATATTACCCGCTATATACGGTATTCCCAATTCTTAAGGTAGGGCATCTATTATGGCTTTAGTTTTTAGTCTAAATGGTATATACTAGCTAGCCAGTTTTTGTAATTTGATTCAATATGATTGTACATGTACCTGTTGTTTTGATGTATATCAACTAAAAAGAGTGTGTTCAAAGTCAAGCAAGATCAAACGCTTAGAAATAAGATGCGCAACACTCAGTAAGAGTAATTAGAGTAACTGAAACCTAAAGGGTAATGCAAAGTTTTGTAAAAACATAGAAGATAATTATACAGTATCGCATTACAATAAAAAGGTAAGGATCATCAAAGGAAAAATCCCCACTTGATCAAGATAGTATGTGACTTACTCTTTTGTAGCAGTGCTGCTCTGCTGACTTTAGCACCTGTTGTGGAGGGTCTACAGCTGGGCACCATCTCGGACAATTGTGTGTATCCATTCTGTGTGGGTGGAACGTTGGAAGATTATTTTTAAATTAATAATTATTGTGCAGAATAGTTCAATGTAATGTACACGCCACCTTGTAATTACTGAGCCACAGACGACTAGCATGTGGCTATTATACAGCAGCCTCAAAGGAGAATAATTAACAATTAACCTTAAATTCAGAGTTTTATACACACATGTATATTTTTATGGTGGTGCACGCACCCTGATAACATCTCTCCTCCTCTGCTCATTGAGGGTATGGATGTCCTTCTTTGTCAGGCCCTTCTGGTCGAAGCCCTCCTCTCCATAGTCCTCGTCATCAGCTGCACGAATGCATCAAAGGCCATTGCAAACAGTTTATTGGTGAAACTTCACAAGGAGCACAAACATAATTATTGTCCATCAAGTTTCCAATAGAAGGCTCTTTCGATTGCAAATCGCGAGTTTTCGCATAGATCATAGATCGCAAACAAATCAACATTCACAAGAGTTAGAATGCAAAATGCAATAGGGCTTGGGGTTGGGGGGACAGTGTAATTTTGCAAATGATTAACTACGCATTCAAAACTCGATATATGGTACAACCCCGTCACATATGTAATCTAGAAATAGCATTTTATAGTTTGACTAGGTCAGAAGGTATACTAAATCAATTGTGTTCTCATTACAAGCCAAGTACAAGTCCAGTTATACACTATAATTTCGTGAGAGTTGGGGGTATATGTATACTTGCGGAGCTTAAACATCACATACATTGACCATATTAGGTTATCGTTATGGGCACACACATGTTCTCACCATCTCCTCCTCCGTCCCCTACACAGAACTGTACGGATGGTCTGGCCCCACCCACCATCCCGACACCTTCCTCTACAGATTCGGACTTCATGAGAGGAGACTACATATATGGAACACGGGGGGGGGGGGGACAACGTCAGTTTGGTAAAACCAGCAACACAGTATTACAATGTTAAACATTGAACAAAATCGATCGTAATGTAGCTGCCACCATATTTTATACTAGTAAAGAACCTCTTCTACTCTCTTACATTTTTAACGTGCTCTCTACGTAACAGTACGGATAAAATAAATATTTAGTGTAGCTACGCAAGATTCTCATGACTGTGATGTGATACTAGAGTACGAGTTCATACCACATCAGATCCAGCCCAGGAGCCAGCACTGGTGCTCCTAGACACTGTTCCCATACGATGAAGATCACTGTTTGATCTCTGCATGACAACACAGCTAGTACAGCAACCCAGAAATTAAGTACTTTCTGCTTTTCTAGTTCTTACAACAAAAGACCAAGTTCAAGTGTACTGTCACGCCCATCTTCCAAATTGCGTTGTTTATTCGAATTATCCAGTGTTCATTATTTTGATTACACGTCACACCCATTTTGACCACGCCGTATTAAATTATCCAGTCAAATTCTTGTGGTCAACAACCAATCAATTTCTCACTGATCCAGCTAGCTAGCTAACTTTTACGTTTGTTAATAGGCTTTACGCAGCAATTTATCATCAATCAGGCAGGCAGGGAATAGAGCAAGATGAACCCACCGTGCGCCAAGTGCAAAAAGACAGTCTATCCTGTGGAGAAGCTTAATTGCCTCGACAAGGTACATTGTATGTTTTTAATTATAATTAATTGTACATGCAAGCCACCTAGCCTGTCTGTAATCTATTTGGTAGTCCACAGCCTATGAGTGGACTATATGTACCAGCTGGTTAATCTAATGGGGTCAAATGTAACTGGGGTATGTGAGATTGTTGACGTAGACATTCTATGCCCCTGTAGTTTACAAACATTGAAATACCCGTGTCTCTAGAGAACCTTATTTTCTCGCGAGTAAATAATACAGGAAGATGCAAAACAGAAGAGATGCATGTACTTAACTTACTTACATCCGACATGTACATGTACGTGTATAAGTGTCATAATTCTATTTATTGCTCTACAGGTGTGGCATAAGGGTTGCTTCAGATGTGAGTCATGTAACCTTCTCCTCTCGATGAAGACCTACAAGGGCTACAACAAGCTCCCCTACTGCAACACGTACGTTGCCAACTCCCCTCCCACACACACACACACAAAGTGCTCCTTCTGAGCTGTGCAAATTTAGTTTTTGTAAGTATACATAGACTATCTAAGCTGTGTATTGTTGTCGTAGGGATCACCGTTTGGTATCTGGGGATTAAGTTGATGTGTCTATTGCTGTATGTGTATGCATTAGTTGTATTGCATTGTATTGTCTACCTGTGGGGGCTGTAAGCTATTTAAGGAACATGCATAAGCGCCCCTAATAAAAAATAATTTTATGTGATATTTGTATTAATAAGCCTAGGGCATTTTTGGCCAGCTAACTAGCTAGCACATGTGTCTGATTTCTTTAGGAAATTCGGAATGTGTGCATGGCCAACAAATATAGTCAGTGCCTTTTATAAACCCCAAACAGTTTTCGGTATACTATTTAGCTTTTTCATGTGGTTGTTGAATTGTGATTGAAAGGGTTATTTTCACAATGGAAGCTTCCACGGATCATTTTATTTAGCTGACTGTGTTGTGTTGGCTCTATATTTGTTGTTGCGGGTGTATTGGGTGTCTGTGGTATTTACATACACAAAGTGTAAATGAATGCCAAGTTGCAATAGTGTGATGATTACCATATTTGGACACGTTAGCTTGGTTGCCATGAGACAGGAAATGGAATTTATAAGCCCATTTTTATGGCTCTACATAATATAGGAGTTAGGCAATCATCCACACCTAATCTTAGGCTATAATGATTTACCATCCTTATCACTGTAACACACACACACACACAGGCACTACCCTACTACCAAGTTTACTGCCGTCGCAAACACACCCGAGAATCAGCGATTGGCCCAACAAACAAAGAACCAGTCTGAACTGGTCTACCGCAAAGACAAGGAGTCTGCTTTAAGGGATTTCACTCAAGTGGCTGACGGTGTGAGCACCAAACAGGCAGCCAGACAACAGAACCTGGCTAGTAACCTTGGTTACCAGACTGCCCCTCACCAACAAGAGAGAGCTAGTGGTGGATACAACGAGCCGCCTCCCCCAGCTGCCTTTCAGCGTGAGTGATACGTGTACAGTGCTTTAGTTGCATATGTCATCCATTTGTAGTATTCGAAGTTACATGTGTCTACATCTGTAGTCTTCTTCGTAGTGTTATCATGTACATGTACTTGTACCTATGCTGTGTTAGTACATGTACTATCTTCCTCCTTCCAGCTTCATAGCATTGTATTTATCGTATATTGTGATAGCGTCAAGATGTGCAGGGTTTCATACAGAGGGGGGGGCGCCCTGGGATTTCCCACCCCCAGCCAAATTTCCCCCCCCCCTAGAAATCGGAAATTAATGATGTCATAATAAAAATGTATGACTTTTCTCCTTAAAAATGTCTACAATCTCATCCAATAAAACTGTAGACTAGTAATTAAGTTTGAAGCACTCAAAAAACCCAAATTGCACCTCAGATAACCATTCCTCAACATTTTTCCGAGAGAGGACCCTCAGACCCCCCTCAATTAAACGTTTCCCCCTCCCAGCTAAAAATCCTGTATGAAACCCTGATGTGTGTTACCAGGAATGCACTCCTGGTGGTGTTACGTACCTTAGACTATTTTTAATCTCACCCTCTAGCCCCTGCCATGGTTGCTCCTCAAATGGCACACCAGCCTGCCCCTCCTCCAATGGTGGCCAAGCAACCTGCCCCACCCCCTGCTGCCCCTAGTGGTCCTCGTTTTTATGCCGTCTATGACTACGCAGCTGCTGATGATGACGAGATCTCATTCAACGAAGGTAGACATTTTTTTAATTACCTACTCGTACTTGTGAAGGGAACAGTGTGTATCGTATAGTGGGTAATTTTCGTGGGTGGTAAAAAAATTCGTTTAGTCTCGTTGCTTGCACTGCATTCATACGTTCCGGTAAGCCACGCGTACGTTAACATTTTGTGGAGGTCAGCTTGCCCACGAAAATAACGAATATTTTACCCCACGAAAATCACCCGCTATACGGTATAACATTGTACATGTAGTATTACAGCTACGTGTAGTGTATGTGTACGTTTCATACAGATTTTCGTCAGTTTATTGTGTACAATATTGAGCTTACAATTATTGTCTCTGGGATAGTAGTAATATCAGTCTATGCACATACATGTAGTTGGTTCATACATAATTTTAATACCCAGCACTCACCCCCTTCTTCGCCCTCACAAACCCACGCACGCACACTCACTTACACACACGCACGCACGCACGCACACACACACACACACACACACTCTCTCTCTCTCTCTCTCTCTCTCTCTCTCTCTCTCTCTCTCTCTCGCTCTCTCGACAGGTGATGAGATCACTGAGATCACAGTGATTGACGATGGCTGGATGGAGGGGCGTGTCAAACGCACCGGTCAATATGGAATGCTGCCCTCCAACTATGTTGAGAAACGGTGAAAACTTGAACATTGAACATCTAATGATTTTGATCTACTGTACAGTGGATAAATATAACCCTAGTGATAATCATAGCTATAATAGACAGTTGTCTACTGGTAGCTCAACTTACCAGATGTGTAGTTTTTGGATTGATTGTAATTGCACTGTTAGTCGAATTTTTTGTACCCTGTGACCGTTTAATTACTGGTTCGATTCTTTCTAATTTTTGTCAATTGATGTGACTATTACAGTACATGCATGCACATAGTTGGTTATAAAAATTAAATATAGTTAATTGCATGCATGAAGCAGATAGAATTAATGGCCTCATCATAATTATGTACATACATATGCCAATGACAGTTAATTGATATCGCTCTTTTGATTCTACGTATATATACATGCATGCATAATTGGTGGCCGGGTCATTACCGGGTTTAATTTGTGTCCATTAATGATCGAACAATTATAATAAAGTATATAATATTATACAATGATTGTTGTTGTATTCACAATATCGCGTAAACGCATAACAATTATTATTATTGTGAATCACTAGCTGAATGGTTGATAAACATCTGATTCTGTAAAAACACAGTGTAATTATAGATACATGTATAATTATCATTATACATGTACATAATTATAGTGATGATAATAATATATGTGCAGAACACAATACAACAAGTGCATGTCAACATAATAAAAACTTCAGTTCTAAAAACTTCAGTTCACATGTAATTCTGATTTATCGGGGGAGTTCGAATGACCACCCTTGCGTCTAGTAAAATTTAACTTGGCTCCTAACAGTTTAGAAGTCTCTTTAAGTATAGTTCTTGTCACTCTCTGCGATAAGATGGTGGATGTGACAACAAAGAAGACGCAGTTATAGCCCAGCACAAGCCAGACATTACCCAGCCACTCGAAGCTCCCAAACAGTCCCAGGAGGTTGAATCTTGTGATACCGAGGGTCTTCGAGAGAAGGGGAAGTGCTGAGCTCAGCATTAGTAGCAGGGCACAGTTGGCTATCACCTGTGTGTATGTGTGTGTCAAAAGTGAGTTGTGAAAATAGCACCAGTTAAAATGAATACGTTATGTAAGCTTTATGATCTGAAACTGTAACGTCACTTACAGTATACACACACACACATATGCACTTTACAAAAACAATCTAATGAATTCACAGCTGCAAGCAAATGCACACTGACAATGCCTTGAAGTAACAAAAAATATATATAGGACTGAGACTACTATTTTACGTTTTTATAGCACCATCCAATCTGTACACCCTGAGTGCAAATAGAACTTACAACACTTCATGCTAATGTATCAGGGTTTCATCTAGGATTTGTAGCTTGGGGGAGGGGGGGAGGAATATGGTGCGTGGGATAGCACTGGGCCATGCTCATTTCTGAAAATTGATTGCTTACATGGAGTTAGGCAAAATGAAAATACTTAATGTATGTAAACAGTTTCAAGTTAATGGTGTCATTATGTAATTATTGTGATTAAAATTGGGGGGGAAAAAACGGAGCATTTTGGGAGGGAAGCTCCCCCACTAGATAAAACCCTGTGAATATATTATGTATACACTGTTCATGCAAAAATATAAGGTATCCCCAACCCACAAAGCATACATAGTCTGCACAACCTTAGTCATTGGTGTGTCGTGGATCTTTGGAAGCAGATTGTTGAGCCGAGGGGTGCTGTACACGCCCACCACACTGGCACACATGAGGTATACAATGAGGACCACCTCCACGCACGCCCCCACGGCACCCAGTTGAGATGTGCTCTGATAGCCGAGGAGATACTCCTGTGGATAGGATGTGTTATTTAGCACAATTGTTAGCAGCCACAGGTATTCTGTAACCTAATACATGTAGTTTGTGAATCAGTATAATAATTCAAGGGTACTTGACTACCGCATTTCCAAAATAATAGTCATACGTACGTGTTCTAGTAATAACAATATGATGATAGATCACATGTAGCTATACATACACTACCGTAGAAGGGTATACACGTATGTACATCATTTGAAGAGTTGCGAGACTATATCGTAGGTGAGATGAGTGAAGGACGGGACTTTAGGGTGTCACACTACTACATGAACTTCACTGTTTAGAGAATATCGTATGTCGGGTTTCGAAAGCGAATAACACTGTACAAGCCTGAATCCATTGCGAATAGCATGGGAAATTACATGCATTACTCACTCTACTTATACGTGTCTTTCAATTTCAAAACTCGCAATTCCAAATTGAAAGACTGTCGCATTTAAAACCCAATCCAATACATTACACCTCGATCATCCGGCCCTCCATTATCCGTAACCTCAATTATCCGGCTTAGACTTTTCTCTAAAAATGGGCGTGTCCCTTGATGCGCATGTGAAATTAACAGCTGTTACCATGGACACAGGCATGTATATATTATACGCATGCGCAGGCGCCCACGTGCACTAAATCTCAAATAAGTAAGTAGATCAAGGCGTAGTTTATCTATTCGATTATGCATATTCAGTTATGATCCCAGCCTGCCTCTGGAACCAAGGTGTCTGGATATCAAGGTTCTACTGTATACGGTAAGTAAAATTACTAGGCCTTTAGGACACACACTCTTCACACTCCCCTCACACCGTCACACTTATCCCACGCACACTCACCACGGAGTTATGCACAGAGGTGGGGTCGAGGAGCAGAGACAGTGTGTTGGCCAGTACCAGTAGCAGAGCTAACAGAGAGAGTCCCAACATCCCCAGGAAACACAGGGGGTAGACGAGGTTCCTCTCCCACGGTGATGAGCGAAGTCTGCGCTCTGTAGAATATATAACAATGGTTTTGTATTACTACTGTTGTATCTGTAACACCACATGCTTGCATTTAGTACATGAAGCTACATGTACACGTATAATTATAAAAACTGGCATTTAGCCAAATGTACAATAATCTGGCAGGTAAGTATGTACATTTTTACAGAACATGCGTGTGCATTTATCACAAGTATTAGGCGAAAGTATTAGGCAAAATATACTGTAGTGTCATTAATACCAGACCAATCAGATTGCAGGAGGCATGCACTCACCCAAGCTCCTCCGCTCAGCTTGTAGCTTGTTAAGAGAATCTTCAACGGTAGCAGGTTGCTTAGCAACCATCCCATTGACTATCCTGTGTCTACGTTGTAGAGCAGCCTCCTCAAACTTCAACTCGTCTATTCTTTCCTCCACATGGCCATGAAGCTGAAACAAGCAACACATAAACATACAATTGATGTAGATGTAACATTAGAATATGTTATTTCTAGCTGTTCTTTAATCAGTCAATTAATTCATGTAATTAAGGGTAAGGCTGATTCTGTGATTTTTACCCTGAAACGTACAGGCATGACAAAGACAATTAACAGACAGAAAATTGACTAGCACTAAAATTAATGGATAATGTACAAACAATTACTGTACACAGCTAAAGTCTATTTGCATTGAGTTCGGCCCCGGAAGTTATACGTGGTCAATTATGGCTTCATTTATGCTTTATGTGGTGGACAAGTATGCCTGGGACTTGCACTGATAAGCTTTTACATTCTCACCTTTGACCTCAAAGGAATTCTATAAAGGTTTATAATTATCTACATGGAAAATGCCAACTGGTTGGAACTCACCAGCTCTACATCTACAGCACACAGATAGAAGCGCTTTTTAACAAGGATATATGAATTTCAGTAAAGTATATGACAAAGTTATGACAACTTTATGAAGGTCAAACTCAACACAAATAGACTTAAGTATACATACATGTACTGTATAATTACTGACCATAGGTCTAGTGATGACCTCTCCGAGTAGAGTGAACAGTGCTGAGAATCCGAGGGGGGTAACCAGACAGGCCACGAGGACCCCCAGCATGGACACCAAGGAGTAGAGGAGGGGCAGTGCTGACCACCACCACTGGGGAGCCTGCAGGGAATGGGAGTGCAACACACACAGTGAGAAGACATACAGGGAGACAAAAAAGAACTTGAAAATTTTAAGCATTTACAGTGTGCGTGTACATTTCAACTCAAAGTTATTACTGTTATAATAGGGTAATTTTCGTCGGGTAAAAATGATTTTTGGGAGTAAATATTTTCATTGACTACACTGCATTGCATGTGTTTTGAAGGTCAGCTTGCCCACAACAATAATGAATGAAAATCACCCGCTGTATGGCACTAAATCAAATGCTATACATAGCACAAACACATCTTGGTTTTTGTTTACAAAATTATGAGCTGCAGAGAATTGTTTTGTCGTGCCTACTAGTTTGGAGACACAACTTGTTACACCCCCACATCCACACCCCACATCTACATGTGCACCCACACCCACACACACCACACTCTTACAGTCACACACCTTCACATCCACACTCTTACAGTCACACACCCTCACATCCACACTCTTACACCCACACACCCTCACATCCACACTCTTACAGCCACACACCCTCACATCCACACTCTTACAGCCACACACCCTCACACACCACACTCTTACAGCCACACACCCTCACACACCACACTCTTACAGCCACACATCCTCACACACCACACTCTTACAGCCACACACCCACACACACCACACTCTTACAGTCACACACCCTCACACACCACACTCTTACAGCCACACACCCTCACACACCACACTCTTACAGCCACACACCCTCACACACCTCACTCTTACAGCCACACACCCTCACACACCACACTCTTACAGTCACACACCCTCACACACCTCACTCTCTTCTCCCGAGAGGAAGGATGAGAGGAGCCCAGCCAAGAGAGCAGCCATTACTCCCAGCAGACAGAGCAGTAGAGCAGTCTCGGTGATCCGTGACATTACACCCTATACAGAAGGGAATATTGAGTAACAATAAACACGGACATTCACAGACCGTGTGTGACCCACAGATTCAGAAAACAACAATGAAAGCACTGCGGGTGCTGATGCCTCGGTGGAGGTGTCAAAGTTAGATTTATATAGCAATAGCTTTATACACATCATAGTTATCATGATGAACATTTTTATAAATTTGCTGCATGCAGAATCACAGACAAACTCAACAAGTGGGTAATGATCGACCATGATTGTTGTTAAAAACGATCGATGCCAACAGTCCAATGAATGGCTGCATCAGCAGAGCCTTGCAGCTCTCTTCTCACCCTTGTTCTAGTGCAGAGCTAACTACTAAGTAGAGTAGCAACACTCGGTGGACAAGTTTTGTTACGCACTCTTCAGAAAAGGCTGCAATGGCATTCCAAGTAAGCAAAACAGGCATAATTCGAGAATGAAGCATTATTTTGCAAATCTACAAATTAAAATCCAAGAAAACGTTACTTTCTAGAAGCCTATTACTTGCAGTTCTCATTGATCCTTGAGCAGCTGTAGCAGTCCACACACACACACTTGCAGTTCTCATTGATCCTTGAGCAGCTGTAGCAGTCCACACACACACACACACACACACACACACACACACACACACACACACACACACACACACACACACACACACACACACACACACACACACACACACACACACACACACACACACACACACACACACACACACACACACACAATACCTCGCTTGTGCATGCGCACCGAGGCATAATAATGGGTAGACATACTAATAGTATGGCGTTTCTAAATGTAGTGTGCAGGACACACACACACACACTCACAATGGATACAATGTACATGCTTGTACTCTAAGTCAACAAACATTCAAAGTTTAGTACATGTGTGGGGCGTACTATAAGTAAAACACACAATCTGGTTCCAGTGGATAGGTTTAGGCCTAACACAAACACACATGTTCAGTACGTGTACAATCTCAAGCACACAATGCAGTATCGATTAGATAAATTAAATCCCCATTTTGAAACAACTCCACGCTAGCAATACACTTCTACAAAACACGAGGGCCTCCATAAGTAAACATGTAGAATTAGCTACATGCATGCATACATGTAGCTAGCACTCAACAAACAGTGATACGTATATCAGAATAACTTGCAGTGTACATGAACCTTTTTTGATCCAGCCAGGCCTTCAGATTCCGTGAAGAAATAGGCAAATGGTAATAGCAGGAACAGACTGACATTGGAACCAAGGAACACCATATTCCACAGACCTGCGATGACAGAAATATTAATCAAACGTCCCATAATCACAATCAAATCATTGAACATCGACATGCACAGTAACAGCACTGGTGACACTTTGAAATAGCCACAGATTAGTATTTTTTTAGCCGCTCTATTTTCTCCAAAAGACATCTCTACGGCGTTTTAAAGAGAAACTTAATCTTGTAAATCTAGGTTGAAAACTGGGCCGTAATGAAGCTTAACATAACCAGTCCTACTGTACCTTAATTAACAGAACTCCTGCTCTACTGTACATGTGTACCTCTGATCAGTGATGTATTGAGCCATTGCACGTAGTAACTATGGGGGTAGTGCACGAGGACCTCGTTGCCGACAATGGACATGGGGAGGAGGAGGGCAGAGCCAAGGCTTACACACAGTGAGAACGAGCACAACCACGTCCTGGAGGGAATATCAGATGTGTGTTGTGTGGGTCAATTGCTAACAAACACAGGTATAAAAGGCAGGTAATAGGAAGCAGCAATGCATACATGTCAATCAACTCACGTTATCCTATACACGGTTGCATCCTCTTCACCTGCATAGGATTACCATACAAATGAGTTTACAAATGAAAGGAGCTAGAAAAACATAATCAGTCCTATATATTAAGTACTAGTGCTAAGACCATGCAATTCAGTCAATGCATTCAAGGCAAGAATGGTAATAATTGTGTGTACCTGAGTAGCAGTCCTCGCGTGATTTATGCCTTTTATACCTGGATACCAGCCCATACGAGAATAAGTAGAGCAGTAATAAAACCAGTAGTGATATCTGTGGAGAGAGGATTTAAGACTAAATTCTAGTAATAGATAGTGGCTATGATATCGATACTAGTGAGACTAGCACACACTATATTTAATACATTGTACATTATACAGTGATAAAACAAGCTGCTGCTATTAAGGCTTACTATAGTTTCTCTGACATGACTATAGAACTCTCTCTGTCTTTGTTGGTCCTCTAGGTCCATTATATGATAAGTTCTCCCCAACAACCAGCTCACAGTGCTAGTGCTAGTGATGATTGTATATATGGCTTGGGTAGTGATCGTTGAGGTAGGCCATGTCGATGGGGGAGGGGCTTGTTAGTGTTCTGTTGTAAGGCTTGACTCTCCTGTACTGAAGTAGTTTGATTACAATTGTGAACAATTCCTCTGACTTGACTGTGCCCTAAACTGTTGCTCTCTGGGAACATGAGACTGCTAGTCCTTGCTGTGGTTTGTGCTTCCCTCTTCCTGCTGAAGGGTGTTGAAGGAAAAGGGAAAAAGGCTCGAGATTACACTGCATATTGTGGAGGTATGACATACTTTGCGTACCCATTTGCATATCTAATATATATTTATTTCAGCATGTAAGGCCGTCATCGATGAGCTGCAATATTCAATTAACAAGGAAGACCCTCACAAAAAATTAGAGGTAGGAATTTATACGGAACGTATCTTGTGAATCAAGTGCATGATACGGCACCGGATAGGAACGCCCTAAACTATGCCTTGAATAACTCTAGCCCATTCTTTACCACGCCTACTATAATTTATGTCCGGTGCCGTATATGCTTATAGCTAGCGAAGATAAATATTGGCTAGAAATCAGCAATAATTTTCAATAATTATTGCAGACTGGTAATTTCCGTGTTGGTTCTGATGGGAAGCAATCAGGTGTCAAATCAAAGAGGTATGATGATATGACGTAACATCGAACAAGTATAGAAGAGTGGAAGAGTAGAAATACAAATAACTAGCTCTAGCTACACATATCTGCTAACTGCTAGTATGTACTGCTGAGCCTATTGTCAAACACAGGTTTGCAGGGAGTGAAGCCCACCTGGCAGAGCTGATGGACAATGTGTGTGGACTAATGCAAAACTACGGGACCACCACAGACCCTAAGACCGGAGAGAGAGGTTTTATGAGGATCAACTCTCGGGCTGGGGAGAGTATTACCATTTCCAATGTTAACTTTAGCTCAGGGGGAACTGAAGAGTTAAAGTCAGCGGTGAGTTCTCTGAAATTGAAGACTAACCTACGTTGTCTAAATTGTGTTGCTTTAGATGTTAAACATGAAAACCACAAATGATTGTCTTGCTTTTATGGATTTACTAACCCAACTACATGTATTCCCAAGGGGAATTTGTGGTTTGCACGATAGTCATGCATTGTCAGTGGTGTGTTACAGTGCCCGGAATTTGGGTATATTTTCTAACTGTGATTGCCTGCTCCAGTGTGATTACGTCATCTCTGAATATGAAGATGACATTGTAATGCTGTTTCAAGATGGACTCTCTCAAAAGGAACTAGAAAGAGAGCTTTGCTTCGATATCACAGGTAGACTATGTGCAAAAGCAGTTAGTGTTCCAATGATTATCTCTGTCGTTTCTCAGGTTATTGCAAATCAACTCCTTCACGTTCAGAACTATAAAGAACAAACTAGCTAGTCTAGTGGTTCCATATTCTACTTTGTTTGAGTCTGCCATTTGCACTTTAGTTTATACTATTATTTCTGGACTTCTGGCTGGGTATATAGTACATACACCATTATTACTTAACGATCTTTTACAGTACCTGAATAATGAAAGCACCGCGAGTGCTGATGCCTCGGTGGAGGTGCCAAAGCTACATAACATAAAACTACTAATAGCTAGCTTTTATACACACATTGATTATTATTATCATGATGAACATCTTTTATTTCAATCAACCGAATAGTGGGTAATGATCAACCATGATTGTTGTTAAAAACGATCGATGCCAAAAGTTCAAGTCTAAAATTAATGGCTGCAAGTCAGCAGAGCCTTGCAGCTCTCTGCTCACTCTTGCAGCTACCATGTACCAATAGCTAGCGTTCTAGTGCAGAGCTAACTACTAAGTAGAGTAGTAACACTCGGTGAACAAGTTTTGCTACGGACTCTTCTGAAAAGGCTGCAATGGCATTCCAAGTAAGCAAAACTAGGCATAACTCGAGATAGCCTCGATTCCAGGCCGCCTGAACAAGGCGTTCAAGCGGCCTGGAATCGAGGCTAAACTCGAGAACAAAGCATTATTTTGCAAATCCACGAATTAAAATCCAAGTAAACATGACTAGAAGCCTATAGAAACTCTTACTTGCACTTGATTCATCCTTGAGCAGCTGTAGCGGTCTACACACACACACGTACACAAACACACTATACTAGTATACCTTTTTTTTTTTTTTTTTTTTTTTTTTTAGCCTTTATGGCGAAACGAGTAGTTAATTAAGGTAAGTACAAACGGGTAGACAGATATAAATCGAAATCTAAGTAAGGTAAAGATATGAAGAACAAACATATAGTAAGTTTAGGTATGCCCATCAAGCACAGGTGATAGAGTTGGTGACCTGTGAATGAGCATGGAAGCATTCGCCAAAGGGCTATGCTGACTCTCCCAAAGAGGTGTTTAACTCGCTTGCGCATGCGCACCGAGGCATAAAAATGGCACCATGTGACATTTGGCCACGTAAGGCAGTGTCACGTTCGTTGTAGAAATAAATAAAGGCTTAAATTTATACGTACATGTACATACAATCATTGTTTGATTCTAAAGTTGTAACAGTTCTCTCCATAATGCCCAAGTTAACTGTCGTTGGGAGTGACTCAAAGAAGATTCAAATCTCTTTTCTGTACAGCATATCCAGTGCTATCAATGTTCTTAGTGATGATACAATATCTCTCTTTGTGGAAGGAAGTACTGAAGCTTTAGCAAGTGTTATTATGGGCGATCCAAGTGGACATTGGTTTGAAGGAAACTCATTCAAAGTGGGACAAGTCACACTTGATATTTCAGCAGTAACTGTCTACCTAGGCAAGCGATATAATCTCTGCTATGTGAGTCAAGACACTATCCAATCAAGTCTTGCACTCACTTGGAAACCAGAAGACGGTGCTTTTACAGAATATCGCGAGCAAAACAATGAACAAGAAACAGCTACATCTCCAGCAATGCAAGACTACACTTTCGTATCCGGAAACATATATAGTGATACCAGCAGCGGCTTTGAGTGTCCCCGAATGTCATCTCAAACAAGCTCCAGCTTTGTTGTAGTTGACGAGATCGACAGTAAACCGCAGGAGCCTGAAGAATTGATTTTAGTTGAGAATGGTACAGATGATTTCCATAGCCAGCCTGATGATTTTGAGGGATTTCCTGATCCAGTGAACAGCCCATCAAATCCTGAAAATAATGAAAGGGAACCGTGGATACAATCGCCTGGGACACCAAGCGAAATTTTGTTCAAAACAGAAGATGTTGAGGAAAATACCGAAGTTCCATGTACTAGTGTGAACAAAACATCACCAAAAAGCGATCCTGCTGCTGATGTAAACTTGATGCAAAGTGATATCCCTC
This sequence comes from Halichondria panicea, assembly GCF_963675165.1. NCBI lineage: Eukaryota > Metazoa > Porifera > Demospongiae > Suberitida > Halichondriidae > Halichondria > Halichondria panicea. The sequence continues at coordinate 2,368,088 of NC_087387.1, forward strand.
TTGAGATGTCGGCAAGTGTAAATTGGGATGATAGACCTCAAGGAGAAGTTAAGTTGCTTAGGAGCAAAAACAGAGATCTTAATCAGAAGCTTAGCAAGCTTACAAAAATCATGGGAAATATGCAAAATGAACTGGTAGTGCTTCGAGAAAAGCCAGGTCATTCAGAAGAAACGATGGAGAAGATTCGCCATCTTGAAGCAGAACTCGAGCAATGCAAACAAAAATCTGATAGTCTAGAGATTGTAATTGCCAAATTAAAGGAAGAAAAGCATCTTTTGAAGAAAAAAAACGCTCAGTTAACGATTGAAAGAAACACTCAATTTGAGAGAAGTGCCACCCTTCTAGATGAGTTGCAAGACAAGGAAAAGGAGAACGAAGTACTTAAAAGTGAAAACATTGTACTCCAAGGTAAACTCAAGAGATTGGATGACAACGAAAGGAAGAAAAAACGACAACCAAGAAACCAAGAACATGACCCGAGACGAGCTAAAGTTGATCCCATAGAAATTCCAGTGAAATTCACCACACACAAGACACCTGTTGAGAATGGTCACAAGACAGAGCCCAGCAGACCATCTGATCTACCGTTGACAGGAGGAGCCAAACTCAAACCCGCACCACCACCACAGATTGTCCCTCAAGAACGAAGACGACCTCCAGAGGGTAGGAAGACACACCAGCCTCCTCTGGACAAGCAACCACTAAGACAACCGCTCAGGAAATCCTCACAGACAAAGCCAGACTCTCAAAAGAGAGGAGATCCTGCACATGCCTCAAAACTACTTCATAGTGATCAAAGAGCAAGTGACATGATCATTTCGGAGCAAAGGGTCAATGAATTAGCCAACTCCGTACGAGGGACTTCGTCTATAGTATGCCCTATTTGTCAAAAGTCTCTTCATGCTCGGGAGGGCGAGTTTAGTGCGCAACTACACGTTGAGCATTGTCTTCAAATCACCTATAATAACACTGAACATTGATTATAGCTGATTGTTTAACATTTGATGTACGTATTACTTTTGACTACATATTACGATTGCATGCATAACTACGTGCACCTATACTTGTATTGCACTACAGTATCTGCTTTTTATCTTTTTAATCCTGAATGCACATAATTATAATTATATAAATTATATAAAAAACAATAATTATGGACACACACAAATAGCACAGAGTACACCCTAAACATTCATTATTATTAATGGGTATATAATTATGCTAAGTTCCAGTTTGTCTCTTGTTTTTCTCTATGATAGTCTTGAGAGCCCTGTTAGGGAGTAGGAGAGTGTTGGTGAGTGGTAGGTTGGTGACCGGACTGGTTCTCCTCCCCTTACTGAACCAGGCTGTGATAGCAGTGCGTTCATAGCTGTAGCCATCTGTGATAAGAAGGCGTGTATACAATAAGCAAACATGACCTCATATCATTAACATGAGAGTGTAGCGTTAATTAAAGTGTTGGTAGTAATGTCAGCAAAAACGTTATTAATGGTAAGTTTTGGTATAGACGAAATTAGAGTTCTTACCTGCAGCTAACACAGGATCTCTCATTAGCTCGCACGTGATAGGACACTTTAGATCTTCAGTACCTGTGCATGGGTTAAATTATTCATAGATTTCGCATTGTTATTTCATTTGCTGAGAGTGCACATACCGCAGGCTATGAATACTATGAATTCTACATGAAGTATTATACTACTACGTGTAAACAACACTCAGCTTTATACCTGCACCATGCTTATCCGCAACAGCACTCACTTGCTGTATTGCCACAGCCAGCCTCTCAACTGCAATAAACACACACACACACACGCAACAGTTTGAACAAGTTCAAAACACCACCATAAAACACACACTTAATTTATACATAAAGAAATGATCCCCAGGTTATTCCCCTTTTGTCTTATCTTAAACCCATATTATGCACACATCATACCGTATAGACATGCACATGTTAGGCAATACAAGCCATGCTCACATCACATGTCATGCAAGCTTGTTTGTACATGTACCTGCTCTAAGGTCATCTGGATGAGACTGTTCCACAGTGCTCTGCCGCTTTGTGACAAATTCCAGCCAACCAATGACATCGCTCATAGACCATGACACATCCTGTGGGAAGCACCAGAGTACATGACCTCACCTTTAGTCACAAGCACTAAAGTGTCAATGATATAAAGTTCATTCACAATGCACAAAGTGATAAACACTGAAAACTGCTGACTGCATGGACTTGGCATCCTAGCTGTATATAAAGTAACACAGGGAAATTTAGTTACATGCACTCACAGACAACAAACTTTGCTGCTCCATACCGGCTAATGCGTTACTGTTAGATGAGCTGGCAACAACTGTAGAGGGAAATATGTACAAGTGTAGACAAGCTGTATACAACACCCAATTCCTCATTATAATTATTATAGTAATGAAGTAATGAGGAAACATCCTTTAAAAAATGTATTGTAACAAAGTGCAGGGTTTTATCTAGGGGAACAGTAGGGTGATTATTCTCCTAACTTTCCTCCATTTATCTATTTATGACATCATTAACCTCTAACGGTGAAACTGTATACATACATACACATTTCAATTATTGTGACTAGTCTACTACGTGATTTCATAGCCACACATACCCCTGAAGAGACAGGGGGTGTGGTCAACAAAATGGGCGCATGACCCAAGCATTTCAGCACGTCGCAATCTTCCCCTAATTTATTTATAAAACCCTGACATGCATTTACTATTAGCAACGATGCATGTTTCTGCATGAACAACATTTGCAATGTTAAACTTTACGATTTCCCAATACTGAATGTTTTTATTGCTTGCTGCTTCTCTTTATCAATACAGTGTTAACACTATCTCTACACATACACATAATGATATCACATGCCGCCAAGGATACGTGAGTGGGTGGACCAGCATATTAATTGTGAACATATCGCTATGAACTTTCTCATTGCCAACTAACTACACAGCATTGCTACCATTGAAGGTATGCACGCGTTAAAACCTGGCTGCTCTAAGTATAGGCCTGCCAATAATCAATAATAAAACCAGTAGCAATTGAGAATTAGCCATAATTATAACATGAATCACTGAATGAAAGCCAAGCACAGACTTATAGACCCATGACTATGACTACTGCACACACACACACACACACACACACACACACACACACACACACACACACACACACACACACACACACACACACACACACACACACACACACACACACACACACACACACACACACACACACACACACACACACACACACACACACACACACACACACACACACACACACACACACACACACACACACACACACACACACACACACACACACACACACACACACACACACACACACACACACACACACACACACACACACACACACACACACACACACACACACACACACACACACACACCCTCATCATCACACTCCTCCATTCCACTGCTCTTCATCCTCCACAGAGAGATAGTCTTATCGTTGGATGCGGACACAAGATGGTTACCATTAGGAGAGAAGCTGACGTGAATGACGTAGCGACTATGGGCCATCAATTTTTGAACTTTCTCTTTAGTGTCCTACAGTGACAGACAGCATTAGAATTAAATGTGCTTTTATTGCATACGACCTTACATGTACGTCAGCCCATGCAAGCTTACAGATATTCAACACAGGCAAAGGACATAGTTATTGAACGCATAGTTATACTAACAGCACATCATGCAAGTACGATATGTGGATGATGTGACTATAACAATGTACTACGATACTGCTGACACAATGGACAATTGAGACTCTTACCAGATTCCAGAGAAGAACAGACTTATCGGCTGATCTGAAGAGGGAAGGACATTTGAATTGGAACTAGTACGCACACAACAGCACCCACTACCATACAAACCCTGCGCAATAAACATTCTCCCTCAGTCACCCCCCCCCCGTAACAACGTGCCCAAGCAACAGTAGGTACATGCAACTGTCAAATACACAAACCTATCCCTAATCTGGTCTTACATGTATGTGCTAAAATCTAGTATTGAAGACAAATAGCATCATGTCATGGGATGGCCACACTTTAACTACACATCATTGGAACAGAATACAGTACAGTGCTCACCCTGATGCCAATAGTCTACGAGTGGGGTGATAGGAGCAGCTGTACACTGCGGCACTGTGACCCTCCAACGAGCCGTCCAGAGATAAGCTGACACTCTCTGCTGGCAAGAAAGAATACAATGACTCAAGTGGGTGGTCCTAAACGCACATACATAGTGTATACATACACTACTATAACTCGTACATCCATGCACATAACTTATAGAACAATGTTAAAAGCACCAAATAAAATAATGATGACATAAATTTTACAAAGATGATTGGTTTTCACTCACTGCTATTGGGCACATTTCCATTGCATTTAACCGTCCATAGCTTAACAACAGAATCATTCCCTGCAGACGCTATCTTGAACTGCTGAAACGCTCCACCCACTGCCCCACCCCCTTCGGCCGTCAAGAGGGAGGTGGGATCCAGGGCTAGTGCTGTCACACCCATATTGTGAATGCCCATTTGACGCTTCAGTAGTTCGGTGCTGTAGACGTTGAAGAGCATGAGTTCCCCTGAGCTGGAGCCAGTTACCAATAGCCATCCAGCAGGTGCAAACAGACAGCAGTTGACTCTAGAGGGGGAGAGGGAGGGTTATTACAATAGAGCATGTACAATGAATATATAGCGGAAAAACACAATTATACAGTGGAACTGAGACTAGTAAAAAATATGAATCTCATGCATAAGGGAACATTTTCTAACACTCCGCAGGAAAAAGCATGAATAAAGAATAAACGCTGATAAAGTAAATTAAAAGCAAAAGTTTAGTTAGAATACACACTATATGATAGTACTGCAATCTACAATCACTTGCACCAGAACAGACTAATATAAGCAATGGGGAAACCACATCTATAATCTTGCACTAGAACAGGCCATTGCAACGGAGAAAACACACAATCTACAATCTTTTGCACTATAGAACAGGCAGATCAAAAAGCACCAAATCTACAATCACATGTACAAACAGGCCAGAAAGCACTCAAAACATTCAACTGTAGTGCACAATGACAAGTAGTAGTTCTACTAAGCAGCTTAAGGCCAACTTGTACGTGTGCATGTACCTCTCTGAGTTCCTTGTGAGTGTTGATAGTTGCTTGAGAGATCCCACCTCAAACACACATACGTTGGTGTCATCAGAAGCTGTTGCTAGGAGGTTTCCATCAGGAGAAAAGGTACACCATCTCGCAGAATCATTGTGAGGGGTGAACGTCCCTGGGGGGTGTGCGTGGGTGTAAGAGAGCGTGTATGAGTTTGTGTTTGTACGAGGTATAGTTAAACAGTATGTGACCACACATACTGTGAATTTAAACATCAGTCTTAGCGCTCTACCGTATGTTATAAACAATAGGCACATCTGTTGGCAACAGAAATACAATTTCCACACTAGCCTCCTTCACAAGGCCCCTTCAGTGCGGCCTGGAATCGAGGCTATTTCCACACAAGATAACTAACTGAAGTCCTCCCTCCCCCACACCTCCATGTAATCCCACCCACACACTATTCTCACCGACCACAGTCCACGAAGCAGTAGACCACAACTTTACAATTCCTTCGTCACCAGACGAAGCTGTCGCTAGTAAATCGCCTGAGGGATTGTATGCACAAGCATTCACATAATACTTTGACGCAGGCACTACGGAAAGTGTTTTTGGGGGCTCAGATGAAATATCCCATACTCTGAGTGTTCTGTCCCCACTACAAGAGGTTAGGGTGGACCATGTGATCGGTGACCAAGCGCAACAGTTAATGTCACTGGTGTGTCCCTCCAACTTGCACTGTAAAGTTGCTTGTGTCATAGTTGTGAGTAGATTACATGCAGCACAATGAGATCAGTCAAATTTGATTAGTACACGTTTACAGTTTAAATGCCACCAAGAGTTCATTCTTGATGCCTAATTATAACTGCATCATAGTATAGTACTGTTTGCTGTTAGGGCAGAGTTCTTGATAATTACGTATCAGATGACTAAATTGGAACTGTAAGCAAATTACGTCATTACAATTACTAAAAATAGTTACTATTTTAAACGTATCACTGACGTACTTCCAACTTGTGGTACATACTATATGTACTACATGTTACATGAGCCGTAAAGCCACAAGATACACTAACCCATTTCTACAATTCTCCGGTTAAAAGGACAGATCAACCGCTGATAAGCATTTGACCGTGTGAACATTTGTGTTTTAATATGGCTGAGAACAAGCAAACTGACTGTGTAAGTTTCAAAGAGGTGCTCAAGAGCTACCCCCCTGGAGAACCACTTGCTGTACAGTACGAACTTCAAGAAGAATACACGACTGCCTCGAGAGACTGGGTGGGCTTGTTTCAAGTTGGCTGGACCTCATCGCGCGACTACTACACATTTGAATGGGCACCGACACCTGAAACGAACAAAGGAACAGTGAAATTTGCCGGCCGAAGACTTCCCCCAGAAGATTCGCATTTTTATCAGTTTTGCTATGTGAGTTCGAACGGTCGTGTTCGAGGTGCTAGCCCACCTTTTCAATTCACCTCAGCATCGATTTGTAAGCACAACGTGGATGATCTAGAGCTGGTCGAGGTGAACGAAGATAGCTTGATGGTTCTGCAGGCCAGATCGAGCAATGAAACTGAAATACAACAACAGATGTCGTCAGTGATGGAGTCCATGGGCACGCTAGAGCTAGAGAAGAAGACCCTGAGTGAGCAGATGTTAACCATTCAAACTGAGAGTCAGCAGCAGAGTACAGTGTTGAGGGAGAAAGAGACCACCATTGCTGATCTGCAGAGGGAGCTCCAGGTATGCAGCATGTGTGTACATAGTTGATGTAATTACGTAGTTGATGTAATTACACAGCTCAGTGCCACTGCACTCTAGTCATATAGCAGCACATAAATTCCTTGTTTTTTGGATGCACATTATAGTTGTGGCCCCTGTAATTATGACACTCTTAAAATGGTGGCAGCTCTTTTACTGATGTTACAGTATTAGAACAATAATGTGATAACAACAGCATGTGACTTGGTTAGTGCAAATACCATAGACTTTTAAGTAATAGTTTCCAACTGTAGAGGTTGCCTAGTTGCAGTAATACGTACATGTCATAATTATGTCATAATTATGGTACCTTAAAATAGCAATTGTTAATTTTGTAGTGTATACAATTTTGTTGTGTATAACTTTCAAAATTGTATTGTGATTACATGGAAGTGTTGTTTTCGTTTTCTGCTGCATGTACATGTACTGTACTAGCCTCGATTCCAGGCCTCATTAAAATACGGCCTGGTATCTATTGCATGGGTGATAGTGCGCATGCGCTTCAAATTACCCAGAATGTGGGTAATCGTACTACGAACGTAAAACCTTTGAAAAGGGAATTCTGGAGAATAAACTAACGCATGCGCACTGTCACCATGCAATAGGTACCAGGCCGTATTTTCGTATTTTAATCGGCCTGGAATGAGGCTAGTGCTGCACTGACCTTTCTGTAATAGAGTGTCAAAAGTATTCACATCCAACACCTGTGATGCTCTGTCATAGTCAAATATACTCTGTCATGCTTCCACACCTGTGCTAGAATATTAATTTACAAATTTTTCCATAGGATAAAGATGAGGCTCAAAAGCGATTGATCCAGAAACTCGAAATACAACGCCAAGAAAACAACGAAGTATTAGCAGTTAAACACGATGAGGATGCACAGCTTGCCTTGCTGACCAGCCAACTGGCATCTAAAGAAGATGAGATCACTCAACAGAACTCCACGATTATGACGATTACTGCTGAGATACGAGAGCTTAAGAGCCAACTTCAGATTAAGGACAGTCAGGTCGAGGACCTCACTCAATTGGCTACTACTCGCGGTCAAGAGAAAGAACAACTTAGTGCTGAGGTGGAGAGGATCACAGAGGAGCTACTTGATATTAAGGGAAAGATGGCCGAGCTTCTTGAACAGTTGGATCAAAAGGTGATTGAAATTGAGCAGTTTAAGTTGAACCTGGAAGATTCTAAAGCTGATTTGGAACGAGCTGAGATGAAGAGTAATGAACTTCAGCAAGACTTGGACGTTGCACAACAGAACATCTCTGAGTTGATGGGACAGGAACATACTGGAGAGGCAGTAGTGTTTGAGCGACCAACCATCCTCCCTGAGCCACCCACAGCACCAGCTGCTGCCCCAGGCACTGTAGACTCCACTGTGTACGCATCTCTTCTTGAGGCCTTTGAAAACGTACAGAAATACTACGAGGATGTCAAGAAAGCTAACATTGAACTACAAATCAAGAATGATGAAATGACTGCACGCGTGGAAGAGTGTCGAATGCAATACGAAATTATCGCTGAAGAAAATACTGAATTCAAGAAGAAAAGTAAGACAAGCAGTGCTCAGATCAAAGAGCTGGAAGAGCAGCTTGAAGACATCTCCCAGGGCTGTGGCGCTGCAGTCACTCAGCTATCCTCACGCAAAGTGGATATTCAAGCCAAAGATGATAAAATTTTTGATTTGGAGGAGACGCTTCGTCAAGCTCAGCAAGAGCTCGAAAGTTTCCAAGACCGATACGACCGCGAGATGCAGCGAAGGACCGAGGCGTGTGATATCCAAAAGGCTGCCCTTGATGATAAAATAAAGGAGCTGCAAACCACACAAGGGGAAGTTCAAAAGCTTCAACTGGCCAATGCTCAACTGAACCAACAACTAGAGGGGCTCAAAACCACAGCCAAGCATGCTGATCGCACTTGCCCCGTGTGCAACACCAAGTTTCCTGCTCGAATGAGGCAGCAAGACTTTGAAAACCATGTTCAAGGACATTTCAGAAGCTAACTGACTTGCATATGCATGTACTTAAGCTGAGCAAAACTGTTCTGACTGATTTACATTTACCTATTAATTTTATCTGTATATGTGGAAGACTTAAATTATGTTATGTACTGCAACACAGTAGTGTTTTCCCCTATAATTTATGATTATTTCCATTTGGTCACAATATTAATATAAGCGTATGCACAAATTATAGTCAATTATTTGTCTTATAAAATTTATATTGTTCATGCTCCTCATATATATCGTGCATGTGATGTTATATCTCTGTTAATATTTACAAAACAAACCCCATATGCGTGCATGCACCCCACCCATCTATTAATTAACCCCATGCAGGATTTAACCATCAACATGTCATTATAAATACTTTTTGCAAAACAATTGATAAAATCCACATTGCACAAGACATAATTAATTATGTACTACGTACAATGAATACGACAAATGCGAGAGACAAAGTGTTTTGTCCAATTCCTACATTGTCAGCTCCTGCAGAAAAAACAATATACAAAGATTAAACTAAAGTACTAAAGTGCAAAACCCTCTGTAGTAATTTGTTAGCATGACTATAGGGTAATTTCCATGCGGTAAAAAATTCGTTCAACTTGAAAACGATGATTTTTGTGAGTGAAATTTTTGTTTGACTTCATTGCTTGCACTGCATAGCATGCGTTCCGGTAAGCCACGCCGGCTTGCCCACGAACAGAACGAATACTTACCCTACGAAAATTACACGCTGGGGGGCTAGAATCACAGCAGATCGATAAGCTCTAAGCGTTCATTACTGGAGCCCACGTTTTGAAATTTTGCAGCTATGCATGCACAAGTGCAATTGAAGTGCCTTAAAATACTTATAGCTAGGCTGGTCTTTCTATGACTAATGGCAAAATCCCCATATTATGACAAAACTTAATATAATTTCTTCGTTGAGGCTATCGACGCTGTAAACGCAGCATTTTGGCACCAGGTGAGCAGACTCAACGTACACAGACACAACATACGGCCACCTACGTGACCCAGGCTAACCAGTTATAATGAATGTGCAACTCAATTATAGCTACAGTAAATAGAGGGTTATCTCATTCATGATTAGAAGACATACACATGTAGGGTTAACAATGGAAAGGACTTATATGGGCCAATTTTCTCTATAAAAAACTTGCAACAAAAGGACAACCACAAAAAATTGCATGATACATACAGTATACTCACCATGATAGCGTTAACAATGTCATTGTTATTTTTCTTAAGTGCCTTAATGGCCTTGTTTCTGCTAACGTTGGCCTGTTGAACCACCAACTCGATGTCCTTCTCCTCCACACCCGTCTCATCGACCTGGGTATGTGTGATAGGTGGAGGGTATATCAATAGCAGGCATGTACAGACTCACAGTTATGTTCACAGTATGTACATGTACATGCTTGACCTAGCAGTTGAATGTACATTCCCCATACAGTGCATACACAAGTGAAAATAACCCGCACTGGAAGCTAGTGCTGCATGTCCCTATAACCTTCCTATACAAATGTAGGTACTTCCATGGCTAGGTTCCAAAAATATATCCAGTGGCTTTTAGGCTACGTACTATATTATGTATGTAACGACGCAAATGATACAGAGGATTTCAGGTTGGTTGGCAGAAGCTGAAAGTTGAAGTGCACTCAACCATGAACACACTATATGATTCTTTCAATTAGTGACCATGGTTGCACTTCAACTTTTGCCAACCAACCTGTACAGACACATTTATGAATAGTACAACTATACATACAATAACATCACAACCCAGTCTACAGTACCGTACACACTGTTAGAACAGTATAACCACGCCCACTTCAAACAACACTCACCTCATCGTCACTGTCACCAGCCTCCTCTTGTTCCACTGCCTTAATGGCCGCAGGAGCTGCCTCGGGGGCTTTAAATTTCTCAGCAGCCTGGATCTGAGCCTGAGAGCTTAAGTCTTCAATCTTTGCCTCACCAAATACTATGTACATATCCGATGCAGGGCTCTTGTAGACGTCCGGTTTACCGATGACAAAAAGGATGTTCTTAGATTTTCTAATCGTTACTCTCTGAATGCCTACGGGTGGGAATTGAGTGTGGCAGTCAAAACAGCATTGAAATTGCTCCATATACTGTGATAGTTTATGACGTACATGTATATTATGTGATGGACAAAGCCAATATTAGGTTTACCGTACAGTTTTGGGTACTCTTATTTACTCTTGGTATTACATAATACAACACGTACTGTAGTGCGTACATGACCACATGGCTTGCAGTTTTGAAGCCAACAGACGTCACCAACCACCCCTCTCCCTTTCAAGCAAATGATGCACTCACCAGTAACTTCTTTCAAGTTCAGTCTCATCATGGCTTTTCTTGCCTTTTTCTCATTCTTGCTCTGTCTACCTTTAGCGTCCTGGGAGTCCTGCGTCTCTCCACCCAAATCCTGAGCAAGCTTTCCTGCCTCTGCCACCATCTGCTTCATCGAGGGTGAGTCATCGTCACTGGCACTGGCACTCTCACTCTCGCTGACAGACTCAGCTGTGTGTGTGTGTGTGTGTGTTAGTTGGGCCACGCCTAACTATGGTGTGTAGACTGAGCGTTACAATCAATAAATTAATTAAGGGAGTGTACGCAATGAGGGCATGCATGCACATGTTGAACTAATGCCTCACCCCCTAGGTACGTGTGGATTAGACCAACCACATGATTTAATCCCCTTACCTTTGGCATATTATTTGTTTTAATCCCCCCCCCCCCCCCCCCCATACAACATGGAGGTTATGCAGGGATTAGACCTGTATCCAACTCTAAGTCCCTTAGGTAGGAAAGTATAATTTCCAGTCTCAGTAAGGGGGGGGGGGGGGGGGGGGGGGGGCATTAGTTTGACTAGAGCATTATCAGTAATTTACCATCTTCCACATCTTCGATAGGATCCTCTGTACTTCTGTGCGGCCTGGGAAGCAAACGGCAAATAAATTACATATCTGTCTGCCAAAAACTTTAGATTTTACACAATCACTGATGCTATTGTACCATAATTTAGAAATGCATGGTGTGTTAATTCTCTTCAAGGGAAAAATACCAAATTGCTCTCATAATTAAAAGGATCACACCACCTATTTCACACACCTGTTAAAGCCTTCATCAACTAACGATTACCCACTTACATGATGGATTCTTTACACTGCTGTACAGACGTCCACGTGAAGGTAGTCACTTCTTGTTGTTGTTTAGTACCTTGGATCACATGCGCTATAATCAATTGAGAAATCAAAACAAAATAATACGCCCATTTCCAAAAGATCAGGAGATCCAGTAGCTTTTTGTAGACTGCTTTCTCTCTGCTGCGCTGCCTAGTAGCTTATACCTATTCGCCATTTCTAGCTCACCTGCAAGAGAAGATGGATTCCACATCTGCAAGACGTTTGACAGTGCTCAAAGGACACTTGGAATGCAAGGGTGTGTCTCCTGCAGCCTGCAACTCCATGCAGTCTAGTGCTCCAATGTCAAGCAGTAAAAATGAAGTACAGAAAGCATTTCCAAGAGAGAGGTGTGCTGTAAACTAGTTTGTACTGGTAACATGGTGCTAGCTTGCTGAGATCAGCCATTTTCATGTTGGTGACCTTTCCTTTGAGGGAGGGGGTGTTGAGTTGACCTTAGTCCAACAATCTAATGGTAGATATTGGTACAAGTCTAGCTGAGGTGGTCTGTCTGAAATGTCTTCTACATCATGTACGTACAATCATACCGGTATAGTTATGTAAGTACGTACAAGTATGTGTGTTACCGTACAAGCTCCTGTAGTGGGGAAATCCCTAGCTGAGGTCTGGCTTGTACTTTGGTTTGTACTCAGTACAACCTCTATTGCCTAGTAAGCTTTTGGTAGACTCTTCTGTCAAATAATTGTTGTTTTACAGACAAGATGTGGTCAAATGGAATGGGTGGGGCTACAAAGACTCGGGCTTCACCATAAACGACAAGGGGAATGCTCAATTCTTAGGGAAGAGGTGAGATCTTTTTTACACAGTTCTACTATATTATGTTACTGGCAAGCAGAGTCTTTTATGGAAAGGCGTTCATACATGTATAATTTTATGCCAAAATTTATCATAAAAAAAAGTGAACTCCTTCTAGATCTTATTGCACTTTAGTCGTCCACTGCTACCGTGCACATGTACTCTATATACACGGGTGCATGATCAATCTCCATGACACTATTACCTAGATATGCCATCGGTGGTCAGGAGCTCCCCTACTTTCGCAAGTGGATGGAGGATAACGTTAGCTTGGACATCAATCAGACTTCCTTCTCTCAGGTATACGAGTATTCTGATTGGTCTGACATGGCTCATAGCATTACGTATACGAGTATTTTGATTGGTCAGACATGGCTCATAGCATTACGTATACGAATATTCTGATTGGTCAGACATGGCTCATAGCATTACGTATACTTTACGAGTATTCTGATTGGTCAGACATGGCTCATAACATTACGTATACGAGTATTCTGATTGATCGGACATAGCTCATAACATTACGTATACGAGTATTCTGATTGGTCGGACATGCCTTGTATCAGAGCTGTACTTTATGTGCACATAATTAGTTCCATAGCTTACTTAGCATTGGTTGTGTGGATCTGACAACTTTCAGTGGTGGATTCACTGGTAGTTTAGCAAGGATCAGTTTACTGGAAATTCATTTTGCTTGTGGTTTTTAAACACCATACAATACTGTATTCCTAGCTTTGTAATTATATATACACACCGGACTCTCGTGTAGCCCCGCCCCCCTCCTGAGGCAATCCCGGCCCCCAACCTCCCTAGCCAGGCGTTCATTGATGAGATCACCCATCACTGCAAGACCTACACTGACACCCCTGACGACAGAGTCTTCAGATCACATGGTGACACAATGCACCTAACATTGTACTTTCTGATAAGCTAAACCGTGTAGCATTGTCTCAATAATTTTTTATTAGGAGTAGCTTTTGTTATCACCTGAGCTGGGAAATAGAATTGTACCACAAATTGATATAGTGCGCATGATATATACTGCAATAAAAATGTACCTGTAGTACTACGTACATATAATAACATATCGTAGGTACTGTAAAATGTGGCTTCCTGTGCCTCCTCTCCCAAGTTTTCTCAATTGGTGGTAAAATTCAGTTTCTTTTCATGATTGTGCGACACCCTCTTTTAGGTCACACTTGTCACGAGCTGTTTTCTCTGCGGACGGGAAAAGTTGGACGAATTCCTGACCTTGTTGTGTGGCCCCGTACCCATAACGACGTTGAAGTCATAGTACAAGCTGCCCTCAAGCACAACGTCTGCTTAATACCATTCGGAGGTGAGATCCACAGAGACGTTTTACAGACCTATGCATCGTTCATATTCCTACATGCAATAGAAAAAGCTGTATAGACATTATGCACGTACATGTATGTAACTGTGTCGCTGGGTATTTATTTATTCCCTATGCAGGGGGTACCAATGTATCCGGAGCACTGCAGTGCCCCCCTGAGGAGCAAAGACCCATAGTCTCCCTAGACATGACAGAGATGGACAAGATCCTCTGGATAGACGAAGAGAACCTCACTGTGTGTGTGGAGGCGGGCTGTGTGGGACAGGACCTCGAGAGAAGGGTGAGTGGATATGCCCTCGAGTAGTTTAAGCTAGTGTGAGCTGTGAGGGGCAGGACCTTGAGATAAGGATAATTTGTTATCACAAAATCTTCCCGATTGTTTACATTGTTCGAGTGGTTTGGATATTAATTGATAGCACAATAAGCCGTTAAGCTCATTAATTGATATATTCTCTGCACTACCTGTTCACTACAGCTGCGTGAGGTGGGATTCATGACGGGGCACGAGCCAGACTCGCTGGAGTTCAGCACTGTGGGAGGTTGGGTGGCCACTCGCTCCTCCGGCATGAAAAAGAACATCTACGGTAACATTGAGGACCTCCTTGTGAGGGTGAGGATGGTCACTCCTCGGGGGACACTGGAAAGGAATGTGCTGGTGAGCACGTCAGTGGTTTGTGTGTGTGCGGGTGGTTACATCTCAATATAGATATTATATATATATATATATATATATATATAGATATTATATATATATATATATTATATAGCCGTAGGATTTTGGCCAAAAAATGGTTGTTCTAAAACCTAATACAAAAACATCACGACAGAATGGCATTTCAGAATCGAAAAGATAGCGTATGTGGGGCACACAAAAATGCCATTAGCTTACTTTGTTTACAACTTATTTGTACATTATAATTATGCATTGTATAATATTTCCTTTTTGCAGGGTCCTCGCAATTCCATTGGCCCAGACGTCCAACACTTTATCCTGGGCTCTGAGGGTATACTTGGTGTCATCACGGAAGTAACGATGCGAATCCGTCCCCTCCCTGAGACACGGAAGTATGGCTCTGTCGTGTTCCCCTCGTTCCAACCAGGAGTCAACTTCATGAGGGAGGTCGCCAGACAGGTTTGTTATCATTGTGGAAATCCTTTTTACTTGTTTGTTCTGCCCTAGTACATATACTGCATGGCCAGGGGTTGCTGGTTCATCACTAGGCTTTGTACGGGTGGGGTATAAAAACCTTGTTGGTAACAAAGGCACACCCATTCCAGTAGGGAGCCGTGCCTCTGAGATGATTAGAGAACTATATTAATTTATCATGGCCAGTATGCACTCCTCTCCCCACGATGTAAATATGTACATTCAACATCTGCAAAGTGTACTTACATGTACACAACACTATTGTACTCATACGTACGTGTACATGTATGTATTGTGTGAATTAACCCTCCCTCCTATACCCATGCAGCGCTGTGCCCCAGCCTCTATTCGACTGATGGACAACTGGCAGTTCCAGATGGGCCAGGCCATGAAACCAGCTGTCTCTCTCTTCAAGTCTTTCACTGATGCTCTCAAGAAACTCTACATCACAAAAGTAAGCCCTCAATTCCTTCCACAATCCTCCTCCAACTGATATTAGATTGAGTGTGTTTAGCAGGAGATTATAAGTCATAGAATTATATGCTTGCATGGGGATACAAATGACGTAATGTTGCTAGACCATTGTTTTTGTGCAAAAACTATGAACTTTACTGAAACACACATCACAATCCACAGTTCAAAGGATTTGACCCCTATGAGATGGTAGCTTGCACTCTGCTATTTGAAGGTTCAGCTGAGGTAAGTAAGTACATAATTATAATTTGCTTCCATATTTGTTCATGCAATCAGTCACACTTTACAGTGACAAAGCGGCTGAAATCATAGTAAAGGGTTACTGCATATAGAGTCATTTTGTCTGAGGGAACCTTAAAGTGCATCCTTTTGAGCAGGTTTAGCTATTGGGGTATTGCACTATGACCTAGTGTTTAAACTGGACTGTACGGTTTCTCTGTAAGGGTCTATTTGTATGGTTTCTCTGTAAGGGTCTATTGTGCATTTGAGTTTGGGAATGGTTGAAGGGTATTCTATATGAACTGTGTAAAACATCATTACATAACGTACTGAATTATTGTAATCAATATTGCTACACGTACAGTTTGTATAATGGAAGTTTGCCTTTGCACACTACATGTAATTGTACTGTATTTACATGATAAAAAAAACTGCATTGCAGTCACTCAAATACAGTCACCTGTTTCTTTTTCTGACAAGGCAGTTGTATTGGATGTATTTTTATAGGAAGTTGCAGCAAACGAACAAAAGATTTACGAGATTGCTAAAAGATTTGGGTAAGCCATTACTGTACATGTACGTCAATATCTGGTTTACTGACCTTTGTTTTTACAGAGGGGTGCCGGCTGGAGAGGAGAACGGTCGCCGTGGTTATCTTTTCACATTTGTCGTCGCTTACATCCGGGTAAGATTTCACAGTCATAGTAGCTGTATGCGCACACTTCTGTGCAATGTGTGCCAGAAACTGTAAATTCTGGTGATTCTATACACATTAAAATGTGCCAATGTTCTCTCTGCTTCATTTATCTATGTACATAGGATTTCGGTTTTGACTACACCTATCTGGCCGAGTCCTTTGAGACGTCTGTTCCCTGGAGTCGTGTTTCTGAGCTCATACGTAACGTCAAGAGCTGTGTGAGGAAGGAGTGTTCTCAACAAGGGATCATGGTGCAAGATCAGCCCCTCATCTCTGCTAGGTACAGTAACACAGTCTACGCTTGTGGTCACACTCTAGTAAGACGCACTCTAGTTTGAGTACTGTAATACTAGAGTAAAGGACATGTACATAATGAAGTATCGCTTTTTACCTTAATCGGAAGACTAAACACTAGGAATTCACTTTAAATAACAGAGAGGTGGTCCATTTTTGGAAACTCCGTTTCACTTGTATATCTTGCTTTTAATATTTATGGTAGCGTTCTTTGAAAGTACCTACATGATATATACACCTCCTTCTATGTGTACCTCTGTACTTATCCCGGCCCTTCCCTCTTATGCTCACTCAGGGTAACCCAAACGTACGATGCTGGAGCATGTATCTACTTCTACTTGGTGTTCAACTATGCTGGTCACAATGATCCAATCAGAGCATTCGATGAGATTGAGGTACGTACAATGTGTATCACTGTGGAAACAAACTAGCTCATCATACATGTATATGCAAATAATGTTTGGTTCTTAGCATGAGATGGTGTACATGTACAATCATAAGCCAATTATCTTTGTGTGGTGTATGCAGCAGCCATCGCATAGAATACTCTGTGTCTTACAAATTACTGATTGAGAAGTTTGTCCCGTCATAACAGCTAGTACACTGTGTTTGTAGAATGCAGCAAGAGACGAGATTCTAGCGAGTGGAGGAAGTCTATCCCATCACCACGGAGGTATGTTACCTTGTATGCATGCAGCCAAGCTATTACAGGGCTTACCGTTGGTACTAGCTATACCTTTGTTAATAGTTCTGTGTTTCGGTTGATCAGGATTGAAAGTATAGATACCTCTTAAAAATTGCGAGTAGATTTATGCTATTGGGTGCACACTGCAAGCTTTGTCTACTAAATAAGTAATACATGTAGCTTACCGTCTTATCGTTTGCACTGTATGCATGAGTAAGCGTCTGGCACAATTGTAAACTAGTGTACAGTGTCTATAACCTCTCTCCACCACACACAGTTGGCAAGATCCGTAAGCAGTGGATGGAGCAAACTATCTCGAGACCGGGAGTGGAGATACTAAAAGCCATCAAAGATCGAGTGGACCCTCAAAACATCTTTGGTGCTGGGAACCTCATACCAAACTGAACGCATTTTATTATAGGTCTTTTTAGGTTTTATTGCCTCTTATTATTATTTTTGTGATTTTGAACTATTTTTTGGCATGATTACGTCAAGAGTTATCTATACTCTTGTGCATGTGTACAATAACATGAGACATTTTGTGAGCAGTGTTGTGCTTTGCTAAATTGTAGCTCTTATTTGTGCATGATTTGTGCAACTTGTGCCAGACAGGAAGTGGTCAATGGGCTAGGTCAATGGGCTAGCTCAGCTGAGCTGCATAAATAGACAACATTACTGCTTCAGTAGCATATGCAACTAGAACAGTATTTCTAACAGCTACTTATATAGAGCAATGGCTACAGATGTGCAAACTGTGAATGGACATGGAGATGTTGAAAAAACTGGGTTCCTGTGGAAACAAGGTAGATATATATAATTATGTATCTATAGATCTGCACATAGTATTTAATCTTAGTCTCAAAAGTAATAATGTAACATCTTGTATAGTGTATTTTGGACAGTGACCTATGCAGTCTCGCATTCTTGCAGGTGGATCTTATAGGAGCTGGAAAAAGCGATATTTTACACTCCGAGGAGTATCTTTGGAATACTACAGCAAAGAGACTGACAAGACACCCAAAAAGACAATAGACCTGAAGACAGGGCGAGGGGTGCGTACAAGGGATCAGTGTGACCTGGAGTGGCCAGACAAGGCCAAGCCAGGGAGATCCTTTGGTCTGGCAGTGGAGAACAGGACTTTCTATTTCTACGGGGATGACCCAGCAGTTATTAGGTACATACATGTACATGCATGTATGCATGTATATGCAATGAAATAGAATGTTGATTTCATCTTAATGAATCAATGGTATAGTACTTCATGAATTGTTATAATTGTTGTTATAAAGTAATTGCTTGGACTAAAGCTACTATGTAATAGGTGCTAAACCTATGAGAATCGATGGTATTCTTGAGCTTTGTATATACACAATCCTGTAATTTGATCCCAATAATTGTATCAGAGACTAAGTCCTTATACATTCTAATGAAAACAATACTATATACATGTATGTAAATTGCGACAAATTCAGACAAAATATGCACTCCAATGCCTGTTATAGCCAGTTGCACTCTTGGGTATTCTATTTAAGGTGGTGCTGAAGATTGGTATACAATGAGATATTAATAATGCAGTTATACCAGCCTGATAAGGCTTTGTTTGTATAAGCAGACCTCAGTGTTGGCAAGCTGAAATGTTAGTTACTAGCTTGCAGTAGACATCTCAAAGTACATGCTCTCATCTGCATGAGTGGCCACTTTTATCCACAACATGCATGCAGGCAGACACACTCAATTTTACCTTCAATCCATTTCTACATCTATATAATATATATATACGTATATATGTTTATCCTTGACAATTATAATGCAGGGATTGGATGGCTCTTATTCAGCGAATAATTGAAAAGGTGAGCATGCATACTTCACGATTATTATAGAAATGTGTTTGCCTGTTGCTATATAGACTGATATAATCGTATACCATAACCAAATTATATACCCCCGACCTCAATAGGAAGGGCAGGCCACTCACGACTACAGTAATGACTCTGAGGGTAAACCCGAGGGGAAGATGTCCAAGGCAGTACGTGGTGGCGCTAAGATGGCTTCTAAGGTCGCCAAGAAGTTTGTCAAAGATTCAGGTGAGCCGACATCATGGGCCGGTGCGTCATGC
Organism: Halichondria panicea; assembly: GCF_963675165.1. NCBI lineage: Eukaryota > Metazoa > Porifera > Demospongiae > Suberitida > Halichondriidae > Halichondria > Halichondria panicea. The sequence goes on from NC_087387.1 coordinate 2,388,046, forward strand.
AATAAGAAACCTTTTACAGGAAGTACTATGTACTATGATTATGTAGAGATTATCTCACTATGAATTGACTACTGACTTTCACAGGATGTGTTTTTCAGCAGTGGTGTTTCAAACATTTTATTCATGCACAGGAAAAGCACATTCAACTTAATTTCTATTGGTTTAGGTTTAGTTGATGAGGACACTGCTAACATCATTGAGGGTGTGGTCGATGCAGCAGAGAACCAGGCCAGTGCTGACAGGGACGCCAGCCTGGCCGACAGACTAAAGATGGCTGGAGGGGATGCAGCTGGAATGGTAGCAGACAATGTGGACAATCCTTATGTGGCTGTAAGTCTTGAGTCTCACGACTCCGACTCCAACAAACATGCAACCTTGATGATAGTTTATATAGTATCAGTAGTGTGAAAATTATTATTGCATGCAATGTTCACCCATCCGTCTGTCCTTTTAGACTGCAGCCACGGTGGTGCAGGAGCAGTGTGAGGCTGATGATGATATGAGCATGCAGCAGCGACTTATGCTCGCTGGAGCATCCACCCTCGATGGAGCAGCCGAGATTGTCGGAGAAGAGAACGAGATAGCAGGAGGTGAGTATCCAATGAGATCATGCACTGCAGTACTTGTCAAACGTTTATAGCTATTGCTATAGAGGCATAATTATACCGAATGTGAGATTCTTTTGATTGCGAATTGCTAGTTTTTGCATAGGTTGCAAACAAATATCCTCAATACAACCGGCTTGTAGAGAGAAATTAATTTTACGCATTCGAAACTCAGTGTACGGCAGTGTCTATTAAGTACAGCCGAGTCGCTCCTATAATGCTTTCTAGCTGGAATTATGGTTGGTATTAGCCCAGCCCGGCCACCTCATCCATACCCCGTGATTTACTTCTACACTCCCAGAGGTCATGTCCATCTGATCAACACAGACTGCATGATATCTGTGTCTATACATGTATGCAATTGTACATAAGTCAATCGTAATATTTTTGCTGACAGGTGTATTAAGCACAGCTGCTGGTGTGACCAGGGACCAGGCTGAAGCTGACCCAGACATGAGTCTCGAACAACGACTCATCCTTGCGGGGGGTAGCACTCTAGAGGGGGTCTCGGAAATAGTTGACAATGACATCCTCCCCAACACACTGGAGGTTGCAGGTAGATATAATGGGCAGCAATAGCCCCTAGCTCTATAGACATTATTGCATGCTTAGAGGGAGGTGTTTAGTACTTAACAAACACACTGATAAATTTCGGATATTTGCGCTCTTATTAGTTGTTGGTGTGATCATGACTGTGTGTGTACACTACTAAAATTACATTAAAAAAATAATGCTCCTTAAATCGTAGAGCCATACATTGTTTAAATGGTATACATTTACTACAGGTGGTGTTGTGAAGGACCAAGCCGAAGCTGACCCCGACACATCACTGAAAGAACGAGCAGCATTGGCAGTAGGTGAGTAAAGCAACTGTTGATGTAAAGCTGTTTTGTGAGTCAGACCTGTATGAACCCAATGTAGCTAACACGTTTGTATCTGTATAGTGTATACGAGTCTCTTACAGATATGTATAATATATATACATGCATGAATTGTACAACTTTTATGATTGAATATGCATGCACGTGTAACCAATTGTTCTAGGAAACAGGTTCATGTAGACATTTTCTCCATGTAGGGAGTGCGGCAGGGGGTGTGGCTGATTTAGATTCCATGCATTACAACTATGATGGAAGGGCCATTGCTAAAGCAGTTGAGAAAGAAGCGGAAAAAGTTGGGGAGACGTTTTCAGAAGACAAAGAGTCAGACTCAAGTGAATAGCGAGCTAATGAATTAGACATGCAGCACTCAGTTATATGAGCATGATTTTTAGCACATGATTATATATAGCTATATACATCAATAAATTGACATTTAATAACGTTTGTGTTCGCTGAATGTTTCAATTAATGCACATGGTTTTCATAATCAATGATGTGTACATGCATGTCACATACTATTATAATTATACTATAGTGGGTAAATTTGGTGATTTGGTGAACTTGGTCATGGTGCATATATATATATATATGAGGATATAATATAGTTAATACTCCCAGTATATCGCACGAGATCAATAGTGCCGTGCAGCATATAAAAAATTGCCAATAATATATAATAATTCAATTGCCTCATTCACCAAATATTAGGTCCACCACGGTCATCGCCTGTTACATGCTGTATCAGAAGTGCATGAATAGGAGTATCTGACTAATAGGAGTATCCGACTCCCATGCACTTTTATAGAATGCCATAATTATTGAATCTTATGAGCAGTCCAGTATAATACATGCATCTATGCATGTGCACTAGCTATTCAGAAATGATATATAGTCTACCTGTTTCATTAATTTTATAGTTAGGCATATATACGAGCTAGCAATTCTACTAAGTGTATAATATACAAAAAAACCTACATGTACAGACGTTGAGGATTCATTTAAAATTGAGATATATAATTATTATAATAGTATATATTATACACTAACTTATACAATCGTGTATTAATCAAGTGTAAGCGCTAAGCATCAACAAATCAAAATTAATAGCTAACACAACTGTTACAGTCATGCTACTTTCTTCTTGCAGTTACAAACGAGACTTTATCTCCATCACCTATCAAGTATAATGAAGATTCTTGAAAGTGAGAGTGAACGGAAATTTGAATAAATCCTTCGCTTTGCAGTTGGCTTACGATAAAGTTATCGGTGAAATACAGGAACTTGTACCTTTTCCTAGCAATTTCGTAGTAACTATATAACCACAGATTGTTCATGGGTGAAGCCATATACTAATCCCTTTTCTCCCACAAGAGAAAGCACCCATTTGAAGTAAGTCTTGTACTCCTCAAGGTTCGTAGCAACATTTTCTAAGCAAAGCAAAGACGTCACAACATCATACGGACCTTCAAATCCTTTCGCAATGAAGACATCCTGAGTGATATCGCAATATAGACCCAAGCCTTTATTAACTTTTGAACCACCTCTTGTCGTTTAAAAACTTCTGTTTCTGATTTCCTCCAGTTTGCACACGACATTTCGGAAGTTGTTAGACTAGTCGTAATGTCTTTTGTCAGTAAGCCATGTCTTGACAAACTCCCTGTTAGACTTACAATGCTCGGCTAGTACAATCTCCTTCGCTTTAGTCGAGGAACTATAATTAGGTTTGCAATATTTGGTCGAGAATCCTAAGTTCACTTCTATACATAGAAAAAAACAACTCATGGAGACAATTTCAAAGAAAGGTAAAATATTTCTTGTCCACATGCATGGCTCGTAACATCAAAGCTATCATCATACACATTTTCCTTGAGCTGCACCGCACTTGTCGGACCTCCTCTGGGTTGTATGTATTGCTTGGCTAACACATACCATATATTATGTGATGTACTTTGCACATGCATGCATGGTCTGTATTAAAAATTAATGGTCTGTATTAAAGAACACATCATAATAATTATTTTGGTTAAACATGCATTATAAGTCTATAATATACAATATCCACAACGTTTGTGACAGGACTCCGATATTCTTTCCCCATGCTTGTTTTCATGTCTATACACCAATAATTTGTCTTAAAAATTGACATTCAATGTTTGTGTCTTCTCAATGCTTTAATGCACATGTTTGTCCATTAATCAATGAGGTGTACAAAACAGTGATATCCCAGCAGGGAAGCAATCTCATAATAATATGCCCTCTAAAGACTATCAACTACTATAGTAAGCTCCATGCATGTATAGCTAGATCATTATTCTAGTGAGTCAAACACTTCAAATCTGTATGAGCAAGTAGATCTAAGTTTAAATATTGGTCATGACTGAAAGAAAGATTAAAAAAACTGGTTACTTATGGAAACAAGGTAACTCTAGCCACAATGAAAGCATTGGATCTGTCCAATAATAACATTTATATAGGAGGTTCTTTCAAAAGTTGGAAAGTCCGATACTTCATCCTGACTGAGAATTGTCTGGAGTATTACAAGGATGAATGTGAGGAAATCCCGAAGGGTATAATATACTTGAGGATGGGGCGAGGGGTGCGTACGAGGGATCAGTGTGACCTGGAGTGGCCAGACAAGGCCAAGCCGGGGAGATCCTTTGGTCTGGCAGTGGAGAACAGGACTTTCTATTTCTATGGGGATGACCCTGCAGCAGTAAGGTAAAAATGGAGTAAGAACCTTGCGTTAAGTAATATATACAGCTCTGCTTAACCTTTCAATGAAAGATGCAGAGTTACGAATCTTAGTCGATTCAGACCCCAAAAAAGACAGGCAACAAATTTACTTGAATTTACTTGCCTTATTATAACACCAACTTTTCAAGGCGTATTGTGTTCGTGGATTGACCTGAACGTCGTCACAATTACTTATGGAAGTGTAAAGGGGTTATAATTTTACTGATACCCTCAACAAAGCAATTTGGAAAATAATTTTGGCACTATATACATCTACATGTATACACGGCATATAGTTTTGATCTACAATTATAGCCATGCATCCATGCTTGCACTATTAGAGTATGTAAACCTGTTTTTATTATTATATATAGGGATTGGATTTCATCAATTCAGGAGACAATCAGTAAGGTATATGCATGTAAGATGGAACAAGGGTATCTCTATAGATCAACATGCCTCACTTAATACATGCAGATAGGGATACCCAGTGATGATTGCAGTTCAGATGCCCAGAGCAACACCGAAAAAAAAGTATCCAAAGCGATGAGAAGCGGTGTAAAGATTATGAACAGAGTGGCCAAGAAATTCTCAAAGCAAAAAGGTAAATGAATAAACTGTGTTCAATTTCTTCTACCAAGTTGATTATTTTGATATTTTGATGTTATAGAGTCAGCAGAAGAAGGTGTGAGTGACAGCACTGCTGTGGACTATGAAATCGAGGAAGTTTATGACAATGTTGCCATTAATCACAATGCAACAGGTAATTCCTTAGAGGAAGTGAATGATGGTGTTGAAACAACAGAGACCGGTTGCTCTGACAATGACAGTTTCACTTCCAACACAGAAGTGTACGAGAACCTAGAAATTAGCCATGTGGTCAAAAGTGGCCAAAGCAGTATAGTGGTGGATACACAAGATGAAGCGACAGTTCAAACACCATTAGAAGAGGAAACTGAGTCAGATGAATTTGATGATGATGATGATGATGATGACAGCTTCACTAGTGAGATATATGAGAATTTCGGCCCTTGACTTTACTTTACGTCTGTGCAAATGACATGCATATAGAACATAGTTATTATATTATACTTAATTAATATGTGAATACAAAAGTTGTGTAATTGTTACACTGCATACAGTCAAATATATACATGTATAATTATATAATACTAGTATATATAAATGTTACTTCCTTTAGTTAAGCTATATCAGTGGAATACAGGAACTTGTTCCCAGCAATTTGTAGCAACTATATAACAGCATACTGTTCGTGCATGGGTAAAATCACAGACAATGATCATCCCTTCTTTCTCACAAGAGAAAGCACCATTTCAAATAAGTCCTACATATACACTCATCAAGGTCCATTTAAAATGCTCGGCTAGTACAGTCTCCTTCGCTTTAGCCGAGGAACTAAATAGGTTTTTGCAATATTTAGGCCACTTCGATAGTCAAGAATCTTATACGCTCACTTCCACCCATTGTTAAGAAAACTCATGGAGACACTTTCGAATAAAGTACCAAATATATATAGACCTTATGTTTGCCGGCATTGCCAATGAAGAATAATGATGCAACAAAGTTATCATATAGTGCCCCCTCTTCTTTCACATCAGTTTCCGTGGTCTCCATGGCCATGGTTTTGCATGAGTTTTTAGGGCTATAGGATTCAAGCTGCATGGGAACAGGTATAATTATGCTATGACGTGCAAAGTGTTTCGGCTTTACTTTGGTTGAAGCTCAAATGTGCTGCAGCACTTTGTGCCGTATTAAAAACCTAATAATAAGCTACCAGTATTGACTGAATTGCATTGTCATGTGCCATGTCACATGCATGTTGGCGTGTAATTTCATATCCTACAATTTATTGTGCAATGTTGGTTGTTCTATAGCAAAACAATCTTTTGATAATCTATAAACGAAAAGAAGAGGTAGGTACCATAGCCTCGAGACCAGCCGTTCGTTATCTGAAAGGGAAACGCCTGGTCAATGTGCAACTTGTCTAGCTGAGTCAGCGTCATAATTGGGGCGAGCGAAGCGAGTCCCTTAGTTAGTCATGCACGTGGCCGGGTGGTGTATGTATGTATATATGTACGTATGTCCACCGTGGACCGGCAGGCCGTCATGGACCGGCATACTAGTATCTTTCACTTCATCCAAAACCAGGGCAGGCTGCTCAGGCCATTCCCTTCAAATTAAATTTGCTAGAAATAACTATTCAAGACACTTCTACTTCATTAGAATTGCAAAAGTATGGAATAAATTGCCGTAGAATTTAATAAATCTAGATTCATCTCTAGGAACAATCAAGAAAAAGACTTCGGACTTTTTAGTGTCAGATTTTCTAGAAAACTTTGACACAAATAACTTATGTTCATTTCATATGGTTTGCCCATGCTCTAAATGTCATATATAGGATCCTCTGTTAACTATTCTTATCACTCTATACATTATATAATATACATCAGCTGCTCCAATGTTGGAGTAAGTCTGTCAGCTATTTCCTTCTCACACCCAATCTTTTCACTTAATTTCTTTTGTGCATAGCTGTAAAGTTCACATAATAATAATAATAATACGATATTTGCTTTTGTGACTCGTGATCCTTTACCAATTTCTACGTGAGTCAATAACTTTAGCTCGATATGAATAGCGATAAGGAGGATCCTCAGAAACAGCTAAAAAGAGGGAAAGGAGGCTTGCTAGACCCAGAGAAAGATACAGGGCACACAGGAGCAGCAGGAAGTGAAGGTAACTGACTCAAACGGTTCTGCAGGTGTTTGCCTAACATAAATAAATGTTGTGTAGAAAGTGCACAAGCCAGCAGAAAGTGGCCAAACATTATTAAATGTTCATTACACTTACAGAGACTCCAGAGGCCACACAGGCACGCTTGAAGCAATACATGCAGGCATAGGCATACAGAGTGAATCCCGACATGCCTCTATTTGAACAATCTACTATTCAATCCAAGATGCTGTTTATATCTGCAGTCATGCCAATAATGTCCATGTATCGATTACCACTTGGACAATATGAATACGCAGGCCATGTCATCAACCTGCCACAAGATGTGGTGTCATTTGCACAATATCTTTCAGCAGAGTTGGATGTGTCGTCGCTTGCCCCATGGTGCTTGCGTCACCTTAGTGATATTCATGGGTAATACACTTTGTGCGGGCAATTACCGGTCCAAGAAATTCCTGGTCCATAGAACGAGTGCTACATTAGAACTTGACCAGGCGTTCTTTCAGATAACGAACGGCTGGTCTCGAGGCTAGAGGTACCACGTTCTCATTATAGGGCTACCTTTTAGTGGCATTCTAGCCTCGATCCCAGGCCGGTGAAGGAGGCTAGGGCATTCCTGCCTCGGTCCCAGGCCGATTTTTTTTTAATAGAACGAAGTTGAAAAATACGCGACCTAGCCGTTCAATTGGAGACGGATCGGCCTGGGGTCGAGGCTAGGGCTAGCCTCGATTCCAGCCCGAGTTGTTTCTAGCTAGGCCGACAACTAGGCCTGGTGTTGATTGTATCTGGGCGTGGTTAGGAACCAAAAAACAAGAAGCGGAGAGATTTGCAAGAACACACCTATCTACATGATATATATGGGCCGGCAGTGTTGGTCCTACCTACTAGTTTGTAGTCCATCACAAAGGGCAGTGAGTGAAAGCAAGAGACTTGCCATACCATGTTGAAAACCATGGCAAAGACGTTTCTTCCTTCTGACAAGAGCTGGGCCTGTTCTGCAATGAGAGTGGGGCCTTCTTGTGAAGCAGACTAATCTGAACAACTTAAACTTGCAGTAGCTAGCTAGCTAGATAATCTATGGCTAGATTTCAGTTACTTCAGAGCATACACGGAGCTAAATTACGGTATTAAACTTATACGGTGAAATATGACAGGAAACAAAGTGTGAAGAATCTCTGCTTTGGTTTCCGGTTCCTGCCACGCCCAGATACAATCAATACCAGGCCGTATTTTTAAGGGCAGTGAGTGAAAGCAAGAGACTTGCCATATCATGTTGAAAACCATGGCAAAGACGTTTCTTCCTTCTGACAAGAGCTGGGCCTGTTTTGCAATGAGAGTGGGGCCTTCTTGTGAAGCAGACAATGTATACGTTAATCTGAACAACTTAAACTTGCAGTAGCTAGCTAGCTAGATAATCTATGGCTAGATTTCAGTTACTTCAGAGCATACACGGAGCTAAATTACGGTATTAAACTTATACGGTGAAATATGACAGGAAACAAAGTGTGAAGAATCTCTGCTTTAGTTTCCGGTTCCTGCCACGCCCAGATACAATCAATACCAGGCCGTATTTTTCAACTTCGTTCTATTAAAAAAAAATCGGCCTGGGACCGAGGCTAGGGCATTCCTGGCATCCAACCACATCCTGTGCCCGTTTTGTGAAGTAGGGGTGGGGCTAGCTAATTCCACCTCTGCGGATCCCCTCTACGATCGATTCTACATGCCGTATAGCATAGTATATGATAGATGTAATGGCGGACATAGCAGACCTCTTTGCTTTTTTTCTACTAGCTGCTGTCATCTCTGTAGGTGAGTTAGATTTTATTTAGAATAGAGAAATAATTGTGTCCTACATGAGTACATTAAACGAATCATCATCCATTTACTTCAGTTTCAAGTGTCCAACCTCAGGACGGGGATATTCGTCTGGTTGGAGGAACCGCGACTCGAGGTCGTCTGGAGTTCAGTATAATCTACGGTGTTTGGGGCACAGTGTGCTATGACTCTCGAAAAAACACAGAACTGGAGAAGGGGGCAGCGAGGGCTGCTTGTAGACAATTGGGCTACGAGGATGTGATTAATTTAGGAACTGTAGTGGACATGGGGTGAGTTATATAGACTCACTGTTATGCAAGCTTAAGATGCTCACAAACACACATTCATTCATGCATGAATGCCAGTATTCCTCATGCCATTGACGGAATCTCAATTCGACTGTATGAGCCCAACTGTCCCTACAACAAGGTTAATAATCTGAACAATGAGATAGAACTCTTTCTGAGGTGTAATTTCGAAGCAATAGGGAACTGCTCTCGTACCCAGGACATGGCCATTGAGTGTGGTGAGTGAAACAACTACAAAAAACAGCTCTTACTAAGACTATAATAATCATTATTATAGTGAGATAAGATTGACACCCTAATTGGCTTACATTGTTCACATTGAAAGTTTATTTGTGCAAAGAATACAGTGTAGATACAGTATAGCAGGTAATTCGTTGGGGCAAATTTTTGTATGAACTGGCCAATTAAATATTTTGTTTTTTTACAGCTCAGGATAGTTACGTTGAACGTAAATAACTTATTTTCGTATGATGCTCTTCAATACGAAATATACGAACATTTTCACCATACGAAAATAACCCACTATACGGTAGCACGAGACTGAGTGCATGAAATATACAGGCACAAGAATTTCTATATGTGTTATATTGTAGTGTATAGGGAACCACACAAAATGTCCCTTCTTTCATACAGCTTACACTTGATGCTCATGAGAAAGGTCTTCGATCAGGGCTTCTTGTTTGACACAACTTGATAGCTACCACCTAAATCTAGTACCTATAGCTTAGCAATATATTTTGTAACACGAGGCTATTGTTGTGATTGCAGCAGCTTTCATGGAGAAATACCCACATATCAGAAGTGTAGGAAGCAATTTTGCATTGGTTAGGCAAAAAGGGGGACTGCGCCCAAGGGGTGGGTGTGAGAGGGGGACCATCCCCCTCCCATCATGCCGGAGGCAAAATTTTTGCATTAGCAGAGCTTTCTGCGCATGTTCAGTATGATTTTAGTAGAATGCCGGATAGTGAATCATCAGATTCTAAATAGTGCCAGTTTTTGTAGTAGCTATAAGCAGAATTTAGCTAGACAAGAGATCGAAATTACTGATAGACTACATCTATAAAGACAAGCTAGAAATATTGGTCAGGCATTTGCCTGGGCTGCCCCCCCCCGGCTCCTACGCCACTGCATATACGTTCAGTTTTATACTATAGTCATTGCATGGAATTCGCCAAAAAAGAGCGAATTCTAACCACGCTTAGATATAATTTTCCTCAGGCCTAGTTGGCGACCTAACGTTATTTTAGAGACAACTCGGCCTTGGAACAAGGCTATAATTTTCCATTATCCATTAGCTATAGATATTCATAATCCTTTTACTTGATCAAAACACACACACGTGCAGCCTATTATACACGTACGTCTGATGAAAGTATACTCTCTGCATGCATACAGCACGTGTATTGTGTGTAGCTTTACCATGTATTCCTCAAACACACATACACAACAGCCAATAGGTCCAAATACTTAACTCCTTATGACACAGAGGTCCGGTTAGTTCAGGGTGGAACTGGTTACCCCTCCTCTGGTATAGTGGAAATCTACCTTAACCATCAATGGGGGACAGTATGCTTTGATACCATGAACAGTGGTAATGCAGAAACAATATGCAGACAAATGGGTTACACTGGAGCTAGTCACTTTAATCAGATTAACGTTACTGCAGTGTAAGTGTAGTCTGTATTTTAGGCCTGGTAAAATAATGAACCGGCACTGGTTTATGCTCCATATTTATGCCTCAGTGCGCATGCGCAAGCGAGGTATACGGTAGTGTGTTTGTGTGCATGTGTGTGTGTGTGTGTGCATGTCTATAGACTGTTACAGCTGCTCAAGGATCAATAAAGTGCAAGTAAGAGTTTCTATACGCTTCTCTTCTAGTCATGGATTCGTATTTGTGGATTTGCAAAATAAAGCTTTGTTCTCGAGTTATGCCTAGTTTTTTGCTTACCTGGAATGCCATTGCAGCCTTTTCAGAAGAGTCCGTAGCAAAATTTGTTCACCGAGTGTTGCTACTCTACTTAGTAGTTAGCTCTGCAAGAACGCTAGCTATTGGTAGCTGCAAGAGTGAGAAGAGAGCTGCAAGGCTCTGCTGACTTGCAGCCATTAATTTTCAAGTCTTAATAGCTTACTCCACAACAGCACTAACAATATAATATTCAGTCTTAACCAGTATGACCTATAATTTCACGATACTTTTGGCATCGATCGTTTTTAACAATAATCATCTTGATCAATACCCACTCTTTGAGTTTCCTTGTGATTCTGGATTTTGCATGCAGTAAAATTAAAATATTCATCATGATAATTATAATCAATGTGTGTATAAAAGCTTGCTATTAGTAGCTTTATGTTATGTAGCTTTGGCACCTCCACCGAGGCATTAGCACCCGCGGTGCTTTCATTGCATGGTGGTTTATATTTGGCTATAGTTGTTACCCTTCTTTACACTTTTTAGGTGTATCCCTGTGATTTTTCAATGCTATGTTAGGAACCTCTACCTCCAAAAGAGCAACCACACGCTATATAACGGCCAAGTGCTCAGGTCCATATCGAAACTACATTGACTTCAATGTAAAGCAACTTCTCAGGAGCGACCACCTCTCTACTCCGTATAGAATAACGAGCAACTTTCTAGTCCCCCCCCCCCCCAATCAGCTTTCAAGGGAAAATAACCTCCCAGAATGGACAGCCACACCCAGAATTAGCAGGAAATTATTGCTGAGATAGCATTATTATTTATATTATCATGAATCGCAGAGAAACTCAAATAGTGGGTATAATTATAATGATAATTGTTAAAAACGATTGATGCCAAAAGTTCAAGCCTAAGCCGGATGTATAGAGCCTTGCAGATGTAGAGCCTTGCAGCTCTCTTCTCACTTACAGCTACCATGGTACCAATAGCTAGCGTTCTAGTGCAGAGCTATATAACTACTAAATAGAGTAGCAACACTCCATGGACAAGTTTCGCTACACACTCGTCTGAAAAGGCTGCAATGGCATTCCAAGTAAGCAAAACTAGGCAGCATAACTCGAGAACAAAGCATTATTTTGCCAATCCACGAATTAAAATCCAAGTAAACATGACTAAAAGCCTATAAAAACTCTTACTTGCACTTGACTGATCCTCGAGCAGCTGTAGCAGTGCAGTCTACACACACTACCGTATACCTCGCTTGCGCATGCGCCACCGAGGCATAATGACTCAGTGAGCATACATGCATAGCTGGCCATCGAAACCTCCCAAGTAAGCCACCTCTCTGTAACGGCCAAAGGCTGTTCCCCATGGTGTTTGTTTTATGTACAGGTTCCACTGTAATTCTATATAATTATGCCTCGATGCGCATGCGCAAGCGAGGTATACGATAATGTTTTTGACTTTATGCATGTGTGTGTGTGTAGACTGTTATACAGCTGCTCAAGGATCAATGAAGTGTTTAATTTGTGGATTTGCAAATGCTTGGTTCTTGACTTGGAATGCCATTAAAACCTTTTCAGAAGAGTGCGTATAGCAAAACTTGTCCATAATGGAGTGTTGCTACTCGACTTAGTAATTAGCTGTGCACTAGAACGAGCTATTGGTATGACATGCAGTCGTTTGTCTCTTTGGTAATTTTTCCAACGTTAAATAAGCAGCCTGCAAAAGTGATAAGAGAGCTGCAAGTCTCTGCAGCATTATAGACTTTGTACTTTTGGCATCCTTTTTAGCATCAATCTGGCATGGTCGATCTCTTTGCATGAGTTTCCCTGCGATTAATTATACAAATTAGCCTGCAATTCAGCAAAAATGTAGTATAATATCTGTGTGTATTAGCATAGCTAGCAGCTTTATATCCACCGAGACATCGGCACCCGCAGTGCTTTCATTTATGAATTTGTTGTTATGATTTGCTTGCTAACTGTTCTCCCCCATACTGACTGCACTGCACGCACATTCCCATGCAGGACTGGTGTCAAGCCAGCTCTGAAGGACATGACGTGCAGTACTAGTAGTTGGGCCTGTCTCAGCAAGTGTTTCTCTTACCCTGAACCCAGCACAATTAGTTGCATCTACATCACCACCATCAATTGCAGTGAGTCATTTCAAAGTTAATATGCTGTCAAGACAGATAAAACGCAGAGTCAGTACATTAATACGTCATGTCAGTTTGATTATCCCATGCATACTTGCCTTGTTTTATGCAGCTTTTAACGTGACCAAGCGTAGTGATTACATACCTGGCAGTGAATCACGTTGCACCGACACTACTCCACGTAAGTTATACCTTATTGTTACTATTATAAACGGGTACGAATTTTAGCGAATTTTAACGAATTTGTAAAATTAACGCTAAATTAAGTACGCGCTAATAATAAAACGCAATTAAAAAAATTATGAATCTCACTTTTTTCTAATGTACTTTTGAGAGTTTGCTAAGCAAGCTAGCCCTTTTTTCATCTGTATCTGACTCCAAACTTTCTCATACTGTACATATTTTGAGATATATTGTGGTAATGAATTTGCTAACAAATCCGCCAAAATTAGTACCCTAAAAACAGAGAAAAATCTGAAAACGCTAAAATTACTACTCGTCTATAATAGTAACTATTTATGTACCTTAGAGAGTAGATTACCACAAATTTGTGAGTAGCTGTACTTAAGTGTAAATATCTTTTGATCGGAACATTTCTAAGAAATGGTGTTGATACCAATGTGTAGGTGAATAACCAAGCTACAACATACTCAAAAATGTTTCCAAGGAAACATAAGGTGGTGGGTTTGTGGTGATTAATAAAACAACAGCAAATTGTTATAGTGGGTATAATCAGTTAGAGTAATAATTGTACAGCTATAATTGTACAGCTAAGGTCCTAGACTTCATCACATAATTGTTCAATGGTTTAGGTATCCTGACCATCCCTTTATGGGTCTTACATATGTTCACAGTGTTTATAATTCATGATTTACTGGTTTTCAGGTACACTTTTGATAACTTCTAAAAAATTAATAGCTTAGCTTTCAAATTTCTGTAGTAAGTTTACAGATAAATGGGCTATATACATTTTGATACCAAGAACATCCTATGCTTATTCCATTGCTGAGATAACACTGAAAAGCTACATATTTTCTACTGTTTTGATGACATCAGCAGCTGCAAACCACAAACCAATGCCGCTATAATCAACCATAAACTTAATTAAGAGTGGGTGTACAGTTATTGTATGCCCACTTACGTGGTTAAAAGAGTGTCTTCGATTTGTGGTTAGCAGCTTGTGATGGCATCAAAACGGTAGAAATAGTAGAATATGTAGTTTTTCAGTGATATCTCAACAATGGAATAAGCATAGAGGATGTTCTTGGTATCAAAATGTAGCCCATTTATTTGTAAACTTACCAGAGAACTTTTAAAGCTAAGCTAATACATTTTCAGAAGATATTACTCTAACTAAAAGTGTATCTAAAAACCAGTAAATCATGAATTATAAACACTGTGAACATATGTAAGACCCATAAAGGGATGGTCAGGATATACCTAAACCATTAAACAATTATGTGATGAAGTCTAGGACCTTAGCTGCACAAGATTTATTTTACTGTTTTATTACTCTAACTGATTACCCACTATAACAATTTGCTGTTGTTCTATTAATCACCACAAACCCACCACCTTATGTTTCCATGGAAACATTTTTGGGTATGTTGTAGCTTGGTCATTCACCTACACATTGGTATTAACACCATTTCTTAGAATCGAAAGATATTTACACTTAAGTACAGCTACTCACAAATTTGTGGTAATCTACTCTCTAAGCTGGATGCACTGTATGTATATAGGTCTATTTGTAGCAAATATATAATTATACTCGTCATAGAAAAGCATACCGTATTTTGGGGGGGTTAAAAAATTCATTCAACTCGAAAACAGTGATTTTATGAGTGAAAATTTCATTGCCTGCACTGCATTGCATGCTTTCCGGTAAACCAAGCCTACGGTTTCGTGGGGGAAAACTTGTGGAGGTCAGCTTGCCCACGAAAAATTAATAACAACCCCACGAAAATTACCTGCTATATATACGGTATTCAAATTTCGACCTAAAGCAACTCTGTTTAAGGTTACGGTATACTAATTGCTCATGAATAATTCATAAGATATTTATTTTCTTTATTTCTCACCACAACATTATTTTTGTAACTTGCAATGATTATCAATGAAAAGAGAACATGAAACAATGCTAGCTATTATTATAGCTAAAAGTATCTATGTCTTGTAATCCAATGAAGTGGTCTGGGGTCAGCTGGAAAAAACTGAAAATTTTGGCGTCAAGTTTTGTTGACTGCATAGCTTCCAGGTTGTCTTTCTGACCAGTATTCGATGCCTAAAGACTTACTGGAGGGCGACTCGAAGAGATCTTGTTCATAGAGACCTTACAGCAAAAAATATATCCTTGTTACTACTCTACAGTCGCCATATTAGCCTACAAAAACAGCTAGAAATGGCCGTAACTTTGTTTCAACTTACTCTCTTGGGAAAAACTCTTCGAGTCGCCCTGCCCCTTTATTCGTATAATAAGAAACAGCAGACTATACGGTAAGGAGGGGTTTCCTCGTTCTTAGAATTGACGCCAAGTGACCATTGCCAGATGAGAGCCATTTTACACTGAACTTGCATTGAACACCCACGCAAATATGAGCGTGGGTGGAACAGTATACCGTAACCTTAAAGTAGAGGTCTAGCCAAATCTGTGCAAGAGTTGAGATAATAAATAGTACAGCCTAGATGGGCGTGACCCGTTCATCATGGGCCAGGTCCATCTAAGTCTATAGATTGGCCAGCTATTATCTACTACAGATTTAAAAAATTACTTGAGTTGTTTTATGCCGAAATTTGAATCATTACACTTGCATACTGGCGAAGTTTCATAAAAACTAATTAGTGACCTCAAGTCAAGCGGTTCCTCTCTCCTCTGTTTTATCACATGTGTATAATAATATACAGTAGAACCTCTATTATCCAGCATCTCAATTATTTAACTGGGCAAATTTCTTTACGACAGGGTTAATTTTCAACTGATAATGTTCAACTAATAATCAAGAAGCATGCAGGCGTCCCAATAACAGTTGTTAGGAGATACATTTTCTGTGTATGCGCAGGCGACCACTTGCCCTATTTAATCAATGAAGCACGTGGATCGAGGCGTGGTTTACCCATTCATTTATCTGACATCAGAGGAGGTCGGACACCACTTGCCTTTTCTGCTAATTATGACCTTTTACTTAGTGAGGAAGAGATACCCCAGGCCAAAGCTAGAATACTGAGAGGCTAAGCTACCAAGGTAGTCGCCGGAGTATATTGTTGCCACAGTAACACTAGACCCTAGATATCATAGGCGGATCTATATAGCAGACGTAGATAGCATGAGGATTAGAAAATGTACTTAATTAAAAGGTCATAATTAGAAGAAAGGTCAAGTGGTGTCCAACCTCTACTGGCTCTGGAACAAAAGGTTGTCCAGGTAATCGAGGTTCTACTGCATATATTCACTTATACAGTATACATGATTGTACGTATAATACTGTGTTACAATGCATGCATGCATGCAGCCACTTCTGAATCATCACTTGTCACCATTGGCAAGATTGTTGGTGGCGTGTTTGGTGGCCTTGTCATAGTTTCCATAGTGATCATCACCCTGTTGTGCTGTTGCTGTTTCGTCACTGGCTGCCCCCTATACTCTTGGAGGGAGAAAAAATATTACGGGTATGATAGCATCACATAACTTTTGAAAGTATACTGCCTTGTTTTTTTTAGCTGTAGATATAGTTTTGATCAAAATGAACACTATACATGCATGTATATATAAACAGAATTTTGAGTTCTTTGTTCCTCTAACTACATACAAAACTTTTTGATTATACACAAAAAGATAACAACAATGACAAGTAACCCTATCAATCCTAGAGATAGAAAAATAGCACTCAATGTTACGGGCACATTAGTACATGATGGGTTCACAGAAATATGAAGATAATTACTTTTCTCAAACTCATTTATTTTGATGTTGGCAATAATGCATTGTTCGTTGTTCATTTGGTGAGGCAAATAATCGTTAATATGAAATGAGCACTGATCCCTACTTCTGTTTACAGAGCAGTCTTGAAAAGAACTATTCTGAAAAGAAGCGATGGTCACTTTTTCTATAGTACTAGTGTAGTTGTATTGGATCCAAAAATTAGTGTGGCGAGGAACAAAGATCACACTGTAGTAGTTTGGCTGCTTAACTTCATACGTGAAAGAATTACAAGAACAAGGGTCAATATCACGGAGGGAGCATACAAGGAAGTTTTTGTAAGTAGTTGACTTCTTGGGGTCAAAATAGCGTGCCTCTTCGAGATTCGTCATTACGTAAACTTCTAATCGAACACCAATTGCTGGATCCTCATTAGTCACAGCACAAATGTTGTAACTGATTTTGGAACCAGGCATTAAATACAAAGCTGTAATATTTTTCATAACAGATGCATCCATCATTGTTTCAGTTGTTGTGTTCTTTTCATAGCTTAAGTGACAATATTCAATCAACTCAAAATCAATGTCATGAAAATTTTCATCGTGCTCCAGTTGCTCGGCTAATATAACATTGCTCACATAGTACGGTGAGAAATTGTAGAGTAAAATTGTAGATCCTTCATAAGCGAGCTGACTGATAGGAGTGCCTGGGCACTTGTGTGTAGAAGCATGGTGCACACCATAGCTAGCTGTAACTACATCAATAGTAACAGCTGCTGCCAACAATCCAAAAATGAGTACAAAGATGCAAACACTGCGTTTAGTTACACCTGCAAAATTTGTTAAAAACTATATAAACATTATTCTTATAATTATCCACCTTTTCCTGTAATTATAACGGAGTCTCTTTGATCACCGAACTGCAAGTTGGATAAATCTGTTGCTTCGGCAAGTAATGGAGTGTTCTCAGTTCTCTCCCCAACTAACAAATATTATTCGCAATCAATGTCATGTGTCACGATGTTGTTCATAATCTTAACTTACTGATCGGTACTGCTCGTGAAGGTTGTGAAGGTTGTTGCACAATGGTACCTTGTGATGTTGGTGTTGGGCTGGATGGCACTATAATTAATGAGTAATCAATATCATTTTAATTGCAATTGGCAGCAAATGCCTCTTAAGTGATTGAACGCAGCTATAGATCTAGTAGAAATCCTGCATGGGGATGAGGCTATAATTATATTCATACCATAATTAATTGTAAGTTCCGGAGGACCAACACTCTGATTAGAAGAAGACCTTTTTCGTATCCATTCATGAGTCCATTTTTCATTAGAGTTTAGCTCCTGAGACATTTCTTCAGAGTTTAGCTCAAAATCTATTGCAATAATTATGTGCATATCTAGAATAGTGTAGCACTGAATTCAACACACTCTGCTATATAATTATAAGCTTGGCATGCATGCATTAGCCTCCCTACTTTTCTCTATTGTAACGCTATATAGGTCGAAAAAACCTCTTTCTGTTAAGAAATTTGGCCTGGGAACAAGGCTATAATTATGATAAAAGTGACCATCAATAATTGTTAATTACGGTCAAGAACACAATCATGTCTATTTATATACCTGTGGTATCTGGTGGAATAAAGGATGGAGTTCTTGAACTTGGTGCACTTTCTGCATCTGATAATAATTGTATGACATATAATAATTGTGTACGTGCAAGCATCAAATTATAGTCTAACCTGATGCCTTTAGTTTGGGGGAAAGTGGAATATTGTTTCGTACACAGTAATTCTTCAAGTATATCAGTGATTTTTAGCTCTTATATTGAATAGCACTTCAACAAGTTCATTCTGGTCTTCAACGGTTATTGCTCTCTGATGAATCAAAAAGCTAAACAGAGCAGGGATACTCTTCATCGCTTGGCTCTCAGGTGCAATACCAAAATTTCCAGCCACAATATTTCTAATGCTTTCTTCATGGTCAGGCTTCAATCGACTCGCTATTGCAGCAAGGCAATGATGGAGTTGAACAATTTTAGGCTCATTCTCATCTTTATACATTTGAGGCTTGTCTATACCAAGCTTCACAAGTAGAGCAGTGCCTCTCTTGCCATACTTTCGATGGCCACTGACAAAATCGAGAATGTACACAAAACGGCTCAAGGCCCGCATCACATCTCTTTGGTACAACTTATCCAAAACTCTGGTAAACAGGTCAAGGAAAGACCCAGCATCCTCGATATCTGTTTGTGGTATTCCGTCGTCACCACCAAAACAAAACTTCAGTAGCTTTAGTGTATCATCTGAAACAAATTCCTTCGAAATTTTTCTTGCCCAGGCAAGAACTGGATCTGTACGCTGTTTGTGCATGGGGATGAATTGCATTTCCAAAGCAGATTCTAACACAAGGATTGTTATAGCTCTATAATTGTCAACATAATATAAAAAATCTCTGGTTCACATACACAAAAATTGTCACCTGCCAATAATTGTACTGTATAGCGCGAAATTTTCGAGGCACTTAAGTGGAATGGCCTCTAAAAGCATTTCGTTAAATAAAACTGCTTACCGGAAGCCACGTCTTTAATCTTTGCACGTTATAGAATTTAATTGACGAAGGCTAAACATGAATAATTCATGAGAATTTTTTTGCTCAGTCTATAAAAAGTCCAAGCAGTCTGCTGCTAAACATCTCATATACTCAGTGAGGCCATTTGGGACAAGAACACTATTTAGTTAGGCAGCCTTATAGCTATATCATAGGTACACAAGCGTGAAAAAGCGCTCTGTGTACTTCTAGCTACTTAATTCACGACAATCGATTATATTTTCTTCGTTTCCAATTGGGGCATGAGATTCAGTAATGGAGGTAGCTCTGAGATGTATGCATTGGACACAATAAGTTTCCCGGGATTTTGCGGGAGTTATAAAGAGATACAAGGATGGTCCCAGAGCCACTACGTAGACTTCATTGTAAAACATCACATGCATGAATCACTTCTTTCCAATCCCTCTTCTACTCATCTATGGTGTGACTCGCATGCAAATATAGATTTTCAACCCCACAAAACTTGTCCGATGGTTGTCAACCATTTTACAAGATTTATCAGCATTTTGTACATAGATACATGTATACTAGTTGAAAAAACACACAGGATGGCCGGTATTGTAACACTTAAAGAGATGAATGGATAATGAATAGGGCTTGGCAAATTATGCTAGCAGAATAATAGGGAGACTTCTAGCAACTAGCATAATTGAGAATAATAGGGCACTAAATTATCATAATTTGACCCTCAGAGTCTGGTAAACCTAATTTTACATCTTATAATGCTGTACTGTAAGCACTAGCCACTAGGCAGGCATGGAGGAGTATTTTCTCTTTCGGCACTAGAGGATTATATTTCACTTTCTGTAATGCTACCTCTCGGTCCTGGGCCGAAATAGAACAAAGTTGAAAAACAGAACGAGGCTACCTCAGGTAGTGCTATCAATACAAGTCAACTACAAATAAATTATTGATGTCTTTAAACTGGAATAATGGGTACACCAAACTGGAATAATAGGCTGAATTTTTGAGAATAGTCAAAAAGAATAATAGGCAAAATAAAAAGCATAATTTACCAAGGCCTAATAATGGATCAGGAAAGTGAATCTCCATTCGGCATCCATGATCCTCAATATCTTCACATCTCGACTGACAGGATTAGTCATAGAGCATGGCATGCGAGTCAAGTAACAATTTTTGTGGGATTATTTTTGTGAGCCACATTTAATTAATTATTTTCAGGTGACAATTTTCGTTAGCCTCGAGACCAGGCCGTTCTGGCGTTGTCTGAAGGAACGCCTGGTCAAGTTCCAATGTAGAACTTGTCTAACTGAGTCAGCGAGTGGTTAGGCTTGAGTATAGTTGTGAACATGATTGCAGTAACCAGAAACACAACAATACTAGCCAGCTGCACGTTACTGTAAGCATCATAATGATATTCACGGGTATTAAAGTATGGTTTCACACCTTGTTGCGGGAAATTATTGGTCCAAGAAATTCCTGGACCAATTTGCCGACTTCTACATTGGAACTTGACCAAGCGTTCTTTCAGACAACAAACGGCCTGGTATCGAGGCTAATTTTTTGATAATTATGTGATCTACAGATATGTTCCCGTCCTCCTTCAGGGAGGGCGGGAACGCCCGTCTTGATATAGATATAGATACAGTTTAATATGATGTATACCATAAATCTAGATACCTCAGTAGATTCTATACATGACTTGTAGTTTTACATAGATCTAGATAGCTTACATGAGTCACACTTAAAGCCATTATCTTCTGTCAAGTTCTGTGGCTAGCAATGACTGGGAGGATAAACAGGGCCGGCTGCAGAGTGCATAGCTTCCTTCACAAGGCCTCAATCAGGAAGAGCGGCCTGGGATCGAGGCTACAGAGTGCAGTGCTAGCTAAAACAAGATGGTCAGGTATTTAGATCTGGATACAGATCTATGCCTTACGATCTTTACCTATAAACTTTTGTTTATCTATGATCAAAGCCAGCAGTTAAGATCGAGGTCAAGATGCTCCGACTGCCTAGCCAGTGGCTCTCTCGTTCTTTACAGGCAGCTCGCCCTATCTCCACACAACCCACTAGGAGGGCGCCAGCCGCTCCCCTGGGCCCGGGTAAAGAGAGGGTCTTTGTAGTAGGTGTCGGTATGACCAAGTTCTCCAAAGTGAGCAAGTTTAATTAAAACTATAAGGTAGATAGATCGAAGAGGGTGTTGTGAGACAGCTGCATGCTACAGGAGTACTTTAACTCTTTTCTTTTTGCATTCTATAGCACTACGGCCGGGTAACCGTCTTCTATAAATTAACAGTGCCCCTCTAACTAATAATGCACCTATCAATGTGTCGCCCCACCCCCGGGAGGGGTCGGGCTAACATGGGGGATTTGACCATACCTCAGATCAAATTCGCCCTGGTGGGGGAAGGATTTTGTGTTCAAATCCCCCAATCAACAGGGGGTTTTTGAGCCCCAAGCAGTTGCACACATCAAAACAGGTTATAAAAGCAGTCTTTAGATCTACTACGCAAAGCCAGGTCAAATCCCCCAGTATGGGGAAAAATTTCAGAGTCAAATTCCCCCGTATGTCCCGGGGGGTGCGGGTAGTGGGGCAACACATTAATGGGTGCATAACGCTAATACGTTAATACAGTACACGTATATATAATAAAATAATATGCTGTATGTCTAGCTAGCTAGTCTGTACAGTGAAAGTGAAGCCTGGCTGTTGTGGTTACCCTTGGAGCAAAAGCATGTCCTGCTATTACCACTTGACCTTGTAACTTACCTAGCTGTATTGTAGAGGGTGACTTGCTTGATTACCATAAACAAGTACAAGCATTTTATTCTCCGTTTTCACCAATCGATAGATATTGTGTGTGCATTTTGTCACTGTCATACAACATTTCTGGTAGCCCCTAGGTTCTGATGGCCCCACCTACACGGACATGGCCAAAGAGGCAGTATCAAATGCACTCAGTGATGCTAGACTACCGTATGAAGCAATTGAGGCAGCTGTGAGTATGAATGTGACTGTGGAACTTGGTGGTGTAATTTTTGATTAACTTTCTAAACGCTGTAGTCAGATGTAGAGACCTACATGTTACTGATGTACATAATTATGTACAACTCTACAAATAAATATATTTATCTTCTCAGAATGTAGGCTATGTGTTTGGGAGCTCCACCAGAGGTCAGAGGTCGCTATACGAGATGGGCCTCTCTGGTATCCCTATCAGTAACTGCAACAACAACTGTTCTACTGGAAGTACGGCTCTGTTCCAGTCGAGAGGGCTGGTGGCAGGGGGGCTTGCTAGGTGTACCCTCGCTTTGGGGGTAGAGAAAATGCAGGTAACTGCTTTAAGAGCATGCATGCTAGTATATAGCATGTACTGATGTGTAAGTGTATAAGATTTCATGTGATTCTGAGAAATTTGTTGCACAAATTTTAAATCGAAAATCAGATTACAGCTAGGCCTTGGCATCAACAGTTTGTTTTCTCAACAGCTGTTTTATACTGTACATGTAGAAGACTACTTTAGTCCTACAGCTAACTGTAGAGTTATGGGCATGCAAACTTTCAATACTTACGTTTGCCTCACCGAAGATTTCATTTTCACAGAAAGGTGCTCTAGAAGTAGGAGCTGAAGAAAATCCCAATCCACTGGACAAGCATGTTCTGGGGATGGCTAAATGTGTGGGCGGTCCACCTGACGCTCCCATAGCCCCCTGGCTGTTTGCTCACGCTGGGAGGGAGCACTCGAAAAGGTGACTGTAACAGTTTAAGATAGTTTGTAGTACCTAATACGATATGTACATACACTCTACATGTATGGAGGAGCAGCTTACTAAGGTCTAAAGCTTGGTACATTAATTGATTTTTAATTGTGACATATTTTTTACCTTTTAATGTATCGATCTCTTTGTGTAGATACGGGACCACCAAGACACAGTATGCCAGAGTGGCTGAGAAGAACCATCGTCACTCTGTGAATAACCCAAATGCCCAGTTCCAGGACGAGTACACTCTGGACCAGATACTCGGCTCCAAGGAGATCTGTCATCCCCTCACAGTAACTATCACTTTCCTCTGTGGCGTGCATGTTTTTTCTGAAAGCAATTAAGGTGTTTTTAGCAGAATTGCTTTGGAAGTACATGGATTACAATGTATATATATTGGATTCAATTTACTTACATAAACGTTCTGTGATGGTCCATTATTTACGACAAAGGCTACTGACTTGCTTTTTCTCTCCAAAATTTACATGGTGTTTCTTTAGGCTGTGTGCTTCTGTATCAATTCATGTTATAGCTTGTATGGTCACTAAGTTTGTTGCACTCTCTTTACAGAAATTGCAGTGCAGTCCGACTTCCGATGGGGCAGCTGCTGTGGTGCTTGCTAACGAAGAGTTTGTGAAAGTCAACGGTCTGCAAGACAAAGGTGACAGTTACTGAGGGTGGCGGCACATTGTTGGAGCAGATGACAGGCGGCTTCAAATAATATGACCCAATAACTGTGTAGCTCTCACAAATGAGTCAGATTCTATTGACAGCACATGAAGGGTGTATGCCCAGCCTTGACCGAGTAAAGCAAGGATGTGCTCACAGCTTTGTGGGTATCATTCAGTGTACGTGGGTTTATGGTAGTAGTTCGATTGAGTGGTAGTTGGGCCAACCAGTGCTGACCAATGTCCACCGGTAAAGTATCAATCGATAGTTCGTGCATGGAAATGATTGCTATAATGTGTCCAGTATTTTTTGCGAGTTACTCACTGACCATTTTTCCACCCATACATGTAGCTGTTGAAATTCGGGGGATTTCAATGACTACTGATGTCTCTACCGTCTTTGATGACCCCATTCGTAAGTTCCTCTTAGGATACACATCAATAATTGAATCACTAGGTCACTATAGGGCATTCGACTCTGTATACTCAATCCATCCACTCATCTTCTACATACATGTATGTACCCCTTCAGAGCTGATTGGCTACGACATGGCTGTGAAGGCAGCTGACGAGGCATACCAACAAGCTGGACTGACGGTTGCGGACGTAAACGTGGTGGAACTGCACGATTGCTTTTCGACCAACGAGCTCATCATGTACGAGGCACTGGTACGTGTGGAGTAGCTCTAGTTGTCATTGAATATTGGCATGCAGGTAGACTCAAAGCTGCGTGAGTATTTTGATATGGAGTTTCAAAATTGACCTTGTGAGCTATTGATTTGAAGCGTTGTATCTATTAAGTGGTATCTCTCATGTCCGAAGAAATGTGATGATTGACTTTACAGTTCTCACCCACCACACACAGGGCTTGTGTAATAAGGGAGAGGGTGGGAGTCTAGTGGACAGTGGGAACAACACGTATGGGGGGCGTTATGTGGTGAATCCCAGCGGGGGGTTGATCTCCAAGGGCCATCCACTGGGGGCCACCGGTCTGGCTCAGTGTACAGAGCTTACTTGGCAGGTGAGTAGATGCATGCAGAGATTAGTCTATTCCCTACTTTCGCCCTCTTTCTTTGAAACATTTGTTTCTAGAGAGTACGCAATTTGAAGTCGTTGGTAGAATGGCATACATACATTTATTTATACTAGAATATTTGCTGGTAAAAACCTTAATTTGCGAATGAGCTAAATCAGCTGAAAATTTGACCCTACATGTAACTATTGTGTTCTGGCAAGGATCGTGTGTATTTACTAGTTTTGCAATTTTATTGTTGCGAATTAATCAACCCTTGCAAGTTCGCATATGTTTGATGCTCGTAGTAATATGGTAGTTAACTTACTGTAGTCAGTACCGTATAGCAGGTATATTTCGAAGGTATAAATTTTCGCGGAAATGCCTTTAGAAATGTTTTCACAGATTTAATTTTCGTGGAATAGCGCCTTTTTGCAGCATGAATGCATGCGTTATTAAATTCGCGGTTATAAAAATGTTCGCGGTACATGCCTAATCTGCAAAAACCATGAACATTTATGTAATGTCTTGTAATCAATAACTTAAATAATTAGAACTCTGATAGATATAAAACGTGCACAAATATTTATACAAAAACAGAACAGTAAGAATGTTCCAGAATAAGAAGTTACTAGATTAAACTAGTACAAGACTAAGTATTTACTACTAACATCTAGAAGGTTCTACAAGTATTAATATCCTGTTTACAAGTCCAAGGTTCTGGTGATTTCCTAAACCACATTACCAGATTACCACATTCCTCCCCCTTTAAGTAGGAGGGTACATTAAGCGTTCGACTGGGTGGCGATCTCGTCTTGGGTAGGTCTTTCGCTGAGGTGGTGAATTGCGAGGTGATTCGATCGATGATTCACTTCCAGTCATTTCAGCTCTACTTGTGAAATACTCGAATGGGTTTTCTTCTTCTGTGTCTGCAAACTGACGGTCACGCATCTGATCGATGTGTCTGACAACAACGTTCCCATTCGACAGCTTAACTTTATACATAGTCGGTCCAAGTATACTTGCAATCACCCCTGACATCCATTTCTTCGATGAGAGATAGTCTCTCACAGTGACAGTTTGTCCCAATGTGAATGACCTCAATTTGGAGTGCTGGTCATGGTATTTCTTCTGTTCAAGTTGCTTGTCCTGCACAGTGGTTGCTACATCCGGTTTGAGCAGATCGAGTTTGGTACGGAATTTCCTTTGTAAAAAGAGTTCACTTGGTGAACGACCAGTAGTTGCATGCGGAGTTGCTCGATACCTTCCCAAAAATGTACTGAGTCTAGTGATTAGAGTGTGTCCATCATTTTCACTAGCTCGCATGGCATTCTTAAATGTCTGCACAAATCTCTCGGCCAAACCATTTGTTGATGGGTGATAAGGCGCACTCCTTATGTGCTTGATACCTTGCTGTTTCATTGCTGTTTCGAATTCCTGTGAGGTAAACTGAGGGCCATTGTCTGAGACAAGTTGTTCGGGTAGACCATATCTTGAAAAGAATGTAAAGAGAGCTTCAATGGTCTTTTCAGCGGTAGTGCTTGACATTATGCCACTTTGAGTGTGCGTCCACGATTATTAAGAACATCTTTCTTTGAAAGGGTCCAGCAAAGTCAATGTGGATTCGTTTTAGTGGTGCCGTAGGCCATTGCCATATGTGCAAAGGTGCTGAGGGGGGATTTGGTTTGTGTTCCTGACACGGTTTACAGGACTTAGATTGACTTTCAATGTCTTGATCTATTCCTTTCCACCACATATAACTTCTGGCGAGGGCCTTCATTCTCTGAATTCCTGAATGGCCTTCATGCAGAGTTTTGAGCACTTGTGCTTGGAGAGATTTTGGAACGATTACTCTGATTCCCCATAGTAGGCAGTCAGCCTCAATAGATATTTCATCTTTTTTAGAGTAGTAGTGTTTGAGCTCGTCTGGGACTTGAGTTGGCCATCCATCTCTTGTGTATCTTAGCACTTTGCTGAGAATTGGGTCCAACTTTGTGGCTTGTTGAACATCCTTGGAGGTTACTGGCAAAGACAGAATTTGAGAAATGTTGAAAATACGCACTCCTTCTCCTCCCACATCAGAATCCTGCATCACTGGTAAGGGTAGCCTGGAGAGACCGTCCGCATTGCTGTGAGATTCTGTTGGTTTATACTGTATCTCGTAGTTGTATGCCGAGAGCAAGAGTGCCCATCTCTGTAGTCGTGCAGCGGCCAATGTGGGAATTCCTTTCTTGGCTCCGAAAATCGCAGTGAGTGGCTTGTGGTCAGTTATCAGGGTGAATTTCCTGCCATAGAGATATTGGTGAAATTTCTTGACACCGAATATAAGTGAAAGAGCTTCTTTTTCAAGTTGAGAGTAATTCTTTTCACTTGGTGTGAGAGTGCGTGAAGCAAATGAAATTGGCTTCTCACTTCCATCTGGGAGAAGGTGTGAGATGACTGCTCCTATACCGTAGGCTGAAGCATCTGCTGCCATTCAAAGGGGTAGCTCAGGATTGTAATGGGTGAGGACATCCGCTGAAACCAATTGATCCTTGGCGTCTTGAAATGCTCGCGAACAGGTCTCAGTCCATTCCCACCTCCTGTTAGCTTGCTGTAGCTGATTTAGTGGATGGAGCAGACTTGCCAGGTTGCATATGAATTTCCCATAGTAGTTGATTAGTCCTAGAAATGAACGTAATTCCTGGGTATTTGTTGGTTGAGGAGCATTGACTATTGCGTCGACCTTGTGTGAGAGTGCTCGAATGCCTTCCCTGTCAATCTGATGACCTAGATACTCCACAGAATTTGTCATAAACTTGCACTTGTCCTTCTTCAACCGAAAACCATGTTTTTCGAGTCTGGATAGCACTTCATTGAGGTTGTTCAGGTGGTCGTCCTCGCTATTGCCCGTCACCAGAATGTCATCAATGTAGCAAACAACATTAGGTACCCCTTGCAGAATAGTGTCCATAAGCCGTTGGAATATGGCTGGAGCAGAAGCAATGCCAAAAGGTAGACGTGTGTACTGATACAGGCCTTGATGCGTATTGATTGTGACATATTTTCTGGAGGACTCATCAAGTTGGAGTTGTAGGTAGGCTTGACGAAGATCCAGCTTAGTGAACTTGTGTCCATTTGCTAGAGTGGCGAACAAATCTTCAGGTTTGGGTAGTGGATATTGATCCACAGTGAGAACTTGATTTATGGTGACTTTATAATCTCCACATAACCGAATCTTTCCTTCAGGTTTTGGTACTGTCACAATAGGTGTAGCCCAATCACTAGAGTCAACTTTTTTAATGACTCCGTGCTTCTCAAGTCGATCTAATTCCTGTCCAACAGCATCCTTGAGAGCAAACGGCATTGGTCGGGGCTTAAAGAATTTTGGTGTCGCCTCTGCTTGCACATGGAGAGTAGCTTGCTGTGGTTGGATGGTTCCCAGTTCATCTTTGAATAAAGTGTCATGTCGATCCAGTAGTTCCTTGAGACCGAGTGAAGGATTTCTGACAGTGGCAATGCGCTGCCAGTTAAGTCGAATGTATTTCAACCAGTTTCTTCCAAAGAGATTAGGGCCATTTCCGGTAACTACAATCAGTGGTAGTTGTGCACTCTGTTTTTCGTAGGTCACGTTTACATTGAGCTGTCCAACAATCTTGAGTGGTTCATCAGTGTAGGTCTTGAGAATGAGAGTACTTTTCTTGGGTTTTAGCTTTGGAAGAATAGCTTTTCGAGTAACCTCTGAAATTATAGAGACGGCAGCTCCTGTATCAACTTCCATTGACAATGTTTTCCCTTCAATCTCCACTGAAACTTCAATAGGTGAAGTAGCAGCTGGTGTCGTGAGCTTCAAGTTGTAAAATTCTTCCGATTCTGAGTCGGTTTTTGTTGTCTCGTTAGTTTGAACAGTATTCGTGTGCTGGCTTCTGGCTGGCTGGTTCAATCCAGTTGGCTTGGGTTTGGAGTTCTTGGCTTGTTTGGATCTGCAAGCTGGAGCAATATGTCCTCGCTTCCCACACGCATGGCAAGTAGCGTCCTTGAATTTACAATCCCTGGCCGTGTGGTTGGATTTTCCACATCTGGAACAGGTGGTTGGTAGTTGAGCCATCCGCTGTTTTGGTCGAAAGTGTAGCTTCTTGATGCCATGCTCATGACTATTGACAAAAAGAGCATTCTTTGCTGCAGCTTCCATTGCCAAAGCTTGTTCAATAGCTTGAGTTAGAGTGAGGTCTCTCTCTGAGAGCAGTCGTCGACGAATTGAATCATCTCGTATGCCACAGACAAAACGATCTCGGAGAGCTTCATCGAGGTAAGCAGCAAATGCACAGTGTGTGGCAAGATTTCGGAGAGCAGCTTCATAGTCTGCGATAGATTCCCCTGCGGCTTGGTCGCGTTTGTGAAAGTGATATCTTTCGACAATAACAGTCCTTTTTGGTTCAAAATGTAACTTCAGCCGATCAAAAATTTGCCTCAGTGTTTTGTCTTTGGGTGACGTTGGTGCGAATAGATCTCGGAGAGTAGAGTAGACAGTGGGTCCTACAACGCTCAGAAAAGTGGCTACTTTCTTGTCTTGTGCCACAGAGTTTGCGGAGAAATAAAGTTCCACTCGCTCGAGGTATGCAGTAATCGATTCTGCAGATGCGTTAAATTCATTGAGAGTTCCGAATTGAGCCGTTGCCATCTTCTGTGACTTTGGGATCCACAATCCTCGTCGCCAATTGTAATGTCTTGTAATCAATAACTTAAATAATTAGAACTCTGATAGATATAAAACGTGCACAAATATTTATACAAAAACAGAACAGTAAGAATGTTCCAGAATAAGAAGTTACTAGATTAAACTAGTACAAGACTAAGTATTTACTACTAACATCTAGAAGGTTCTACAAGTATTAATATCCTGTTTACAAGTCCAAGGTTCTGGTGATTTCCTAAACCACATTACCAGATTACCACAATTTATACCCTCGAAATATATATACCCACTGTACGGTATGTGACAGGACCTAGGAAAACAACCCGATTGAGAATTGGGGGACGATCGAACTAATCATTATCATCATTCACGAGCTCTTCCAATACAGTAGACTCTCGCTATTCTGGCTCTCTGAAGTGCGGCCACCTCGATATACCGGCCATTTGGCTTGGCACGGAATGCTAGCTATTATGTTTACTGCACAAAACTCACCCTGAAGTACGGCCACTTGCTATTCCGTTTACCGGCCAGTGCTGGCTGTCCCAAACTAGGTTTCAATGTAATTTTATACGTATATTACGGCCGGATATGACGTTTGGGTGTGGTTTAGCAAATAAAATTGGATTACACTTAAATAGAGAACAGAATGATTCATTATCCTACATTTATCCTCGAGACAAGAACCGCAAAAGTAGTCATTAGATTCGAGGTAAGATTAGATTCGAGGTAAGGTCGTTTTTAAGCCGCGGCTATTTCCTGAGCTGCAGCCACCTCGCTATTCCGGCCAAGCTGCATGGTCCCAAGGGTGACCGGATTAACGAGAGTCTACTGTACTACATAATTTATTTATCACAATAATTATCCATGAGCTTCATCAAAGAATTACGTTTACACTAGCCAGAATTTCTTCCTGTGTGAATGACAGTGTCTGTGTTTTTCTCTCCTACAGTTACGAGGTGAGGCAGACAAGAGGCAAGTAAGTGGAGCAAGTGTGGGATTGCAGCACAACCTGGGACTCGGAGGAGCAGCTGTAGTGACTCTTTACACTAAATACCAGTGAAACTCTCTAGCTCTGTGTGTTGTTATGTGTCTAATATGTGTTTGTCTTTTGTTTACAACATAACCCTAGGCTAGGGCCTTGATTACACAGCCATGGCCATTGGTAGGTGGGAGCTAGGGGTGGGGTTGCTGCATATGCGCATGTGGCTGTTCTTCAACTGACTGCAAACATGTCTGCTGCTCCTCGACCTAATCCTCCACATCGAGCTTCTCTTCACAGCGTGGATCGTGCTGAATTCAGGGAGTTTTTGTTAGAGAATGTGGAGCAGCTTGGAGAAGATAAAATTCTGGGAACTGGCTCCTATGGCTCTGTGCAAGAGGTGCATAATGATATATCAATTCATGGTCTAACTCTTTAAATCATATTTTATAAACTGAATCATGTCCCAGCTTTGGTGTTCCATTTGTTTCATTATTCAATAGTGAAAAATAATGTCAATGGTAAAAAAATTTGACACGGATGCATGTGTGATTGTCAATAATTGGGTTGCTTATTGTCAATAACTATCGTCATGTTTGTCAATGATTGTTGTCAATAATTTTGTCTTTTTTTTGTCAACAATAGTTCGAATTATTGCAAATAAAATCATCATTTTTGTCAATAATAATTATTGGCCTTATAGTTATTGCACTTGCATGTACCCAGGAATTGAAAGAGGGGGGGTATATACGTGCTAGCTTGATGAATGGATGTAACGAATTACCAGTGCGTGGAGCACTCCACCAGCATTTTTTTGCTACATGCTCTGATATTGCAATCTGGCTATAGAAATGACAATTATTCTAACATTGAACAGGTGATGGTCAATGGTGAGGTGTATGCTGCCAAGATGATTCACGAGGCTCTACTGAGGACTGATGAGCCTGGTGGAGTCGAAACTGTAATACAGAACTACATCCGAGAGTGTCGACTCATGGCTCGCATCCGGCACCCCAACATCACCCAGTTCATTGGGCTTTGTTTCTTGGCTAGTTCTCGACTGCCCCTCCTGGTCATGGAGAGGTTGGACTCAAGTTTGGACGATCTCCTGGAGTCCACCCCCAACATCCCCCTCTCTGTCTCCCAGTACATTCTGGTCTGTGTGGCTCGAGGGCTGCTCCACCTGCATCGCGAGTCCGTGATCCACCGTGACCTCACTTCCAAGAATGTCCTGCTGACAGCCTCTCTGAGCGCCAAGATCACTGACTTTGGGAACTCTCGTATCGTGGATCTTGATCCTGGACAGCTAGCCAAAACGCTGACAAGGTATCCCGGTACCCAAGTGTACATGCCCCCTGAGGCCGTCTCTGACAACGGTAAAAGTGTGTATGGACCAAGTTTGGATGTGTTTTCTTTCGGAGTACTTCAACTGTTTGTGCTTACACAGGTAATACTGTAAATTGAATCGTTTTCTTTAATTTTATATGCTTATTATACCCTATATCTACAGAAGGATTTAGTGTATAAGGTATGTAGCAGAGCACAATGAATAATATCCCTACCTGTTTATAGGTGTTTCCTGCCCAGCTCCTACCCCCCACCTATCCTGACCCCAGAAATCAAGACATTCTTCGTGCTCGCTCAGAGTTTGAGCGCCGAGGCCCCTATATGGTCCTCTTGGACAAGAGTCTACCGGGTGGACATGGGCACCCTCTGTTTGGCCTGGTGAGGGAATGTCTTTCCAACATCCCAGAGAGAAGACCTACCACTGCGAATCTCCTCTCGTCTCTAGAGGCTACGGGGAGGGAAATGGAAGGAGGAATGCTTCTGCAAGATATTGCACAAGTCAAGAATACCAGGGCTTTCAAGGCAAAGGATAAGAGAATAGAAGCTCTACAGGTGAGTAGGAACATTGGTTTGGTCATAGAAGTCTGATACATGTAAAGGAAGAGAGGAAATGGTGCACG
Organism: Halichondria panicea; assembly: GCF_963675165.1. Classification (NCBI taxonomy): domain Eukaryota; kingdom Metazoa; phylum Porifera; class Demospongiae; order Suberitida; family Halichondriidae; genus Halichondria; species Halichondria panicea. The sequence goes on from NC_087387.1 coordinate 2,420,766, forward strand.
TGACTATTTCACATTAGTTCTGCACAAGAGGCCTCGAAAAATATCCGCATTTTACCTATTTTTGCTTTTTGCTGGGTCACTCGCTAGTTGTGTTTCCTTGAGACAACATTTTTTCAAAAATAATTTATGACACGCCTATTCTGTGAGCCACGTGTAATTAGCTAATGACTGACACACCCAGTGAAAAAAAAAACATTAAAGTAAAGTTATAAGCTTCAAATTGGGTCTTTTATTGCTAAAACCAGGAGTATATTAGGTACTTAATGTACTTATGCTAAAACGTGTAGCGTACTGGTTATAGCTGCTATAATGCATAGATTTTTAAATTATACGGTTATATGGATGACATTCATTTGTCTTCCCATTCACAGAGAGAGATTGCACAAAAGACCAATCTAATTGAACGGAAGGACACCATGCTCACAAGACAACAGCAGGTTTGTACAAGTCCATAACTTCTATACATGCACTAAATGAACTATAATTATAGGACCTTTCCGCTAAAGATCGAGATCTCACTCTGAAAAACAGGCATTTGAATCAACAGGCAACTCAGCTTGCTCAAAAAGATCGTCAACTTTCCCAAAAAGACGGTCAACTTACCCAAAAAGATGGTCAACTTACCCAGAAGGACAGATCACTTGCAGAACAAGAAACAACTATTTCTGACCTCATTTCTCAGCTAACCAAAACTGAGACCCTGATACAGGTACTCCATGCCACATACATAAAATTTAATATCCCGCCCCTGTATGCACAGCGTATTACTGTGAGCGTTTGAAGTATGGGAGCAGATCCTCCAAGTATACAGAAACTTTACCGAGGCTATGTAGGAGTGCTAAAAATGTATATCGCAAAGACATAATTACCGTATATGCTTAATCAGAGGCCGCTCTTGTACAAAGGCCACTAGCCTCCTTTGCAAATGAAACATTTAGTAGCCGCTTAGCCTCAGTGAACTTTTACTATACGTGGCAGCCAAACAAATTATTAATACTAGTGGCTAGCTACATATGGTACAGGTAGCAGCTTGTTAGTGCTTCACAAAGACTTTCTCACGGCAGAGTTTGAGTTTATGTAGATGAAAAGAACTTTTGATGATGTTGAATTAGCTGGAGCTAATAAATGCCGCTCTTGAACAATGGCCTCTCTCAAATTGTAGCCTCCTCTGCTAGCAAAATGAAACATTTAGTAGCCGCGGCTTCTAATCAAGCTTATATACGGTATAACAACAGTACTAATAATTAATTTGGTTCAGTTGCAAAATGATTTAGTATTAGTACGGTTGCTATGATATGTTTTGTACCATATAATTATACCGTACCCTCGCGAAAATACGCCCACCCTTTTCTGCAAGAAGTTTAGGCTTATTAGGGAACTGGTCGTATAATCGCGAACGACGAGTTTTCACTCGAATACAGTAGACTCTCGCTATTCCAGCTCTCTGAAGTACGGCCACCTCGATATACCGGCCATTTGGCTTGGCACGGAATGCTAGCTATATGTTTACTGCACAAAACTCACCCTGAAGTACGGCCACTCGCTATTCCGTTTACCGGCCAGTGCTGGCTGTCCCAAACAAGGTTTTCAATATAATTTTATACGTATATTACGGCCGGATATGACGTTTTGGGTGTGGTTTAGCAAATAAAATTGGATTACACTTAAATAGAGTTCATTATCCTACATTATCCTCGAGACAAGAACCGCAAAAGTACTCATTAGATTCGAGGTAAGGTCGTTTTTAAGCCGCGGCTATTTCCTGAGCTACAGCCACCTCGCTATTCCGGCCAAGCTGCATGGTCCCAAGGGTGACCGGATTAACGAGAGTCTACTGTATACGCCCACTCGCGGCCTCAAATCGAGGCTTACCTTGTGGCTATGATAATTATTAAAAATTAATTATAAAAAAGAGGGGGTGGGCGTTTATTCTTATTTTTGTGAGGGTACAGTAATGCATATACCAGCGCCTGCCCTTTCAAGAGTTCTATATGTAACTTATTTGAGTGAACAGGGTGATTTTAAAACAAAGTGCAGAGGTTGTGCAATGTGAACACTAAAACCCCGTATAGTGGGTAATTTTTGTCGAACAGTGATTTTTGGCCTGCACTGCCCTCTGTTTTCACTACTCTGCATGGCTTGCATACTAGGAAAGTTAGACTGGAAGCCCCAGCCATAATTTGGCACTGAACCCTACATTTCAGCAGGTTATAAAGGTAATTTTTAACATTCCAGGCATTGAAGGACCAACTAAGACAAAAAGACGCCGAGCTTGCTGAACGAGCGTCAGATCATGAGGTAAACTAACACTGTAAGGAACATTTCAGTGGTTGTAGTGCTAGAAATTTATGCGTGATACAATTATCATGTTGCAATTTGTATCACACAATTATTTTGAAATTGCGGAAATTGCAAAAATTGCATAACGTTTTCGTAGCTTTAAATTGGCCAAAACGCAATATTTTATACTCGCTTATGATTATTTCTGGCACTACTATTAATTATATATACAATAATTATATTTCTTTTTTGCTAACCATGCATGTAATATTCAATAGGACACATATTTCTATAGGACACAGTTAAAAGTGGAGCAGCAGGAGCAGGCAATGTGCCGCATAGTGATGTTGCAAATCTCAGAGAGGAATTAGAAAGCAAGTCAACGGAGCTAGCTACACACAGCAGTCAGATTCTTAGGATTTCATCAAATCAGTTTGAAATGTTTGAACGAATTGGTGTTGGATCGTATGGAGAAGTACTGGAAGGGAAAGTAAGAGTAGCTGCCAAGCGCCTACACCATGTGATTGAATCCCCCCACAACCTGGAATTATTCCAGAGAGAGATGACACTCTTGGCTGAAGTACGACACCCAAACATTGTGCAGTTCATAGGGACAGTGCTGGACCAATCCCCTCCTGTCATCATCATGGAGCTCCTCGACATGAATCTCAGACAAGCATATGAGCAAAATCTCCTTCGTCAAGTAGATCGTTTATCTATTTTCAATGACGTTGCTAAAGCTCTAGACTACCTGCATCGACGCTACAAGCCCATTATCCACCAGAATGTGAGTACTACCAGCATTCTGCTTCAGCAAATGGACAGAAACCAGTGGAAGGCAAAGGTATGTGATCTTGGCCAGGCCAATTTCCTACAAAATCCTGGACCGCGTGGAAAGGGGGGCCTTTATTACTCTGCTCCTGAGGTTGCTCCATCGATCCATATGGTAGATGATAGCACTGTACGTCAAACTGTGAAGATTGATGTGTACAGCTTTGGTATTGTTCTGTGTGAGGTGACTGTTAGTCAATTCCCTGAGACAGATAAATATCCGAGCATGATTCGTCATCTCCAGAGAGAGCATCCTCCATTGTATGAGCTGATTGATCGCTGTACTAAGAGAGACCCCAGCGATCGACCTACCATGGCCGAGGTACTTGTAGAACTGAATAAAATGGCCTCGTTTTAAAACAATTAGATGGCTAAGACATAAACATAATAACAAATGTAATTTGTATTTTTATAATAAAGTTGTGATTGAAATAGTACACGTCAAACACTGATAGTTTTGAACACATTGAAGCTGTTTAGAGCTGTGGTAAACAGTACTCCAGTCAACTGAGGATGCCAGTGTAGTTCCTTAATCTCCTGCTGACCCTGGTGGATGAACAACAGCTGTGGCGGGACGTCCACTGTCGACGAACCAGGTCCCTCCTCTTTCTCCACGGCCAGGTCCCACTGCACCACCTGAATAGGGTACGAGTGGCGGCAGATAGTTCAAGTGTACCACACGTTTTGAAAAGTACATGGATGCATATTTTATGTGTGCAGATTATTAAATGTATAATCGTATGATATGCTATTAGTGACTGGAGAGTGTAGAGCAATTAATCCCGTATCACATCCGGTCCAGTAATTGCATGTTTTTATTGACAGCGTGCAATTACCTGTCAAGTAATTGCACGCAACGTATTGTTTTCGAATAACGGCCGTGGCCGAAAATGTTAATAAAAACGGCAGAGAACTTCATCACACACGATTAGAAATCAATAGTATGGCTACTCGTGCAATAAGGGATTTAATAGCACGAGTAACAAGCAATGGCAAGGATACTAATTGCACGAGGCGTAACTGCCATACTACTAATTATGATCTTGTTTAGAGCATAGATAGTAGAGGAAAGGGATTGGAAACAGGATCACGTGAGCTTATACCTTGAGGTGTGATTTTACTGGTTTTGAGTCAAGAGAAGCTTTTGAAAAGAAGCAAATGAGAGGATACTAGGTAAGTAAATGTATGAATAGCCCTAAAATTTGTCTTGAGGCACGGCTAGGTACAAAATGAAACATTATTACTAGCTAGAAGTCATGTTCACTCTTGGTAGCACACAAAATTTGAAGGTTTTACAACACTTAGCTTCTCCTTTTTATTTGTGGGGTAAGAACTGACTTAAGAACTGACTTAAGAACTGACGTATGACTATTGTAAATGAATGATCACAGTAGTACGTAGTACATGATGGTATTTTATTGCTTCAGCTATAATATTGAAAGTGGGGATATCATACTTCTGGAGTTATTGGCAGATTTGTTGATTTCCACTAGCCATCTTTGCGGGGGGAGCTTCTCCATAACTAAGCTGAGTTTATATTCGAGACTCGGCAATTCTCGAATAATATTGATATTAAAGATCAATGTTCATATTATTGCCATTAGATTTTGAAAATCACTATTCATGCTCTGATTTTGTCACCGCAGTGTCGATGTGTGGCAAGAACTTGGACTGAGAAATCACTGGAAGAACATTGATAATTCATGTATAATTATGTTTAGACCATGCTTATACCTTTTATTGATTGTTCATTGATGTCTATGCATGATCATAAGCTTGCTTAAGCTTTTAGTTTAGCATAAACTGCACAAAAAGTTTATTGCCAGCTCAGCACTTTAAGCTGCATCCATGGTCGCGGCTATAATTGAGGTTGCAATGCGGACTGTCCGTGTGAAATAGTCCTAATTGCCTGCGTTTCCAATCCCCTTCCTCTACTATCTATATATATGTTTAGAGTCACAGGAGCAAAATTTAAGCATAATGGCGTCACAAATAACAATCTTGCGTTTGGTCTGACCAGGATCACATGACAGAAGGAGCGTCTAACTGTGCATGGGTTGTGTAAGTACTGTGTACATAAATTACAGACGCGGTCAGCCTGTGAATATCATTATGAACGGATTTGTATGTAGTGGAGCAGCAGGAGAGCTAGGTTGAGCCAGAAAGAGCTAAAATGAATAGCTAGGTCTTTGATGGATGTTGGTATACATCATGGAAGAGGCTGTCATTGGTGAGGCCGGTACAGAACATTCTAAAAGAGGAGCACTTAGTAAAGAGAAAGTTTGCTAGACCTAGACTAACACATACTAGGCGGTAAGACACTCCTTCTGTCATGTGCTCCTGGTCTGACATACAACATAATTAATTCATGTAGTTCTCAGCTGTATAACCAAGGGTGATGAATGCCCCTAGTATAACTGTATAAGCAAGAAATGTTCTGACCTTTGACGCAAACACTTTTGAAATTCATAAGTATAGTATAATAGCAGTGCTGACAAGCATTAACAGCAAAATGAAAGCACTGCGGATGCTGATGCCTCGGTGGAGGTGTTAAAGTAGACTCTCGCTATTCCGGCTCTCTGAAGTACGACCACCTCGATATACGTACCGGCAGGAGTGTATGAAGAAGAGTATGCGACTCCCACGCACATTCCATTCTACATCTCGGACTGAATCCGTCACTAACACTTAAATGTGGGCTGGAGGTGCACCACTACACCTACACACCCACTTAAGATGCGGTCTGATAGTGACTGGTATGACATACTTGTACCGTAACGTGCTTTACACTACAACTGCTACAGTTGGATACTCCTCTTCATACACTCCTGGTACCGGCCATTAATTTTGGTTCGGCACGGATTGCTAGCTAGATGTTTACTGCACAAAGCTCACCCTAAAGTATGGCCGCTCACTATTCCATATACTGGTCAGTGCTGGCTGCCCCAAACTAGGTTTTGAATGTTTTTTACGTTTATTATGGGCAGATATGACGTTTTGGGTGTGGTTTGGTAGTGGATTACTTAGATTACACTTAAATAGTGAGCAGAATGATTCATTATCCTGGAGACAAGAACTGTAAAATTAGTCATTTGATTCAAAGTAAGATCCGCGGCTATTTCCACCTCGTTAAAACTAATAATTTATTGTGTGAAGGCTATCCATGCTGTAAACGCAGTGTTATGACATCCAGGTAAGCTGACTCACACATTACAAACAGACAAACAACAAACAGACGACTACAATACCCGTGGCCGCCCACGCGCGACTTGGGTAATAAAGCTACTAGAAATTGCTAATACACACATGATGAGTGAATACATTTTTTGTTAAAAAGGATGCCAAATGTCAATAAACATTACTTGGCTTCTTTGGATGTTGGCTGTAGGATTATAACCAGGGTGTCATACAGGGGAGGGGATATCCCCCTCTAGCTCCAATTCCCCCCCCCTAAAATTTGCATTCAGGTACTAGTTGGGTCCATAGCTGGCAATTTTACATACATGTACTAACAGAGTATTGAAAAAACAGTTGACCTTATTTTTAGCAACATTTTCTAGTTACTTTTCTTATTTCCCCCCTCTACTTCAAAATCCTGTATGCAGGGATGAAAATAACAGCCGGCAACCGGCCAAAATCCGAGCATATAGCCTGCTTGGCCGTCTATTGTACTGCATGAACTGCCATCTGGCCGGACAACAACTGCGCATGCTCAGAAAATTAATTATCTGCCACGTGTGCAAAAAAGCCGAATCAGCAATAATTTGTAGAGCTACATGTACAAGATATAATTATAATTATAGCTAGATCTACGTGTATCTAGCTAGTTCAAGAAAAAACTGAGTGCATCCCAGTGCCATTGATGCAAGCAGGTCAAAGCAAGAACCTATCCAAAGAGACAAGAAGTGGCAGTGCTCCTATGAGAAGTATCATCAGTCCTGACTCCATGACTGGCTAGACCAGAAAGACATGTTTCTACTCTTTCAGTGGTGTTCTTGAGTTAGACAGTCAGTGGACTCACAAGGAACTGTATTTAGACTGGTTTAGCTCGAACAAAAAAGTTATGAGTTGTGCTTTATACTATATAACTGATAATTATTATTACGATTATAAACATCAAAACTGCCAGGTCCTTTCATTGGTGGCAGGTGAACATTGAAAATGGCTTGACACAGATACTTATTTTCATCCCTGCGGACATGTGACGTCTGGCTGTGAGTGTCAGGTCATCATTTGCTGATGGCCGGTCAACATTGAAAATGACCTGACAAAGTTCAGCCAGTGATAAATTGCATCCCTGAGTATGACACCCTGATAACCATGTATATCTCATTACACATGCATGCACTGTACATTGTACATGTACATGCATGTGTTGTGGCTGTAGCTTACCGCAGGCAGACTTGCAGAGCAACAGTATTATTATACCTCGGTGCGAATGCGCAAGCAGGTATACGGTAGTGTGTTTGTGTGTGTGTCTGTCTGTGTAGATTGCTACAGCTGCTCAAGGACCAATGAAGTGATGAAGTGTAAGTAAGAGTTTCTATAGGCTTCTAGTCATGGATTTTAATTCGTGAATTTGCAAAATAACGCTGCGTTCTCGAGTTATGCCTAGTTTTGCTTACTTAGAATGCCATTGCAGCCTTTTCGGAAGAGCACGTAGTGTTGCTACTCTACTTAGTAGCTAGCTCTGCACTAAAACGCTAGCTATTGGTAGCTGCAATTAAGACTCTGCTGATGCAGCCATTGATTTTAGACTTGGACTTTTGGCATCGATCGTTTTTAAAACAATCCTGGTCGATTATTACCCACTCTTCGAGTTTCCCTGTGATTTTGGATTCTGCAGCAAAATTAATTAATGCAAAAATATTCATCATCATGGTATAATGTGTTTTATGTTATGTGGCTTAATTTGACACCTACAACGAGGCATCAGCACCTGTGGTGCTTTCATTGAACTAGCCTACTACACTAAAAGTTAAGCGCTTAAAGGAAGGTTTACTGAGGCTAGAGTAGCTAAACTTTGCACAGTACTAGTTGATATTAGAACGTGTGGGTGGAGCTTCGCTTTCGCTGAATCAACAATAATTGCTGGTTCTGAGTAACTAACTAACAAATAAACGTATTACTATTTACAAGTGAAATAGGATTCCAGGAGTAGAGGTGTATGTAATGTATGAGCTCCACAGAACAGGTGAGGTATACAACAGGTTACCTGATTGTCGTCCCCAGCTGAGGCAAACACAGTAGAGTCAGAGGGGTGCCACTCCACTGAGGTCACGGGAGCCGTGTGGTGCTTGAACAGGGCAGCTGCCTCACCTCTGCGTGAATGAAGGGCAGCAGTATTAACACAATAGCTACGTTTAGTCACGTACTATTGTGTACAAGTATATTTTGCTTTGACAATGTACCGATGGGCTTATACAAAATCATTGATGAGCTTATAATACGCACAATTTATAGTGCCTAATTGTAACATGTACCTGCTTGCACTAAAAACATATAAGATGTACATTATACATAAAATATGTACAGACAGTACGTACATCAAGCATACTTTTTGATTTGCCTGAGGTCCCAGACCTTGACCAACCCATCGTCTCCCCCAGAAAGCAGGAGGGGTTCTTTTTTGTTCCACGATATTACATTGACATCAGTACTGTGGGCGGGGCAAGTAATCATGCAAGCTTTGCTGGGGGCGGCACGTACATCCCATATTCTCACACTCCCGTCAACAGAGCACGAGGCAAACACCTGCAAACACATACGAACAACACAATCATGTAATTATGACAGTCCTTTATTGTCAAAACGGTGCGTCATCTTTGTGTTTGATTCAACTTACACTGGGTTCAGTAGGGCTCCACTGGATGTCTTCCACCGATTTTGTGTGGGCAGAGTAGGGCCGTTGGTCCACGTGCCAGCTGCCATCGTCTGTTGGCTTCCAAACATGGATGTTGCTATGGCAATCACCAGTTGCCAAGCGACCAGGAGTCGTTGCTGACCAGTCCATGGCAAAACCCTCACTCTATAAAGCGTATAGAAATTCTTATAGGTGCACAGCCATGAATTAATCCATAACCTAATTAAGTTACATGTACTATACACAGTACATGCATATACGCTGTAAACGTACTTCTCATCAAGCATTATTAAACCTCAATATATTATTATATGCAACAGTATGAACGAGCAGAGAGATTTGGTCCCTCCACCTTGCATTAACTTACAGTACCTGATGTCCTGAGAATGTGTAGAGAGGGGCCTCCTTGTGACCTGTCAGAGCTTTACTGGCAGCACCAGCACTGGGTCGCTCCAACAAGATTACATGCTTGTCACCGTTCCATATGTTGACCACACCTTTTTCTGACCAAGACGCTATTAGAGTGTGCTCTGTGAGAGGAGCAACCTGTGTGTGTGTGGGGGAGAGGGGCATGTGTGAACCAGTTGAACGGAAACTAAGAGTGCTTAAACATACCTACATGTATACGTAACACTAGAAACAACCCAAAAAATCAAAATTCAGTACAAACATCAGGGAGCATCTCTTACCCGTATTCTGTTGACTGCCCCGCTGTGTTGAATCATAACTGTTTCCAGGACAGGCTCGTCATCTTCCAGCTCGTCTTCACTGTCACCTGAATGTCATTGTGACTATCATATGATATTGACATGGATATGGACTCACTTTCGGTTTGCTTGTCTGTCCTAGTCAACTGAGACATCTTCAACAGAATGACAAAGTTCTGCTTCTTGGACTCAGCCTTATGTGTGATGAACAGTATGCATGTAGCTCTTCCATTATAATTATCAAGCACACAAGCGCTACAGAAAGCTAGTTGCAAAAGAAGCAATTGTTGGCAAATTTGAATTTAGCCCTATAGTTTCTAGTTAACTTTCTATAATAGATGACATGCAGGGATGTGCTCACACTGGTCGGTATACTAACCTAGAAGGAGGCTTGACCTTAATTAACTAATTAAGATCACTGATTAATTTTCTTGTTTCTTCCTAGTTAGTAGACATACTTCTAGCCTGCTTGCCGCAGAGCACTGACTGTCAGTGCAGTGACCCTACCCAGAGTGGGGCTCATAGTAACAATCTCCAAACACTTTTAGCCTATTTTTCAGGGGTGGTAATTTGCCAATTTTGCCGGCTTGGTCTCGAGGCTAGCACCAGAGCACTGATTTGTATCTTTGGGCAAATGAAAAGTAGCGTTTTAAGGGCAGATTGGTATGGTGATTAGTTGCAAACACTTGGTCCTGCATGGTTCCAGCCACTTTGGTACATGTACTATAAACCACCAAAGACAATAATCTCTATTAGACAAAAAATAACCACCTCGTTAGGCCTATAATTAACAGTTCACTGAATGTGTGTGTTGATTGGATGGAAAATAACCACGTCCCACTTTAAAAATTCTGGGCACATCACAAGACATGACTTATTTATTACTGCACCTGTGTCCCCGCCACAAGGTAGGCAGTCATGGGGTAGCTGCTTCTGTTGTCCCCTAAGGAGTCACGGAGGATGTCAAAACTGAGACACGGGGAACCAGTCTGAGCCTATAGGAGGAAGTGTGCGCGTGTAGAGAGGGGGTTATTGTGAAGGAGTTGTGCATGTTGTGTGTGCAGATTTATAAGGATAACTCGCTAAGATAATTATTGGTTGACTATTATAGGCCTGTTCCAATTCAATTACTAGTTTAGCATAGCTATGACCATGCACTTCCAGAGCAGTCACTCATCAGTCGATCGGCTATAAGTTAATTTACACCAAAATTAATAATCATTAACATTTTATATTTCGATTTAACAACAAAGGCTATTCTTTGTACTGTGCATGCGCAGTAGGTGACCTTTGACCCAACATGCTAACTCTAAAACACAGTCGGTCGAAAATAAATAAGTGATGTTAAACTAGTAATTGGATTGGAGAGGCCTTATCGGATGTTATTGTGTATGTTCGTATAAACTCACAGCATGGTACATGTGGTATGCAGAGCTATCATGAACAAGCTCCTCCCCCTCCTCCAGCGGCTTCCCGGGTAAGTATACCTCCTCAGCAGTATCAGTAGCACCAGACTCAACAGCGTCACCACCCTCATTGTCCATTTCTATGGTTTCCATTTCATCCCCTGCAGATATGTGTACAAAAAATGGCACACCTAAAGTTGAGGTCTACAAAAAGTATTTATATTGGAATACCTGTATGTACCTGATTGCTCTACATTCTGCTCTTCTTCATCCATGTTGACTTTTATGATCTTCGCTTCTTCGACTTCCAAACGTCCACGTGTCTTCCTTTGGGGTAAAGTGTTATTATTCATTGTTCGACCTTTTCCATTTAAAGTTTCAGACCACGTGGGATTATAGTAGAAGTAAAATCTGACAAAAGAAGAGATGGGTCGCTACAGAAGGAAGAGAATGCACAAGAACATCAAGGACATCAAAAAGAAGTACAAAACCAAGAGAAGAACCAAAGTGAGTGGTCACACCACCATGAACCATTATTCAGTCACTCAGACTCAATATTTGTATCTAGGGTTGGTCACCATGTACATAGATAGTTAAGTTACAAAATGCGTTGTGCAGTGCAGTGGGTTATGATGGTCAGGTGGCATAATTACGGGGAAATTTGGCAATTTGGCAAATCAAGGTATTACGCACCTATCAATGCAAAGCCCCACTACCCCCCTCCCGGAACAAGGGGGGGCTTTGTAGGAGCTTTGTTAGCCCTGGGGGTGGGAACTTTGTAAAGTCAGTATATCATAGCTGTTTGTCTGTATACTAAAGTATTGCAATAATTATTGTGTTTAACTGTCATGCCCTGGGGTTTTTTAGGGGTTTGTCAAATAAAATAGCCCCGGGGGAGAGTCCTTTGCACCTCATAATTGACAAAGCCCCCCCCCCCCCTGTTCCGGGAGGGGGGTAGTGGGGCTTTGCATTGATAGGTGCATTATAGGGTCGACAAAATTAATGTTTGACCTTGATATTCAGTCTCAGTATATCACACGAGATCAATTACCTTGACTGCGTGTGAAACTGATATTTTCATCTCCACTCTTTATAGGACGTTGATCAGATCCATGATGACCTTCGGCCTGTTGTGGCCCCAGATCTGCTCCGTCAAGTAGTGGACCATGACCTCCCAGGCTCTGCCCAACACTACTGCATCACATGCGCGTACGTACACGTTTTGTATAACTGAATATCATCTCTAGGATTTATTATAACGATATTAATCTATTGTTGTAATTATTATTTTTGTGCCATCCTTACAGACGCTACTTTATTGATGAGTCAGCGCTGAAGGTTCACTTCAAAAGCAAGCCACACAAGAGGAGGTATGTCATCTTGTAAAAGAGAAGTGTGTCAACCCTCTAACATCCTTAACACATTTTAGTGCAATACTGCATGTCTATAAGGTAAAGCATCGCTTTTAATGTGAAAGTCATAAGACTATTGTATAAAATATGAAATCTCGCTCCCATACTCTCAATTCTTTGCCCCCCCCCCCCCCCCCCCTCCTAGACTACATGCCCTCAAGGAGCCGGTGTACACACAGAGAGAGGCTGAGATGGCAGCTGGCATGGGGAACTACATAATCAAACGCCCTGAGGTGGGTCTGTTCGACTCTATCATGACTGAAGTAAACTCAGACAAAGCTAGCGAGAAACTGAAAGAACTGTCGTTATCTTAATCAGTACTTTTTATGTGTATAGTAATACTGTTTGTTGATGGCATATCAGTTTGTTGATGGCACATGGTTTAAATGTGAAGTGTACATGTAAAAACTATATATATGGCATAAAAATGTATTGTGACTGTTAATTAGTGGTATAATAAATTTTGTGATTTGTATATGGTTATTACAAGTCTGATAGCCAACTTTTAGTTCTTCTTTGTTCTCTCTGTTGACTAAATTTCCACATTTCTCTTCTTCCCTCTGACGATACTCGTTCTCTAAAGTCTGTCGTTGTAACACCTCCTAATGAGGAGTTAACTGTTCCCTCTCGAAGATTGCCGGCCGATTTACTTTCTACCAACACTGTCACCGGTCGGTAGTTGCTCTGGAATGTGTACAGCACCTCATCATCACTCGAATGTGCTTCTTCGATGTCTATTATCTCTGCGGAATTGGTCACGTGATCTGACAGCTCTGTCATACGATTTACAGTGGCATTCATATCAGATTTCGATACCGATGCCAGGCTAGAATTACTAGTTTTTCGAGAGTAACTTCGGAGATAGGTTGAGTCAAGACCGGTTGCTTGGATACTCCCGATAGAGGACCCCCTGTGCCTTCCTTGAGGACGTACTTCAAATACTCCATCCGAGTCTGTTCTACTGTGGATAACATGTAGTGGCACGGACAATGAGTGATCGCTGCTGTAAGAACTTTGTCTTGATCTACGATCTCTCAACGCATCAAGATCTGTTGCGATTTCACTGCCAATGGAGTGTGTGGAGCCGTGAGATAGAGTGGTACTGTTGCTTCCTATGCGAGTTAGTTTTGGTAGGCTATCTCCTCCTGAAAGGCGTAGGTTGCTAGTAGAGTGTCTTTGTCGAATTGCCTGAGCAGCTCTTTGTACTAAGTGGTCGCGAAAGGATGGAATCATTTCGCTACCTTCTTGCATGTGTAGCTGGAGATGGTCTCGTCTTACATGGAACGTGTGATGCCGTTTTAGTTTTAATTTTGGTGTTCTTTGTTCTTCGGAAGTCTTTTTTCTCTGTGGGGGTGATGATAGCTGAAATACTTTTTTCTCGGATTGAGGTCTCAATTGGTTTTCCAAGATATCATTGAGTGTGTCTGTCATGTCCATAGCTGTGTTGTAGAGTGTGTTTCTAGAAAATGAGGGGTAGAGACTTGCACTGCAGTGATAGCGAGGGTAGACCACACATGTACTAGCAAATCTTACGTTCGAAAGGGTGTGTGTAGTTTTATACAATGGAGTTGATAATTGTTTCATGTTTGGCGCAGCATATGCTCCGTCCGCTTCTTCAAAACTTAGTTTAGGCCTTGAATTGTCATCTATGACCAATTTGTTTGTCGGTTTTGGAGTGAATATGAACTCTGGGAACCTCTTTTTAGCCGACTCCATTGGTGAGCAGATCAGTGGCCTCATAACTAGATCCTTTCCTCTCAATCTTTTGTTATTCGACTTGGGAGAATTTGTTCTTTGCTCTCCCTCTAATACTACTTTGTGCATGACTCCTAGCATTCCCTGACTAACTGATTGCTGCATGAGTCTGCTCACATCTACCGTCGATGGACCCTCAACGTTATTGTGGTTATTGTTGTTTTCCAACTTAAGACTTTTGTTGGTTACTGGACCTTCCACATCGCTGCTGTTTAAGATTCGAGTATTCTGCTTTGCTGTAAAGAACATCTCATCAGCACTCAACTCTGAGGGACTGATAGACAGTAGGAACGGGTCCATGCGTAGGTCTGTGGAGGGTGGTAATGGACCGTCAAAAAAAGAGGACTTGGAGTTGTATGTGTTAGGACTTGTGGGGGTACTTGGGACATCAATGTCGACCACTCCAGTGAATCCATTGTCTAAGAATTCCTGACTGGGGGACATTATCATGGCTGCAAAAAGATGACAGAAAAAAGTTTTGTGACTCATTTCATTGTCTTACATCATAGTGTTAGAGAAATACAATATCAGCAAAGATATCCTCCTACGTTCTTAAGTGCATATTATAGCTATATGGGACTTCCACTATTGAGTTTGTATTGTAAACGGATAGCTTGCATTGTTTGTTTATGTTGTGCATTGAGTATGTAGCAATCAACCATGTTATTACACACCAGTGTCATACCTTGCATGGGATTTTCCTGAAACACATCATCAATGAGCGTTTCTTTTCTGCAGAGAGTGAAGGAGCATTTTGTCCCATCGTCCCATCGTGATTGGATGTCATACACTCGATCGCTGTTCTCTAACAATCGTGAATAGCTCCCCTGATCACTCTCCTTTACCTACATGCATGTACGTAATTATACGTATATACACATACACGTAAACATACACGTATAAGTGAAATTATATACAGTTACCCCATGCACCATCCCCCACTCCTTCTCCCCGTCTTTATTTCATCAATATCACATGACTTAGAGCAATGCAGTATTGATTACAATATTGCGTTTAATTTTCGCTGTTTTCGAGGTTTAGCAATCCTTGCTATCCATGGACGCAATGTTATACCGCATATAGAGCGCGGCATTATTTTATTCAACAAAATGTTTTTAGAGGCAAACGTTAAGTGCCCTGAAAATTTCGCGCTACATACATAATTATACGGTAAAACAATTATATGTTGAGGAGACCATGGGAGTCGATTCAGGTTACTTAATACATTATAATACAAGAAACAGAACAAGAACTCTATAATTAACTGTTATCTGCTCCTGGTATATATACATGTAATGTGAACCGGAGCAAGTGACCTCCCGTTAAAACTTTATTGTACCTCAGTCAAATAGAAGTCACTAGGGTTTTGATCATCGGACTTGGCGTACTTGCCAACCAGTTTCACCACTACCTCAAATACTGTGGTGTACTTGGTAATAGGGAGAGTCTTGTAATAGATCTGGCGATTGAGAACCGTCGAAACCACACGTACAAACTCCCCTTTCCGTTCATCAAAATAGCCATGCTGCATGAATGGTCACACAATTAGTGTAGGTCGTCATGAATTATAATGGTAGCATATCACATGCAAGACAATTGAAATTATAACTTTACAGATTTTTACCATCGTCTCTTGATTAGATGCAGTAGCTGTAGCAGTGCCTTCTGCAGTATGGCTGCTTGTGAGTTGAGAGCTGGGTTGATTGCGTTTCTTTTTCTTTGAGCGTAGAAACCCTATAAATGACCTCCTACCAGACCGCGATACCTCTTCAGTGTCTGGGCCAGTACTGGACCTGTAGCTGCCTGTCAGACTACCAGACCTCTGGAAGCTGGTTAGAGAGTGGGTGGGGGTGAGAGGAGGTGCGATTTGTGGTGGCTTGGCAGCAAATGCCCTCGCAGATGTGTAAGAGTGTCTTCTCTTCTGTATACAGTATAGCCGATGAGTGAATCAGTTCATTTTATAGCTTAGACTGCAATAACTAGTACCAGCTATATAGAGTTTAAGCTTGCAGCTATGATTTTTCTAGTATACATGTAGCTAGTTGCATCTACTACATGTAGAACTGAATTGCTCACCTTTTTTCTCTCAAATTTGAACCCTTGTTTTTCCAAAGAAGCCATCCTGCTGCAAGCTCACAACTTCAGGTACTAGATCTATAGCTGCTAAGTTTCATTGGCATATTAAAATGGCACAGGAGTCGATTGTCATGTCCAGCTCTCAGCTAGCTGCTACGCCCCCTCGCTGACAGACACTGTGGTCCAGACACACCCCTACTCCCCCACACTGTTTGGAGGCGACAAAAATCAACAAAACATTTGGGTAGGGCAACATTCCTGTGGGTTTTTTGCTCTGCAAGGCTTCTGTACTTTCACCCTTTTTTCATTGAGGAGAAGCTGTCTTTTGTACGACAACTTAACTGCAACGTGTTTAGCAATCATGGCGGATAGCGAGCAACCTACTGACAACTGGGTATTGGTGGACGACCCAGAGAAACCAGCTGCAGAAGAGTAAGTTAAAACTGAAGCTTAGGCCTAATTGCACAATGAATGTATGAAACTATGTCAACACTATAAATTAGCTAGCCACATGCATGTATGTACGTACATAGTTAAAGCATGTATTACTTGTAGCAAATTACTAGTATAGTAGCATGCATACAGCTACAGTATTAAACAACCATAATTAAGTGACTAACGAGATTGTCTAGTTCTGCTGTATCAATCCCATGCTATGCTTGCATTTCAATTCGAAGGCAAACAGTTACAAGACTCAATGCTGCAAAAGCGCATATCATAATTACTAGAAAGTTCGAATATAAAAACCTTTGCGAAGGAGCAGAAAATTTGACACTAATTTTTGGCGTTCTGGCAAGGATCGTGATGTCATACAAGTACTGGTGTAGGGTAGGCTTTTGCAATTTTATTTTTGCGAAGCGATGAACACAAGTAAAATTATAATGCTCACAAAGCATTCCAGTAATATGGCACTGTAATATAATCATGGATTGCTGGCGTGTGTAGTTTGGTCATGAATGATCTCAGCACCTTCTTAAAAACTTGTGCAATCTAACGGACAATACGTTTGGGTCACCTTTTGCTATAAGGAACAGCATACAACGTGCCAAATGTATGTCATGCCACTTGCATGCGTTATCAGTGGACTGATCTATATTTGGGGTGTCTTGTCCGTACTAAAAATAGTTGGTGAGGCACAGCTACCCACAGTGTTGCACACAATGCAATTGTATTGTCGTCTAATTGTATTGTTAGTTGGGATAATGCATAAGGGTACATTTCCTGGGAGTTGCATATATAGCATAATGTACATTTATATAATACGGTGGCGTTGATGTTTGGCCTAAATTGAAAGTAGATAATCGTTTATCTGAAATCTTGTGTTGTTGTTGTTGTTAATGATCTAATACTGCATGGTTTTACACGTATGTTCTGTCTCCGCACACTCTAGGTCCCCTGCTGAATCTGCCCCTGCAGAACCAGAGCAGCCAGCAGAACCGGAACCCGAACCAGAAACAGAGCCACAACCTGAACCCGAAGCAGAGCCTGAGCCTCAACCCGAAGCAGAGCCTGAGCCTCAACCCGAAGCAGAACCTGAGTCTCAACCTGAAGCAGAGCCTGAGCCTCAACCCGAAGCAGAGCCTGAGCCTCAACCCGAACCAGAGCCTGAGCCACAATCCGAACCTGAACCTGTTGAGCCGGAACCCAAAGCAGAACCTGAGCCCGAGCCAGTTGAAGATAAGCCTGCAGATCCTGAACCAGCTCCTGTGGAATCAGAGCCTGAGAAACCAGTAGAGCCAGAACCTGAGGCTGAACCACAACCTAAAGTGACTGAAGATAAACCAGCTGAGCCTGAACAAGAACCAGAGCCCCAATCAGAACCAGCTGAGGACAAACCAGCCGAAGACAAGCCAGCTGAGGACAAGCCAGCTGAAGACAAGCCAGCTGAAGAAACTGAAGTGACAATTGAGGTGGAGATTGGCGGAGGTTCTGAAGAGAAAGAAGTTGAAGTGCTTCCTGAGCCTGGAGACGAAATACACTGTACGTTCCCCCTTCCAACACACTCACACATGCACACACATGCACACACATGCATTTTTACATGTAACTGCACCTCATTTTAATCCTGGTGTTAGCTACTAGCAATGAATATACTGATTATATGCCGCTTCCTTGGTAACCATATCAGTAGTGTTAAAGCAATAGAGAAGTGTAAAAAGGTCAATTTGTAAAGACATGTAAAGATTGAACAAGCAGAAGCAGCAATGGCTACCCATTCTGACAATCCAAGCACATGTAATTTATATTTTATGATGCATGTGTACTAGTCACACTGTATGCTCTAACAGTTACACCCCTTACAAGTTCTAACCTGCATGTGCCATCATGTCCATGCATGCACATGTACTTATGTGTATACATGCATGTAGTTCATTAGCTAGCACCTTTGCAAATGTGCCCTGTTGCTACATGTATAACTATCCAATCCAGTACTGTGTGGACCTCCGATGTGCCTGTTTCTAACTATGTGTATGCTCCCCATTATACAGATGGCTCCTACATTCGTCTGTGTCAGGTTGGATCGGACATGACCAAGGTCAAGAAGAGCAAGGGGTTCCCTCGCCAGTACAAGCTTGAGAAAGACCTCCTCTCTATTGTCTGGGACTCCAAACACAAGGCACTTAGCAAGGCAAAGAGTAAGTCTGTCCCCTAGTGAATGCATGTCTTATATATGCTTTGTTGGTTACTCGAAGTTTGCATTTCAGGCATGATAATTATTGATGCTTTTCCGGGCTTGATGGTGTGTGTTTTGCGGGCGTGGTTATCTGTTGATGTCATATAAAGGGGCCGTACGCATATTTTACAGTACATAATATACTTTATAGACACTGCTTAGGAAGTTTCTACATGATATAGAAGCCCTGAAGGACTGGTTGTAGAATCCCCAATGTACATTAGTAATATTTGTCGGTATTTGTCTACTCATCTATAATTATATTACATGATTTTCCAATATACAGTAGAAGTGTTACTTGAAGATGGTTTTCTGCAGCTATGAAAGCTGTTAATTGCCAAATTTCTAAGTGGTTAGCAAGCTTATAATAATTATGCTAGTCCTTCAATAGGTATCCCCATAATTATACCACATTATTTTATTGTGCCTTAATTTCTGGCCGTGAAAGTTATCACATGCCACACAAACGATGTTTGTATGTCCTCATGCTATTGGTAGCAGCACAGTGCACTGCTGATATGATGCATCCAGAGGAGGTACGACACTTGATTAGGCTTGGTCACGTGCAAAATTCCACAGTAAAGCCATTGTTGCATGTGACTAATTAACTCAATTTTAGCCTAATCGAGGTACTCGTGTCGGGCCTCCTCTGTGATGCATCTAACTATCATACCAATGAGTTAGTGTTGATCAATGTAGCATTGTTTGATGATGTGTACACATTGGTTTGTTGGTTGTTGGTAGTGTACACAAGCTTACATCACAACCACCTACGTAGATATGCTTTCTAGTAAAATCAACTGTCTATGCCTTTCAGCTAAGTTATAACTATATATAGCACTGTGAGTTTAGTGCTGCTGGTTTTAGCACTGCACATGACTTGCACAAAGCACTATACACTTTGTATTGTCTTTGTCACAGTTCAGCGTGATAATGTAGTCAATAGTAACCATCAAATCTGCATGACTACCATAGCAACTACTATTGTCTAGATTACCTCAACAGTTAGTCATTTGGGTGTTGGTGGTCTTGCTAAGCAACTCTTTGATGGTTAGCTGGAATGTATAATGACCCCACACAGTCTAATCAGTACGTGTAGTTATGTCTTTAGATGCTATAAATAGTACAGACATACATTCCACTTGTAATCTATTCGATATTTATAACTTTGGAATTATGCCTCGATGTGCGCATGCGCATGCGAGGTATATAGTAGTGTCTGTGTCTGTGTGTCTAGACTGCTATAGCCTCAATGATCAATGAAGAGCAAGTAAGATATTTTATAGGAGCTCTTATTGGCTTCTAGTCACGGTTTCTTGGATTTTTAAAAATGTGTATTTGCAAAATAATGCTTCGTTCTCGAGGCATTGCAGCCATTTCAGAATAGTACGTAGCAAAACTTGTTCGTAGAGTGCTGCTACTCTACTTACCGCACTAGAACGTTAGAGTGAGAAAAGAGCTGCAAAGCTGCACTGCACTAGATGAGAACAGCAGCCATGGACTTGACTTTTAGCATCCTTAGCAACAATCATGGTCAATCATTGGCCCACTCTTGCTGCATGCGAATGTAGTTATTGTACATGTGTGTATAATTATTTAATAGTAGCTTCATGTCGTAAAGCTTTTGGCGCCTGCGTCCGCTGTGCTTTCATAGACTTTGGCTTGGTTTTTAATTGTTACATTATCTTCCTAAAAATGGTTTATGTGGTTTTGTAAGAAGATTTTCGGCCCTAGGTCATGGTGTTGAAGGGATTCTGTGTAAATTCTTTGAGCTCTTGTGGTTGGCTAGCAACCACACTTCACATGTTACCTTAATTATTGTGCTCAAGATGTCTCCTAGCAAAATTTTTGTGACTCTGAGGTCTAGTATAGCTGGTAGATCTAATGAGATGGTCTTTAACTACATGTAGATCCCATACTTATATGTATACAAAGCCTTTCTCCCCATAATTTACTCATACACTATTGAGCAATGTGTACTCCCGCCACTCCCAGTCGCAGTCACAAACATCACAGAGGTGCGAGGCGGTCGCTCCACTGACAGCTTCAAGATCAGCAAAGACACTCACCCTGAAGATGTCTGCTTCTCCATCATCTACAAGGATGCAGGGAACAACCTGAAGACATTGGACCTGGCCGCTCTCACCGTGGCCGACAGGACCGCATGGGTGGAAGGACTCAAGGCTATCCTGAGGCAAACTAGTGAGTGCCGTGTGTGTGCTTAGCGTTGATCGAATGAAGCGGCATTTACTTTTTAAACTATATTTTTGCATGTGGGAGATGTGCCTGCATGGTTGTCATGAGTGTACTAAATATAGCTTGCAGCTATAATTATGTTTGTGTGATATGTTTGTGTGTGTGATGCGCGAGCCTGGTAGCGTTTGATCTGTTAGAGACTCGAATTCTTCTCTTTGTGTGTCATACAGTAATTATGCGTGTGGCCAACTCTCGTAATTTTATAATTTGGCGTGTGTGTTACTAGTTGGTGCGTAGGCTACTGTAGCAACTGATATCAGTAGTATTCATGTAGTTAATTAACAATGAATAGTTATGTAGCGTTAAAGGCTTCTGTGGAGATTCTGGAAGAATATCAAAGCACTACATTGTACATGTAGCTTTGTGCCTTATCTGACACTATGTTGTTATGGCTACATACTCTTTGTTGGAGTGCACCCAAATTTCTTTATTATCCATCGGCATCCTACTGGTGCTGCAATGCTAAATATAGTAACACTCTCTGTGCAGTATGAATCAGTGCTATAATTATAATCATACGTGTAATTGCAGGCTCCAGCGATAAGGGCGATGAGAGGTCAAAGGTCAGGGAACGCTGGCTCAAGGACCTGTTTGACCGTGCCGATAAAGACAACAGTGGCACACTGGACCTGAAGGAGGTGCTCCGTCTCATGAACGAACTTAACGTGGGCGTGTCACAGAAGCAGCTCAAGAAACAGTTTAAGGTGAGAAACGAAGAGCCAGTTAGTTAAATCAAGGGCATACCAGGGTAGTTTGGGGGGGACGGTTTACGCAGGCCGCAAAATGTTTGGCCACTCCCACATTTGTTACTCACACCCCGTATTACATGTATGCTAGTGCATCACATTAGATCTAGTTACGTATTGCACACCATAGACAGTAATAATGTGATGATGTCATTATTCTACAAAAATTGTGGGGGGAAAGGTTCACCCCAGCCCCCCACTAGATGAAACCCTGCCGGTATAAAAGAAGAGAGGGCATGCAACAGTAAAAGTTATATGTGTACTGATAGTGGAGTGCATGCCCTCTCTTCTTTTATAAGCCCTTGGTTAAATCTTAAATCTTGTTCAGCATAGCACAGCACAGCCATTTTATTTCCTGGTTGGGATTTCTTGGAGCGAAATATAATATATAAAATTCTATTCTACATGTACATTGTATATTGAGGCCATAACCAGGGTTAACGCGTAGTTTTAATTATATTCACAGGCCGCAGACACAGAAGGAGCCTCTGAAGGAGACCAACTCGATGGGAAACTCAACTTTGATGAATTCTGCACTCTCTTCAAAGACCTCTCTGCTAGACCCGAGTTGAGGATGCTCTTCAACAAGTACAGCTCCAAGATGGAATGGCTGACAGTCAAGGACCTGCAGAAGTTCTTGCAGCTGGAGCAAGGAGCGGACAACCCCAGTCTGGAGTTCTGCACTCAGCTGGTGCAGAAATACGAGCCCACGGACGAGGGCAAGGCACAGGTGTGTGGAGTAGGGTGTTGATAGGGTGTCAATGAAAGAATGTCCTTCCATTATGAGCATAATTATGGTGGTGGAGTCTTTACCCTATGTACATGTACCAACCAATCATGTCCAGTAATTGCCATCAATGGGTCTGCTGATCCTTACCCACACTGTAGAAAACAGTATATTCCGTTTGTCATGCTGGCGATCTTTACCCAACAAGACTTTATGTTATATTTGTCTTTTGTTTCTGTTGATCCTTACCAACACAATATAGATAACAGTATATTCCTTTTGTTATACTGGCGATCTTTACCCAACAAGGCTTTATGTTATATTTGTCTTTTGTTTCTGTTGATCCTTACCAACACAATATAGATAACAGTGTATTCCTTTTGTTATACTGGCGATCTTTACCCAACATGGCTTTATGTTATATTTGTCTTTTGTTTCTGTTGATCCTTACCAACGCAATATAGATAACAAACAGTGTATTCGTTTGTTATACTGGCGATCTTTACCCAACAGGGCTTCATGAGCATGGATGGCTTCTCTCAGTTCATGCTGGGGCCTGAGAACGACATCATCAATGTTGATCGCTGCTCCATAATCTACCAGGACATGACCCAGCCCCTTTCCCACTACTACATTGCCTCCTCTCACAACACCTACCTTCTAGAGGACCAGCTGAAGGGACCTTCGTCTTGTGAGGCCTACGTGCGAGCTCTGAGGAAGGGCTGCAGATGTGTCGAGTGTAAGTTATGGGTGTGTGGAGTGTGTAAAGTGACATCGTTGGCTCCACTTAAATTCATAATTAATGATGCAGCATGCAATTTATACATGTAAGTTTCGGTGTATAGTGTACTCATGTTCTTATCCCCTCCCCCCATACACACAGTGGACTGCTGGGATGGTCCTGATGGGGAGCCCATCATTTACCATGGTTACACCCTCACCTCTAAGATTCCCTTCAATGAGGTCATCGAGGCAGTTCGTGACCACGCCTTTGTGGCGTCAACGTGAGTGGTGTTATTACTGGCTGTATACATAGTTATGTGCTCACACCAGTTATGAGAGACCTATTATCTGAGTGAGTGTAGTTATATGTATACCCTCCCTGCTTAGTAATGGTCAAGTATATTCTATGTGCTGTACAGTTTTGTGCAATAATTTGGGTGTTTTTAAGCTGCATGCACTAGCCATTAATTAGACTGATACATGTGTCACTCTCGTACGGCCGGTATGCTCATGCAGTCTGTATGTATATAACGATTATGGTCTCTGTTTCTCTACCCCCTTCTTAACCCTGTGTAGATACCCTGTGATCCTGTCCATAGAGAACCACTGCTCTGTCCCCCAACAGGCCCGCATGGCTGAGATCATGAAAGAGATTCTTGGAGATACTCTCTATGACGACGCGCGAGACGAGAGCAGGACCATCCTGCCCTCCCCTGAGGATCTCAGGAGGAAGATCCTTGTCAAGGTAACTGCATTTGAACACTGTTTGTATAAAATTCCATTGTTGTAACGCACGTCATTGTTCACATCCAAAAACAAAATTGGAAATTGGTTGAGGTGAGCAATTTTCCCTCTCTCCCCCTTAAATATACATAATTATATATAATTATGGTCGGCATTGTGAACAGTACAATTAACGCCTTATCCCATCTTCTTTACCCTCAGGGCAAGAAGTTGAACAAGACCGTGGAGGAGGCTGATGACGACGAAGGTGAAGTTACTGATGAGGACGAGGCTGAAGAAATAGACCAGACTCACAAAGTCGAACCTGAGGTAAGTTGTGTACTTGTTATTTTTAAAAGAGCAACCCTCGTTTTAGGCTTATGATTAGCAATTTGTAAGGCTATCCGAGACACTCTCTACAGTAGCATTTTCTGAAACCTTTTTCTTCGCTGATGCAGTACAAAGGGAAAAATCTTATAATACCTGCCTTTGCTTGCAAAGGTCATCGTACAATTACTGACGTACATGTAGTCGACTGCTTGTTGGTTATAGGCTCTGTATCTACCCCTATAGGCCAAGCCAGAGGAGGACAAGCCAGCTGAGGACAAACCAGCTGAGGACAAACCAGCTGAGGACAAGCCAGCCGAGGATAAGCCAGCTGAGGACAAACCAGCTGAAGATAAGCCAGCTGAGGACAAACCAGCTGAGGACAAACCAGCCGAGGACAAACCAGCCGAGGACAAACCAGCTGAAGACAAACCAGCCGAAGACAAACCAGCTGAGGACAAGCCAGCCGAGGACAAACCAGCCGAAGACAAACCAGCTGCTTCAGGAGAAGATGCAACAGATGGCGCCAAAGGAGGTAAGTAGTCCCCTTACATACATGACATGGTATAAGTGACATTGTCTTTATCTTTGTATCCACAGATGCTACCCCCCGCAAGCAGCGCTCGGTGAGCTTCAGGTCTCGCCAGAGGAAGACTACTGTGACTCAGAAGCCAAAGAAGAAGATCAAGCTCAACTCTAAGCTGTCTAAGTGTGTCAACTATGTCCAGTCTGTTCACTTCCCTGGCATCGAGGGATATGATGGAGGTGGGCGTGGTCTGTGAGATGAGAGGGAGGGAATGAGATTGCTGTTTCACATATTGTATATATTATTATTATTGTCTCTACGCCGTTACAGTACAAATAATGTACCGTATATGTATGTATACATGTTCAAAGACAGTAATCCTTGATGGTAATTCCATGTACATAACCGACAAGGACTTAAAACGTTGGTGTGTTTTCACCGATTGATAACTATCCATCTCTTTCCTCGACAGTGAGCCCCGCTCCCGGCAAGTGTTGGCAGATGAGCTCGTTCGGAGAGAGCACTGCCACAAAGTTGAGCAAAGAGAGTGCAGTGAGGTACGTCACCTACAACAAGGTCCAAGTCAGCCGCACATACCCTAAGGGCTCTCGTGTCGACTCCTCCAACTATGACCCCACCCCTATGTGGAACGCTGGATGCCAGATTGGTGCGTGATGTTTTGTTTCGTTTGCAAATGTTGCGCGTGTCTGTATGTACATGTACATGTAGCTTCACTTGCTATATTTGTTAGCGACCTATTATACCGTATTACTGTATGTTGGAAAAACTTGTTGTGGCAATACATTGGCTTTGGGACTTTTAGTTGGTAGCGTGGCCGAGCGGTCTAAGGCGCTGGTTTAAGGCACCAGTCATTTCGATGGTGTGGGTTCGAATCCCACCGCTGCCACTTTTTTCATAGGCAATGTACATAATGTATGTCATTGTTTTATGTAGTCCCTCTCCCCCTCCAGTTGCCCTAAACTACCAGACTCCTGGCAAGGCCATGGACCTCAACGAGGGCAAGTTCCGAGACAATGGTGGGTGTGGCTACCTCCTCAAGCCAGCCATCATGAGAGAAGGTGAGAACGCTAGCCGTGGGTACAGTTTGTTAGTGACACATTGTGGGAGCTATCTCCAGGTGTGAAATTTGGATGAAAAATTAGATGAACCAGTCAGTCCTAGACTATAATAATAAATTGAAGTGTAAGGGACTTTGCTGTAATAAGTGTGTATATTTATTGTCCACGTAGACTTGTCACGATTTGACCACAATCAGCGTAGCGTGCACTTCTCTGGCTTCACCCCCAAAGTCATCACAGTGAAGGTACATACCAGTGCACAGGTGCTGGTGCTGAAGATATAGAACAAATATCAGCGTGGTTATATAAACATTTTTGGTCTTTAATTTCTGAGTAACAAATTTTTTGCCTATTGGTCTCTTGAGCTGTTTTTAGCTGTAACATTCCATAGCACTGTATTTTTTATTGCTGACCAATTGTGTTGATACGCTTTGTGTGCATGTCAAAATCATACTACATTGGGCCTATCGAACTATAATTGTGTACAAATGATAATTATTTTTGTATGTGGTATACTACAGTGATTAAGTAGGCATTATTGCCATCTAGCTGTTACTGCTATAGATGTGACACAATCTCCCCCTTCCCAGGTGATCAGTGGCCAGAAGTTGCCCAAGCCGGGTGACAAAAAGGGAGAAATCATCGACCCCTACGTCGTACTGCAGGTGGTGGGGGCGGAGTGTGACAACCAGAAGTTCAGGTCCAAAACTGTCAATGATAACGGTGTGTGTTGTGTGTACATTAAGTGTGTAAGGTGTGTGGGGAGCATGGAGGAACTGCGTGGGTGGCCTGAAGTACTCTTTATACTTCATGTCTTTCAAACTTTTATAGTTCCTTGTATTGTGTCCATGGTGTAATACACGTACTGCACTGTTGTCTACATGGAAGTAGAAATTTGTGGGATATATACTTGGTCTATTGACATAATTACTGTATGAAAGGAACATCTGTAGTGTGGGTTTGTAGGCATTGAAAGAAACACACGTACCATAGAAATGAGGGGTATAAGGTCACAGTACGATGGTGTTGATCGTAAACTTAATAATCATGCATGTACATTTACATGTGTACATGAAAGTGGTGTGTGTGAGTGGGTATTGAGGGGTAACACATATTAGCGTGGTTTGCATGGATTTTGTGGTAACACAATACAGAAGAAATGTTTGTTTTTTAATTATTGTGTCCTCATTCTATTCCGACAGGATTCAATCCCAGGTGGTCAGACCAGAGCTTCCAGATGCAAGTCCGTTTCCCAGAACTAGCTGTGCTCAGGGTTAAAGTGATGGACGAGGATTGGGGTCCAAATGCTGATGATTTCATTGGCTCGTACACCCTCCCCCTCAATTGCCTGGTGCCCGGCTATCGTCATGTCCACCTCACTAAGAGCGGACTCAAGATGGAGAGTGGGTCGCTGTTCCTACACATCCAGATCCAGGACTACGTTGCCCCACACAGAGCATTTGTGAGTGCTTGTCTCTAGAAAGAAACTGTTTGTCTTACACCCCTTTTCACCTCACTTGAATTTGTTTTTTAAAGCAAAAACGCATAAATGCTACACTAATTGTCATCAAGTGTGTAGAATAAGTGTACAGAGCCTATGGTGTGGTCCCACTGTGCACACTGTAGTACTAGTACTTAGTGGTTTATGGACGGCCACCTGGGTCAAAAATAGAGTATCAGCATCAAGGACCAGACTGTCAGCAATCAGTGATTCCAGGAAATCCATGTACTAGCAATCAGTGATATTCTAGGAAATGGATGTACTAGCAATCAGTGATTCCAGGAAATGATCCCAGTAAATCTAGCAATCAGTGATTCTAGGAAATCCATGTATTAGCAATCAGTGATTCCAGGAAATCCAATCAGTGATTCCAGGAAATCATCCCAGTAAATGGTCCAGCAATCAGTCATTCTAGGAAATGGATGGGCCTGCAATTGATTACCAGTACAGTACTGTGATCCTATAATCATGCACACCTGCACAGTTCTGTGATCCTGTAATCGATGCACACCTGCACGGCAGTGGCTATATCCCTTTACTGGTCAAATTGTTGTAAATTTACAACAACAATCTGGGAGGGAGCGTGTTATCAACTTGTGAATGTTGCATGATATTGGATTCTGTGGCAGATTGGATAGTGTCATGAATCCGATTATCCTTTGAAGTTCTGCTGAGCTGTTCAATTAGGACACTTAAAAAAAAATAAAAAAGTAAAATAAAAAAGGTTTAAAACAAGCTATACAGCATGTAGGACTGAGTAGTATCCATTGGTAGACCCTCTGGACTATCTTGGTAGCCATAGAATATTTTCGAAGAGGAAGCAGCAAGCCATTTGTGTACACAGGCACTTCACTAGTGGACACAAGCTCTACAATAGTCTACATGCTTGCTAAGCAGCTTAGTTGACCAGAGTGCAGCTTTTAAAGGCCACACATACTTCCATCGAGGCAGCAGCAAGGCATAAAATCGATGGTTAGTTTGTGCACAACCATTGACCCACGCCCATCTCTACAAGCCATAGCCACTTCATTGGGGGCGGCGATAACATCAAGCTAATTAATTTTGGTGGGTTGGGCTCAGATGCAAACTGGAACTCAGAACTCTGCATGAGGCCCGGCCCATGACTGGAGGAGCACCGATTACCTGAAATCACTGGTTTGCTGGGTGCATGCATCAGTTACCTGGAATCAGTTGCTAGCGCATCGATTCACTAGGTCTAGATGTTGCAGCCCCCACCCATTTCCTAGCATCACTGATTGCTAGTACATGGATTTCCTACAATTACTGATTGCTAGTACATTGATTTCCTACAATCACTGATTGCTATTACATCGATTTCCTGGAATCACTGATTGCTGACAGTCTGGTCCTTGATGCTGATACTCTATTTTTGACCCAGGTGGCGTTCCATAGTGGTTGGCTATGTGTTTCTGATGGTTATGGTTTGCATTTCAAGTGAGATGAAAAGATTTCTGCAGTATTCACCTAGTTGTGCCTGTGACATGTATTGTTGTTACCTTGTGTTTTACTGTAGGGCAAGACCAAGACTACTCTGAAGCTCAAGAAATCCAGAGAGGTTAGTCTAAGATTTTAGAATGAATCTTCCATGCCTCATGTTTGACAATGTACATTTACAGCTAGCTTATGTACATGTATACAGCTTGTAATCATTCAATCATAAATGTCCGTCTTTCAGTACCCTGAACACCACCAAGTTGGCCACCAAGGCATTGACCTTCATTTCCGCAACATCCCCGCTGTCTTGCACAGAGCAGTGGACATGAGAGAGGACTTCACCTTTTACCTTCTCCACTTCAAGGAGCTGGTCGGCCATGGACCTCAGGCTTCTCTCAGTGACTGTGTAGAGCTGCTTGCTGCCAGGGCAACCAGTGCAGGTCTCAGCTTGTGTCTACAGGAGCAGGGAGAGGTGAGCTGTCTGTTATGTACTGTTTCGTTTTGAGTCATTATACCTTCGGATACATGTACATGTATGCTGCATAGTGTAGCTGCAACAAAATATTTAACTGCATGTGTGTGCATGCATATATTATGTGGTATTATGTAATGTAGGTATATATTGGCAGTAGACAGTGACTAATGCTCTTAACTTAATTAAGGTGAAAGCTAGTACCTTGTTTTCTGTTGGAATTCCTAGTACTGTGGGGGTCTGTATAGGTGATTGATAGGGAATGGAATTATTCTGGTGTATATCCAGTTTTGGTTATGATTGGGACATTAAGTTGGAAGCTTACTTAGGGTTAGGCAGTAGACAGTGACTAATGCTCTTAACTTAATTGAGGTGAAAGCTAGTACCTTGTTTTCTGTTAGAATTCCTAGTACTGTGGGGGTCTGTGTATAGGTGATTGATGGGAATGGAATTATTCTCTGTGTATATAGAGTTTTGGTTATGATTGGGACATTAGTTGGAAGCATACTTAGGGTAATAGATGTCTAAAATGCGGTTATGATTGGGACATTAGTTGGAAGCATACTTAGGGATGTCTATGATTGGGACATTAGTTGGAAGCATACTTAGGGATGTCTAAAATGCGGTTATGATTGGGACATTAGTTGGAAGCATACTTAGGGTAATATTGGAAGCATACTTAGGGTAATAGATGTCTATGGCATTTTAGTAGTTTTGATTGCTAAAATGTTACTGTTCTCGCCTTAATTGGTGTTGGTTGTGACACATGTGTGTATACAGTTGAATTCTCCTGGCAATAATTATTTATTCCTTTACTTCAGAGTGAAGAGACCAGGGTGTATCAAATGAGTATGGTCTCGGGAGTAGTGCCAGCGTCAATACAGCCCATGTTGGATACATTCAACCAACTCAACTCATCCATTCAGGCACTCATCGTGCATGGTCAGCCCACTATCAACGAGGTACATACAGTAGTAGCTAGGTCACATGATCAATGTCTGTAGTTGTAATTATACCAGCTGTCACACATTTCATTCGAGTATATACATACAAGCAGGAGTGTATATCTTCATACACTCCTGATACAAGTACATACACTGTATGTCCCTGCTAACATAGGTCAAAGTACGTAACTCCTGCACGAGATAACTCTCAACGTGTAGGAACAATGTTCACACTTATTGAGCTTCGTTGGTCCTCATATTCCTTGTGACTCATAGTGGTATTAATTATACTTTTGTATTACTCTTGTACAGCTTCAGGTCATCCACAAGGAGGCCAAGGAACAGGAGGATGCCCTGAGGCAGCACATCAATGACACTCCCCCCAAGAGACCTGACCTCGTACGTACAGTATACATGAATTAGTGATTTGCCATGCTGCCCCTATGGTGTGTGCATACTGGCATACCGATGACACGCTTTGAATCTTTGTTTTGTGGTGTGTGCAGGTGTTGGACCAGTATGCTCGTACCATGTTCACTGTGTCCACTGAAGCTGAACGACTGACAGCTGCCAAAGAACAGGCTGCTGACACACTGAAGAAGGTGGGTCTATCTACGTGTGTGTGTGTGTTTTCAGTGGTGTCTGAACAGATGTGTGTATATGCATGCATGATGTGTGTGGTTGTTTATAGGATGTTTTATTTCTTGTGGGACCGTATAGGGATTCAAATGCGAGGTTCTTCTATCATGCAAGTTTCACATAGACTGCAAACAAAATTCACGCGAACAGTGAGCGTGCGCATGTAATTTGTAATAGCAATAGGCAGGGTTTCATATGGGATTTTCCCCCTAGAAATCTAAAAATAGTATACAATCGAACAGACTAGTAAAATTAACTTAAAAGCATAAAAAAAAACCAAATTGCACCTCAAATGACCGTTCCTCAAAAAGTTTTCGAGGGAGGACCCGCCTCCCAGCTAAAATGAAACCTAATTGAGGTGTGCACTATCATTTGTAAATGGCATTTGGAAACCCGATATTGTACCAGTCACATACCACAGATACGTTCAATAATATAATCTCTCTTATTCTCTCTCATGTGCAGTTGTTTGGAGCAGCTACAAGTGCTGGTATTGCATTGAAACCCACTCAATAAAAGAGAAACTGAATTATCCCCAGACATTGTGTGCTATAGAAACTTTATATTTTGAACACAGTGTTGAGTGTAATGTAGATACCCTTAGTAACTTGAACAGTTTGTATATAATTGTAGGCTTCCTATTATTTTTTTGACTATATACAATTAATGTACATATGCATGTACTTTAAATTTTTACATGGTGTCTAATTATTCCACTGTCAACTAAAAGTAATATAATAATGCAAGTTAATGATGTTATAGCGGGAAATGTTCATGTGGTAAAAATTCTTTGAACTTGAACAGCGGGGATTTTCGTTTTAAATTAGTAAAATTTGTTTGCTTCAATTAGTACGCGGTACATGCACTGCTTTGCATGCGTAACCCGTTTCCGGTAAACCACGTCTATGCCCACGAAAATAACATAATTTTTTACCTCACAAGGATATATACGATATAATTATTGTTAGTTGATGCACTGTCCTGCAATCTAAACCTGCCGCGCCGGAATACTGTATCATAAAAAGAGTGTACACCCATGCAGACCACAAGAACTATGACATCAGTACTGCAGAAGTGCTAACCCCTCGGCTGTTTACATGAATAACTGAACCCTACATGTACAATATATGGGGTGGTTTGTGTTAAAATCCAAAAAGAGTCGATGTTATGAAATGGAGTCGACGTTATAAAATAGATCAATGTTTTAAAAATGAGCCGATGTTATGAGGGGTGCTGTTTGTGTCAAAATTGCTATTTCATGTAGTCTAAAAATCAGTCGATGTTTACACAGTCTACACTTTATTACCCGAGGCCATGCCGCGGCCAGCGGGTAAGTAGTCCGTTGGTTTGTTTGTCTGTTTGTTTGTAGTATGTGAGTCAGCTACTCACCTGGATGCCATAATTATAGTACTGCGTTTACAGCATGGATAGCCTCCATACAACAAGTTATTGCTTTTAATAGTAGCAGCTTTCTAAGTTAAAGCTTCGTTGTCAAATAAAAGCGAGCAAAAGCTAAGACGCTTGAACTTGCACGTTGGCTAGCACACGCGATCTTTATTCGAGGTAAAATCTACGCAGCTGAAGTGATCCTTTACCAGTCTCTATGAAAAGTTTGTTGCTAGCTACCAGGATAGCAGTTGTAGTGTAAACCACTTTTACGGTACGAGTATATATATCATACCACGTCCTTATCATACTGCATCTTAAGTGGGTACGTAGGTGCAGTGGTTAATTAGATATCACACATGTGGTTTCCTCCAGCCCACATTCATGACTAACAGTTTACACAACTACAAGTGTTAGTGATGGATTCAGTCCAGAGGAGGTACGACACGGTCACATGACCAGCCAAAAATGATTATGAATATCATTAACGTTTGCATGATCAAAACTGTGTACTTTAATAGTGGATATGGTTTGGCTTGTATCTTTCAAGAAATACATTTGACGTTTCTAAGATCAGGCTGGTTGATTGTTGGGCTTATGCTGATGTCAAATAGCGCCAATTTCAACCACTACTTAGATTTTGAGATAATTATTGTAATTCTGTTTTAGAGTGCAACATCTGAGCTACAACAAATCTAATCTCTACGTGTAAAACTCTAGTTACTAGCCAGCAACAAATGCACTGGGTTTTATGCTCTAAACTTGTCTCTTTATGGTGCTTACTTGCCACTAGCCTCGACCCCAGGCCGATCCGTCTCCAATTGAACGCTAGGCAACTTCGTTCTATTAAAAAAAAATCGGCCTGGGACCGAGGCTAACTTGCCACCAGCTGAATGTCGTCATTGGAATTCATTTTTAACGACTTCTTTGTCTTTCTTGCCTTCACTCAAGAAATAGCAGCCACGTGAGTTTAACCGCGTGTTGTACCTTCTCTGGATTCAGTCCTAGATATGATGTAGAATGGAATGTGCATGGGAGTTGGATACTCCTCTTGATATTCCTGCATGCTGCTACTCATAGTATTATTTATTCATGTCAACAGCCGAGGGTTAGCACTTCAGTGCTCTAGTTATTACCTTAAACAGCGGTCGATATTAGCAGTCGATGTTATAAAAAGAGTCGATTTATGAAATGGAGTCGACAGTACAAAAGAGTTGATAGTATATTCTGTGTTTTGTAGTAGGTCGACCTTAATACAATTTTAACAGTAAACTGGAGAGGGCTAGGAGGGGTGTGGCTGTACAGGGTAGGCTGGAACCAGTTGACATTAGTTCATTAAGGTCACTCATCGGGTTTTTCCAGCCTGCTTTGTGCAGCACCCCTCGGTTCCGGCTCCCTACACTCTCCAGTTTACCGAAACTAGTAAAGGTCGACTTACTAATGTTATGGTAAACATTGACTCTTTTATAAACATCGAATCTTTCATAACGTCGGCTTCATTTTAAAACTTTTTATACAGCATCAATTTATGAATTTTGACACAAACATCACCCCCATAATTGATATTCATACAAATATACTGTAGACTTCTTTCGTCCTGCAAGAGAAAAAGCAAGCGATGAATTTCATGAACAATCACTATACCGTAACCTTAAGCCCCCATATACGTTTGGGCAACTTGAGGGGCACGCCAAAACACGGGGGAAAAATTACGCTTTACTACATGCGTCCATTTTAGCAACTTTGTGCGCTCTCTGTGACATTACATGTATTTTCTGATGGACACAGTGCAGGGAACTATTTACACACAATGGCATTTTACTTTCTCGGGTCGACCAGTAGTCTCGCAAGAACATAGAAATTCGGTGAGTGCACAACTCCAATCCGTTACAACGTCATTCACAAATACTGTTTTTGAGAACATAGCCGACCCGAACCACAAGGGTACAGACTTCATTCGCAACAAGATGCAGCTGCAGGTACGTAATTATGAAGTGTGTGTGCGTGGTTACAGTTTATTACCATGAACAATGGAAAAGGGTCACTAAAGTAGAAAGCTTACATTGTTGGGGGTGTTCTTGATTGATGTGGAGCCCCAAGTTGAAGGCACTGTAGCTTTTTAGCACTTTTCACATATTTTCCCGTATATGTAAATACAGTTACGTTACAACAACAGAGACGAAGGAAAAGAAAGCTGAGCACTGCAGTCAACAATTTTGCATTGCCTTTGATCTATACAATCTGTTGTACTACAAAACCACATTCTTGGTACCACCACATGTGAAGGTAACTGGGAGTTGAACTTTAGTTTGCATTTGTGGTTCAAAATGTCATTTTGTAGCCCAACACACCCCAAATTAGTTGATTTTATCGCCACCCCCAATGAAGTGGCCATGGCTTAGAGATGGGCGTGGGTCAATGGTTGTGCACACACTAACCAGCATTGCTGCTGCCTTGAAGAAGTATGTGTGGCCTTTAATTAATTTTATGGCCAGATGGTCACAATACTGATATGATAAGCCAACTCTGGCTTGCCTGTGGTGTATCACATTACTCTCTGAAATCTAATATACCACTGGAACTACCTGTACCGGTATAGTAGAGGATATAAACTTTCATGGATTGACCGTTAATTAAAAAAAGGTTGTCGCGAATATAATTTTTGAGGAATAGCAGCCTTTTTGCAGCATGCATTTAAATTTACATTTTCGCGGTACATGCTTAATCAACGAAAACCGCAAATTTATACCCTCTATACAGTATAACAATTATGCTGGGTAGCCTTAGCCTTGACTTCACAAAAACATGCAGGCCTGTTTGGATGAGGAGAAGTTTCAGCTTAGAATGTCCAATTTCAATGGTATAGTTTTACAGGCAGCACAGTGATGTATAGCGGGAAATTGCAAATTTTCGCTATTCTACTCCGGAACCCTTAGCATAAATGTTTGTGGGTTCTTACATTCGCGTTTCAATGCCAGAAACCACACCCACCATAGCTTTGCATGTGAAATACCGGTACGTGGGAGTTTTAATTTCGCGCTAACTCTAACTGCTCTGCATGCCCTCTACATTTTGCACCTCCCAAAATACGGTAGGTCAAAATAGTGTAGAGAAACTTAAGTCAACCACCTGCTGACAGTAGTGTTGCACACATATCTACTACTACTTACTACTGAGGTCAATTAGTGTAGCATTTCTGCTTTTTCTTTTAATTTTATAGAAGCATTCCTTTTCGTTAGATGTCTAATGGACCACCATTAAGTGAGCAGAGGTGTGAAAGGCAAGGCAGCTCAGCAATTAGCAAGCAAATAGTCTCTGTTTGAACTTGGCAATAACGTTGTATGTGGTGTGGGCGGATAATTAGTGTTCAATCAAAAACAAATTGCTGAGCTGCTCCCACCCCTGTGCCTGTCATAACTCCTCTGAAGTGGAGGTGTGTGTAGTCTGTTTGTCTCACTAGGCTGTGTTTACAGCAGCTTTGCGTTTACAGCAAAATTGAAAGCTTCGACATCACAAATATTCACAAAAGCCTCGTTGGTAGAACTACAGATACTAAATGGAGCTCATTTCGATATAACCCTCACTATAAGAACCATTACAGTTCTTGTAATTAGTCATAGTGGGTTTTTGGTGCTCCTTGAAATATTTAGTCCTTGTATTATCATACCTCAGAGTGAGGAGACCAGAGTGTATCAGATGGATGTGGTCTCGGGAGTGATGCCGCCAGCATCAATGCAGGCCATGTTGGATACATGCATCAACTCATCGTATGGTCAGCCCGCTATCAACGAGGTATATTGTATAGGTCACATGACCAATGTAATTAATTAATTGTCGGTTGCTTTCATTAGTATGTATAGTATCATATATATAGGTCAAAGTACATATAGCTCCTGAACGAGACACACACTCAACCTGCATGTAGTCAATGTTCACACTTGTTGAGCTTCGTTGGTTCTACATTTACCACATTCACTTAATGACTAATTATGTTACAATAGCTCTATTTTGTACAGCTTCAGGCCCAGAAGGGTGCCCTGAGGCAGCACATAAATGACAACCACCCCAAAAACCTGACGTCGTACGTACATATGCATGTATGTGTGGTAATAATTATTTATGGTGTCGGGTGTGTACCGATAGACAGGCGTTAGCAGTGTAGAATGTATGTATGTATGCTAATGGTTGAGTGCGTGAGTGATTGTGGTTGTGTATGCTTGTGGGAGTGCTAATTGAACATTACTTATGCGGGTTTCGAACGCTAGCTAGGTTGAATGACACTATGCAACCCTATTGCGGGTCTAACCATTGCGAATTGCAGCCAAGCATGGGGAAATTTCACGCGCGCATGCTCGGTTCTTTCGAAAAACACAATCAGAAGTCCTCGCATATTGGAAACCCGATATACGGGTATAGTGGTACCAGCACATAACCCAGACATGCAAGATTGTTTAATCACTAATCTCGTTATCACCTTTTCTGTGCAGCTGTTTGGAGCAGCTACAAGTGCTGGACTGGCA
Organism: Halichondria panicea; assembly: GCF_963675165.1. NCBI lineage: Eukaryota > Metazoa > Porifera > Demospongiae > Suberitida > Halichondriidae > Halichondria > Halichondria panicea. Next base: position 2,457,794 of record NC_087387.1, read on the forward strand.
TTGAATTTCAGTGAAGCCCACTCAAAGATCAGCAATATCCAAACGTAATAATTAAATTTTGAACACAGTATTGTGTAAGTAACATTAGTGACATACTGTATAGCGTGTTATTTTGTATATTTCGTACTAGCTGTAAAGCATCATATGAGAATGAAAACTACTACATTGCATAAACATCACTACCCCTGAGCCTGTACAAATATTTAAAGTACGAAATATTAGTTCATGCGAAAATTACCTGCTATACGGTGCTGCATGTTGTGACATACTGTTTAATTGGTACAGTTGTGTAACCATAATTATAGAGGTGTAACTGTACGTACAGTTAATGTTTCAATTATGATCTGTATGATCTGTATGGATTCTGAATTTAAATGCATACATGCATGTATATCTGTGTAGCCTGTGGTATCTTAATACAGTGTCATCAATCCATCCAATTAATTTGCAGTCTAGTATATGTTGTAATGCCTGTAAATGTAATTACGCTTGGACGAAAATTAATATCATTTAATCCAGGAATTGACAATGAAAAAACATTTACATTAAATCAATATCAAAAATTAATAATGGTATCATTGATCACCTCTTAAATCCAAAGCTACGTATGCCTACCAAAAACTATAATAGGCCTAAAGTTCAATTGAAAATAACCTAGCTAATGAATTTGTCACTACTTTAACTTTAATGGGTCATTTAGTTCGTGCCCTTGCTCATAATTCTCTCGAGCAGTAACTCCTCAACAACAGCGAGCATCTCCTTCTGAAGCTCACCTGCATGTACAAAGAAATCAATCAATTGCTGCACGTGCATAAATTTATGCATAAACTGAATGTTAATAATTACGTAGGAAAAAGTGCGAAATAATTATTTATAAATTAATAAACAGTCATGGATTATCTTCCTATACGAAATAATGTGCAAAATAAGATTGGGGGACGATGGTATTAACGGTCACTTAATTTGTATATGAGGCCGGTACACAACTTTACTTACTCTTGGTGCTCATTTTTTCCTGGCTGATTGCTGGATCCCCGTAGTGATTGTAGTTTTTGGAACCAACGTACCATGGATTTTTTTCCCCTATAATGAATGGAGAAATCCCACATAATGTCATAATTATACATTTTGCACCAGCTGATAATCACTATAATTTTTATAGCTTTGATGGAGTCCTTATCATTGGTATGAGTATCAAGGTTGATAATGGACAATACAATAGTGTTATCTCATGTAGCATTCAAGCTCACCAGCTGGTCCTCCAGGGCACTGAGGGGGGGCCCGGCACTGTTCAGGTGTTTTGCCCTTGCAGTATCGTTGACATACCCTTGTGGCGGTGCTTTTAGGATCACGAGTAAGCATGCAATAGTAGAATGATTGGACTTCGTTAGAGTCTTGAAGACGTTTCAATATTTCCTCACCTACATACATCTGTGACATAATAATTATACTTCAACAATACCACTTACCATCTGCTTTACAAATTGTGTTGAGATCAATCATTTTCTGTACGAGTTTTTGGGCTAATTTTAAGGCATCGCTGTCAACGACAACATTTTCTCCAGCAATCAATTTCAAATCCTTCATGAATTGTGCTTTCCCATCAATATCGCTTCCAAAACCTCCATCATTGCCTGCAGCTATGACGTTGGTATTTTTAGTTATTTCTCCGAGTTTTTTAATCTGCTCCTCTAGTTTGGGATTCTTTTTCTGTTGGGCTGCAGTATCCGTATATTCATCGTTAACTCCATCTGTAATCACAATAACCACTCGTCGACGATCAGATTTTTCTTCCCCATCACGAATTGCCTTGTCTAATTTCTTATTGAGTAATTCAAATGCTGTTGCAGGATACGTCAATCTACTTTTCGTTAAACTTAGGTAAGGACTCACTGGGGTGGCTCTATTGGTGTTCAAAAAACCATCAATTAAGTTGTTGAATTTTCCGACTGCTTCGGTACAACTAACACCTATGTCCAAAAGATCAACAGATGTTCGGGGATTATTTCTTAATTGCTCAGTTGTTTCCTTTCCCTTAAGAGTAGGGTACATTACTAAAGCGAGACGAGTTCCTGTAGTAGCGCTACTCCCCGGATTCAATGCTGATATCATCAATTGGGTGCTGTATTGGGTTTGACCGAAATTTTGAGTAGTATAACTGGAAGTGGCATCAATCAAAAAGTAGACGTCTTGGGTAGGGGTGCAACTCTCCGTGCAACAATCGTCTCCACTGAATCCACTTTTACACGTGCACACCCCTCTGGTACAGGACACAAAATTGTTCACACAAGGTGCTGTGAAAATAATCCATCACTAAAATTAATTCAGGGTATTATACAGGATTTTTAAGTAGAGGGAGAAAGTAAAGGAGGGTCTAAAAGTCACCAGAAAATTAATGTTGCTAAAAAAGGTCAACTGTTATTTCAATACTTCGTTAGTATGTGTAACATCGCTGGCAATAGAAACCCAGGGACATGCGTGCCAGGAACATGTTTGTTAATTAGATGGTCTTCGGTTTTGGGCTCAGTTGCACATACAGTCATACAACTAGTACCTGAATGCACATTTTAGGGGGGGAACTTTGAGCCATTGGGGGATTATCCCCCCTGTGTATACACCTTGCTACGAATCAGAGATGTACAACCTACCAAGGCATTTTCCGTCAGGACCCTTGTACAAGTCCTTCTCACAGTCACAGCAATCAGGTGGTACGTAATTCTTTTGACAGGTGCACACGCCACCAACACAGGTTTCAACAGTATCGCAAGGTACTACAGGAGATACAAGTCCCTCAGTAAAACAAGCAAGGTTAATTGCACGGCTTACATTTGCATTCATCACCATCTTTGTAATATCCGGGAGCACACTTGCAGCAGTCCTGAGGTAAATAGCCATCTTTACAGGTGCACGCTCCATCAACACACGGAGCTTTTAGATTATGCGGACACTCTGGCACTGCAGTGCATGAGAGACAGCCATTGTGGTTATTGTATAGTTGATCATGATCACGAATAATTTAACATCGCCTCTAAACATAATTGTATGTGTGCTAAACTCGTGTAATTTTTATCAATATCCCCCAATATACTTATTATGTCTTACGTTTGCACTTCTTATCTACAGGATCCTTGTAATAGTTTTTATCACATTCGCAGCAGTCGGGAGACAAGTATCCAGGTTTACACGAACACTCTCCATTGACACACTCGTCCACATTGTCCACACATGGTACTACATAATGTCGTTACGTAATTAAATGTACATACATGAACTGTACCACCATAACATGCATGGGTTGGCAGAGGAGGTCCGACATGCATGCACGAATCACTATTGGTACAGTGTATTGGCCTGGACGTTATCACATGACTGCAAATGAAATCAATACACTGACTTGTAGGGATTCGTAAACGCATTTCGGACCACCTCTGTGAGCACGTTAACTGGATTAAAGGGCTAAGAATGCTAAGGCTGTGTCATCAAAATGAATAATTATGCGAACAATAAGAATTGCTCATTACGTTTGCAGGTATTATCTGTTTTATCCTTGTAATATCCTGGAGCACAATTGCAGCAGTCTTGAGGCATATATCCCGCATCGCAGGTACACACTCCACCAGTACAAAGTTCCACATTGTTCTCACAGACGGGTTCTAAAGTAAGAACATTGGAACAAATAATTATATACCTGCCAAGCATCTCTAACAATAATATTTTGGTACTCACTAGTACATATTCCCTGCTTGTCAAAGTAGCCATCTTCACATTGGCAGCAGTCTCTAGGCTTGTATCCAACTGTACACTTATCACACCCGCTTAGTGTTGGCTGTGGGCAATTGTTTCGACAGTAAGCTGCATGATTGCATGTGTACATGTAAGTAAGTGCATGTGCACAAACCACACTCATTTAATGCAACATCCTATATAAAGACGTACATGCAGTGCATGCTAGCCTTTCATTAATCAGTGTAACAGGTTTGTGGGTTAATAATTGGATACCAATCATACCATGCATGCATATAGGCTCACGTGTGCACTTATTTGTGACTGGGTCCAAGTAATGAGGTCGTCCACTAACTCCCGTCAGATCACAGTTGCAGCAGTCGGGAGGGGCAAAGCCCTCTTTGCAAACACAGCCATCGTTATTACAACTATCCATACTCCCAGTCAGAGTATTCTGAGTGCATCCTGCAAGCATGGGAATCGTCGGCGTCAGTGAATATTGACACATTGTCAAGGACATGACATGAATATGAAGCATAAGCCTTGCATGCATGCCTACATACTTATTAACGAGAATAAATTCGGCTCAGATCTTACACAGTCTCTTAATAATTATGATGTTTGTCTGGTATACACAGACATGCACACACATGCACACAAGAATAATAGCACAACTCAATCTTATATTAAAGATAGTCTTCACTTACTTGATTCAACACAATCTGCTTGTCTGCACCCACTGCAACCTTCAATGGCCTCGTTTTCAATATCATAACACACTCCTGAGAAAGATTAAACCATAAAAATGCAGTAAGGTCTTGAATCGTAGATCACCTCTCGATCCACCAGATGAGTAGAAATTAACGCTTGTTGAGACCTGGTCACTGAGTTTGAGTGTGTACGCTTCCACAGGACTTGGAGGGAAAGTCTCGGAAGGAGGTACGCAACAAAGTCCATTACTAACGAAACAGTACTCATTCATTCCTAATTGTGAGTATACATTAGTTTAAGAGTAACAGTAATTATATAGATATCAATAAACCTGAATGACATGCAAAACCAAAAACTTGCTTACCTTGAGAATCCATTCCACTCTCACAAACATGGACGTATGTTGTGACACCCTTATGGCTGTACCTGGCAGACTGGCAGATTTCTTCACCAGATTTCTCTTGCACAGTAGCCATGGATAATTTCTTCAGACTCATTTGTTTTTCTATTTCTTTAATAAAAAAGCTAATGTAGTCCTGCGGCGGCTTGGCCGAGGAAAGAGCAAAGACAGTGCACAGGAGAAACAGAGCGAATGTCTTCATGGCTGATAATCTTGTGGAATATGAAGCTCTCCTACCTATAGACTGTTTTATAGAGCATTTGTACTACACTTAGTATGGCAGCAATAATTCATGGAATCACAGTGTGGGAGTCTCACCACATACATCCTTGGCATGCAAAGTGCACTTATAGAACAATTATACCAGTTAACAGCTGCATGTTATGACTGCACGTTATGACTGCACTTTTAGTGTAGATGCTCAAATTCTGAAGCTATACGATGCATTGCATGCAGTATATACTCCACGCAGTCCTTTAATTGAAACTCCTTATTGGCCCCTTATACATGCACCTTATAATTATGTACATGCATTCATTCGTCCACGCTTTGAATTTTAGCCACTATACACATGTACTTATACATTATGCATTGCATGCCCTCTATTCTTTTATATTACGCCCTTAAAATTGGTAATGTAGTTTCAAGTATATACTTTTGATTGGTTCCTGCCAGCAGTGTAAATTTTTGCTGCGTAGGTATTTGAACATTTAGTATTCAAGTGCTCACGCATATTACTCCTATCAAGAGTGCATAAGAAGAGAAGAGTGTCAAACTACTGATACCTCTACACAAAAACTGTGCACAAAGTAACGTGACATCCTGTCAATTGCACGTGAGCAACTTGCAATTGATGACGTTTGCGCATAATTACGCAACACACAGAATTTGTAATAGTTAGTAAGTAAAGAGTGCAAGTGAAGAGGATCAATCCGACTATTGTCTCTATTTAGATTTTAGATTTTTGTGAAGAGATTGTTTCATATCAGTGTGCAATGAGCAGCTCTGAACGTTGAACGCGAACGACTAGCTAGAATCAGATGTCATTGTTCAATTACCACACCCCTAAAAACATCACGGTTAATTTACTAGGAGATTACTACAATATTTCATCACGTGCGAGTTATGTACAGTTTTTTTGTGTAAAGGTATCGGTGGTTCGACACTTTTCTCTTCTTATGCACTCTTGCTCCTATTCATTGCATGTCATATCATTGTCAGTGTTATTGGCATGCTGCCTCAGGGCAACACGCCAATGACACTCCCCCTAAGACACCTGACCTCGTGTATACATGTCACTATTATTTGTAGTGACTGATGTTGTATTAATTATTGTAGATTGAGTGTCCCCCATAATAAGTGCATGTTATTGTTATACTGCTGCAAACAGTCTACTTATGTATCTGCATGTGTGCAGGGTTGATGCATGCATGCCGCACAATGAGTGTATTGAAAGTATGCATGGTTAATGTTGTGTCATTAGTTTATGCAGGTGTTGGATCAGTATAATTAATAGTATGGCTAAGAGTACAATATGGGATTAATAGCACGAATAACAAGCAATGGCAAGGATACTAATTGCACGAGGCGTAGCCGAGTGCTATTAACCTTGCCAGTGCTTGTTATAATGAGTGCTATTAATCCCTTATTGCACGAGTAGCCATACTATTGATTGTTAATCGTTTGTGATGCAGTTTTAAGGACATTTTTAGCTGCAGTTTCAGTAAAAAATTAGCCACGGCCGTTATTCGAATGTGCGGTCGTCAAGGCAGTAATTGCATGTCGTTAATGACGACGTGCAATTACTGATACGCAATTAATCACTGTATGAATCACAGTGAATAATAGGACAACATGCGATTATTATAATATAATAATGCTTGCACAATGTTCATCGTGTCTGCTGACTCACAATTGCCAAAGAAATGTCCCGAAAGAGGTGGGTGTTTTGTTTTTGTTTCTCTCTGGAGTGTGTATTGTATAATAGATGTGTGCGTGGTAGTGTACGTTAACATGTTGTGTATGGTCGCTATATTATATTACGTGCACGTGGGTTCTACAATGTCAATTTTTGGTAAAGATCATTACATTAAGTTTTGCATACCGACGTTTTATGGCAAAAAAATGCTGAAGGTAAATATTATGGATCAGTTCAAGTCAAGATAACACTGAGAATCATGATTTCAGTTATGTGCTGTGTTTATGTCTAGTCACATTTTTTGGGAATAATCAGGAGAATAATAGGCACATTTTAAAGAATTTAAAGAATAGAATATGGATGAAAAAAAGCATAATTATTTATCAGAGCCTATACGTATTGTTCAATACGTATTATTGTTACAGTACTTTCATTGTGCAGTTTATTGAAGCAGTTCAGTATAAAAGGCAAATATGTGAAGTACAAAGATGCACGTGGAGACTTAACTGACTAAAAAAATACTCATATATAGGGTGCCGTATAATTATGATTATAGCGATACATTGTGATTTATATCTGGTCAAGTGTCTTGTGTGTGTTGGTGGGAGTATAGACGTTGATTGTAGGCTTTATTATCAGTTTGCTTATTCTTATTAGTCATGTTCATGCAACTGATGAGTGTCTTAATGGTGCATCTATATATGTATGATACTAAAATATGTGCATCTCATTTATGCATTATGCATGAAGCCAACTACTGTTGCCTATGTCATGCATGCATGCATGATGATGTAATTATATGTACACAGGTTTGCATGCATGGCCACTGCCAGAGACAAAGTATTGATAGTTTGATATTGAATAATCAACTCATGCATGCCAAAAAGCATGCATAATTTGAAATTCGAAGTTAGATCTTTAAAGTATAGTCCAGTTATTATGTAATATAGTTTGTGCCCTCTGGCTTAGTTGCTCATCCTCTCCTTGAGTATCTCTCTAACAGCAGCGAGAATCTCCTCTTCAAGCTCACCTATTTATGTAGCAAAATTATTTTATAATTATAGCTATAGCTGTCACTGTTACTCTATTTGTGTGAACTGCCGATTACAAAGTCACTTAATTACAAAATCACGGCCTATATGCATAAGCTGCAATACCACAGAGTTGAATAATGGTGATCGAGTTCACTGACAAGATTACATATAGAGCTACACATTTTTACTTACTCTTTGTGTCCATTTTTTTCTGGCTGACTATTGAATCACCGTAGTGATTGTAGTTTTTGGAACCAACGTACCATGGATTATTGATGCCTATAATGAATGGTACACATGCATGTTAATTCAATCACTATATAAAGAAAACCTTCTTGAAAGGATAATCACAATGCATAATTATAAGTGTATATAATAATATATAACATTCAAGCTCACCAGCTGGTCCTCCAGGGCAGTCAGGGGGGGCCCGACACTGTTGAGATGTTTTGTTAGTGCAGTATCGTCGACATGTGGAGAAATTGTCTCCCCTTTTAGGGTCTCGAGCAAGTATGCAATAGCAGAATGAATTGACATCGCTATAGTGTTTTGAAGACTCTTCTCCAATATTTTCTCACCTATATATACAAGCATGCAGGCATAGTTATATTGGAAAAACAACTGTGACTTCAACAATACGCTTACCATCATTTTTGCAAATTGTGTTGAGATCAATCATTTTCTGTATGAGTTTACGAGACAATTCTAAGGGATTGCTGTTAATGACGACATTACTTCTGTTTCCAGCTATCGTTTCCAAATCCTTCATAAATTGATTTTTTCCCTGAATGTTGCTTCCATAACCATCACGTCCAGCAGCTATGATGTTGATGCTGGGATTGTTACTGATTTCCCTGAGTTTTTTAATCTGTTCCTCTAGTTTGGGATTATTTGCTTTTTGGATGTAAGTATCATCGTTAACATCGATTATCATCGTTATCATCGTTAACTCCATCTGTAATCACAATAACCACTCGTCGACGATTTTTTTCTCCCCATTCCCCATTGCATCTTTTATTTTATCATTGAGAAATTTAAATGCTGTTGCAGGATACGTCAGCAAACTTTTTATGTAGTTTACGTAAGGACTCACTGGGGTGGCCCTATCAACAATCCTAAAACCATCAATTAAGTTGTTGAACTTTCCGACTGCTTCGGTACAACCCATACCAACGTTCAAAATGTCAATAGCTTCTCGGGGTTCATCTCTTAAATCCATAAATCTTCCGTCGTCTCCCCTAATAGTGGGGTACATCACTACACCTAGGCGAGTTCCTGTAGTAAGACTCATCATCAACTGGGTGTTGTATTGGGTTCGACAAAAATTTGGAGTAATGTAACTAGCAGTGGCATCGATCAAAAGATAGACGTCTTGAGCAGTGGTACAACTCTCCGTGCAACAATCGTCTCCACTGAATCTACTTTTACACGTGCACACTCCTTTGGTACAGTTCTCTCAATATTGTTCAAACAGGGTTCTGTGAAAATAATGCATCACTAATTAAAACGAATCAGAGATATACCACCTACCAAGGCATGTTCCAGAAGTCTCGTACAAGTTATTCTCACATTCACAACAATCAGGTTGTAAATAATTCTCTTCACAGGTGCACACGCCACCAATACAGCGTTCAACATTATCACAAGGTACTATACAGGAGATAAAAGTCACTCAGTAAAGCAAGCAAAGAATAGGTGTATAATTATAAGTTAATGGCTTACATTTGCATGTTTTGTCACTTGGGTCTTTGTAATATCCGGGAGCACACTCGCAGCAGTCCTGAGGTAAATAGCCATCTTTACAGGTGCACGCTCCATCAACACACGGAGCTTTCAGATTATGCGGACACTCTGGCACTGCAGTGAGAGATTATATGGCCATAATAAAGTTTCGTCCTACAAGTCATGCCTTCTGTTATTGCCTCTTGTACCATGATGTGCTCTGACACTATAATTATAAGGAATATCCATTGAAACTCTCAGGGTACTCTAGGTTACATGGCTGTGGTCAGCCTAAAGCCTTCCCTCCACCCTTTAAGGACCATCTCTTTTAAAGAACACTATACTGTGACAAAAATTGTGGAAAGCATAAAAATGTGCGGGTGTTGAAGTTGTAAATGTGGTTTGTCAAGTGCAAGCACACACACACAAAACGTTGTAAAATGGGTTGGATATAACAGCTTCTAATTGCATCTAATCAGTAGGTGTTCATAGTACAAGCTACCTGTACCGTGTATTGGATTTGTACTACCCTCGTGCAGTTGTATGCATTCCCTTGGGCTACGCCCTCGGTATAGTACAAATCCCATACATCCTCAATTGATATCCATGGTACAACTATTACTTGTAAGTTCGTTCCCTGCTCTTAAATCTTTCATTTGCACTTTCCGTCTTCTTTATCCTTGTAATAGCCAGGGGCACAATCACAGCAGTTGTGAGATAAGTATCCAGGTTTACACTTACACTCTCCATCGACACACTTCATCACATTGAGTTTACAATCAGGTTCTACAATTCAAGGTCATACATAAATATATGCAGGTAAAGGCAAGTATCACTCGTTGCAATAACACGTTCCAACTATAGCAACACTGTTCTTGCATGCAGCAAGGTGCTTTAAGAATAAGAGGTAAATTAATTGTTAAAAGTGGTCGCCGGTCAGGCAGGTAGCTAATGCTTACCAAGCGTCTCTATAAGTCAACAATGAAGATTGCTAGAAAACCATGCATAGCACCAGCATGCACTGTATAGCATGTATATATAATAATATACCTTTATATTGTACTAGGAGACTCTATATATCGTTGATGCACATGCAGTCTAGTACGAACCGATATATGCATGAATGTATCGTAGAAACTGGATTATTAGCGCATGCGCTTTTGGGGTAAATAGCAGAGCTCTATACGATTATATTCGAGAATGCGCCTATAATGCAGTCATTTCGAGCCCCACCCAGCAACCGGATGTCTCTGTGATGAGAGCTGACTCACAAGCTAGCAAGGAAGTGAGCAAGCAGGCAACCCTAACTGGCTGTTACAGTTCATTTTACAGTTCATTTACATCATTTAAATTCATAACTTGGAATAAAGGATCTCATCCATGTCTCACATTCTCTCAACATGATCAGACAAGGTAGCAACATGCCCAGAGAGTCCTTCCAGGTGGATATCACCAGCTATATAGCTATCATGCACTGTACAAGCTAGCTGCTAAAATTACCTTCGCGAAAAGCGCTTCAATTCGAGTATAAAAAGCTTGCAGTTGAGCATGTGCTTAAAATAAAGATACGCTTATTATTAGCGCTTACTCAACTATATTATAGTCGAGTAAGCGCTAATAATCCAGTTTCTACGGTATTCATGTACTCCTGGGTATACCTATAGCAACATATAATTATTATCTTTTTAGGCAATGCCATATACACTTACGACCACAAAGTCCCTGATTGTAAAAGAAGCCATCATCGCATTGACAGCAGTCTCTGGGCTTAAATCCAACAGTACATTGAGTGCATCCATTTATTGTTGGCTGTGCATGGGCAGTTTGCTCGACAGAAAGCTGCATGTAATAATTAAATGTTTTACTGTAAAGTTGGCATTCCCAAGCATGTTCAACTTGGATGCTGTTTTATGAGTGGCGTAGGTAGAGGGAGGCTAACGGGGCTAGAGCCCCCCCTCCTCCCCCATTTGTGCTCAATCAACTCCAACTTAGCTTGATCTGTCCATCTATTTTGCAGTACTGCATGTATAGTTACTATATAGAATGATGTCATGTAATTGATATGTGGGCAGGGCCATCTGATGGTATGCTTACTGCTGAGGAAAAGTGAAGACTATAGATAAAATTCAATGAAAGTCAGCGCCTATACTTAACTGATTTGAGCCCTGCCCTTCCCAAAATCCTGGCTATACGCCACTGGTTTTATTAGAACTATAATATTATACTGATTAATTAAAGCACCACGCGGTGGAGGCGACAAAGCTTTGCTAGAACTTTTACGCATGAAGCTAATACCATTTGCACGCAGAGAATGTCGCAAAAGAACGGGAAATGTCGACCACGATTGTTAAAGTTCATAATTAATGCTCTGATCTCAGTGCAGAGCAGAATCTATATAGTTTTCAAGTTTTGCTACACACTATTCTGAAAAGGCTGCATGCATGGGTATTCCACTGAAGTAAGCGAACTGAGAACGAAGCATCATTGCAAACCCACAAATTGGGGACTATACAAGCCTGTAAAAGTTCTGACTTGCATTTTATTGACCCGCAGGCTACACAGACAAACAGACAGATAGATGCAAACATGCACACACACACAAACACACTATTCCGTACACGCACGCACGCACACACACACACACACACAAATAATAGCACATGCATATAAAACAAATTTTTCACTTACTTGTTTCAACACATTATACTTGTCTGCACCAACTGCAACTTTGAATGGCCTCGTTTTCAATATCATAACACACTCCTGAGAAAGTTAAAATCACAGAAGTGCACTAAAGATTTATTTCCATTAATTTGCAGCAAATAAATCGTATAGATCACCTATCGCTCCACTAGCTGAGTAGAAATTAACCACTTGTTGAGAACTGGTCACTGATTTTAAGTGTGTACGCTTCAACAGGAGTCGGAGAAAACTCACAGAAGGAGAAGGAAGGGTGCAACAAATTCCATCACTAACGAAACAGTACTTATTCTTTCCTATAATTATTGTGAGCATATAAATAATGTACTGTACATTGGACATAATTATAGCAAGCATAACAGATTAGCTACATCTGATTACATAATTGCACCTAGGCTGGCTTACCTTGAGAATCGAATCCACTCTCACAAATATGGACGTATGTCGTGAGGCCCTTATGGCTGTATGTGGCAGACTGGCAGATTTCCCTGCCAGATTTTTGTTGCACACTAGCCGCCATGGAGGATGCCTGGAGTCTCATTTCCGACCTTATGAAAATAGCCCATGTTGTCAAAGTGGCCTCTCAGCCTCTGCTTGGCCGTGTGGACGTGGAGAGAGCAAAGACAGTGCACAGGAAGTACAGAGTAAATATCTTCATGGCTGTCTCTGTTTCAAAACGTATCAGGCTGATACGTTTTGAAACAAGCTTGCCCGAGACGTTTTTTATATGCAAAATTAGTGGTTATGTGCATGTGCAGCAACTAAATTGACGGACTTTTCCCATTTTACAATCATACAATGAGCACAAAATCAGGTACATGTATACCCAAACAAGTCACTCTTTGTACTTTAATAGAAAAGTGAGCCAATTGATACATGCAATGTACATGCTGCCTGTATGCCAGTATGATATAGACATTAATTTTTACTCTATCCCCTCCCTCAGATTGTGGAGAGGTTGAGGTTGGTTTCAAGTACGGGCCTGAGTCGAGTTCACCCTGGAGAGCGTCGCTAGGTACCGAAATAGACGTACAATCTACATGACTGTACATATAATTAACCCGCTGGAGAGATAGTTAAGCAGTCCAAAAACTAGGACTGTCTACTAGTCACACTGGCTAACCTAACAGGTAACCACTAGTATGTCTGACGTACCGATTTGTGCCTTGGTTGACCGAAATAAGTGACGAAACGAAACCATGCATATGTACTGCACAGACAGTATGTACTAAAACTAAGCTGGCCTCTTAAATTAAGCTGTTGATTGTAGATTTCAGTGCTTTTTTGTGTATGGTATGGTAACCCATCACTCACTCCCCCCTCAAACCCCATTTTATACCATGTCCCCGATTTTCATTAGCTGTACGAACTTAAGGCACCTCCCATCCTCTCCAAATGAAGGTGAGGGTGTGTGTGAAGAGGCCCTGGGAGTCATTGGGACAAGTCTCTCAGAGTTATCTGTCAGAAGTTTTCATGCATGCTCTTCCTCATAACACAGGTATTTATGAAGCACGTACATGCATGTTTCTCTTAACTTGCTTCAATTTCAAACCTGCATGATGATTTTATAGCAGCCACAGCTGAACAATGATTGCTCATGTACATGTAAGTTGTATATATACATGTAAATGCATGTCAGTTCTACCTTTGCTGCCTCCTCAGAGCCACGAGGTAATGCTGGAGTGTACTGGTAGTCTATTCGTGCCGGATACCTATTGACACTTCTTCTAGCGGGGCAAGGCCCTCAAACAAAAGTGAGCGAGTCAACTTTGTGTTCCTAGTATCTGATTTGGTACATATAGCTGGTATCACTTAAATCAATGATTGCTTCGGACACCAAATATTTCATATTTTGAAGAAATATAAACAATGTATGTATACCAGGTAGCTTTGGCCTGTTTCAGAGGTGAACCTTTTCAGTGCACATAAATTGTTGGAATGTCCCGTATACCCTATAGTGGGTTATTTTTGAGGCACTAAATTTTAGGGCTGAGGTTCAAATGACCACACCCCTACAGTAGAGAGGTTTCAATACCGGATGTAAACCAATTTTCGAGGCACTAAATTTTCGTGTTTTTGGGTCAATTCTCAATGGAATGTGTAGCATATACATGTAAGTTTAACGTTAGGCTCTTGACCTTTAACCATTTCAGCTAGTGTATAGCTATGGTGACTGTGGTAGATCTAACTGTTGTGCTCTCTAGCAAGCTCACGTCACTTTTTTTAGTAATCCCGAATATGTTATGGAAGACGACAACTAACCTGAGTTAACCCCCTAGACTGCTCATAGCAGCCTATTTATAGCTAGCATGTGATGGTGAATTTCAAGCTATTGAGCTGGGATTGCTGATTCATAAGTTAGTACCATCCTTCACTACACGATAGCTAAATTTAGAAATTACCTGAGGTCGCTGCTGTTTTGGCTTTTCGTTGCACAAATTCTTGTCTATATCTTTGCGGTTAAACGTGGAGGTACACGCATGTTCTACCTCCTCTGCTAGGCACTATGACCGAGCAAGTAGTTAAATGGCCGGTCAAATAGGCTAATTGCTTGGAAATTGACCGGTGAGCGACTGTTATTTATGTTGTTATTTATATCTCTGTGAGGCTTCACCTTCAACTTTCTCCACTTCAAGGAGCTGATCGGCTACGGACCTGAGTCCTTAGGGTGACTGTATGGACCTGCTTGCTGCCAGGGCAACCGGTGCAGGTATTTACTAGAGCAGAAAGAGGTGAGCTGTCTGTTAATGTATACTGCTTTGTGATACCTGCATGTTAATGTATACTGCTTTGTGATACCTGCATGTTAATGTATACTGCTTTGTGATACCTGCATGTTAATGTATACTGCAATTGTGATACCTGCATGTTAATATATACTGCTTTGTGATACCTGTTTGTTATAATGGATAAATATTATATTTCATCTACTAATATCCTTGTAGTACATTGTACTTACTGCCCTTCATACATGTGTAGCTAAGGGCCTTTGTGGAATCCCTCTTGTTCAGTCTACCTTGTCCATAATTAAATACTGTGGTATAATTATGTCCTTGAAACTGTATTGAGGTGTAGTCCAGTCAGGATTCATGGGGATCATTGGACAATTTCCTCTTTCCTTGTTGTGAAACATCTGTAGTGAAACTGGTCTGTTCCAGAGGTGATGCTTTTGGAATTTCCCGTAGCCTCATTGGTAATGCCATCTACTCCTTGTAACGTTATGTTATGCCAGTAATATATAATACTACGGGGGATCCGTGGCACCTGGGATCTCCCCCTGGATCCGCCACTGAAGTCCATTGGTTTTTTTGTTAGTCTGTTTTTGACATCTGAGCCTGCTCATCTGGCTGCCATAACACTGCGTTTACAGCATGGATAGCCTCCACACAACCATTTAATAGTGGCAGATTTTTTTATGTTAGAGCTTTGTTGTTGAGCAAAAGCTAACTTGTACGTTGGCTGCATGGCTAGCTATAGGGTCATTCCAAGTGAGATCAACACACAAAATGCACGCCCCCCTCAAATTATCCTGAAACTCGGTACATTCATAGTATGCATAAAGTTATCGAACCACAAGAATTTTTGGGGTCACTTATTGCATGGCTTCTGAGATACAAGGTGCCAAAGTTGTGACTTTCGTGCAAAATTTTGTCTACCTTCTGTTACAAAGTGTGCCATATCTTTGGAACAGGTTGCTTTTAAGTCAATATAAATATACTACCTTAGAGCATTTTAATGCCCTCTAAGATGATATGTGAAAATATGGTAACTTGAGGTGCAAAAAATGTTCGTTAGGTATTCTTCTTTAAGCGGTAAAATAAAATAATCCCTTATTGCACGAGTAGCCATACTATTGATTGTTAATCGTTTGTGATGCAGTTTTAAGGACATTAGCTACATGCAGTTTCAGTAAAAAATTAGCCACGGCCGTTATTCGAATGTACGGTCCTTAAAGGCTTATGGCTACTCGTGCAATAAGGGATTAATAGCACTCATAACAAGCACTAGCTGGCAAGGTTAATAGCACTCGGCTACCCCTCGTGCAATTAGTATCCTTGCCATTGCTTGTTATTCGTGCTATTAATCCCATATTGCACTCTTAGCCATACTATTAATTATACATTATTATAGTAAGTTGCTATAGATATAATTATAGTCCTTTATTGAGTCTCTTTCAAGTGGAGACGCAATGATATACGTAACCGAATGGGTCAACAAGTATTTAATCACTATAGAATTTTAGTGATTAATTACTTGTTGACACCTTGTTTTGTCATAATTATATACCCAAATGGTCAGCTAGAATGCCTGAAAACGTGTGTTCACTCATGTTAAAGGCTCAGCATGAAATTATAATTATTGCATTGCTAAAGATTTATCTAGAGTTACTGTTGTATTGTGTATAGTCTACATACATATTGCACCATCAGTGCCCACTGTAGTTATCATAATTATCTCTCAAACCCATGGCAGTCCCAGAACCAACATTTTACCGCTTAAAGAAGAATACCTAACGAACATTTTGTCAAAGTAAAAAAAATCGAAGGATCCCCATTACTACAAAAGTAAACCACAATATTGCGGACAATGACCTTTCACCTCAAGGTACCATATTATCTTAGAGGGCATTAAAATGCTCTAAGGTAGTATATTTATATCGACTTAAAAGCAACCTGTTCCAAAGATATGGCACACTTTGTAACAGAAGGTAGACAAAATCTTGCACGAAAGTCACAACTTTGGCACCTTGTATCTCAGAAGCCATGCAATAAGTGACCCTAAAAATTCTTGTGGTTCGATAACTTTATGCATACTCTGAATTTACCGAGTTTCGGGATAATTTGAGGGGGGCGTGCATTTTGTGTGTCACTTGGAATGACCCTATAGCCTCCTTCACCGGCCTTCATAGAAAAGAAGGCTTGCTTGCGCATGCGCGAAATTATTGGATATTTTTCCCCGTAAAATTTCCTATAATACTGGATAAAGTTTGCGCAAACTGATTAGAGAAAATATCCTAAAAGTCATACACAGAGCTATATAGCTAGCTAGCTAGAGACAGAGCTGTGTATGTTTGTTGTACAGCTATAGCAGTAGTATAGTAAACTTTCACCAAAGTTAATGTTAAATGGGCGTGGCCTGTCCACCAGGCTCTTGTCAGCTTTCACTCCGTTCAGACGATCGTCATCCACACTGTTGCAGGCTGTGAATCTTTTGTTAACATAGCAGGCTAAGGGTAGCTATCAGAGAATGCTATCCGATGGGCTAGAAACCTTCAATCGAACTTTCTATCTACTTCCTTCAATCCACTTCCGTACATTGTGATGTCATAGTTTTACTGAGCATATACAATGTTATCCAAAGCCCCCAGATACCGGGGGGATATTAGCGCATGCGCAAGCAGTCGATACCAGGCCCACTTCCCTAAGTGAAGTGGGAAGTGCGGCCTGGGATCGAGGCTAGGCTAGCTATATTTGAGGTGCGTATTTTCAGCTGAAGTGATCCTTTACCAGGAAAAATCGAAGGTCCCTAAAGTAGAAAGCTAGAATTGTAGTAACAGCCGAGGGTTAGCACTTCAGTGTTCTAGTTGTTAAGGTATATAGAAACATCTGTGGTTTACAGTCCATGCATGAAATACTTGACTGTACTATGATGTGCTCTGATACTAAGGAATATCGATTGAAACTCTCAGGATACTCTAGGGTACAAATGCCATGTACCCTCCAGGGGTGTACGTTTGGGGAATACATATAACTGCCCTCGGGTACAAATCCAATACGATATCCATGGTACAACTATTACATATGTATGAATCCTCTAAAGTATAGTGTTCCTTGTAGATCTATCCTTTTTATTGAGTGCGTATCATTATGCCTCGGTGCACATGCGCAAGCAAGATATACGGTAGTGTGTTTGTGTGTCTGTGTGTGTGTTTGTGTAGACTGCTACAGCTGCTCAAGGATCAATGAAGTGCAAGTAAGAGTTTCTATAGGCTTCTTGTCATGTTTTCTTGGATTTTAATTCGTGGATTTGCAAACGAGTTATGCTTAGTTTTGCTTACTTGGAATGCCATTGCAGCCTTTTCAGAAGAGCACGTAGCCAAACTTGTTTACCGAGTGTTGCTACTCTACTTAGTAGTTAGCTCTGCACTAGAACGCTAGCTATTGGTAGCTGCAAGAGTGAGAAGAGAGCTGCAAGGCTCTGCTGACTTGCAGCCATTAATTTTAGACCTGAACTTTTTTTTTTTTGAAATAAGTACACGTATGACGATACATTGTAAAGGAAAAAGTTATACATGTTTAGAGCTAATTATTGTTATACGGTTGACTTAAAAAGATTGCACCTGGCCTTCGTGGACGGCCAGGTCAATAGAGTCAGTATCGACTGAGAGTAAGGCCCCTGATGCAGCCATTAATTTTAGACATGAACTTTTGGCATTGATCGTTTTTAACAACAATTATGGTCGATCATTACCCACTCTTTGAGTTTGCATGCAGCAAAATTGATCAATGTAAAAATGTTCATCATGTGTATTAGCCTCGATTCCAGGCCGCTGAGAAAGGCGGCCTGGTATACACTGTTTACGCATGCGCCAGAATTACCAAGAATCTTGGTAATCGTAAATTGTAGTATATTTATCAGTATTCTTATTCCGCATTTAGTTGTAAAACATTGATATCCGTTTCATTTATAATGATGTCATTGAAAAAAGAAATCTAGTCCAAGTTGTGTATATAATGGCTGCTACCTTCTCTTCTGCTCTCGCGTACGCGTTATCCTGTGTTGGAAAACCAGGTCTAATCTTGAAAGACAAGCAGCTGGAGGCGTTGAAGTGTCTGTACGCTGGTGTTTATGTGGGTACCGTACCGACCGGAGTCCCAGAGCAAGTCCATCTGCTTTCCAGACACTCCCTTTCTTGATTGATGTGAAGCTTGACAGGACCAGTGCACCTCTCTCTGAAAGAAGTGTTGTGATGAAAGAAGTGTTGTGATGGTGATTTCTCCTCTTGTTTCTCTGAGTGAAGCCATCTTCAAAGTGTTGGTGTGTGTGTCTGTTCGACGTTCAGTGCCATTCTCTCTGGAAGGAAGTATTGTTGTGACATTTGCCGAAAATTGGTCACAGAGTAAGTACGTGGTATCTGATCCGAGAACTGTGTGGCCTGAATGTGTTTACAATCCGAGGGACTTGTTGCTTGAGTGTGTATCCGGATTTTTTGCTTGAGTGTGGATAGTGCTTCCAATGGTAAATCTATTGTGTAAATCAATAAGTAGTGCTCACTTATGTTACGTCACAGCCACTGTACTTATCCACATTTATTTTTTACCCACAGGTTTAACTAATTTCTTATGAGATTAACTTGTCACCTGAGTGTGTATCCGATCCGAGCCTCAAGTTAATGAATAAATCTACAGAGATGATGTTTTACTTAGCTGTCTCTGTCTACAGTATATACAGAGAGGTAGCCTCTCCTTTTCTTTTTTCTGTTCTTTATCACAATAAGATAAATTACTGTTTTAACGTTCAATGAGATAAAATACGGTAAATAATAAATTAATTGTCCACCCACGCGCCAACAGTAAATACCAGGCCCACTATTCAAGGGGCTGGAATCGAGGCTACATGTGTATAAAAGCTATTAGTAGCTTTCTGAGGAAACAAGCAGTGATAAAAAAATTTCTTTTGCACCATCTGATCATAAATTGAAAAGGAAGGGGATTGGAAACGACCAGGCCTCCCTGTGTAAATGGTTGAAACACTCCGCGTTATGATTTCGCGCTCGCGATTATTTTTGTTTTGACCGTACTCTGGTTGTATTTCAACTGTTTCTAGCTCTCCTATCCACTAGCGATCACTCAGAGGCTGGAGGTTACTCTAGAGAAGTAAGTTTACACCACTGACAAGCTCTAACTTGTTTAAGTCCGCTGTCTTTACTCTGTTTTTAGTTTTTGTTGAGTATAGCTTGAATTACTCCATGTCAACTTTTCTCTTTCCCTGCTGCGAAGCCTAAACAGCAAAAGACATTGCTTGACTTGGTTATTATGTATCTAAGTGCTATATAGAATGGTTTCATGCCATAGATAAGCTTTACTGTTCATAAACGTTTGCAGTATAGTCCTTTAAACTGCTTTAGTATACTTTTAGACACACCACGGGCCTTGACCTTTCACGACTTCATAGTAAGGGCTATTTCTTCTTTTATAGCATTTATTTGTTTAGTGATAGTGGTTGCGTTGCTTAGTCGACCTTTTAGAGCTATATTCTCTTTACTTTCAACATTAAAAGTGATCAATTTCACCATTTCTATGTACAGCACATTGTATGGCAGCCAAGACAGGTAATGAGCATGCTGACTATAAAATAATCCCTTTGTAGTTTTAGCCACGCCCTATAACGCGGGGTGTTTCACGCAAAAATTTTCGTTTTCAATCCCCTTCCTTTTCAATCTATGATCTGATCAAGCATGTGTTACTATGAATGTACTATGAATGTACATTATGTATGCAAAAAAGAATTGTCAACTACTATTAAAGTCTTTAAGAGCTGAAAATGTGCTAGTGTCTGATAAACGGTAAGAACAGACAAAAAAATCGATCATCAGACACAACCTACCGTTTCTTCTGTAGGGGGATATGCTGAGAGTTATGGTGAGCCTTTTTCAAAATGGCGATACAAAATACCATGTGTTGGTGTTGAGCTCTTATCTTGGTGTAGAGGGATTCTAGACAGGCTAGACAAATTAGCTAGAGACAGGCTCCTAGCTATAGGCAACAACAACTAATTATAGACAAATTGACTTCCTTCACAGTGTAGCTTAACCAAATTCTTAGATTGAGAAGCAAAACATCAACTGACAATACAGGGTAAAACGAAGTTAAAGTGAAGTGAGGCAAAAAAGGTAAACAAAAACCTGGCCCCAGAGGCTCGCACAACAACAAAGGGAGGAAGTGGAGCACTAACAATGAGAATTGTTAGGGAAGAGTATGATATCAACATCAACATCAAATCATGGTTAAGGTAGTAGTAAATATTACATAACGTAAGGTGTTAATAAGGTTCTAATAAATGTTAATTTAAAGTAAGGTACATTGAGCCTGAACAGTTGGTGTCCCAAACTGGAAGGATAAATCGACTCGATGTTGTTTTATCAACTCGATTTTATCGACTTCATCTGGTAGGGATCGACTCGATGTGTTTTATATGTAGTTTAATGCAATTAAACGTAGTTAACGCCAAGTATGAGCCGCGGGTTAAGTCGAGTGTTGAGCATGCGCGTGGTGGACCACGTGGTAGTATAAGTCGCGGCAAACTGATATTTAATCCTTGTTGATCCTCTTTCGCTACTCTCTCTCTACACCGGTACTATGGCCACGGAAGGAGATAGAGACCCTCTCGTTGATGGGGTATCCCAGGCTAACGTCTCCCGCGAGGAACTCCGGGACATGTTAAGGGCTGCTGTAAGGGAACCCCCCCCCACCAGCCCACACCGGTACGTGCTGTCACAGCCTAGCCTCTCAAAACCTTGGAGCCCTACATACTGTTATAATAATTGGCATAGTAGATACTCTAATGTAGACGAGAAATTAATATTGTAGTTGGATAGGGCATAATTATAGTATGTACTCTAAGTGCATGTAGACTAGAAAGAAAATGATGGCTGTGACTGGGCCTCCTCTGAGGCAGATGCATGTCGCCCTCCGGCGTTGGGAAAGCTGAGCCTCCTCCGAGGCCCCCCCCGGGTTGCCCTCTGGCGCGGGTGACTGTGCCTCCACTGAGGCGGATGCCGTGTCCTCACAAGGATGGGGTGGTGGACATGAGGTTCCTCACTCTCATTGCTAATTTCCGGCGACCTGCAGGTAGTGGCCTGGGTGGTCTCCCATTGGAAGTGCGGGACCTGAGCTGATCGGGGCAGGAGACACACCTCTCACCCTGAGTGGGGGTGGCACCAGTGCGGTTGTGGGCGGGTCGTCGGAGGACGAGACCCCGTTCGTATTAAGTGATGGCCTCCCAGCAAAGCTGGTCCGAAAAATTCAAAAAGGGGGTTATGTGGACATGGCGGAGCTGCTCCGAGATAACATGGAACTCGGTCGGCGTGGGGAGGAGGGTCCCAAACCTTCCAGGAGGGCAGTTCCTGATCTCCTGAGCTGGGTGACGTGTTTCGGCATGTATGCCAGTATTGTAGCTGAAAAACAGCCAGAGAGGGTGAAGGAGCTCTGGGCATACCAGACTCTGGTGGTCCGAGAGGCGAGACGCTGTGGTGGCAGGGGCTGGCAGGCCTATGACTCCATGTTCCGGCAGCAGGCGGCTAACAACCCCAGAGTGGTCTGGTCGCAGCTGAACAGCTCTTTGTATGCCACCTCCTTCCTGGCTAATCAGAACCAGCAGGGGAGGACGTGCCAACATTGCATGGAAACGGATCATGCGTCTCAGAGTTGTGCCCTCGCCCCTCCTTCCACGGGTAGAAATCTGGGAGACTCCCGTCTGAGGCATTCGGATAGGGGTCACTCGGACAGACACCGGCGTGACCCGGCTTCATGTGTAAAAATGGCGTGTTTTGACTGGAACGACGGGAAATAATCCTCTCCGTACTGTCGGTTTAAGCACGTTTGTGCAACGTGTGGGGTGACTCCTCATACGGACCTCAAATGTACAGGGGCTAAGCCCGAGGATTGGTCAAAAGAGTGACTGTTAGCAGAAACGGAACCTGGCTGAGTGTTGTGTTGTGTTTCTTGGTGTGTTGTGTTTCTTGGTGCATGCAGGCTACTCATTATTTCATGCTGAATTGACATTAAATATTATGACGGTATGGTGGGTACTGGTCGTTAAGGCTGAAGGGACATTAAGAACTTGGGAGGGTACTGGTCGTCTGTTGTGATGGGGTGAGTCTCGCGGCTTTGCCGCGATGTGAGTTTGGGATAAGAGGTGGGGCTGTTCTCAATAATTACTATGCGCAGATGGGAGGGTTTGTTAAAAGAACGATTGTTCTTCCTTGCAGTTCCCCCTCTTGAAGCCTCACTGGCAGGAGGTGGCTACATCTACATGGATGATCTTCGTGCACTGGAGCAAGTGGTATTAAAGGGAGCCCCACCGCTGTACTGTTTGGGGGCCATTGTTACACCTTATGTCGTGGCAGAGTGGGAAAGGCTACTAGCATCCCACCCAGACAGGGACTTTGTGGCCTACATTGTTCGTGGCATTACATCGGGTTTTCGCATTGGTGTAGACCCATCTCTCATAAACGGGCAATTTCAGAGTACAAACAGTAACATGCAATCGGCGAGAGATAACGCTCAGGTTATTGATAGCTACTTGGGCACAGAATGCTCATTGAACAGAGTAATTGGCCCCTTGCCCGTGGACACCCCTGGTATTCATGTGAATAGGTTTGGGGTAATCCCGAAAGCAAACCAGCCAGGTAAATGGAGGCTCATAGTTGACCTGTCACACCCCACTGATTTCAGTGTCAACGATGGTATTCCCCAGCCCCTGTGCTCCCTACGGTACGTCACTGTGGACTCGGTGGTGCACATAATCCAGCAGTGTGGCAAGGGCGCCCTTCTTGCGAAACTTGATCTGGAGAGTGCGTATCGTAATGTGCCGGTTCACCCTAGTGACCGCTGGCTTCTCGGTATGAAATGGAAAGGGGCCCTTTATGTGGACGCTGCATTACCGTTGGGTTTGAGATCGGCCCCCAAGATATTCAATGCAGTCGCTGATGCCTTGCTGTGGATAATGGGTTTCCAAGGGGTGCCGTTGGGGATTCACTACTTGGACGACTTCCTGCTGGTGGGGAAGCCTGGATTAGGGGATTGTGCCCACTCCCTTCAGACAGCCCTGGCGACATGTCAGACACTGGGAGTCCCAGTGGCCCCCCATAAGGTGGAAGGCCCGTCAACGGTTTTGACTTTCCTGGGGATCTGCCTTGACACAATTAACATGAAAGTCCGGCTGCCAAAAGACAAATTGGTAAGGCTACAGGCATGTATTCACACATGGGAAGGCAAGAGAATGTGCATAAAGAGGGATCTTCTCTCCCTGCTGGGAATGCTTCACCATGCTGCCAAGGTTGTTCCACCGGGGCGGACATTCCTGAGAAAGATGATCGACACGTCGACTCAGAACCATCACCACATTCGGCTATAGGTCTAGGTTTTCGGTCTGACCTTCATTGGTGGAGTTTGTTCCTTGGCAGGTGGAATGGTATTCGAATGATCCAAGGGGACCCTCAGGCATAGTGGTCACCTCTGATGCGTCTGGATCATGGGGCTGTGGAGCCTTTTCACAGATGGGAGACTGGTTGCAAATTCCTTGGCAAGGCTACTGGGTCGGAGTTCACATAACGGTGAAAGAACTACTACCAGTTGTGGTCGCGTGTGCCTTGTGGGGAAGGTCATCCCAGGGTCATTCTATTCAAGTCAGGTGTGATAATGCAGCGGTGGTGGCAATTCTGCGTTCAGGCACAAGCAAAGACAAGTTGGCCATGCATTTAGTGCGATGCTTAGCCTTTTCAAGGCAGAGTTTGGCTTCACCATAGTGGCAGAGCACTTACCTGGTAGATTGAACATTGCTGCAGATGCATTATCTAGAGACAAACTATCTCACTTCTTCCAGATCTGCCCCAAGGCCCCTCAGACTCCGGTAGTAATCCCACAGGAACTGTTTCAGGCCCTCATTGCCACGCAACTGGACTGGACGTCTGTGAGCTGGAAAAGAATGTTTCATTCTATTTTAGTGAAAGGTTTAGCAAAATCGACACAAAACACTTACAAAGCGGGTCAGGCCCGGTATATTAAATTTTGTGCTATGTTCTCGTGGTCACCATTTCCAATATCAGAATCATGTGCCTCTTCATTTGTTGCCTTTTTAGCAGGGGAGGGTCTAAAGCATGGCACTATTAAGGTGTACCTGTCTGGAGTGAGGTACTCTCAAATCGCAGCAGGTTACAAGGATCCGTTTGCCACCCCGTGGCATTGTCTCGAGTACGTGCTCAAAGGGATCAAGAGGGACCAGGCCGAAAAGGGCATAAAATCCAAACCTCGCTTGCCCATGACCCCAACCATTCTTCGAAAGTTGAAACAGGTTTGGAATGTGTCTTCTGAGGACCACGACACAAAAATGATTTGGGCGGCTTGTTGCCTGGGTTTCTTCGGTTTTCTCCGATGTGGCGAAATGACTGTGCCCAGCTATGATCCATCTTGCCATCTGTCATATCGGGATCTGGCGGTGGATCACCAGGACAAGCCCAACACCATCAAAATACGCATTAAGGCGTCTAAAACAGACCCCTTTCGTAAGGGTGTGGACATCTTCTTGGGTCGAACAGGAACAGATTTGTGTCCTGTAACAGCCCTGTTGAACTACCTTTGTGCTAGAGGTTCTTCGCAGGGTCCGTTATTTGTTTTCGCGGACGGGAAATTGTTATCTCGTTCTCAATTTGTTGATCGGCTGCGAAAAGGTTTGCAGGAGGCCGGTATAGACCCTACTACTTATTGCAGCCACAGTCGGAGCAGCAACGACGGCAGCTAAGAAGGGTGTGGAAGACTGCATCATAAAGACGCTAGGAAGGTGGGAAAGTTCAGCTTATCTTCAGTATGTCTGTCTGTCTCGAGATCAGCTGGTAGGTGTCTCTAACATTCTCGCAGCACCTTGAATGATGAACAGAACACTTAATTTATATTAGCAATGTCATTGTTACTGTTATTTGAATTTTGGCTTAGGCTTTCGGTGTGGTTTTGGGTGGGGGGCTGTTCCCTTTTCCCCTCTAAAAGGAGAATACTTTCACAGCCGCTTGTGGGGTTAATTAAGGGGAATTCCCCTTAATTTGGGCTCAAAACCCCTCTCGTGACCCATGACTAATTAGTTAGGGGTCGCGGGATGGGGTCAACCCCCCTCCCCTCGGGGAACGCCTTCGCCAAATCTCTACACAATGGCCAAGTCTTAACTTGGTTACTGTGGCTTATTTTACAGTGTATAAGGTAAGTTGTTAATGGTTAATTAGGTGGTTGGTGTTGAGAAAATACGAAGGTGTTAACAACTCGATTTTATCGACTTCATTTGGTAGGGATCGACTCGATGTGTTTTATCAACTTGATTTTATCGACTTCATCTGGTAAGGATCGACTAGATGTGTTTATCAACTCGATTTAGCGACTGCTTCTGGTAAGGATCGACTCGATCCAGGTTGCTGGGGGAAAGGCGAGTTTCGAGGGCGGCCTGATATAGCGTGCGCGCAACGAAGGCGCTAGGCTCAGGCAAGGCACTGAGACTCTTGAGGCCACAGGCACGCCTACAACAGCTCAGAGTAGTTCAGATGGGGACCTTCTGAGCCTGAGATCACACAGCAGCTACTTGCTATGTTTCATGAACTCAAGAGTCAAGTAGACAAGCATAGGGATTAATTTACTGTGATCCAGCACAAGTAAGCTGCTGTGACCTTCTGCAGGTGTGCCTGGAAGGTCAGCTACTCTGACCTGCTGTAGGCCTGCCTGTGGCCTCAAGAGTCTCAGTGCCTTGTCTGAGCCTAGTGCCTTTGTTGCAAGAGTACAGCAATAGATAGCCTCGATATCAAGCCGCCCTCGAAACTCGCCTTTTCCCCAGCGGCCTGGAATTGAGTCGATCCTCTCACCAGAAGAAATCGAGTTGATAAAACACATCGAGTCGATCCTTACAAGATGAAATGGATAAAATCGAGTTGATATAACACATCAAGTCGATCCCTACCAGATAAAGTCGATAAATCGAGTTGATAAAACAAATCGAGTTGATTTTTGGGACACCAACACATGGTATTTTGTATCGCCATTTTGAAGCAAAAGGCTCACCATAGAGAGTCACATAGTAATTATGTAAGGACAATTACTAAACCCCCAAAGTTGGAGTTGCGAAACGCTTGTATGTCGTTGCAAAACGCTTGTATGTCCATGCAGCAATTATTTCTGCTGAGTTACTCGCATATCAATGATCAGACAGCAATCAAAGGTTATTGGCATCTCATGTACAGCTACTAAAAAACCTTGTGGGATGCCACCTTTGACCTCATTTGCTGTCTGATCATTGAATGAGTGTCTGATTATGCATTGTGTCTGAATATAGATGCCTTACTCTACCATCTGACGAAACGGATCGAGCTATTTGAACCTGAACTATGTCTACACCTATGGTTACAAGACCATTAATTTTGTATGTTTTTGTATGTTTATGTTTGCTGATGTTAATTAATAAAAATTCACATCCACTCCCATCCATGCACTCTTATTTATTATGTTGTATTGCATCATAGAGTCTTTGTTCACATGCACTTCGAATTTTGGTTTTGGCCTCATCTTTGTACTGAAACTTCACCTCTAGGGGCTCTGCTCCTAGTATTTTAATTTGGGCCTCTTTGATTAATGTCAGTTCTGTTTTTGCTCTAAAAAATGTCAGTTGTTGTTACGCTATTATCTCTAAGAATTTGTTTGAATGTAAATTTCAACTTGTTGATTCAGCTGAGTGTGCATGCGCAGTTACTGTATAGTCTATTCTACTGACAGCCCCTCCTCTTTTTCAGTTTGCTATTTTGTCCGGATTTGCGAGGTTTCGGACTAAAGGGTCCGGATTAGCGAGGTTCTACTGTACTTAATATGTTCTTATAGATATACATGACTGACAGTCTGTACATTGTACTTTTTTCCCAATATAACATGCATGTGTAGCTAAGTCGAAGTATCTACAGCTACTGAAATTTAGTTTGTGGAATCCCTACTGGTTCAGTCTACCTTGCCCATAATTAAATACTGTGGTATAATTATGTCCTTTAAACTCTATTATAGGTCTATAGTCCCAGTCAGGATTCATGGGATCATGGACACTTTCCTCTTTCCTTAATTGTATGTCATGCAAGGTGTGAATGGGATCATGGACACTTTCCTCTTTCCTTAATTGTATGTCATGCAAGGTGTGAATGGAAACATCTTGACAGGAAGAGGTGAGCTGTTTATTATGTATACTGCTAATTTGTGAACCCTACTGGTTCAGTCTATTGCCCATAATTAAATACTGTGGTATAATTATGTCCTTTAAACTCGGTCTTATAGTCCCAGTCAGGATTCATGGGATCGTGGACACTTTCCTCTTTCCTTAATTGTATGTCATGCAAGGTGTGAATGGAAACATCTTGACAGGAAGAGGTGAGCTGTTTATTATGTATACTGCTAATTTGTGATACCTGTTTGTTGGTAGCAATGTCTTTACTTGACCACATGCACGTTCTACAGTGTTGGTGTGCATAATTATAAGACTTATGCACTTGTAGATATACAGGATTGTAACATGTACATTGTAGGCCAAAGTACCTACTGTAATTAGAATCCCTACTAGCTGTCAGTCTATCCTTGTCCATTATTAAATACTGTGGTAAAGTTATATGTCCTTGAAACTGTATTGAGGTCTATAGTCCCAGTCAGGAATCGTGCATGGGATCATTGGACACTTTCCGTGAATAGAAACATCTGTAGTGTACGTTTACAGTCCATGAAATACATGATTGTATTTAACTGCATAAAGTCCCATGTAAATCTTCCTTATCAATGGATCTGTCCTTATTCAGTATTGAGTGCATATTATTAAGGGCTATTAAATGGAAGCGTACTCTATACAGGGAGGCCGTTATTGTTAGTACCGGTATATAGCACCCTGTATGCATTGGCCAGCAGTTTGCACATGCTAATATTCTGCATTTAATTCTGACTAGCTATGTAGGTGCATGCAGTTAGTACATCCTTTGTCAAAGTGAGTAGGGGAAAAAAATCAATTTCTATGAGTGCTTTCACAGTTGAAACAGATGACCCACTTCTGACCATGCACTGATCATGCACTAATAAAAGCTTCTTGATGCACTAGTTTTACCGTAACAATACGGGAATTGTTTGAAAAGACAAAAACAGCTGTAAATGGCAACTTACTTAGAAAATGCACGAGGCACTGACTAGACAGTTTATAACAATCCTCCCTGAATTGTCGTCTCTCTTAGCTGAGATTTTCTAGCTGCTGAGTTATAAAGGCCTTCAACCCAAGCATTATGCAACTTAAGGTATAAACTGTTATCTATACATAGTCTATTGAGCAATTTTGTGCGTATTGGTACATAAATGTAAATATTTTGGGTTTGGTTAAGAAAAATTAATATGATGATACCATTGTGCAAGGTGAACAAAATTAATTATCTAAAACACACCCAAAAAGATTTCTATGGCAACCGAAGGTGGTGGGTATGTGGTGGTTTATATAACATCAACATTTTTATAGTGGACATCGCTTATAGCGATGGAAAGGCCAATCGTTTTCGGTTAAGGTATGGAACTTTGGCACAACATTCCTGAATAGTTTATCTAACATATGCATGGTTTCGTAAAGTTTATACATATGTACACAAACTCAATTATCGAGTTTTTTGGGTGCCTTTTCGCTTAGCGAAGCAAATTTGTCGGTTAAGGTCAAATTTTTTTGCATCTTATTACAATTTATCCAGAAATACAATGTGCTTTAGTTCCGAAGATATTTTATGTTACACACATTTTTTTACGATCACCCCCATTTTCACCTAAAATGATTTCCCACTACAACAATTTTGGGGAAATATTTTTGAAAATGTTGTAGCTTATTCATTCACCTATACAATGGTATCAGCACAATTTCTTAGAAATGTTTCAATCTTAGATACATTAATTTAAGTACAACTACTCACCCTATTGTGGTATTTACTCTGTAGACTAAAGCACTGTATACTCACAAGGGTTGTCATTGGTTTCCTATACAAGCAGAAGTGTAGTTTAACATTGCATTTTTTCCACTGAGTAAGGAGACCAAAGTATATTGAGTGGCTGTGGTCTCGGGAGACTTTGCGCCAATGTAAATGTATATACCTTTTTCTGGAATCATTATACTATATGCTGGTTCAGTCTACCCTGCCCATGCACTGTGCACTATAATTATTAGTTAAGGGTTGTCCCAGTTGGGATTCCTGCATAGAATCGAAGGATGCTTCCTTGTTACTGAAAACTTTGTGAACATCTGTTCATGTTATTGTAGGTGGTAGGGATGTTAGTGGTTTGGACCCATTGCAGTGCATGGAAGCATATACTAAGGGATGTTATAATTACATGTATGAGATGTTTTGTTGGGTTGGCTGCTGGTTTAATTAGCTGGACCATAAGATCTTTAGTCTATAGTTAGAGCAGCATGTTCTAGCAGGGTGTGGGGTCTTATACACGTACAGAGGAATCATAGTGCCTATAATTATATACAACCCTTGGAATGAAACTTTAAAAGCGAAAAGCGATGCTGTTATAATTGTCTTCAAGTGTGTAAGAGCCTATCATGCAGTCCTATACTATTCACTGTATAGTTTCAACAGTTGTCTGAGGGTGTGCCTCTAGAGCATCGGTCTCGAGTCTGAGGGTGGAGGATTGACTTATGTTTCTAATTTCAAGTGAGGTGAATATGGCCTCCCTAAAGTATTAATGAGAATTCACTGAATTATATATACTTGTAGTATAGTGAATGCACATCTTTTCCTTATAGAGTCTAACCCCCACCAAGTGTACTGAGAAAGATGAACAGGGGAGCAGATACACATGCATTCAGTGCTACAGTTTCAAGGTACTTTTAATTTCCAGTGGTTTCCTGTCAGCAATGTAAATGTACTGTGCATGGGTGTTTGAACCTTTACAGTACCAGTGCTCACATTACTCTGATACTCGTTGCACTCCCCCCAAGACACCTGACCTCGTATATACATGTACATGTATAATTATTTGTAGTGACTTATGTATTATTGTAGATTGATGTCCCCCATAACAAGTGCATATATTGCATGGGCATGCAAACAGTCTGCTTATGAATAACTATAATTTTGTGTGCAGTGTTGATGCATGTAGCACAATGAGTGTATTGAAAGTGTGCATGGTGTTGTGTCATTAGTTTGTGCAGGTGTTAGACCAGTATAATATATATGCTTACACATGTGATGTTCATTGTGTCTGCATGCTAGCCTCGTTCCCAGGCCGATTTTTTTCTAAGGAACAGAAGGGGGAAAAATACGGCGTGGTGTCTATTGCAAGGGTGATAGTGCGCATGCGCTTAGTCATGCTGTAGAATATGGAGAATAGCCAAAAGAGGCCCTCGTCTACCTCAAGACGGTCGTATGGTCAGGATGTCTGAGCTTGGAAGGACAGGCATTATAGCAAGTCTTTGTGCTTCCTATGGTGCTTACAACTGCTGCTTGAGAAGACAACTCGACCATACGGCCATCGTAGAGGTATAGATGAGAGCCTATACTGGCTTCAAACTATAGTGTGAAAGCTTTCTTGGCCAACACAATATAGAGGGCATAATTATATAAGCCATAGTTTCGATGAGTATGGAGATTAAGTATTACAGAACATATTCCTAGTAAACGGACTATATAGTTTCCGATATAATTTACACAAGTTTTACGTTAGTGCACGATTACCTAGATTCTGGGTAATTGTGGTGCGCATGTGTACTAATTTTTTGAGTTCGACCTTCATAAAGTTGTCATAACTTTGCATATACTTCACTAAAATTCAAAGTTTCATAAACCATCAACGCAAATACCTATGCAATGAACACCAGGCCTTTTTTCCCCCTTTCTTTCCTTAGAAAAAAATCAGCCTGAGAACACCAGGCTACGTGTCTGCTCTCTATATAACACACTGATTCAGAAGAAGGTGGGGTTTTTTGTTTTTGTTTCTCTGTGTATATTGTATATAGATGCATGTGTGCATGGTGTATATGGTAACATGTTGTGGTTGCTGATAATTCTTTTATATACATGTAGGATATTTATTTCGTTGGTGCTATATAGGTTTAGGTGTCACTGCATGTGTTGTACTTGACAGTCAGGTACGTATATCTATAGTTCTATACGTATAGTTCAATTACGGTACTTTCATTGTGCAGTTGATTGAAGCAGCTCATACAAAGGCAAATATGTGAAAGACAAGGAAGAGTTAACTGACTAAAAAAAATTGGGCACCGAATGATTATAATAATTATAGAGACTATAATTACAAACGATGTTGCGTGTCATGTATGATCGAGTGTCTTGTGTGTGCATGTTGGGGCATAGATTTAAGGATTTATTGTCATGCAGTTTGCTCATTCTCACCTGATGAGTGTCTTAAATGATACATACTAAAATGTGCATCTCATAAATATATACATTATGCTAATAATTACTGTTGCCTATACGCCATGCATGGCAGGTTTGCATGCAAGCTGCCAGAGACAAAGTGTTGATAGTTTGATACACTGAATAATCAACTCATGCATGCTTTGGTTAAATACAACTGACAATAGCTATAATTATTATGCTATAGATCTCTAAATTATAGTCCAATATTTCAAGTCATTATATGTAATGTAGTTTGTGCCCTCTGGCTTAGTTGCTCATCCTCTCCTTGAGTATCTCTTCAAGAGCAGCGAGAATCTCTTCCTCAAGCTCATCTGAATTTATGCAGGAAAATATAGCTATAATTATTATAATTATAGCTGTATCATTGTTACTCTCATTGCATGCGTTAACTGATTACAAAATCACGGCCTATATATAATAATACTAATGCACATATACGCTTACAATATCCCAATGCCTGGTGATAAACAAGTTCGTAATCCGACTGACGAGTATATATATATAGAGCTACAAATTTGTACTTACTCTTTGTGTCTATTTTTGTGTGTCTGACTACTGAAGTAACTGAATCACCGTAGTTCTTGGAACCAACGTACCATGGATTGTTGATCCCTATAATGAATGGAGAAATCCCAGTACACACATGCATGTTTATTCAATCGCTATACTTATAGCCTTAATGATAGCAGACTGAATACTATCAAGCAGGTCGATAAAGCAAAATGCATAATTGCGAGTGTATATAACATTCAAGCTCACCAGCTGGTCCTCCAGGGCACTGAGGGGGGGCCCGGCACTGTTGAGTTGTTTTGTCAGTGCAGTATCGTCGACATACAGGGAAATTGTCTCCATAATTTCGAGCAAGCACGCAATAGCAGAATGAATTGACATTGTTAGTGTCTTGAAGACTTTCCAATATTTTCTCACCTATAACAGGAATAATTATATTGGAATTGTAACTTCAACATGCACTAACTTACAATCACTTTTGCAAATTGTGTTGAGATCGATCATTTTCTGTATGAGTTTACGAGACAATTCTAAGGGATTGCTGTCAACGACGACATTATTTTTGTCTCCAGCAATCGTTTCCAAATCCTTCATGAATTGATTTCTTCCCTGAATGTCGCTTCCATATCCATCACGCCCGGCAGCTATGATGTTGATGCTGGGATTGTTACTGATTTCCCTGAGTTTTTTAATCTGCTCCTCTAGTTTGGGATTATTTGCCCTTTGGGCATCAGTATCTGTAGATTCATCGTTAGCTCCATCTGTAATCACAATAACCACTCTTCGACGATCTTTTTTTTCCCCATTAAGAATTGCCTTGTTTAATTTCGTATTGAGTAATTCAAATGCTGTTGCAGGGTACGTCAGCAAACTTTTTGTGTACTTTACGTACGGACTCACTGGGGTGGCCCTATCAACGTTCATAAAACCATCAATTAAGTTGTTGAACTTTCCGACTGCTTCGGTACAACCCATACCAACGTTCAAAAGGTCAATAGCTTCTCGGGGCTCATCTCTTAAATCCATAAATCTTCCGTCATCTCCCCTAATAGTGGGGTACATCACTACACCTAGGCGAGTTCCTGTA
Source organism: Halichondria panicea (assembly GCF_963675165.1). Classification (NCBI taxonomy): domain Eukaryota; kingdom Metazoa; phylum Porifera; class Demospongiae; order Suberitida; family Halichondriidae; genus Halichondria; species Halichondria panicea. Next base: position 2,491,787 of record NC_087387.1, read on the forward strand.
GTAAGGCTACTCCCTGGATTCAATGCTGATATCATCAACTGGGTGCTGTATTGGGTTCGACAGAAATTTGGAGTAATGTAACTAGCAGTGGCATCGATCAAAAGATAGACGTCTTGGGCAGGGGTGCAACTCTCCGTGCAACAATCGTCTCCACTGAATCCTACATTACACGTGCACACCCCTCTGGTACAGGACACAGTATTTTCCACACAGGGTTCTGTGAAAATTATAATGCATCACTCACTATAATTAAAACGAATCAGAGGTGTACCGCCTACCCAGGCAAGTTCCGTCAGGACTCTCGTACAAGCCCTTCTCACAGTCACAGCAATCAGGTGGTAAATAATTCTCTTCACAGGTGCACACACCACCAAAACAGCGTTTAATATTATCACAAGCTGGTACTGCAAAAATACGAGTCACTCAGTAAAACAAGCACATAATAAAAGTTTAATTTACGGCTTACATTTGCATTCATCACCGTCTTTGTAATAGTCGGGAGCACACTCGCAGCAGTCCTGAGGTAAATAGCCATCTATACAGGTGCACGCTCCATCAACGCACGGAGCTTTCAGATTACGCTGACACTCTGGCACTGCAGTGAGAGACAGCCATTGCATACATTACATGCATGGTTGAAGAATTTAGCATCACCTCTACACATAATTGTATGTGTGCTGAATATTTATATCGGTATATCAATACCCCCCAATGTTATCATGTTACTTATGTCTTACGTTTGCACTTCTTATCTACAGGATCCTTGTAATAGCCTGGAGCACATTCGCAGCAGTCAGGAGACAAGTATCCAGATTTACACGAACACTCTCCATTGACACACTTGTCCACATTGTCCACACATGGTACTATACATATAATGTCGTCATGAAATTAAATTTACATGAACTGTACCACCATTCATGCATATATAGGTGGGCAGAGGAGGTCTGACATGCATACACGAATCACTACAAGTACAGTGTATTGGCCAGGATGTTATCGCGTGATTAAAAATAAATATAGGGATTCGTGCACGGTTCTCTGGAGGGAGGGGGTCACACTAAAATAGGGTTAAAGGGCTAAGAATAATAATTATTATGCTAAGGCTGTGGCATAATTATAATGATATGGAAGCAATAAAATCCTCATTACGTTTGCATGTATCATCTATTTTATCCTTGTAATATCCTGGAGCACAATCGCAGCAGTCTTGAGGTATATATCCCGCATCGCAAGTACAAACTCCATTAGTACAAAGTTCTACATTTTTCTCGCAGCGGGATTCTAACATTAGTATGAACAAATCAAGCTACGGTGATTTATAGCACTCACTACTACATATTCCCTGCTTGTCAAAGTAACCATCTTCACATTGGCAGCAGTCTCTAGGCTTGTATCCAACTGTACACTGATCACACCCGTCAAGTGCTGGCTGTGGGCAATTTTCCCGGCAGAAAACTGCATGATTCCATGCATGTGCATGATATACGTAAATGTGCACAAACCACACTTAGTCTATAAAAAAACATACATACATGCAACCTTTCATTATTCAGTGTAACAAGTTTGTGGGGTTAATAATTGGATACCATGCATGCATGATGCATGCATGGACTCACTTGTGCACTCATTTGTGACTGGGTCCAAGTAATGAGGTCGTCCACTAACTCCCGTCAGATCACAGCTGCAGCAGTCGGGAGGGGCAAAGCCCTCTTTGCAAACACAGGAAACGTTATTACAACTATCCATATTCCCAGTCAGAGTGTTCTGAATGCATCCTGTAAGCATGGGAATCGCCGGTGTCAGTGCATATTGACACACTGTCAAGGACATGAAAGAAGCATGTTCTTGATTCAATGAGCCTAATTCCTTGTATGCATGACCACATAATTATACTTACTAACGAGAATCAATGCCAGAACCCAAGGCTTAGTGATGTTTTTCGTGGTATATAGATGTAGACATAACTTGTGTAAAATGTCATGCAGTATAATTATAAGACAGACTATAATTATAATAGTCTTTGCTTACTTATTTGTCCATCACATTCTCCTGGTCTGCACCCACTGCAGCTTTTAACGTCCTCGTTTTCAATATCATAACACACTCCTGAGAAACACATTCACTAAGGTTTGATTGCAAATAAATGTCACCTCTCGATCCACTAGCTGAGTAGAAATTAACACTTGTTGAGAACTGGTCACTGAGTTTGAGTATGTACCCTTTAACAGGAGTCGGCGGAATACTCACAAAAGAAGGAGGTATGCAACAAAGTCCATCACTAACGAAACAGTACTGTTTCTTTCCTATAATTAGTGCATGCATGGGAGTATATATAATTATATATAGTTATTGACACATAATTGCAAGTATTAACAATCATTTACCTTGAGAATCGAATCCACTCTCACAAATATGGACGTATGTTGTGAGGCCTATATGGCTGTATGTGGCAGACTGGCAGATTTCTCTGCCGGGTTCAGACTGTTGCACACTAGCCATGGAGGATGCCTGGAGTAGTCCCATTTCTGACTTATGAAAATAGCCCATGTCGTCAAAGTGGCCTCTCAGCTTGCCAATCCTCCGCTTGGCCGTGGAGAGAGAAAAGACAGTGTACAGGAGAGACAGAGTGAATAACTTCATAGCTGAACGTGTTGAAATAAGCTTGTGTGAGACGTAGATCTATATAGTTTTTATATATAGCAAAATAATATTTTGGCACATGCGCAATGCAACAGTGCCAGATATCTAATTATGGTTTACCACAACTTCCTCGAGTACACACAGCAATGATGAGCCGCTTGAGCTTGAGCCAAAGAAGGATCAAGAAGTCTCTTCTTATTATAATGTAGAGAGTATATTGTCCCTCTATAGGAATCTGAATTCTCAGTGCTGAACCATGAATCATTTCTGAATTCATGCGCATGCACCGAGGCATAATCACCCTAGTATCACTATGGGGGGCCTATACAGCTAGTGCAATACTGAGGGCCCCCCTAACATCCCAAATCGCTAGCTTTTTAAGGCCGGGGGCCCCATATCGCTTCTGCATCGGGCCGAATTGAAAAATACTAGACTAGCTAGAGACATCGAGGCTACCTCAGGTAGTGCTATCAATACAACTACAAATAAATTGATGTCTTTAATGGATGCAGGAATAATAGGCTGACTTTTTGAGAATACTCAAAAAGAATAATAGGCAAAATAAAAAGCATACATGTAATGTGCCAAGGCCTATACTACTGACTATAAATGCTATAGTGTTCTATAGTGTAATAAAATGCAGCTATAGCTTTTTAGACATTTAGAGATGTGCTTTGGCTTCAGAAACAGGTGGACCCAGTAAGCTTATAATGTAGATAAGTAGTTTCAGGTGTGACTCCTGATTCCTGCCGGGTAGACACCATGAGAACATCATTATATAAAACTTAATGTAATGATCTTTACCAAAATATGCCAATTAATATTAACATTTCCAGCATGATTTATTAGGGCCTAATCAGTATATGTATGCATGTGCAATCCCAGGAGATGAGTGCAGTATATAGTAGTCAGCAACAAAAACATTCTATAGCTATACTGTAAGCGACAAAAGACTTGTAGATCCAGCTCAGTCCCACACCCTCCTCCCAGTTCAAACACGGTTATTGCAGATAACTTCTCGTCAAGAGCATGCATGTTAAAACAAGCTCTCAATGGTCTTAACTAATTATAAAGCACGTAACTGGTCCACTGTAAGTGGTGAGCCACATATTCGATTGGCCTTCCTTCTTTGGTATTGTGACAATTGGGGCAACCCATTCGACTTTCTTACGAGCGCCTTGTTCCTCGAGGTGGTTGAGCTCTTGTCCAACAATGTGGCAAATCTCATTGGTCTATAAGGCTTATAGAATTTGGGGTGAGCATTGTGATTGACATGTAGAGTGTTGGATGTATTTAAGCCAGTTTCCGGTCCAAATAGGCTTGGTCCATTTCCATTTACAATGACGAGAACAAGAGGCCAGGGCTGATTGTGTGCCATATTTGACATGCACGTTGTGACCTTTATTTTTTGTTCAGTGTAGGTCTTCAAAATAATGCTTGATGCGGAGCTGGACATCTGGGAAGATCCTCCTTCTTGTGGCATCAAACAATAGAAACAGCTGCGTCAGTGTCTAACTCCATCGTCAGCAGTTTTCCTTCCACCTCCACAGTGACTTCGATAGTTGAAGTAGCATGCAGGAGCACTCAGTTTAAACATAAAGTATTCCTCAGATTCCGAGTCAAAGGAATCTTGTTGCACCAAATTATTTCGTTGGTGGCGTTGTTGCGTATATTTGTTGCAGGCATATAGATCTACAGACTGGGGCAATGTGGCCCTTCTTCCCACAAGTGTGATAGATGGTATCCTTGAATTTGCAGTCGTTAGCTGGATGGTTGGTCTTCCCACATCTATAGCAGGATTGCTGTGAGGTCTAGTGTGAGCGAGGTCGATACTGTTCCTTGATCTTCTTAATTGATGAATCATGACCTTTGACGGAGCGAGCATTTTTCTCAATTGCATGCCTCCATTGAAACGGCAAGGTCCATAGCTTTTGCGAGTGAGAGTTCCTTCTCTGAGAGCAATCGTCGTTGAACAGCTCCGTCCCGTAGGCCGCAGACAAACCGATCGCAAAGGGCTTCCTCGAGGTAGTTAGTGAATTGACAGTGTGTTGCGAGTTTGCGAAGAGCTGCATCGTACTGACGCAGTCTCTCCTTTGAGTTGTTGATCTCTTTTGTGAAAGTGGTAGCGCTCCACAATGGTATAGCTCTCTTGGGCTCGCAGGACCAATGATGCTGGGAAAAGTGGGCACTTGTTTGCCATCACCGACTGAATTTGCAGCGAATAAAAGTTGGACATATTCCAGGTAGGAGGTGATAGGTTCGTCCGTTATGTTGAATGAGTTGAGAGTTTTCCTATAGGTGAGCAGTTGCCATCGTAGAATTTGTTAATGCACAATCCTCATCGCCAGTTGTAATAATTATTGTAGATGGACTTGAATAATTAAAGAACTCTGATTCATAATAATTGTTGGCATGTGTACTGGCGTGATTGTTCATGATTTATCCTGTTCTATCCTGTTCTATCCTGTTTTATCCTGATGTACTATTTATCATGTGTCATACCCATACATTTACGCTATTGTGTAATTCACAGTTTTTCTTTGTGGTTGTTTATTCTCACATTGATCATGCATCCTTGTTTCTGGATCATATTCTCGATCACCCCCCTGGGACCTGACTCTTATAAATAGTTGTCCATCCATTACCTTTTAGTTGTTGGTTTTTGAGTTGCTGTCTTTGTATAGTTTGCTGGTACTATTCCCTTATTGTGAATTTACTATATGGAAGAAAATGTTTATTGGCAGTCAATCTCAACAATAGTAGTCTGTATGGTTGCAAGAAGAATCCAACAATAATTATTAACATAAGACTTACACAGGTATTAGATAACTCAAGGAATATTATTTATTTTTGAAGATAACTAACTAGAACACAGATGTTACATCATAGTACAGTATATAGATCGTAAATATAGATGCATGCATGTGCCGCATAGTGTATGGTAACATGTTGTGGTTGCTGATAATTTTTTTTATATAGGATATTTATTTTGTTGGTGCTACAGGTTTAGGTGTCACTGCCTGTGTTGTAGTACTTGGTTTTGTACTTTCATAATACAATCAGGCACGTATAGTCTATAGTTCAATACGTATAATTTTACTAACAGTATTTTCATTGTGCAGTTGACAGTTATATAATATGTGAAAGACAAAGAAGAGTTAACTGACTAAAAAATTGGGCACCGTATGATTATAGAGCTCGAGACTATATAATTATACATTCACAATCGATGTTGCATGTCATGGTCGGTGTCTTGTGTGTGTTGGGAGCAGAGATATAATTATAATTGTAATAATCATTGTCATGCAGTTTGCTCAGAAATACATTATTAGCATTTTAAGCTAATAATAACTGTTGTACACAGGTTTGCATGCAAGCTGCCAGAGATAAAGTGTTGATAGTTTGATACACAGAATAATCAACTCATTGCATACTTTGATTCGAAGGTGTACACCAAACTGGAATAATAGGCTGACTTTTTGCGAAATAGTCAAAAAGAATAATAGGCAAAATAGTTTGTCAAGGCCTATAATACAAGTCCCTATATTATGTTATAGCTATAGATCTCTAATTAAAATTATAGTCCAATATTTTAAGTCATGTAGTTTATGCCCTCTGGCTTAGTTGCTCATCCTCTCCTTGAGTATCTCTTCAACAGCAGCGAGAATTTCCTTCTCAAGCTCATCTGAATTTATGCATGAAAAATATAGCTATAATTATAGCTGTATCATTGTTACTCTCATTGCATGCGTGAACTGATTACAAAATCACGGCCTATATACTAATGCACATATACGCTTACAATATCCCAATGCCTGGTGATAATCAAGTTTATAATCCGACGGACGAGATTATATATATAGAGCTACACATTTGTACTTACTCTTAGTGTCCATTTTTGTCTGTCTGACTACTGAAGTGACTGAATCACCGTAGTTCTTGGAACCAACGTACCATGGATTGTTGATCCCTATATAATGAATGGAGAAATCCCAGTACACACATGCATGTTTATTCAATCGCTATACTTATAGCCTTAATGATAGCAGACAGAATACTATCAAGCATGCATGTCGATAAAGCAAAATGCATAATTTCGAGTGTATATAGCATTCAAGCTCACCAGCTGGTCCTCCAAGGCACTGGGGGGGAGCCCGGCACTGTTGAGTTGTTCTGTCAGTGCAGTATCGTCGACATACAGGGAAATCGTCTCCATTCATAGGATTTCGAGCAAGCAAGCAATAGCAGAATGAATTGACATTGTTAGTGTCTTGAAGACTTTTCAATATTTTCTCACCTATAACAGGAATAATTATATTGGAATTGTAACTTCAACATGCACTAGCTTACCATCACTTTTGCAAATTGTGTTGAGATCGATCATTTTCTGTATGAGTTTACGAGACAATTCTAAGGGATTGCTGTCAACGACGACATTATTTTTGTCTCCAGCAATCGTTTCCAAATCCTTCATGAATTGATTTCTTCCCTGAATGTCGCTTCCATATCCATCACGCCCGGCAGCTATGATGTTGATGCTGGGATTGTTACTGATTTCCCTGAGTTTTTTAATCTGCTCCTCTAGTTTGGGATTCTTTGCCCTTTGGTCATCAGTATCTGTAGATTCATCGTTAACTCCATCTGTAATCACAATAACCACTCTTCGACGATATCTTTCTTCCCCATTAAGAATTGCCTTGTTTATTTTCGTATTGAGTAATTCAAATGCTGTTGCAGGATACGTCAGCATACTTTTCGTATACTTTACGTAAGGACTCACTGGGGTGGCCCTATCAACGTTCATAAAACCATCAATTAAGTTGTTGAACTTTCCGACTGCTTCGGTACAACCTATACCAACGTTCAAAAGGTCAATAGCTTCTCGGGGCTCATCTCTTAAATCCATAAATCTTCCGTCGTCTCCCCTAATAGTGGGGTACATCACTACACCTAGGCGAGTTCCTGTAGTAAGGCTACTCCCCGGATTCAATGCTGATATCATCAACTGGGTGCTGTATTGGGTTCGACAGAAATTTGGAGTAATGTAACTAGCAGTGGCATCGATCAAAAGATAGACGTCTTGGGCAGGGGTGCAACTCTCCGTGCAACAATCGTCTCCACTGAATCCTACATTACATGTGCACACCCCTCTGGTACAGGACACAATATTGTCCACACAGGGTTCTGTGAAAATTATAAAATTATAATGCATCACTCACTAATTAAAATGAATCAATGATGTATACTGCCTACCCCGACAAGTTCCATCAGGACCTTTGTACAAGTCCTTCTCACAGTCACAGCAATCAGGTGGTAAATAATTCTCTTCACAGGTGCACACGCCACCAAAACAGCGTTTAATATTATCACAAGCTGGTACTGCAAAAATACGAGTCACTCAGTAAAACAAGCACATAATAAAAGTTTAATTTACGGCTTACATTTGCATTCATCACCGTCTTTGTAGTAGTCGGGAGCACACTCGCAGCAGTCCTGAGGTAAATAGCCATCTTTACAGGTGCACGCTCCACCAACACACGGAGCTTTCAGATTAGGCTGACACTCTGGCACTGCAGTGAGAGACAGCCATTGCATAAATTACATGGTTGAAGAATTTAGCATCACCCCTACACATAATTGTATGTGTGCTGAATATTTACATCAGTATATCAATGCCCCCCAATATTATACATGTTACTTATGTCTTACGTTTGCACTTCTTATCTACAGGATCCTTGTAATAGTTTTTATCACATTTGCAGCAGTCGGGAGACAAGTATCCAGGTTTACACGTACACTCTCCATTGACACACTCGTCCACATTGTCCACACACGGTACTACATATAATGTCGTCATAATTATAACATGAACTGTACCACCATTCATGCATGCGTGGGCAAAGGAGGTCCGACATGCATGCACGAACCACTACAAGTACAGTGTATTGGCCTGGACGTTATTGCGTGACTGAAAATAAAGACTTGTAGGGATCGATTTGTGCACGCTTCCCTGGGGGGAGGGGGTCACACTATAATAGGGCTAAGAATAATTATGCTAAGGCTGTGGCAATAATTATGATGATAAATAACTATAATTATAATATATGCAAGCAATAAAATCCTCATTACGTTTGCATGTATTATCTGTTTTATCCTTGTAATATCCTGGAGCACAATCGCAGCAGTCTTGAGGCAAATATCCCGCATCACAGGTACACACTCCACCAGTACAAAGTTCCACATTGTCCTCACAGACGGGTTCTAAAGTTAACAAATCGAGCTGCGGTGATTTATACGTTTGGTCAAATAATTATAGCACTCACTACTACATATTCCCTGCTTGTCAAAGTAACCATCTTCACATTGGCAGCAGTCTCTAGGCTTGTATCCAACTGTACACTGATCACACCCGTCTAGGTCGGGCTGTGGGCAATTTTCCCGGCAGTAGGCTGCATGATTGCATGTGCATGTACACATGCATGTAAGTAAGTGCATGCATGATATGTATGCACAAACCACATGCACTACAATCCTATTAAGAAAAGACGTACGTGCATGCAAGCCTTTCATTAACAGCTTTGTGGGGTTAATAATTGGACCAATCATACCATGCATGCATATAGACTCACGTGTGCACTTATTTGTGACTGGGTCCAAGTAATGAGGTCGTCCACTAACTCCCGTCAGATCACAGTTGCAGCAGTCGGGAGGGGCAAAGCCCTCTTTGCAAATACAAGCATCGTTACTACAACTATCCATATTCCCAGTCAGAGTATTCTGAATGCATCCTGCAAGCATGCATGGGAATTGTCGGCGTCAGACACATTGTCAAGGACATGGAGGAAGCATATTCTTGATTCAATGAGCCTTCCTTGCATGCATGCATGCATGACCACATATAATATACTTACTAACGCGTATCAATGCCAGAACTCATACATATAGAAGACTTAGTGATGTTTTTCATGGTAGATGTATACACATGCATGCAACTTGTGCATATAATGGTAAAATGTCATGCAGTATATAATTATAAAGACAGACTATTATAAGATGGTCTTTGCTTACTTGATTCAACACATTCTCCTGGTCTGCACCCAAATCCACTGCAACTTTTAATATCCTCGTTTTCAATATCATAACACACTCCTGAGAAAGATAAGATCACAAAATGCACTAAGGTTTGATTGCAAATAAATGTCACCTCTCGATCCACCAGATGAGTAGAAATTAACACTTGTTGAGAACTGCACTGAAAAAACAACTGGGTTAGTTTAACCTTAATGGGTAAATGTACCTTTCAACCAAAGGGTTAAAAAAACCAGCGAATAGCAAAGTAACATTTTGGAGTTTTTTCAACTGTAATAGATTAAAACTACTGTAGTTGTCAAAAGTACCTTACTCGTACAGTAAAAACTTCCAGCACCATGTTAAAACAACCATTTGTGATTGGTAATAAAAATGTAAAGGGTTAAAACTTCCACAATGGTCAAATCACTTCTCCTCATGCAGTAAAAACTCTATAATTGTGTCAAAATAACCATTTGTGGTAGGTAATAAATATATAATTGGTTAAAACTACTGGTGTGGTCAATTCCTTTACTCATGCAGTAAATCCTCCAGCACTGTGTCAAAACAACCATAAATGTTCTGATAATTATGAAATTATGACATAAAAAAGTGTTTCAATGTGATATAGCGAAGTCCATCCGAGAGTATGTGACTGTGATACACATTTCTATCCAATAATTTGGTATAGATGGATTGCTGGGATGTTATTTTAATGACATAAGCATGATAATGATCATCGAAGTACAGCATATCACACAACCTGACAAGAAAAAAAAGCAGATCACCACCAACTACTATCAATTCGTCGATGTAAGCAAAACAGGGATCAAGGCCATCAGTTCCTACAATAATGTAAGCATTGTTGCTTTTGTATTGAACTCTATCTTGACGAACCCAATTAGGACGATGCAGCACTGTATCCATAGTAATATTAGGCACTTCCCTAATTATGTGATCTTGAATGTCTGATCTTTCATTTTTAAACAAAGTCGGCGATTTTGCAGGACCACATTCGAAAGAAGAACAAATAAGTCTAGATGTAGACATTTCGTAACACATTAATCTTTGGTGATGATTGGCTAATGATAGTGTAATGTTTTTGAAGCTAGATGTAATAGTCGCTTTTTTGAAAAAATATAGCTTTGCTTCATGGCGAATAGTCCAGCTTCTGACCATTGGACCAATTTGTAGGATTTGGGCAGGGTAATGCAGAAGGAAGTGCATTTTTGGAATGAAGCGTCCTGTGTACAAGGTGATGAATGCTGTATGGTGCTCTTCAATCAGAATCCTCAGACTGGATGCTGTGTTTTCTGATGCACACGGACAAAGCACGATGTCCACGATCTTTCGCAAAAGTAAAAAACACTTCCAATAACCATCCCCCTCAGGTATCTTATCACCAATAAGGAAAGGTAAGATATATAGCAACAATAACATTTGAGATGAAGAGCTACGCAGTGATCTGTCAGTTTGAAAGTGACTACTCGTAATAGGTATTGGTTTATCGCAATCAGAATAACCGTAGTTAAAATCAACTAGTCTTTTGTTGTACTGGTCAAGAGTTAATAACTTTTCAGATATACAGTGTTTCAGCAAAAGCTTGATTTCCATTGGTGCAATACCTTCAAGAATGTCATGCATGATGTCATGCGGCAATCCACCACCGAACATAGAGAAATGAGTGACATTTAGTAATGCTGATCTGCGGTTTATACCATATGTTTTTGAATAATGACTCCTTGTTGGCCCTACTAATTGCTTGCACTGCTCTTCGTGAAGTGCAAGACTTCGATCTACCAAGCCAACACATGTAACATACTGTGACATCTCATCATTTTTTAGCAAACAAGTTCGACAGAAACGAAACGAGAAGGAAAAAGAAAGCTTGAATCCACCTAGTTCATTACTTGCAAGATTGTCAGCCAAAAACGTAAGCAAAGCACCCTTAAATACACGCTCAGTCCCATTTACAAGTACACTAATGCCAGTAGTTGCTAACACATTCAAATCACGAATAAATGGTTCCATGATAACATCTAGCCCATGCTCTTCTAAAACAGGCTTTGAACAAACAATCACCAAATTCATAGCTCTCAGTGACGACCGAAATTTAGGATGAATGTTTCCCAATGAAAAGAAAAAAATACCCACTTTATGCTTCTTGATATGCGATCCCAAGGGATTACAAATTTCCAATTCGTCAAAATATGCAATAATTTGTAAGGCATATGGATCACTTGAGAATAAAGGATGACTCTTGAACAAATTTCCATCACAAAAATCTTCAAATATACCATCATTACGAACTCGTAACGGAAAATCATCTATTTGCTCTATAACGGTAGGGTCTTCTAGAAGGCTCTTGAGAGTTGGTAAAAGGGGAACGTAATGATATGAACTATACCTAGAGACAAAGCGAGACTTTTCCCCTGTGAATTGTCTGACATACTTTGGCGTCCCAACTTGCACTTCCACTGGTTCCTGCATGTAGTTTGAGTGATGCACTTATATAGTATTAGCAGTCAATTACTGATTGCACATAATGAGTGCAGATATACATACATAATTATTACAAGGGTATTATGTATAATTAACACTTACAATAAAGTTAAGCTGTTCTTTGAAATACTTGTCCTGCTTATATTTTGTTTCAAGTCCAGTGAAGGGATGACCTATACCATTAAGAGGAGTGTCGAAATCAAAGTCATTAGGGTTTAATCCCTTATCTGCCAGTTGAGAACGAATGCCAGCAAGTATCATTGATACGGTTTCATCATATTGGGTTATGCTGCTGTCAATCATATCATTGACTGCTACTTGAGACACATTTCGTGTTTCCTTTAGCTTGAGAATTAGTAGGGCACTAGAACGGCATCGAATTTTTGTGTCTGTTCCAGTAAGCCGATTAATGTCACTAGAAACAAACTCTGCAGACGAACAATCATACTGTTAGGTGTAATAGCTTCGCAGCCACAACATATCTACACTGTACACACCTGGAAGAGGAGTCATTCCACTGTGATCATCACCACTGATCTCAGGCTCTGTTTGTGGAAGGAGTTGGGGGGTCTTACGTCTGATACAAAACTCTGGATGACGCCTGTAAACATGGGAGTATAGGGCAGAAAAACTTTTTGAAGTTACGGTGCAGCCATTGATTCCACAGGTAACGAGAAACCTAGGATCATTAGAATGAACCAATCGTAGATGGCTTAGTAGCAGAGCAATAGTTGGTGGTTCGAATGAACACAAAGGACAGTGTTTTTGCCTCAAACTTGACATTGAAAAATCATGTGCTAATTTAGGAGGGTTAATTAAACCTCCTCTGGGTTAGGTAACCTATGGTTAAGGGTTAGGGTAACCTAGGGTAGGGTTAGTATAACCTAGGGTTAGGGTTAAATTCATATCATGTGATTCTGGTTCAGGTGATCCAGAGTGCATGTGAGCTCTTCACAAACATGTGCTAAAGTCCAACTTCTGTTTAAAGTTAGTACTTTTTGCTTCTTCTCTCAAACCCTAACCCTATATAGATCTATCTAGCTATAATTATTTATACTGTTAAAAGGAAAGCAAGTACTAGGACATCCTTTTGATGAGAACATGAGTTCAATGTCCGTGGAAGCGATGAAGGTGGATGAAGTTTCCCAGATGCTGAAAGACAAGGGTGTTCCTGACAAGTTTTGTGAAGTGTTTGAAGGTAATATATTTTTTGCTACAGCTAGCATAATTGCAAGAATTGTTTGCATGTGTTCGCCTGTATTTTGTAAGCCATCATTATTTTACTCTTTTCGACAGAAAACTTTGTTGATGGAGAAGCGTTTAAATGCATAAAAGAATCTGACATCAAGGAGATGGTGCCTCCAATTGGAATTGTGAAAAAGATTCTAAGGATTCAAAACGATTGTTTCACCTTACCTGCTCTACCCTCACCTTCTTCTCTCAATCCTCTCAATCCTGAACGTGGTGATGATGATATCTCGATCGGCTCAAGTTCCTCTATCTGGTCAAGTTCTGAGTCGCCCCCGTCGGAAGCTAGCACCATGCCTAGAGCACGCGACAGAGAAATATTGACTATACCAACTTCTTGGCGTCCTGAAATCCAGGATTGCATAACGGATGAAATGCTAGATATTTCTGCGAGAAACGAGATAGTACGCACCCTTGTCAACATTCTCTTCACCTGTTACTCTTCCCCAACTCGGGCGCAGTGTTCTTCCTTAGCTCGAAGACTTATTTTACAATACGGCTTCATGAAGGATGACCAGGGGAGTGGATATGTAAGTTAATACTTGGTTTTCAATTTCAGGTGGTATATAATTATTTTTCTTTAGCAAACCTGGGAGGACAAAATGGTTGAGCGTGTAAGAAATGTGATCAAATGTGCTCGAAAAAAGAGAGACAGAGAAGATTCTTCTTGTCCTAAACAGAAGAAACAAAAAATGCCTTTAAAACGAGGCCAGCTTCTCCGGAGGTACCCAATTGGAGTGACTAGACCAATAGAAGACATTGGAAGCTTTGGTGAACATATGAAAGCGTTGTCAATAGAAATGGAAAAGGCTAATCCCAGAGACACTATCATTCTTCCCTTGATGAAGTCTACCTACTCAAAAAGAAGAACATTTATCGAGGCTGAAGCAGTGTCTGTGCAAGAGGTACTGAAAGAATGCCATGCAGCACTAAAACGGCCAGCTGCTGTAAGTGTTAAAATTAACAAGTAAAATTAGTAAGTTTTTTTCTTACCTAATTATAGCTGGAACAGGAAATGGGGCTAGTGACGGGGTGTCATGATGTCAAGCAAACCTTCATTAATAACTGGAAGTTATTTGTTCCAGCAATCATGAGGTATGCTAGGAAGAATAAGGGGAAAAAAGGACTCTCAACTATATTTGAAACCCTTGATGACACTGGTAAAGGATTACAGTAACGAGAGTATAGGTACTTAACGCATTCTTTTTACAGTTGAAAGGCATGCAGATCTTGGCCCATTGAGCTTTTTAGGAGTTTTAGTGGCTAAAATGCTAGATGATGCCCTTATCTATCTTTATCAAGAATTTTCAATGGTAAGATTTTTTTCTCATTTTGTATGCACTTTAACCTTGCATGCGTGTATGTGTGGTGTGTATTCCCTACTGACCTATTGTTTTGTTTTTCCCATGTAGGATACATCTCTTACAGATGCCATTCAAAGAGAGCCCGTTAGAAACTCCCCAAGAATTATTGCTCTTTGTGGCGCAGAAATAACACAATACTTTGTCGTTGTTGAGAGAATTGTTTTGTGTGAAGCTCCATCGATCCCAAGTGCTCTGTTCTATACGTTTTCAGCCTACTATGTGTTTAACTTGGAGTACCCGAAAAAAGCTGCTGGAATATTTTATTTCCTACAAGACTATATTCTTGCATATCCTGATTCACTTAAACGGCCTGCTACATACCTGTCTGTGGTCTCAGATATCAAAAGCCAAGTTAAACGATAACAATCAACCATTTCACTATGTAAGTACGTTATAACTATTCACTATAGACCAGCTAGCTATAATAATTATTAGCTATGTGTATAAGTACGTTATCAGTTTATTGTTTTTGTGCAAATATAGTTAGTATACCCATTCATGTGTACTGTTATAATTATGGCCGGGTGATGACTGCTATGACTAGCTACTACTCAAAATAACGGTTGTGCTATAGAGCCTATGGCACATAATATTATTATGGGAGGTTGCTAGTTACTTCAACTTATTATATAGCTGGGTATTGTTACCTATTTGAAGTTGCTACAACCATTACCAATATGCTCAAAGGAACCTGTGTGGCTGGTTGCTACAGCCTATAGCTGGGTATTTTTACCTATGGGAGGTTTCTTTATACAACCAATACCAAATATACCCTATGTGTCTGATTATTACAACCTATGTATAACTGAGTATTTTTACCCATGGGAGTTGATACAAACCATTACCAATATGCTTAAAATACGTTATGTGGCTGGTTGCTACAACCTATATTATAGCTGGGTATTTTTACCTATGAGAGGTTGATACAACCCATTACGAATATGCTCAAAATAACCTATGTGGCTGGTTGCTACAACCAATATATATCTGGGTATTTATACCTTTTGTGAATGTGTTGGAATAACCCATCAAGCTGTAGGTACATCCGACCTATGTTTTTAAATGTTGTTGTAACCCAGCGAGTGGGTCATCTGAATTGCACATGTTTTAACCCATTTTTCTGGGTTATTATGAACCATTTGTTTTTTCAGTGTGGTCACTGAATTTGAGTTGATACCCTTTAACAGGAGTCGGCGGAATACTGTCAGAAGGAGGTATGCAACAAAGTCCATCAGTAACGAAACAGTACTGTTTCCTTCCTGTGATATATATCATTATACTATACATCTATATAATTACACCTAAACGACTGGCTTACCTTGAGAATCGAATCCACTCTCACAAATATGGACATATGTTGTGAGGTCTATATGGCTGTATGTGGCAGACTGGCAGATTTCTCTGCCGGGTTCAAGCTGTTGCACACTAGCCACGGAGGATGCCTGGAGTAGTCCCATTTCTGACTTATGAAAGTAGCCCATGTCGTCAAAGTGGCCTCTCAGCTTGCCAATCCTCGGCTTGGCCGTGGAGAGAGCAAAGACAGTGCACAGGAGAGACAGAGTGAATAACTTCATGGCTGGATATGTGTTGAAAGCTTGCCTGAGAGCTTGCCTGAGACATGGTCTTTATATACCGTATAGCGCGAAATTTTCGAGGGGCTTAATTTTCGCGGATTTCGTGGGTTAGAATTCTACACGAAAATTAAGTCCACAAAAAGTGTTCTTTAATTAGAATTACCTGCTATCATGCAAAGATTTAAAGGCGTGGCTTCCGGTAAGCAGCTATTCCGCGAACATTGTGCAACGAAATGGTTTTTAGAGGCCAATCCACGAAATATAAGTGCCTCGAAAATTTCGCGCTATACGGTAGTATTTGGTATTTGTGGCGCATGCGCGCTGCAACCATGTTCAGCACTGCTTGCGCCGTACACTGTAGATCCATTAATTATGGTTTGGCTGCAGAAACAGGGTTGGGCCTGTAGATAGCCTTTAGACTGTTGGCACCTGGCAGCCTGAACCTATACTGTATATTTAATGATAATACATGCAGCTCTGCTCCATGCATGCAGTTATAATAGCTTAGACTTGTCAGACAGTAGGTATATGTGATTTGGCTTCAGAAACAGGGCTGTGCCCAGCATATATAGTAGATAAGTAGTTTTCCAGGAATGACTTCTGGTAGGTACCTGACCGAGGTACAGATCTAATTATAGCTTTTAAAACTTTTAGCACCTGGCACAACCTGGCAACGATTACGTGCTTTATAATTAGTTAGGACCATGTCATTGTGAGCTTGTTTAACATGTTCTTGATGGGGAGTTTGAATTGGGAGGGTATATGGGACTGAGCTGATTCTCAAGACTTTTGTCGATTAATACATAAAACTTATACTGATCTATGATAATTATTATACTGCACTGTGGCCGAAGTGATCTGGAAACCAGAGAGATGCACTCTCCACCAATTCTTGCCTCCACTCAAACAAAACCCTTAGGGCTATAATTATACCTGAGGAATGCTTGGTGGTATGGTTTCTATATGCAGCAAATGGTTTCCATCTAGTTATTACAGGACAATTGGCCCTACATGCCCTAATTGACCACATCTATAACTGGCCAATAAAGGTGGGTGTGGTGGGGGTGCTTACAAGTAGTGTGTTGGCACAGTTAGCTTGTCTAAACCCACACAATGATATTGCATTCTCAGGCTGATGTTAACTTACAAAGACAACGTAATAATATATTTAAAGTACATGTACACAGCAGTGACAGCACTAGATCTAGTATGTACATGTCCACACACCAAGTCTCACCAGCACTATACAGTGAACGCATTAATTTTCAAACGAAATTTGTCAATGTGATCACTCAACACTGAAAAAACAACTGGGTTAGTTTAACCTTAATGGGTAAATGTACCTTTCAACCAAAGGGTTAAAAAAACCAGCGAATAGCAAAGTAACATTTTGGAGTTTTTTCAACTGTAATAGATTAAAACTACTGTAGTTGTCAAAAGTACCTTACTCGTACAGTAAAAACTTCCAGCACCATGTTAAAACAACCATTTGTGATTGGTAATAAAAATGTAAAGGGTTAAAACTTCCACAATGGTCAAATCACTTCTCCTCATGCAGTAAAAACTCTATAATTGTGTCAAAATAACCATTTGTGGTAGGTAATAAATATATAATTGGTTAAAACTACTGGTGTGGTCAATTCCTTTACTCATGCAGTAAATCCTCCAGCACTGTGTCAAAACAACCATAAATGTTCTGATAATTATGAAATTATGACATAAAAAAGTGTTTCAATGTGATATAGCGAAGTCCATCCGAGAGTATGTGACTGTGATACACATTTCTATCCAATAATTTGGTATAGATGGATTGCTGGGATGTTATTTTAATGACATAAGCATGATAATGATCATCGAAGTACAGCATATCACACAACCTGACAAGAAAAAAAAGCAGATCACCACCAACTACTATCAATTCGTCGATGTAAGCAAAACAGGGATCAAGGCCATCAGTTCCTACAATAATGTAAGCATTGTTGCTTTTGTATTGAACTCTATCTTGACGAACCCAATTAGGACGATGCAGCACTGTATCCATAGTAATATTAGGCACTTCCCTAATTATGTGATCTTGAATGTCTGATCTTTCATTTTTAAACAAAGTCGGCGATTTTGCAGGACCACATTCGAAAGAAGAACAAATAAGTCTAGATGTAGACATTTCGTAACACATTAATCTTTGGTGATGATTGGCTAATGATAGTGTAATGTTTTTGAAGCTAGATGTAATAGTCGCTTTTTTGAAAAAATATAGCTTTGCTTCATGGCGAATAGTCCAGCTTCTGACCATTGGACCAATTTGTAGGATTTGGGCAGGGTAATGCAGAAGGAAGTGCATTTTTGGAATGAAGCGTCCTGTGTACAAGGTGATGAATGCTGTATGGTGCTCTTCAATCAGAATCCTCAGACTGGATGCTGTGTTTTCTGATGCACACGGACAAAGCACGATGTCCACGATCTTTCGCAAAAGTAAAAAACACTTCCAATAACCATCCCCCTCAGGTATCTTATCACCAATAAGGAAAGGTAAGATATATAGCAACAATAACATTTGAGATGAAGAGCTACGCAGTGATCTGTCAGTTTGAAAGTGACTACTCGTAATAGGTATTGGTTTATCGCAATCAGAATAACCGTAGTTAAAATCAACTAGTCTTTTGTTGTACTGGTCAAGAGTTAATAACTTTTCAGATATACAGTGTTTCAGCAAAAGCTTGATTTCCATTGGTGCAATACCTTCAAGAATGTCATGCATGATGTCATGCGGCAATCCACCACCGAACATAGAGAAATGAGTGACATTTAGTAATGCTGATCTGCGGTTTATACCATATGTTTTTGAATAATGACTCCTTGTTGGCCCTACTAATTGCTTGCACTGCTCTTCGTGAAGTGCAAGACTTCGATCTACCAAGCCAACACATGTAACATACTGTGACATCTCATCATTTTTTAGCAAACAAGTTCGACAGAAACGAAACGAGAAGGAAAAAGAAAGCTTGAATCCACCTAGTTCATTACTTGCAAGATTGTCAGCCAAAAACGTAAGCAAAGCACCCTTAAATACACGCTCAGTCCCATTTACAAGTACACTAATGCCAGTAGTTGCTAACACATTCAAATCACGAATAAATGGTTCCATGATAACATCTAGCCCATGCTCTTCTAAAACAGGCTTTGAACAAACAATCACCAAATTCATAGCTCTCAGTGACGACCGAAATTTAGGATGAATGTTTCCCAATGAAAAGAAAAAAATACCCACTTTATGCTTCTTGATATGCGATCCCAAGGGATTACAAATTTCCAATTCGTCAAAATATGCAATAATTTGTAAGGCATATGGATCACTTGAGAATAAAGGATGACTCTTGAACAAATTTCCATCACAAAAATCTTCAAATATACCATCATTACGAACTCGTAACGGAAAATCATCTATTTGCTCTATAACGGTAGGGTCTTCTAGAAGGCTCTTGAGAGTTGGTAAAAGGGGAACGTAATGATATGAACTATACCTAGAGACAAAGCGAGACTTTTCCCCTGTGAATTGTCTGACATACTTTGGCGTCCCAACTTGCACTTCCACTGGTTCCTGCATGTAGTTTGAGTGATGCACTTATATAGTATTAGCAGTCAATTACTGATTGCACATAATGAGTGCAGATATACATACATAATTATTACAAGGGTATTATGTATAATTAACACTTACAATAAAGTTAAGCTGTTCTTTGAAATACTTGTCCTGCTTATATTTTGTTTCAAGTCCAGTGAAGGGATGACCTATACCATTAAGAGGAGTGTCGAAATCAAAGTCATTAGGGTTTAATCCCTTATCTGCCAGTTGAGAACGAATGCCAGCAAGTATCATTGATACGGTTTCATCATATTGGGTTATGCTGCTGTCAATCATATCATTGACTGCTACTTGAGACACATTTCGTGTTTCCTTTAGCTTGAGAATTAGTAGGGCACTAGAACGGCATCGAATTTTTGTGTCTGTTCCAGTAAGCCGATTAATGTCACTAGAAACAAACTCTGCAGACGAACAATCATACTGTTAGGTGTAATAGCTTCGCAGCCACAACATATCTACACTGTACACACCTGGAAGAGGAGTCATTCCACTGTGATCATCACCACTGATCTCAGGCTCTGTTTGTGGAAGGAGTTGGGGGGTCTTACGTCTGATACAAAACTCTGGATGACGCCTGTAAACATGGGAGTATAGGGCAGAAAAACTTTTTGAAGTTACGGTGCAGCCATT
The DNA here is from genome assembly GCF_963675165.1 of Halichondria panicea. NCBI lineage: Eukaryota > Metazoa > Porifera > Demospongiae > Suberitida > Halichondriidae > Halichondria > Halichondria panicea. The sequence goes on from NC_087387.1 coordinate 2,512,459, forward strand.
GATTCCACAGGTAACGAGAAACCTAGGATCATTAGAATGAACCAATCGTAGATGGCTTAGTAGCAGAGCAATAGTTGGTGGTTCGAATGAACACAAAGGACAGTGTTTTTGCCTCAAACTTGACATTGAAAAATCATGTGCTAATTTAGGAGGGTTAATTAAACCTCCTCTGGGTTAGGTAACCTATGGTTAAGGGTTAGGGTAACCTAGGGTAGGGTTAGTATAACCTAGGGTTAGGGTTAAATTCATATCATGTGATTCTGGTTCAGGTGATCCAGAGTGCATGTGAGCTCTTCACAAACATGTGCTAAAGTCCAACTTCTGTTTAAAGTTAGTACTTTTTGCTTCTTCTCTCAAACCCTAACCCTATATAGATCTATCTAGCTATAATTATTTATACTGTTAAAAGGAAAGCAAGTACTAGGACATCCTTTTGATGAGAACATGAGTTCAATGTCCGTGGAAGCGATGAAGGTGGATGAAGTTTCCCAGATGCTGAAAGACAAGGGTGTTCCTGACAAGTTTTGTGAAGTGTTTGAAGGTAATATATTTTTTGCTACAGCTAGCATAATTGCAAGAATTGTTTGCATGTGTTCGCCTGTATTTTGTAAGCCATCATTATTTTACTCTTTTCGACAGAAAACTTTGTTGATGGAGAAGCGTTTAAATGCATAAAAGAATCTGACATCAAGGAGATGGTGCCTCCAATTGGAATTGTGAAAAAGATTCTAAGGATTCAAAACGATTGTTTCACCTTACCTGCTCTACCCTCACCTTCTTCTCTCAATCCTCTCAATCCTGAACGTGGTGATGATGATATCTCGATCGGCTCAAGTTCCTCTATCTGGTCAAGTTCTGAGTCGCCCCCGTCGGAAGCTAGCACCATGCCTAGAGCACGCGACAGAGAAATATTGACTATACCAACTTCTTGGCGTCCTGAAATCCAGGATTGCATAACGGATGAAATGCTAGATATTTCTGCGAGAAACGAGATAGTACGCACCCTTGTCAACATTCTCTTCACCTGTTACTCTTCCCCAACTCGGGCGCAGTGTTCTTCCTTAGCTCGAAGACTTATTTTACAATACGGCTTCATGAAGGATGACCAGGGGAGTGGATATGTAAGTTAATACTTGGTTTTCAATTTCAGGTGGTATATAATTATTTTTCTTTAGCAAACCTGGGAGGACAAAATGGTTGAGCGTGTAAGAAATGTGATCAAATGTGCTCGAAAAAAGAGAGACAGAGAAGATTCTTCTTGTCCTAAACAGAAGAAACAAAAAATGCCTTTAAAACGAGGCCAGCTTCTCCGGAGGTACCCAATTGGAGTGACTAGACCAATAGAAGACATTGGAAGCTTTGGTGAACATATGAAAGCGTTGTCAATAGAAATGGAAAAGGCTAATCCCAGAGACACTATCATTCTTCCCTTGATGAAGTCTACCTACTCAAAAAGAAGAACATTTATCGAGGCTGAAGCAGTGTCTGTGCAAGAGGTACTGAAAGAATGCCATGCAGCACTAAAACGGCCAGCTGCTGTAAGTGTTAAAATTAACAAGTAAAATTAGTAAGTTTTTTTCTTACCTAATTATAGCTGGAACAGGAAATGGGGCTAGTGACGGGGTGTCATGATGTCAAGCAAACCTTCATTAATAACTGGAAGTTATTTGTTCCAGCAATCATGAGGTATGCTAGGAAGAATAAGGGGAAAAAAGGACTCTCAACTATATTTGAAACCCTTGATGACACTGGTAAAGGATTACAGTAACGAGAGTATAGGTACTTAACGCATTCTTTTTACAGTTGAAAGGCATGCAGATCTTGGCCCATTGAGCTTTTTAGGAGTTTTAGTGGCTAAAATGCTAGATGATGCCCTTATCTATCTTTATCAAGAATTTTCAATGGTAAGATTTTTTTCTCATTTTGTATGCACTTTAACCTTGCATGCGTGTATGTGTGGTGTGTATTCCCTACTGACCTATTGTTTTGTTTTTCCCATGTAGGATACATCTCTTACAGATGCCATTCAAAGAGAGCCCGTTAGAAACTCCCCAAGAATTATTGCTCTTTGTGGCGCAGAAATAACACAATACTTTGTCGTTGTTGAGAGAATTGTTTTGTGTGAAGCTCCATCGATCCCAAGTGCTCTGTTCTATACGTTTTCAGCCTACTATGTGTTTAACTTGGAGTACCCGAAAAAAGCTGCTGGAATATTTTATTTCCTACAAGACTATATTCTTGCATATCCTGATTCACTTAAACGGCCTGCTACATACCTGTCTGTGGTCTCAGATATCAAAAGCCAAGTTAAACGATAACAATCAACCATTTCACTATGTAAGTACGTTATAACTATTCACTATAGACCAGCTAGCTATAATAATTATTAGCTATGTGTATAAGTACGTTATCAGTTTATTGTTTTTGTGCAAATATAGTTAGTATACCCATTCATGTGTACTGTTATAATTATGGCCGGGTGATGACTGCTATGACTAGCTACTACTCAAAATAACGGTTGTGCTATAGAGCCTATGGCACATAATATTATTATGGGAGGTTGCTAGTTACTTCAACTTATTATATAGCTGGGTATTGTTACCTATTTGAAGTTGCTACAACCATTACCAATATGCTCAAAGGAACCTGTGTGGCTGGTTGCTACAGCCTATAGCTGGGTATTTTTACCTATGGGAGGTTTCTTTATACAACCAATACCAAATATACCCTATGTGTCTGATTATTACAACCTATGTATAACTGAGTATTTTTACCCATGGGAGTTGATACAAACCATTACCAATATGCTTAAAATACGTTATGTGGCTGGTTGCTACAACCTATATTATAGCTGGGTATTTTTACCTATGAGAGGTTGATACAACCCATTACGAATATGCTCAAAATAACCTATGTGGCTGGTTGCTACAACCAATATATATCTGGGTATTTATACCTTTTGTGAATGTGTTGGAATAACCCATCAAGCTGTAGGTACATCCGACCTATGTTTTTAAATGTTGTTGTAACCCAGCGAGTGGGTCATCTGAATTGCACATGTTTTAACCCATTTTTCTGGGTTATTATGAACCATTTGTTTTTTCAGTGAACCTGCGCAAATATTGCCGTAAGAGTCGCCACTCTTTTGGGTCTGCAAGAAAGGTAATTAATGTGTGCATCCTCCTCATCTAGTCAGCATTGTAGCTATACTACAACATGGCTGGTTACTGTTAGCTGTCACCATTTCTCTTATAGGGTAACCGTACTGCCGTTGACGTCATGCCTGAGACATTGAAGTTGAAGGAAATACATGCATGCAGTTACCATTAGTCCATCACCTGGCACATTGTGTATTGCTAAACCGTGTTCACACACAAACTTGGAAGCAATATTGCATCACGATAGACCAAAACTATTTCATCAAACCCACATCCGTATACCGTATAGCGGATGATTTTCGCGTGGGTTTTTTTTTTTTTTCGTGGGCAAGCTGACCTCCACGAAATTTTAACGTAGGCGTGGCTTACCGAAACGTATGAATGCAGTGCAGGCAATGACATTTTTACTCACGAAAACCACCGTTTTGTTTAATTTTTTGTCCCACGAAAATTACCCGCTATACGGTAGCGGGTATTATTTTTTCGGGGGACAAAATATTCGTGGGTAATATTTTCCTGGTTGGAGCTTGCCACTGCAGGTAAAGGTATAGGCAAGGTCGTGGGTAAAATATTCGTGATCAGACCTTCAACCACGCAGGCACATGCTCTCTATATATATACTCAAAGATGAAAAATTAAGAAACAGAATATATGAAATGACCCAAGAAAACTGATTCTGTAAGTAAGGTAATAGCTGTCTTGAACAATAAAGAACACGCACGAATAACACACCTTACACACAAAACTGAACTGTTTTAAATACAAAACAAAACAGTTCTAGAACAAACCAGAACAATACACAGAATAGTCCAGAATTGCTTAGTGTAAGAATACTCTAGAACAACTACTGCCCTTTGCAGCTCACTTGGAAGTTTGGAGCAAATAGTAAATTGCAAAAAACCACTTGAGATAAGTGTAACAGTCACCAGTAAACCACAATACTATAGAACAAGGGACAAAGTTAAAATGTTGGATTCAGATCTTTATGTGGATATATAGATCTCTAGCTATACCTAGTACAGTATTCAGCATAAACTACTGGTTGGGTAACCATGAAAAAACTAATCCTTATCAAGAGGAGTTAAGTGGCGTACTATGTCATTGTGGCAGAGAATTGGAGACTGGTTCAGCAGCAGGCTGTTTCTCAGTCAACAATAGCTAGACGAACAGGCAGTTTATTTCGTAATCAAGCTACTCCTACAGCCCAAACTGAGTACTTGTAGATAGAGATTTGGCCAAGTTGTGGTTTAGCTGTAAACTGTTACATTGACAAGTGGTTTTTTGCATTTTACAGTAATATTGTTTGCCAAACTTCACGTGAGCTTATGTGAGCTACAACAAATAGCGTGAAAAACTATAACAACTAGAGCACTAAAGTGCAAACCCTTGGCTGGTGACATGATTAAAAAGAAAGCAGAAATATAATGCAGTGCATATAGTGAATATAGTGATGTTGTTATCATGTATGACTTGCACAGCAACTCAGGAGCAATAAAACTAAACCAGACTGGAGGCATGCTGAAACATTTGAGAACAGGTAGTGGTACTAGATATATGCACTGTGGATTAGGATCACAGTAAAGAAGCCTGGAGTCTCAGAGAAGTATGGCTCCAGGTTCTGCATGGAGTAGGATCCCAGTCAGCAGCAGGAGCTATAATTCAAGCTTCTACTTTAGTGACCCTGTTCCATTGTTCCTGGTATATATAGCTTTCTACTTTAGTGACCCTGTTCCATCGTTCTTGGTACAGGATCACTTCAGTTATAAGTAACGCATGTGCAAGTTCTGTTCAAGCTACATTTTGCTCGCTTTTATTAGACAAAGGAGCTTTGACACCGAAAGCTGCCACTATCAAAAGTACTAACTTGTTGTGTGGAGGCTACTCATGCTGTAAACGCAGTGCTAGAACATCCAGGTAAGCAGACCTAGTCACAAGCTTCTTAGCTTTTGCTCGACAAAGAAGCTTTAACATCAAAATCTGCCACTATTTAAATCAAGATATTGTTCTGTGAAGGCTACCTATGCTGCAAACACAGCGCTATGGCATCCAGGTGAGTAGATATACTCACCACAAACAGACAAAATGTACCTGTGACAAACAAACAAACAAACAGACCAACAGACTACTATACCCGCTGGCCGCGGCACGGCCTCGGGTAACAAACAAACCAACAGACTACTATACCTGTGGCCGCCCACGCGCGCCTCGGGTAACAAAACATAAAGATCTGGTCTATTCCAAAATTTAAACTTTGTCCCTTGTTCTATAGTATTGTGGTTTACTTATGTAAACTGTTACACTTATCTCAAGTGGTTTTTTGCAATTTATCATTTGCCCTAAACTTCCAAGTGAGCTGCAAAGGGCAGTAAGATATTTCTAGTCCATAAACACAGCACATAGTTCAACTTGACCACAGATTGAGTGTTTGTGGTTAGTGGCTACTAGGAGTACCACACTGTACAACATGTGCAACAAGATGAATTCCACTGTTTGTGACATATAATTATAATTTATAGTGTGCAAGACCACTATTCATGTGCCCTAAGTTTAACTGTCCGTTCCAATCATTATTTTATGCTCTGAACAGCGAGAAATTGTACGAGGTGTAAAAGGTGTCAGAGAACACTCATAAAAATTTGCTGCACATGCACTGATGCCAAAAACCAACAACTTTCTGACACCCATGACTCGCAATCCACCACCAAAGATTTTCTTGATGCAGCTTGGGCTCAAATACACTTTTAATGGCCTGCCAAGTGTTGACGTTCCATATCTCACCAACTGGATTCACGTGGTGCAGGCCACTGCGGCAGTGTAGTTCTAAGGGTCACATGCGAACTTACCAGTGCAACCCACTCGAAATGAGAGCACCTGTCAGATTTAAATCTCTAATCTGGAAGAATCGATTTCTTGTTCTTGGAGTTACACCGAGGTGTTATGCAGGGCTGACTGAAGGCTGTATCCCCTATGGCTTTAAACGAAGTTTGGTTGGGTACTTGCCAGCAAGATCACAAAAATTACTGGTGATTACGAAGTTCTGGGTAAAAAGAAAGCACCAAAACTATCCCCATGCACAAGAACGCACTGTTGTTTACTATACTTCAAAGAAAAACACTCTCGTAGAGAAAGTGGTATATTATTTTGTTGTTCCACTTCCCAAGGATCCATATACCAAACTGATCGCAGAATTCAGAGCACAAGCCATCTACAGGTTCTATCCCTAAACTCCAACTGAGAACAATTCTCATAGTTTGTCAATGCATGGAATTAGAGATACTGAAGTTGCTGATTTACATGCAGACGCTTGACGAAGACGTGCTCTATTTGCCAATACATGCCGTTCAACAAGGAGCACATGCATTACAACTATATAAAGATCAGGGCGTGCTGTATTGGACATGGCAGCCAAGTCTAAGCTACTACGGGCATTTTGCTGAATTGTTGGTCGGACCAACCATAACTATACACCCTGTATTCTATCAATTCCGACTACAAAATGACGAAAATCATGTATCATGTTTGGTGTCCCGCGTTCAGCAATCCTACCAAATGCCAATAATCATGCAGTTAACGTGAGTTCCCACACGCAAACGTAGTGAATACTATTTATTCTACGTCGATGGTTGCGAACACTACACGGTCTCTTTGCAAATTAAGGGAGACATAATTCTAATAACACAACTCGGTCAAATAGGAGTTGGTAGATTATAATAATTATGCTGGAATAATTTTGAACGTAATAGGCACATTTTTTTGGTGAGAAGGCATACATTAATAGTATGGCTATAGAGTGCAATATGAGATTAATAGCACGAGTAACAAGCAATGGCAAGGACACTAATTGCATGAGGCGCAGCCGAGTGCTATTAACCTTGCCAGTGCTTGTTATAAGTGCTATTAATCCCTTATACAATATGCGATTATTCTGGCAAGGTTAATAGCACTCGGCTACGCCTCGTGCAATTAACCATTGCTTGTTACTCGTGCTATTAATCCCATATTGCACTCTTAGCCATACTATTAATAGGCTGCTTTTGGAAGTACAATTAAGTCACTACGAATCATAATATAAACATTATTTTGTTGGCCTGATGGTTGTAATGGAAGTACTAGCTGGTGACGTGGTTAATTATCTCCTTGGCATTCTGTATTAGTGCGATGACATACATGTTGTGCGGGAATAACAGCCGATTTGTGGCGATTAATAGGCTGTAAACTTGAGCATAAAAGAATAGCATATTAGCAATAATTACTGGAGCATAATGTACCAATCCCTGGTCACCTCCCGGGCTCAGAGAGAGTCAGATCAGCTGCTACAACGACTATCCACCAACATTGAATAAACTTTTGGCATTAGTGGAGTGCAAAGAAGTTCGACTCACTTGAAACACACTCACCAAACGAGCCAAATTGCCAAACTAAGTTTATTCCCATTGCACAAACACGTAACTTCTATCTACATAACCCAGCTCCCTTTGCCTCACATAATTATGATGTTTCTGGTCACCATCAAATATATCTGGTAACGTCCAAGACAAAAGTAGCACCAATCAAGTATTTACCGAACACGATTGTAATACTGAAGACGGATAGCTAAGTTAAATATGATCAGAATACCATGCATGTGGGTCATAAATTCCATCACTATCACCTTTATTTTCCTCATTCTGCTCTCTGTAATCTGTGTTATATCCGGCCGTAATAAACGTACATTGAATTATTTTGGGGGCAGCCAGTATACAGAATAACGAGTGGCCGCATTTCACGGCGAGTTTTGTGCAGTAAACATTGCAGTAAACAACTAGCTAGCAATCCGTGCTCAAATCAAATGGCCGGTATATCGAGGTGGTCATACTTCAGAGAGTCAGAATAGCGAAAGTCTACTGTATATACATGGCAATTCATGCATAGTGCATGATTGGGCCACATATATACTATACCGGGCCAATAAACTGCTTGTGGCACTCATAGCCATGTACAAAAAAGGTTGAAAATGTACTTTTTGAGATGCTAAGCAAGCTAACCCTTTTTTCTTTAACTGACTCCAAACATTCCATTCAACTTAAAACTCTCTGTCAAGCCGTCACTGTTGCACGGCAAACGTGACAGCTTGCAAGTACCCCCCTTGTCTCATAGTGCCCGAACCACTTTGAACACTAAAAGCTAAGCTTTAGCTAGTCTCGCACCAGCCCCGATAAAAAAATTGACCTAGCGCTCAAATAGAAAAAACGTTCGGGGCTGGCTGCCCGAGACTAAGCGTTAGCTGCAAAGTCTACAGGGGGTAAGAAACATTTAGATGTCTCATAATACTCCATAATACTCCCTTATAGATCTATATAGGTACATGCGGACACTGTCAGAGGACACAACGGATACAACAGGCAGACTCTCAGTTCTGCACTGAGGCACTGAGCACAGACAACACACACATGTGCATAGCCTCCTTCACTTCAGTGCGGCCTGGAATCGAGGCTAGCATGCACATAGCGTGGTTGAGGAGGGCGTGACCAGACTAATATCTCCTCTCTGTCCTAGATCCTCTCCAGCCTGGGTCCCTTTTTGTACTGTCTACAGACGTATACATGTTCGAGAACCAGACTGTTTGAGACACTTGTCTGAACGTAAGCTGACTAGACTTAAATTGGGTAGTTCTTGCTTCGCCTTGTGATCGTATTTAATTACCGTGTATGCATGTAAGACCTCGATTGAAGTCAGAAAATTGCTGAAGCTTCAGGGTGTCGCATATTTGGAGGGTCGCCTTAAATCGAGGTATTACTAGAATGTTTAGCTGGTGAACAGTGCTGAATAAGCCAAATCAGTTTTTTTATTTTTGCGAAGCATTGGGAAGTAATCAGCACTCACAAAATATTTGTTAATGTTTGATGCTCATAACTAGCAAAATAAGCTAAACAGTAAAATCGCTGACAAATCTATATACATGTGAAAGTATGCCACCTTAAGGTAACTAAAATTAAAATTAATCTAGAGTGACTATAATTTATAGTATTTCTGCATACGGGTCAAACTGCAGACTGACTCAGCTAACTAACTAGCTATGCTGTTGTATGTCTATGTGCTAATTAAGCTATTTAGCAAAGCAACATACGGTACTACAAAATCAGAGCTACGCCCATACATTTGGGCAAAAAGTATACTGATTTACATTTGCAATGGGAAGCTCTGATTTTGCAATCAATTGGTAGTCTCGCAAGCCACGCCCCTTGGTTTCACCATTGCAAAAGAGTATAGCAGCAGAGAACCCCTCTTTGCATAGAGGTGGATGAGAGGCTCCTCTTGCTTTTGATAGGTCCTCTCGACCACAAACAGCTGCATGGAAACTCAGCCGACCCCATTGCGACAGTATCTAAACAGATCAATGTCAGTAGAGTTGACTAATGTTTTAATAGTACTGACATAATTATGGGTAATGCTGCAGCCATTCATATCTACCCATACACTTTCGTTTTTATACAAGCAAACACTACGTGGTCATGTTCATACCTACAAACTGGGAAACTGACAGTGCAGCACAAAACGAGTTTGACGGACCTTTCTTTTCGTGAAGTTGATCTGTTGTCTGCAACAGTTGTAGGAAACAGAATAAATAGAAGAGGAAGAGGGATTGGAACAGAAGTACCCTCGAAGTACCATCGTTGCATGTATATCTCCGCGGTTTTAAACAAGGCTTACTTTTAATTATATGAAAATTCATGAGAATTGTTTTGCTTCTGTAAAAAGTTCACGAGCAGTCTTGCTGCTAAACATAACTTTCATCTCATATAATTATTTGAGACACAGCACACTATACTTAGTTACACAGCCTTATAGCTATAAGGTATACTATGGGAACACAAGCATGCATGAATAAGCACTCTGTGTACCTCTATATATATATAGCTACTTCACGACAATTGAGATATCGTTTCCAAGTGACTCATGTGGTTCAGATAGTGGTAGCTCCTCTGAGATGTATGCATAATTGGAGTTGTGAACAGATACACAGATGGTCCATACGTTATACAGAGCCAATATACGTATATAGACTTCATTGTAAAACATCACGTGAATCGCTCCCGTTTCCAATCCCTCTTCCTCTTCTATCAATTAATTGTAAGACATGCTAAGCTATAATTATGCAGATGCAGTTGGTTGTAAAGGTGGTTCCTTCTGACATAGCCTGGCATTGGCAGAATCTGAACACTGCTGATTGTCTTGAACGACTACCTTCGTCATCGTATGGAGCCTTGAAGAAAAGTTATCATGGTAATAAAGCTGTATCTTGCAGTGACTGTAAATGTTGTCTTTATATCTGTTATTGTATACTACAAATGTATAGGTCGAAAGGGACAATCATCAAGCTCATTCGTCGAGACACCCACAAAAGAAGTATCTAGTAAGTGCATTCTAGCACACAATAACAACTAGAGCACTAAAGTGCTAACCTTCGGCTGGTGACATAATTATAATAAAGAAACCAGAGGAGTGATATATAATACATGTATATTGACTGAGTCGGACAGCACAGCAAAGAGAAAACAACAATCATAATAATTGTCTCGAATAAAGGCCGCAGGGAGCTAGCAAGCAGTCAACGTAGTGCAAGTTCAAGCTTATTCGACAATGAAGCTTTCACATCAAAAGCTGCCACTATTAAAACTAATAACAACAACATGTAATTGTAATTGTTGTGTGAAGGCTATATATATCCATGGCGCGATGATATCCAGGTGCATGAGCATATAATTATATATAGACTCAGAATACACCAACAGACAATCAAACCAACGGACTACTATAGAATCTACCCGCTGGCCACGGCATGGCCTCGACGCATTGTATAATATATAAGAGAATTAGTCGAGCAATATTTACAAAGATAGATGTACTGCATATCTCTGTTGCTGTAACTTTATTCTGATACAATTATTATTGTAAATGTATCGTACTTCCTATAGTAATTATGCAGTTGAACCAGAGCTTTCATTCACCTCAATAGCAAATCTCCCAAAAACAATAATGGAGAAACATGTTTCCTTCCGTACCAAGAAACCTGTTAGTGTTAGTGGAGTGATTGGTTCTGCAGCAGGTCAGGGGGCTCTATCAAAGCGATCTGTTACTACCCCAGGTAAGCAAGGCTTTGTATACTGTCTATAGTTGCATTCTGAGGTGTAATATTCTAACTAGTCTCCAGAGTCTATCATCTTGCCCCTTGAACATCCAAATACATGTATCATAGTGTTATTAATTTGTGCAGTGTCCTGTACTACATGTATCCCTGAATGTCTGGTGGTTATGTTCTTACTATCGCTCCTCATCATCCTTGTCATCAGAATGTGCACAACTTGTACGTGAGTTTGTACGAAAAGATACTGATCTCTAGAACAGCAGCGCTATTCTCTATCTTGATTCAGCAAAACCGAAGCTCTGCACACGCTTTTTATACTATCAACTGTGCTGTAAAAATGGAGCTTAGCTGCTCTAGTCTTTAGCTCAAATTCCAGAGCATAAAACCTTAGTTTAAGTGCTTACTTTTTATGCAGTGTAGTTAGTTCAAAGCTCTGCAGGTGCTATATCATCAGTGAGCTCAGCTAAAGGTGAGATTTTCTATAAAACATACTTTTTCGTAAAGGCTAATAACTTACCCTACGTAGATACCATGCACTGTTAGGCTCTAACGGTATAGTGTCTGTATAATTATAGCTTTGAACTAACTACTGCACTAAAAAGCACTTAAACGAAGATTTTATGCTCCGGAATTTGAGCTAAAGTTTGGAGCAACTAAACTCCATTTTTACTGCACAGTTGATAGTAAAGCATGTTCGTTTTCGCTGAATCAACAATAATTGCTGGTCCCAGTCCCTAGAAGGTCACTCACATAATAGTTGTGTTCGTTATGTTAGTGTGCTAGCTAGTGGTGTTTTCTGCTTAGTGTTTGCTAGTTGGTTGGTGTTTTTCTGCTAGTTTGTTTTCTCTTCTTGAGTATTGACGTGTTGGCGACCTTTGACCTATGGATGTGATTTTGACTATCGTATAGCGGGTTATTTTTGAGGCACTAGATTTTCACGGATTGCCCAAACAAAACGTATCAAGGATTTTATTTTTGAGGATAGCGGTTCAAATGCACCCCTACAGTAGAGAGGTTTCAATACCGGATGTAAACCAATTTTCGAGGCACTAAATATTTTCGTTATTCCTCGAAAACCTTGAAAATATTTTGCCCTGAAAATAACCGGTATAAAAATACATGTATATACACACGTTATATTCATGAGCAAACTGTTTACCGTAACCTAAACAGGAGCCATAAGCGCAACAAACTCTTACACTGTAAGTTTCTACTCGTTTCTTCGAATGACTATGCGCTCTTCATTTTCTTTATGTGTAGACATTATTTATAACTGCATGTACAGTGGAGTGCTATGATTGTTTAAAGTCTTTTAGCTTAGCTATATACCGTAGAAACTGGATTATTAGCACTTCTTCGACTATAAGCATATCTTTATTTTTAAACGCATGCTCAACTGCAAGCTTTTTATACTTGAATCGAAGCGCTTTTCCAATTATGCGAAGGTTATTAGTGAAATTTTAGAATTGATTCAGCTAATTTTGTTTATCTGTGAGCTAGTTAGCTTGTACAGTGCATGATAGCTATATATATAGCTGCATGGTGGTATCCACCTGGAAGGACTCCATGGGAATGCTGTTACCTTGTCTGATCATGTTGAGAGAATGTGAGACATGGATGAGATCCTTTATTCCAAGTTCCTGGTCAATATTATAATAATAATATTATTAATAAAATTATGAATTTAAATGATGTAAATGAACTGTAAAATGAACTGTAACATAATAGTATGATATAGATCCAGTTAGGGTTGCCGCTTACCTTGCTTGCTCACTTTCTAGCCAGCTTGCGAGTTAGTCGGGCATCGTCGCCAACGGTAGAGGGCGGCAGCGCCCGACTACTTGCGAGTCAGCTCTCATCACAGAGACATCCGGTTGCTGGGTGGGGCTCGAAATGACTGTATTATAGGCGCATTCTCGAATATAAGCGTATAAAGCTCTGCTATTGACCCCAAAAGCGCATGCGCTAATAATCCAGTTTCTACGGTAAAGCATGCAAGTTTTGATGTTGTTTTTTCGTATAATTATTTTCTTTTTCTCCGTACACACATATTCCTCCGTGAAAAACTTGATGAGGCTACCATAGAAACTGGATTATTAAGCGCTATACTCAACTATAAGCGTATCTTTATTTTAAGCGCATGCTCAACTGCAGGCTTTTTATACTCGAATTGAAGCGCTTTTCCAATTATGAGAAGGTTATTAGGAAATTGATTCAGCTAATTTGTTTATCTATGAGCTAAGTTAGCTTGTACAGTGCATGGATAGCTAGCTGGTGATATCCATCTGGAAGGACTCTCTGGGCATGCTGTTACCTTGTCTGATCATGCTGAGAGAATGTGAGACATGGATGAGGTCCTTTTATTCCAAGTTCCTGGTCAATATGAATGTTTTTATAATATGAATTTAAATGATGTAAATGAACTGTAAAATAAACTGTAACATAATAGTATGATAATTATAGATCCAGTTAGGGTTGCCTGCATGCTTGCCTTGCTTGCTCACTTTCTAGCCAGCTTGCGAGTCAGCTCTCATCACAGAGACATCCGGTTTCTGGGTGGGGCTCGGAATGACTGGCGCATTCTCGAATATAAGCGTATAGAGCTCTGCTATTGACCCTAAAAGCGCATCATGCGCTAATAATCCAGTTTCTACGGTATACTCATAGTTTTGTTTTATGCATGGTATAGCCAAAGCCACACCCATAGGTAAAAGGTTGTCAGCTAGCGAAGGCTCGGGTATAAAACTCCACAACCAGAAAGACTCATATATATATAGATATAACCTTAACTGGAGCAAACACAAGTATAGTAGTGAGTGACCTTCAGGGCCATCGTATAGACCTAAATCACTGAAGGCTAAACCTAACCTTTGGTGGGATTCCAATCAGATGAACTCGCTCTTGAATCCTGTAATTTCATATATTCACATTGATTGCATTTGTGCATGTATTCACATTGATTGCATGTATGCATGCATTCATGGCTAATAGATTTTGCGATTCTGAAAGTTGAAAAGAGAAATGATGCGATTGAAAAGGGTGTGCTGTCGGACCGTCACTTAGATTTTATCTCCATACAAGTTGATCGTCGATCCAAGCTGTTTACATGGAAGGAGCATGGATTCCAAATTAGCATCCCTGATAATTCGATTGTCCCTTACACTACATGTGCGCTATATATATACAGCAGTACCTCTGGATCGTACAAGTTTCCTTATAAGAATGAGCTAGTTAGCCCTGTTTTCTGGATTAATTCCAGCCCGTCTTGCACCTTTTTAAAGTGTTTAACAATTAATTTACAACACTGTGCAAATTTAAAGTTGAACAACAAACTCACATTTGTTCGAGCTGATTCGGATATTACAAACTGGTTTAAGGAAGTTCCTAGCCTCGGACATTTCTCAGAAAAAAGTCTCTATGGATCACTTGAGTTAAGCCATTTTAGTGGCTATGCAATTACTTTCATTGATCGATCTGCATGTGAAGGTGTGTTTTATGTACCCTGCAGTTATGAGATTGTGTAAAAGTGTATATTCAGTTAGCCTATACCTATATAGTGCATTATGCATACAATTGGGTTGGTGTTCTTATTGAATGGTTACACTTTACACATGCAGCTGTTGACCGGCTGTACAGTGCTAGTCTGTTCTATTTGGGCCGAGCTCTGGGAGACTGGGTAGTTCACCTCGTTATCACTTGGGACACTGAAGTACATATCAGAGTATGTTACCATGCATGCATGCATTGTATTCATGGATTGTCAATGCTACCTGGTTTCATTGTTTAGAATATGTCAAGCTGTACTATCAAGAAGTGAAACACGGTGGAGAGTATCTTCACATTTTAAGTGGCCCCTTTATTGCAATCGAGCTCGTTGATGATACGTTAAAACTCTACATCCCATTGGACGGAGTTTCAATTGATGGATGGAGCATCACACCTCTCACAGTACCAGTGGTGAATACTGTATAGTGTGTGTAATTTATAGAATACTGTCAGATGGGATGGGCTAGAAACCTTCAATTGAACTTTACTTCCTTCAATCCACTGCCGTTCGTTGTGACGTCACTGTTTTACTGACCACAAATGTTGTTCATCTGGATCCACCAGATACCGGCGGATGGTTAGCGCATGTGCAAGCAGTTGATACCAGGCCCACTTCCCTGATGAAGTGCGGCCTGGGATCGAGGCTAACAGCATGAAAAGTTATTATAATTACGTAATTATTCTCACGCACAATATACTATTAGTTTCACAACACGTCTGGCCTTAATGCAATGAGCCTTGTATCTAGATCTATAGGGGTATTATTCTATTATAGCGTAAGCAGGTAGACTCTTTTGGTCCCGGCAAAATCATCCCATGCTATCAGTTAAGTGCATGGGCAAAGGAACCTTTGAGCAGACTGTTTCACCGCTTGTCTTTACTTGGAGCAAAAGAACCATCTAATAATTTATGATCACTGTCGATATTGATCCAAGTGTTTACGTAATTTAATCCACTGTACTTAGCAAGCCCGTTGTTTATGTTTGCTGATGTTAATGTCAGTTCTCTTGTTCTAAAAATGTCAGTTATTGTTACGCTATTATCTCTAAGAATTTGTTTGAAAGTAAACTTCAACTTGTTGATAGTCTCTGCTAGTTTGAAATGCCTCAGCTCTGAGCTGTAATCGTTTTTTGATTAGAATCCTTCTGTTTATAGCACAGGAAAGAACTCAACACCCTTAAAGCAGTGATTTATTATAATTATATAGGTGTACCTGTCCATGCATATAATGTATCACTGTCATTCACTTCAGATTTACGCATCTATATAATACATAATTATAATTATAATCATTTTACAGCTATGAGGCAATCTGTCATCAATCGTAGGAAGTCAGTCACTCTCATCCACACAGGTACGCTCTACTACATGTGTACAGTGAATTACTAGTAAGTTTATGCCTTGAGGCATAGCCGCACGAGGGATACATGCATTAAATCTTGTGTGTGTGTCTGTTCCAGCTGTAACTGCTCACTGTGAACAGTTGCAATGCGACAAAAACTAACCGCTTTTACAGGCTTCTATATATAGCCATGCTCTCGTGGATTTTGATTCGTGATTTGCATTGTTTCTTGAGTTATGACGCTCGCAAAATATTCTAGTAATACGGTACCATATAATAGCAACTGCGTTTATAGCATGGATATAGGCTCCACCATATAGATTATTGAAGAGAGGGATTGGAAACGCATACGTAAATGCGTGGCCTATTCGTGTTATGGTTATGTTTCCTCCTTTTCTGCCTCCGTCACATGAAATTGGCCTTTGTCCTATGATAATTTTAGTAAATACATCTTTAATAGCAGGCAGGAAGGCTACTACTAGCTGACTAGCCAGAAAGAGACATGAGACAGGCAGGGAGGCTACTAGCTTTTAGGATCAAGTTGGGCTACTACCTTCCATTCGTGTTTCAGAGGAGCTCTTCATCATTGTATGAAAAATTTTACAGTGGGATCAGACGGAGTATTAACAGAAGTTCGAGAACACGTCAACTCCTCTTTTCAGAAAGTAGTATACATCATATACAATTTATTTACAAATAGCAATTATTTGTACTGTTTTGTACTTATGATGTAAATACAGAAATAATTATGTGATTTCCTTGAATGTCCTCTTTGGTAGTGGTTCAGTGAACGTGCTACAGTCTGCCGAAGTACACCCTGAAGAAGCATCATAAGATGCATACAATCTGAGATTAAAAACAATGAGATAACAGTTTACCTTGGCTCTTCCAACTGACACTTTCGTCGTTTATTCTCTCATAACTCTTCCCCCAAAAACTTGGTGACCCATTCGTATGACTACAAATAAAGTGTACAAAAGTATGTAGTAACATTAAAGGGTCACTTCTAGCCTATATACATTTGCTACTTCAACACCTACACTTCCACAAAATCCCACAAGTGAAAGTCATGAGTGATAATAAATTTGATTGCAAATAGACTACTACCTTGGAAAGTCAAACAAAGTTGCTACATTCAAAACACACCCCTGTACTTGTCTCCAATCTCGAACAGTTTTTTTTGGAGAGATAAAAAAATCCTACAATCCTCAGCCAGTCGAGGAAAGCTAAAAAAAACTCATGAAACTCCTTTAGTAGACACTTTCAGGTGAAGCTATAGGTTACAACTATAATAGGTACTAAAGAGCATAATTATATAGTACTCGCTGGAATGGCCCTGTGCAATACCCCTGAGGCCAAGGCACTTCTCTGTCCTTCTAAAAGACTCCATGCTTTAAGTCGCCACAACAGTACTGCGTGGGTGTAGGCGAAACACGGATGGGCCAGAATTTCACTGAGTCCACGCATGCGTTTCCAATCCCTCCTTCAATAATCTATGCCTTCACACATGCAGCAATTAAGTTATTCGTTTTAATAGTGGCCGTTTCATGTTAAAGCTTCATGTATAGAATAAGAGCAAGCGAATCTTAAGTCTTAGTCTAAGAAGCTTTAGATCATGTTTGCCATTAATACTGCAATCTGATTGGCTAAAGGAAGTGTTCTATCCAACTTAGAAAATCATGTACTTACTTGCGTTCGGGATACTACAACCAGCCCTTTGGGCTTCTATATCATGTAGAAACTTCCTAAACAGTGTCTAACTATTATTTATACACACGCGCACTATATGGAACATCGTGTGTTGATCGTTTTGTGTTTGTTAGGTAGATGTATTTACCTTACCTTAATGCCGGTAGTGGGCTCATGTAAAGTGTATCTAGAAAGTGAAAGTACTAAGAGAAAGCAGTGATGTCATTGTATTGATGTCATGAATTGTGTAATCACCATAATGTGTGTAATCACCGTAATGTATGTAATCACCGTAATGGGTGTAATCACAGTAATGGGTGTAATCACCGTAATGGGTGTAATCACCGTAATCACCGTAATGAGTGTAATCACCGTAATGGGTGTAATCACTGTAATGTATGTAATCACCGTTAGCTCCGTTAAAATGACTACCGTATTATTAGAGCATCAAAACATATGCAAACTTTGCGAGGGTTGATCAATTAGCAACAAATCACAAAACCTAAATTAGTATGTAGTTTAATGTAGTTTTAAACGAGAAGCGTGGGTATAAAAGGGGCGGGGCCCGGCCAAAAAAATGTCGCACGCAAAATTTATAAGGGATAAAATGGCTACTCTTTGCGCTCAGGCTGTATCCCAGATTCACTGCCTTTAGCAACGCTTTTATGAACGTAAAAGGGGCGTATTGAACGCTTGACATCCGCTTAGACACGTGGTCTTTTAGTCAGTAAACAGTAAGCTAGTTTGCGATGGCTACTTCAAGGAAACGGGTGCGCTACACAATGGACGTTCACTTCGTTGATGAAGAGGAGAAGCAAGCGTTTCTTGGTCGCCTAAAGCACGTCCGTGAGCTGCTAAAGCCTCCTGGAAGCCCTCTGCTTGACAACTTTAGCCTGTTGAGCACGCTCTGTGCTTCTGTTGAAGGTGACCCAGATCACTCACACCCTCCCCCTACCCCTGTTACTGCAATCAGGAGCTTTATGAGCAACAATGGTAAGCAATACAAGCATCATAAGTAAATGCTCTATGAAGTATCATACAGGTATGTACAAAAACGATACTTCCGATGGGCAACAACTCTTTGCCACGGAATATCATTGTTTCACTGACCTAGTGAAAGGGCTTGCCACGCCCTGTCCGTGTGGGGTAACTAGAAGTCCCTGGGAAGTCCAGTCAATAGTACAGGTGTGTGTTGAAAGTTGACTATCAGTTTTATAAATTACACGTGTGTTTTTTTGTAGAAAGGACATGTGGTACGAGCTCTTTTTTGCTGCCGACGCTGTAAGGTGCAGAAGAGAAAGTGGTCTAGCTCCCGTGTATTTGGAGGACATTATTTGGTGAACCAGAAGTAAGCTTATGGATACCACACCATAGTTATGTGTTTACTGCATCTCTGGTATATTTTATATAGGGTTGTTCATGGGTTTACTTGTGCTGGAATTCTACCCTCCCAATACACCCACTTTAGTCAGTTCTGTGGTTTAGGGACTGTTGGTCAAAGTTACATCCGACAAGGTTAGCTCACTCCAACTATACCCAGAGTGTAAGTAAATTCATAATTATGTTTCCTCAGTGTACGGAAAGCTAGGTTACCGTGACATTGTACAAAGGGCAGCAAACGTGAGCATGATGTCGGCTGTTTTTGATGTGAAGGCCCTTCCTGAGTATACCACCAACAAAGGAGAGGTGTGTTTGTGTACCGTATTACTAGTAATAAATAATTTTATTATTGTTTTAAACTTAGTGGGTAATCACTGATGCCCGGCACGACTCAACAGCCAACGCATACCACACAACTGTGCCTTGCCTGTCTGGAAGGTGGGAAGTTAGTGTGTCTCTGTCGGTTTTGTATTTATTTTGTATATTTTCAGCAACAAGAAGATACTCGGCATATCAACTCTCTCTCGGGCCGAACACTCCACTGCACAGACCAGAGAACTTGTGTGTACCAAGCTTGTTATCCCTCAAGTGTAAAGCAGAGGTTTATCCCCATAATAAATGAATGCACATAATAATTATTGCCAAATCTAGGTATTGAAGTCATCGAGGTAGCTCATGATATGCAGGCGCAGGTCGCAAAGTACGTGTCAGACGAGTTGGGACTCATCAATTCCTACGACACTTGGCATGGTAAGAAAATGTGTGGTATGTTGTATCATTTTCACACACATTTTAGGAACGAAGAATGTGTCGAAGGAAATAAAGAAAGTAACACAGGGCCTAGTTCGTGATAGAGGGAAGGTCTGGTTTCCTGAATTATCAGATAAACGTAAGAATCTACTAATTAAACTTTCATGTACACTAGTAAGGTGTGCATTAATAGGAAGAAGTATAAAGATCCACCTGTATTGGGCAATGAAAAATTGCGGAGGGTCTGCTGAGAAACTGAAGGAGATAATAATGAATATCCCTAATCACTGCCAGGTTAGTTATTATTGTTGCGTGTTTATTAGTAATACATTGATGTTTTTGTAGAGAATCCACACAAATTGCCACCCTTCCTCTACTTGCCACATGGACGACTACGAACCCAGTAGGGACAAGCTTGTTAGCAGAAAGGCTATAGAAGCTCTCATAAAGCAGCTCCATACGACGTACATTTACCGCTATGCTAAAGATTTCTGTTCGGTAAGGATTAAACATGTGTTGTTTGTATAACATACCCGTATATTGTATAGTGTCGTGATACCTACTGGGTTGAGCCGTTCAACCATCAACTCCTCACCTACCTGCCCAAGCGCATTCACTTTTCGACTGAGACGTTCATAATGCGAATGAATTTGGCTGTCTTGGATTGGGTACGTACATGGAATATTATTATGTGTACACTATGTGGGGGGAGAGCTTCTCGTACACTAATTTGTAGTAGTATTTAGAGCTTACATTTACTTTAAATTTCAGTCTATACTATCGATAATTGCTTTATTCTAGAATGAGAACGTCAATCGCTCTTACACCAGTGTGAGCAAAGTGAGTGACCTTCGACGACCAGATCACCGCACAGCAATGAAAGCCTTAGTGAAGAAAGGTTTTAAATTTGTTGCTTTGCTATGGGCAATGTATGTTGAACAAAACAAAGCTGATATGAGGTATGATTACAATGTGTACGTACATGTAAGGGCATTTGACATGTAACTTTCGTAGAGAATTGATCGAAGAAGATGACGTAGTAGAGGAGCAGAATGATGACGTGACCTTAGAAGACGGAGTGATGCCACCAGAATATTCTGACGAGTCAGAGGCTGAGGACGATGACATGGACGACTAACAATTAATGATGACATGGCCGACTAACAATTAATGAGTTTTATTTACTACGTAATTGGTGTGTACAGGATAATTATAAGGCAGTCACTCTCTAGAGGTGGACTCGGTTTCCATACCAGCCTCTTCTGGCAAATACTCATCAGTTTCTGCCTCAAATGTTGATCTGTAATAGTAATAAGGAATTAGTATTTGCTTTGCTCTTGTTAGCCCCCCTATGCTAAATTCCTAGTCTCTTAGCATAGTAGGCACACTATTCCATTTGATATCAAGGCCTTACCTGTAGTCACGGTATATGCCATTGTGGCTGGGGTACCTCCTCCTAATCTCCTACACAAGAGAAACAGTACATGTACATACCTGTAAAATTTTATCACTTACTAAAACTACACATTTCGGGATTATTTCCCTCTTGTCATGTATCACTGTCTTCGTCTCCTTCCTAGCCAAATACTCATCATCTACCCACACTCTCAGTGTATTCAGCAACCTCCAGAACTTTCTGTACAGTTGATGTCTTTTCTCATCGTTGGCAGGATGGGGGCCACAAGATCCTCTTAGAAAGTCTGGAGGAAGCTGAATCACACACGGTGAACACAGGCAGTGTATGCAGTGATCAATGCCACGGAGAACTGGAGTTGCTGGGTTGTGCTGGTAACCACGAACATGGTGCGGGTATTCTAATAAAAAAATTTGACTTGTGTGTTTATTTCTACATGTACCTTCTTGTGGTTCTGAGTCGTCGCTATGAGTGTCTAGTGCTAGTGTTGCATTCAACGT
Source organism: Halichondria panicea (assembly GCF_963675165.1). NCBI lineage: Eukaryota > Metazoa > Porifera > Demospongiae > Suberitida > Halichondriidae > Halichondria > Halichondria panicea. The sequence goes on from NC_087387.1 coordinate 2,534,363, forward strand.
CAGCTGTACTGTTCGATTGCCGCTTGGTTGGTTGTTCCGGAGAAAGTCGTTCAACCTGTCCACCCAATCACTTGGAACTGCTTCCCCACTCATTAGTATTAGCTAAAGTATGGATTTGTATGACTTTTTACATTGTTCTATTGTGTTCTTACTGTCTATTTCCATCGCTGTTGGAGCTGCCAGAAGCCATTGTACCACAAAAAAACCATATGGGTCTTGAAAAAACTTAGAAGTGTTGCTGCCATGTGTTCAGGCCTTCTAAGGCTACTTCTGGGCATGTGCAGTAAAATAAGTGTGTTTGTGTACTGTACGTGTGTGTGCATAGAGTCAGAGAGCAGCCAGAGTTTGAATTAGCCGCCATTTGCAGCAGCATTCACTTCCGGCCGGGCCCTGCCCCTTTTATACCGTGGGCGTAGCGCTCTAGCAACGAGTGCGTAAACGCGCAGTTCATAGATTGCGTATCAATTTTATGCGCAAGGAAATACACTAACAGCGGCCTTATCTCGAAGCATATTGTCATGGGCGTGGTTTCCAGTCACATGCATGCCTACCGCACATGCGCATCCACTAGCATCAACGTGCTAAAGTACAGCTGCTGTCAACGATCCACAGACAAATTGGCTGCTCAAATCTTAAGCTTCCCATCCTCCCATTCACGAGGTTAAGACCTATATTTTCCATTCAACGATGTTGTATACTGTTTGGGGGGCTAAATAAGCGCCTCTAACACTTACGTGTTTAATGCTAATCGCAGGGACCCCTCTCTCAGTACTCCCCAAAACCTAACCGCAGTCACGTGACCCCCAACCTTTAGCGTGACAGAGATAAATGGGCATGTGACATCGGCTTAGACAAAGATAATAATATCCTCGCATATGATATGACGTAGTACCTAGACCCCAATCATCTACTGCAATCTGTACGACGATGGTAAATACACACGATCCTTGCCAGAACACAATAGCTAGATCGCAGAGGGTCAATTTTTCTGCTGATTTGGCTCAATCGCAAAGATTTTCATCAGCCAAATATTCTAGTCATTCTGACGTAGAAACTACTAGAGCTTTGTCATTCTGACGTAGAAACTACTAGACTCATTAACATAACATACGCATTTGGAGCTCACAGACTTCAGTACATTAACAGTTACTTGTTCTACATTGGGCTTAAAGAAGACCAGTGCTTTTATTCTCAAACAGTAGTCTACAGCGGACCATCAGTTACTTGTACTACAAGTTTGTTACCTTCAGCGAACAAGTGCATCAAGGATAGAACTTTATACTATCTACACGAACAATTACATGTACATGTACTACATGTTTAGTCTATACAGGCTGTATATTAACAGTTACTTGTTCTACACGGAGCTCAAGGAAGACCAGTGCTTTATTTACACAAACTGTACTCGCTACCTACAAACAGTAACCTGTACTATCAGTTACATGTATTTGTACTACAAACGCGTATAGATGTTTGACATTATTTTGTACTAGCGCATGGCACATTCATGTGCTCTACTTCCCCATACACACCGTAGAATATAAAATGAGCAACTGACGCAGAAGAATGTATTGGACAGCTCCAGTACATTCTCCTGATTCAATTGGATACTTGGTAAAAAAATAGTGGGAAGATACGTACCTCAAGAATGGCGGCTTTTTTTCTCAACCTTGCTTTGCTCGTGAGTGTGGTTACACTCATGCAAGTGACTGGAGGACTCTCAGGTAAGTCGCATTAAGGAAAATGTTTTAACTAGTCGCATTAAGGAAAATGTTTTAACTAGTATAGCTATAGTACACAGATAATTATACAGTCCAGTATGTGGTACACTAAGTACCAACCCAATATCAATTGAAAAATGGGAGCTTAAAAAACATCGTAAATGAGCCACCACTGCAGGAACTGTTCCGTTCTACCGTTACTATAATGGTTTCGATCATTTCTACACTACCAACATCAATGAAATTGGAACAGCTACTCACGGGAAACTCGGAAAACACGGCTACCGATCTGAGGGTACAGCAGGTCGTATTCATGACACACAAGTTTCTGGCACCATTCCACTATATCGATACTTCAATGGACGAGACCATTTCTACACTACAAATAGCCACGAGATTGGTACTACAGTGCACGGATACACATCTGAAGGTGTCGCTGGTTACTGCTATCCAAAGCAACTCATTGAAGCTAATGGAAATACGCCACTGTACCGTGCATACAATGGTGAGCACTTTTACACACCTGACTTGAATGAGGTGGTTCAAGGTAGTTACACTTTTGAAGGAATTGCTTGCTATATTGGTGCGTAAAGATATCCAAGAACAGAAACAAGGACAGTTAGAGACACATGATATAGAGCTACGTATGCAGTCAATCTAAGATACAGTAACATTCGTGATTGCGTACTATTTGTATGAGTATGCAAATGTATGTATGTATATATACATTGTACACAGAATAATAGTTGCAATAGCCCTCAAATAAAAGTTCCCGTTGCGTTTGCGTTGCACGTATCGTTCCGTTTTCAAGAAAAACGCAAACTAAACGGTAGCGTATTATTTATAAAACGCACTGTAATACGTATACCGTTCTACGGAGAAAAAACAGGTGGAATTTACTGAGTTAACAATAATATATCTGTACTTACTAAGCTAGCTACAAAAATGTACTAACTTCTCTAGTGTAATCCAGCGGCATATGAAAAGCACTGGGAATACTGCACTTATAATTATGTAAGGTTGGAAGAAGATAAGAAAGCTGGCAGTAGCAAATCAAATCAACTGGCCCTCTGGAATCTTAGTTTGTTGTACACTTCATACGCAATCTTACAATGTCACATGAAGAACAAATACATGTAAATAGTATAAACTGAATGTCAGTAGTCTAACTACATGTAGATCTAGCTCGCTTGACCTTGCTTCCTAGGGGTTCTGTACCTGCTCTGTAGCTGTCCGTAAAGGATGAGGATTCTTTGTTTAGTAGAACAGTTCACCAACTTGATTTCTTAGAACACTATAGCCAGCTACATGTAGCTACCGTACGACTATCACACAGCAAGTATAGGTTAGTACTCAGGTACAGGGGATGTACAGCTAATACAACTCGAGCCCGAGGGCAAGAGTTGTATTAGCCTCGGTCCCAGGCCGATTTTTTTTTAATAGAACGAAGTTGAAAAATACGGCCTGGTATTGATTGTATCTGGGCGTGGCAGGAACCGGAGACTAAAGCAGAGATTCTTCACATTTTGTTTCCTGCTTTTTTTCTGTAATACTAAAGGTGTACGTAGAGGCATTTTACTCCCGTAAAAGTTACAGTAATGTAGCTCCGTGTCATGTTCTCAATTTATATCTAGCTAGCTAGCTAGCTATGGCATGCAACGCGTTGTCTTGTTTGAAGCAAGATGGCCTCACTCTCATGGCAGAACAGGCCCAGGCTCTCAAGCTCCTGTTTGAGGGAAGGGACGTGTTTATCTGGTTCCCAACGGGGTATGGCAAGTCTCTCTGCTATATCAGTTGCTACCCTTTTGAATGGACTACAAGCTAGGTAGGACTAAGGCTCCTCCTGTTGACAAAAGTGTTGTTCTTGTTAATTGTCTCTCCCCTTGTATCTCTCATCATGAGACTCATGATTGACCAGGTCAGGAGTTTAAACAATAGAGGTGTTTCTGCTGCCATCCTCAGTAGCAATAAAGGAATCAACAAAGATTTGGTTGCCACTGCCAAAGAAGTGTCTTCTGGGAAGTATTTCCTGCTGTATACTGCCCCAGAGGCTGTTGTTGAAGACCACTGTTGGAGGATTCATTTTTTGTACCACAGAGTCAATTATTTATTAAAAAACCACGCCCAGATCACGCCCAAATACAATCAATACCAGGCCTAGTAGGCGACCTAGCGTTCCATTGGAGACGGATCGGCCTGGGGTCGAGGCTAGAGTTGTATTAGCAGTACAACACAAGGGCATGACGTAATAACCTGATTGCGTAATAATTTCAAGGATCAAATCTTAAGGATCATTACCTTATGGACCAATCAGATTGCAGGATTATACCCGACCCCATTGGAATTCGGCGTGCATGCATCAATGAACTCCAGTTTGTTATACGTATTAGTTAATGTACAGTGTAGAGGGGTTTATGACAGTAAACCTCCCGACTACGAGGGCGTAAGCCTGAGGGGGAGGTGTGGTTTACTGTCATAAACCCCGAGGCACTGTGCATTTTTTTTTTTTTTTTTTTTTTTTTTTTCCTTTATAATGTTTGATGCAGAGGAAGCATACAGGATATGACAAGGTAGCTAAATGAAGCTAATAATGAAGTCAGTCCATAACCGAAAAGTAAAGGTGCAGGTGCAGGTGTACTTAAGTGAAAAAAAGAAAAAAGGAAAAAATTTTAACTTATTGCTATAATTTTGACAGGGATAATTTAAAAGCAGATGGGCTAGGGCTACTGATAACATTTAGGGGAAGGGAATTCCAAATGGGGATTACGCTTACAAAAAAGGAATGTCTATGGGCTAGGGTTTTAACATATGGTTTAAAAATAATTTGATTATGAGGGTGACGGGGGGAAGGGCGAGGATGGAGGGTGAAAACATTGGGAGATATTATAGATAAATTATTAAGTATATTAAAGCAGACTTTCAGTTTTTGGTTTTTTCTTCGAGATGACAGAGGTTTCCAGTTTAAGGAGGCAAGCAGGTCAGGGTATTCTGCCCTCCACTGCTTCGTTACAATTTTCCCTGCAAATTTTTGGACGCTTTCCAGTTTTTTTATATCTGTGTGGTGATGAGGGTCCCAGACTGCACCGCAATAGTCTAACTTAGGCAGAACAGCCGTGCGGTAGATCTGGTTCCTGATCTGAGGTGGTGATTTATGGAACTTGCGATGGATGAAGCCAAGATGTTGTTTGGCCTTCTTGCAGGTGTTGTGTATGTGACATGCCCATTTTAGATCATTATTGATAGTAACACCAAGGTACTTTACAGTATCACATGGGGAGATCCGATGGTTATTTATATCTATATTCATTGGGATAGTGCGTGTAGAGTGAGTTATTGTAAGCAGTTTGGTCTTGGAGTGGTTTGCTGTGAGGCCGTGAGATTGCATCCAGGAGTTTATTTCATTGACGTCTCCCTGTAGGTCCTGAGTTTCAATTGTCGAGTTTATGGGCTTGTAGAGAAGGATATCGTCTGCGTATAGAATGAGTTTGGCATTGGTGGACAGGTTGATGTTAGCAATTGAGTTCATGAAAATGTTGAATAATAGCGGTCCTAAGATTGACCCTTGTGGGACACCTGAGGTCACTGCAACAGGGTCTGACATAGTTCCCTCCAGGACTACCCTTTGCTCTCTGTTGGTAAGATAGTCTTTTATCCAATGCAGTAGGTTGCCACAAATGCCTACGACTTGGAGAGAGGATATGATCTGTGGGTGGGGTACTGAGTCAAATGCTTTCTTGACGTCAAAGAACACAGTTGCCACTTGGTGATCATTTTCTATTGATATATGTCCCATCTGATTGGCTGACTGGTTGCTATGCATCAAGCTGCATGACTACCACATAGCAACACTATTCAAACTAGTGTTCAAGCTGGCGCTGTGCTAATGCCTCTCGCCATGTTTTTGCTTTCGCTAGAGTGTTATATTAGTATTAAAGTTATATAAAGTCACTGAGAAGAAAAGACTTATTTACATGCATCTATTGTTGTATTATGTGGCTTACCAGGACCTCAAGAAAGAAGAAAATTGATTCTTCCAGGATCTGTAGTTCAGTGTATATAATATCTAAGACCTGTGTACATGCATATTGTTATCTATATTGTTATATGGTAGTGTTTTGTGGCTTACCAGGCCCTCAAGACAAAGATGATTCTGCCAGGAGGATCTTGGATATTATTTTCTCACACATGGGAATGAGCGCGCATGCGCATTACATCCACAGGAATAATTAAAGGTGTGTCCAAAGAGATCAATTTCACAAATGGCTACTGCTAGCTAGCTGTTTTAACATATATTTTCTGAGTATTGTAGCTAACAAAAAGCTAGCGCATTAGTGCAAGGCTAACTCATATGTTGAATAGAAAGTTTGTGCGGACAGATGATGCTATGAAAGATTCTGAAGAGACTGCAACAGCCTTCAATGTGAGTCAAACTAGCCATAACTCGAGAAAGAAGCTTTAGTTTGCTAATCCACGAATCAAAATCCAAGAGAACGTGGCTAGAAGCCTATAGAAGCTGTTAGTTTTCGTTACATTGCAACCGTTGAGCAGTTATAGCTGGAATACACACACACACACAGTCAGCAGCTTTACCTAGCCTCGATCCCAGGCCGAGTTTTCGCTTTTATAACGGTTAGGCGAACAACTGGGCCTGGTACTAGTTGTCTGCGCATGCGTCAAATTTTCATTGTATATTTGTGGTCGGCAAAAATATTTAATAAATCAATAATAGAAATTTGTACACAGAAAATGCACAGAGTGAGTACACAAAAGATGCACATAGGGAGCTGCTTCACAAAGGCCTGGGGAGTTGCCAGTTGTGCTGCAGCACAATTACAGTGACCCAGGGCAACTTCAGGATGATTGAATGCCTTCAAATTACGTTTCAAAAAGATTTAGCAGGCTGCTGGACTTCTCTGATTCTAGGCCCCAACTCGTAACTCATTGCTTGAGAAAACGTAGATTCTCTTGATGTCTCTGAGCTACCCAGCAACGCTCGAATGAGCAGGTCATACTCCAGTCCTGTGTCTGTGAGTATAGGACAATATTAAAAGAAACCAAAGACGGTAAAACCCTTACCTCAAACTGTCCAGTCTCGTCCGTTAGTATAGCCAAGAGGAGCACTGTTGGGATAGCTGGATATTAGCCATTGCTCCTGTACAGAGAAGTAGACATTTTAAATACGTGTAGATCTATACATATTAAATTTCTCGGTTATAGTGTCATTGTCGACGAGCTGATGATGGCAGCACCAAGTTCTCTAGCTCACACTCTTCACTTGATCCACCATATTAATGATGAAACTATAGTCTACCTACATTCTTGCCAAACATGAACAAGACTTGATAGCATAGCCGGCCATAGGGCCCACACAAAAATATCTGACCTTAACAAGCTTGACAAAGCTTTATACCTCTTCCCTTGTTGTTCAGTCTTCAGAATAAGCTTCAGAGAAGAGAGAAGCTTCAGCTAAGAGCCATTCCAATCGATTCCAATAATGATAAAACGGGAACTGACTTCTAGTACACGATAGTACACGAATATAAATGTCACGAAAGTGAACGAGAATATCCATTCGTCAGAATCTGACAAACGATTGACGCATGCGCAGACAACTAGTACCAGGCCCAGTTGTTCGCCTAACCGTTATAAAAGCGAAAACTCGGCCTGGGATCGAGGCTACAGCTTTACCGTATCCCTGGTGCGGCTACGCCTCGAGGCATAACAAGAAGACAACTAGGAAAAGATAGCTCGTTCACACCAGGGCTGCTGTTCACACTCAAATCCTTGCGCAGCCTGGACAGGATATGAGCAGCCAGCCCCTCCCTCAAAGCGAACGGTACAGAGCCACTCCCCCTCTCTGTTCAATTAGTAAGCCCCTCCCTCCACTTACTGCGCAGCAACCAGCCAGAAGAAACAACACAGCTAGCTCTAGACGGTGTCTAGACCAGCTCTCTTCAGCTATGCCAGGCTAGTAGGCAAGCAAAGGTAAGCTTAAAATAGCCACTCCTATATTATTACTAAACTGGTTTCTTTTTACAGAAGCTGAACAGGCCTAGTGCAGTGTGTGCAGTACTAGTGCTAGTGAGTAAGCCTCAGCCTGAGCCCTAGCCCTCTCCCAGAGTGTCTCTAAAGCAGCTCCTTCTGCAAGCACACAGCATAATTTTTGATGAACTAGTCTACAGACTACACCCTCTGTCTTCATTTATGACATTAATTTTTGTTTCTCATGCAAGACATTTTCATTCATCGAAAACACCATTAATTTATTTTTACTGCATATGCTTGAGGTGCCAATTTATGAGTCATATTTTCCCTTGTAGCCCTGAGGTGCCAATTTATGACAGTTAAACCCCACTAGACTACATAGCAAAAGTGTAGTAGGTGGGAAATATAATCATGTAAAAGTATAGCCTTGATCCCAGGCCGCTCTTCCTCGAAGAGAGGGCCTGGTATCGACTGTTTGCGCATGCGCCACATAATCCCCAGAAACTGGGGACTCCGGATATCATCGTATAATGTTCAGTAAAACAATGACGTCACGACAAACAGAAGTGGATTTAAGTAAGTGGATAGAAGTGCGATTGTAAAGGTTTCTAATAGCTACCCTTAGCCTGCTATGTTAACAAAGGACTCACAGCCTGCAACAGTGTAGATAACAATCCTCTGAACGGAGGGAAGGCTGACAATAGCCTATATGGATAGGGCACGCCCATCTGACACTAACCATGGTGAAAGTCGACTCTATCAGAAAGAAATTGCTGCTGTAACCAATACAGCTCTGTCTCTAGCTAGCTAGCTATATAGCTCTGTGTCTGACTTTATAAAGAGTATTCTTTGTCTATATATGTTATTCAGGATATAATTCGGGTAAAAATTCAGTTTAATGGGAAACATTACGGGGAAATTATCCAATAATTTTGCGCATGCGCAAGCAGGCCTCCTTTTTGAGGCCTTGTGAAGGAGGCTAGTAAAAGCAATGCAAGCTACATGTAATTTGCTTTAGGTTGCATCGGTCTACATCCTGAGTAATATCATAGATAACTGTTCGTTTATCTATGGTAATATCCAGGTATATTGACCACATCCTGGTAATATACATATCACCCAGGCTTACAACCATAGTACCACCCTTTGATGTCTGACCACAATGAGCAATAAGGTAGCATATACGTGCGATTGTTATTTCGGAATTGAAACGGGTAATTTCCGCACCGTGTTAATTTTTAATAGAGCTGGACATCCGTTTTTGTTCTATTTCTACGTGAATCATTTTATGCAATTGAACGGTACTTTTATATGAGGGCTACTGTACACATTACTGGACTTGTGATCCAAATCGACCCGTACGTATAAAAAAAAATACACAGTACAACACGCATGGTCTCACTTTATCAATCCTGCTGTAGACATTATCCAGCTTAGCATCAAACTCAAAGGGAGAAGTCTGTCTGAATTTCTCTCTGAACTCATGCTGTTTCACGTCGAAGGAAGCGAGCTTCCTCCGAATAATGCCAACCTCTGTGGCCTGTAGAGGAGCCACTGCTTGCTTCATTAACACAGCCTGCTTCTTCACATTGTTCCACTGCTCTGGAAGCTCCTAGAATGAATTAACAGAATAGTTAGAAATCATTTACTAATTATGTAGTTAGAATAGTAGTTGCCATGACCCCAGACTCAGAAATGTGTACGTAAGCAATACTAGTCGGCACTATACTAAACATGTGGGTAAAATCATAGTCAGTGTAAAGACTAGCCTCAAATCCAGGCCGATTAAAATACGGCCTGGTACCTATTGCATGGTCATAGTGCGCATGCGTTAGTGTATTATCCAGAATCTGGGGAATATCCCCTTTTTATTTCTCTCATTTACTTTCTATCTACGTACATCAGCATAGCTCTCTATTGCGTTGTTCCAGAAGGCTTTCATACTAGTCTGAAGCCAGAAGAGGCTCTCATCTACCTCTATGACAGCTGTACGGTCTCTTAGCTTAATAATAAATGTGTACAGGCTATGGGAAGTGTATGGTGCTTCTAGCTGCTACTTGCGAAGAGAATCCGGCTATAGGACCATCATAGACGTAGATGAGAGCCTCTTCTGTCTTCAGACTAGTGTTTAAGCCTTCTAGACCAACGCAATAGATGGCATAAGCCACAGCTTCAAGGAACTCAGTCATGGAGATGAAGTGTTACGGAATATTCTTAGTAAACAGACTAATTTATGGTAAAATTTACTAAGGTTTTACGTTCGTAGTACGATTGATTACCCATATTCTGGGTAATTTGAAGCGCATGCGCACTATCACACATGCAATAGGTACCAGGCCGTATTTTAATCGGCCAGGATTCTTGGCTATGTAATGACCTGTACTTGAAGATGGACATCATCACTCAGCTCCTGCTCGTACGTCTTGAGCAGCTCGATGGTGGCTTTGAGAGGTTCAAACATGTTGTCAGCAATTGTTTGCTTGTCCTTCACTGCCATCAGGTGACTCATCATCTGAACAGAGAACAGCATACATAAATTTGGAGCAATAACATTAAAACAGGCATGTACTGTAGTTTTCCTCTCTTCATATACAATACCGATAAGTACATTTATACAACAAGGACTTGTAGCAAACACATCTACATGTATACAGCAAATTTCATATAAAAGCTAGTGCATTCTATCAGTTATGTTGTGATATAATCAACGTACATCAACTAGTCCATCATAGTCCCCCTCCTCGACCTCTAGTCCCAGACCAGTCACAGTTGTCTTAATGAATAACTCAAGGTCATTCAAACTAGGGAAAGGAGCGATTTTGAATTATATAGTCATAATCATACGTACATGTACAATGGTGGTGATATACTGATCAGTAGACACACTTCAGGATATAATGTACAGTATGTATGTACTGATTACCTTGATGTAACATGGTCAATGAGGTGCTGTTTGAACATGTACGACCATCTCTTGACAATGTTGAGCAGACCTTGCTTGAATGGCCTCGAGTCAATTCTGAACCACAAATTGAACACGGTGGTGCCCTACACACAATATATCACATGTACAGTAATTTATAACAATAAACAACAATAAACCAAAATTAGAACTTCATGGTATCTCTATCGAATCTGGGTTGTCACAGCATGCACAACTAATTAAACATCACAGCCACCTATGGGATTTTACAATACGAAAAAAAAAAGCTTCTAAATATCAATATCATTACTGCCATTACGTATGCAATTTTTGTAGGTGATATAGCCAACCGAAACATTCAGAATAGTGACACAGCAGGACATGAAATTTGAAAACAATCATAATTAACCCTATTCTCACCTGAAACTGTTCCACCTCTGAGTGGATCTTCTCGTAGCTATCCACCTGCTCGTTGAACTGGTTCAGACTGGGAGGAGTCTCTGGTACACCAACATCACCAGCCTCCTCTACCTAACGTAGCACATGACAGGATAACTCATTATACAGATTGATTTTAGGGTAGCTACCACTGTCAATTCAAGACTTCATAATTTTTATTCATTTATGTCGTACTTATATCAAGACCACACACGTAAATATGAACAATGTTGCTACACATGTTTGATTGTGAACCCTTATAACTAGTTAGAGGCCGTAGATTACAGATATTAACGTACAAAATGTGGCTAACAGTATTTGGTTATGGTAATCAATTTTCAAAGGGAGATGCAATACTGTGTGACTATAATACTACATGTGTGTCACCATACACTGCAGGTATACTGTGCACAGTACAAAATAATACAAAATAAACGTTTAGTTACAAAAACAGCACATCAAAAATACCTCTTCCGGTGTGAGAACGTGTCCATAAATTAGAAACTGTCGTAGGAATTCATTGCGATCATCCACCCAAAGGTAGGCATAGTTCTCATAGGATTGGCAGAACTCCATACTCTGAACACAAATAGAATAAAATGTACACACTATTGGGTAAAATGAACACATGTAACATACTAATGTACGTATACAGTATAGCCGCTAAGCGGATATATTTCTAGAGTATAAACATCAGCGTTTTTCGCTGAGTAACCATGTACTGCAAACATTTATACCCATGAATATTATTATCGCATGCATACCATGTGCCAAAATGCTGATAGTCCACGAAAGTTATATTCTTGAAATCCTTTCTAACGGTCTTTCTGCGAACTTGAAGTTTTATGTCCTCGAAATAATTATACCCGCTATAATAAATGCAGGAGTGAAAGTTCGTAATTCCAAAATTACAGGAGTGAATGTACGGTACTCCAATGTAACAGTTAGAACACACACTTGCAATTGGGGTGTGTGAGATGCAGGGTCAGATGAACAAATTTGGTACAAATTGCTATCCGTACACCATTGCCCCACTGTACTGACACCACCACCACTCTGTGGCTATTAACTTTCACAACTTCCTTTCTGGGCAACTATGCATATACTACCAGATACTATAGAGAGATCACTGTAAACAGCACTGACTGTTTGTTCACCTGTGTTATGGCAGATGATACACGGGACAGTATCTCATCCTTCATGTCTGAAAGCTCTGCGATCTCGTCCAGCTCAGCTAGGTAGTCAGGTTGCTGGTGCTGCTTTGTGAGTCTAGGCATGAGCGTGCCAAACTTGAATATGTCATCACTATTTACCGATGAATTTCATAATCAGTCACACAATTGTACTAAGCGCTTATATGATTATATGACTATACAATACGTGTACAGTGCACCCTTTATCAAAAGGGAACTGCATGTGTTGATATTTATAGGTATATTAGTATAATTTATTACATAGTTATGTGTTGGTATAGGTATATAGTAACATGATACCTGTTGTGGTATTTATAGTATTAGGTATATATACTTAATATGCATGTGTTGGTATATATAGGTGCATGTATAGTCACTTGTTGCCCAGTGAGTGGGCAGATCAAAGCAATCCAGTGAAGGAAAACGGTGGAGAGTCTGAAGTTGTGAAGGACGATGGAGAGGCTGGAGTTGTGAAGGACATGCCGGTGGAGAGGCTGGAGTTGTGAAGGACGATGGAGAGTCTGGAGTTGTGAAGGACGATGAAGAGGCTGGAGTTTTGAAGGACGATGGAGAGTCTGGAGTTGTGAAGGACGACGGAGAGTCTGGAGTTGTGAAGGACGACGGAGAGTCTGGAGTTGTGCAGGACGATGGAGAGGCTGGAGTTGTGAAGGACGATAAAGATGCTGGAGTTGTCAGTGGAGAGTCTAAAGTTGTAAAGGAGGGTGGAGAGGCTGGAGTTGTTGTTGTGAAGGACGACGGAGAGTCTGGAGTTGTAAAGGACGATGGAGAGGCTGGAGTTGTGAAGGACGACAGAGAGGCTGGAGTTGTGAAGGACGATGAAGAGGCTGGAGTTTTGAAGGACGATGGAGAGTCTGGAGTTGTGAAGGACGGTGGAGAGTCTGGAGTTGTGAAGGACGGTGGAGAGGCTGGAGTTGTGAAGGGCACCGGTGGAGAGTCTGGAATTATGAAGGACGACGGAGAGGCTGGAGTTGTAAAGGACGATGAAGAGGCTGGAGTGTCTGGAGTTGTTGTTGTGAACGACGGTGGAGAGTCTGGAGTTGTGAAAGACGGTGGAGAGGCTGGAGTTGTTGTTGTGAAGGACGGTGGAGAGGGTGACTCGGCTGGAGTTTTTGGTATTCACAAAACAAAACGTGGTGAGTGCACGATTGCATGTTTACAATTTTAGTCACATTTGTACTTTCATTATGCAGGACAGAAAAGACGGAAAAGAACTAAAGTTGACATGTTGCTGGATGCTGGTCCTGGAGATGTTGGTGTTCACAAAACAAAACGTGGTGAGTGCATGATAGTATACTTTGTGCATGGTCACGTGTAAATTTTGTGCTTTCTATTTATAGGACGGAAAAGAACTAAAATTGAAATGTTGCTTGATGATCTCCCTCCTGACTCATTGCCTTCAAATAAAAAACGACAAAAGAACTGATAACTAAACTTATATAGACTTGAACAAAGTTAAATTAGTTTATTCTCACTTACTACGTACACTGTAAAAAATGTGTTGTGAATTTGAATATGTGTAGTCACTTTATCTTTACTAAACACGGTATTAAAACTTCTTCGTAGTAAATTTGTCTAATTGTGATGTAATTCTACTTACTGTGGTTAAAAGGACCACACTATTGTAATTATCTCTCTGTATAAAGTTATAATGCCAAAATATATATGGTGAAATTGACACTAGATTAATAGGGTGCGATGGTGATTACACCCATTACGGTGATTACACTCATTACGGTCATTACATACATTACGGTGATTACACCTATTACAGTGATTACATACATTACGGTGATTACAGTGATTACACCCATTACATACATTACGGTAATTACATACATTACGGTGATTACATACATTACAATGATTACACTCATTACGGTGATTACGATCATTACACCCATTACAGTGATTACACCCATTACAGTGATTACACCCATTACGGTGATTACATACATTACGGTGATTACATCCATTACGGTGATTACATACATTACAGTGATTACACCCATTACGGTGGTTACACCCATTACGATGATTACACCCATTACGGTGATTACACCCATTACGGTGATTACATTCATTACGGTGATTACACTCATTACGGTGATTACGATCATTACACCCATTACGGTGATTACATATATACATTACGGTGATTACACCTATTACGGTGATTACATACATTACGGTGATTACACCCATTACGGTGATTACATACATTACAGTGATTACACCCATTACGGTGATTACATACATTACGGTGATTACACCCATTACTATGATTACACTCATTACGGTGATTACACTCATTACACCCATTACGGTGATTACACTCATTACGGTGATTACACTCATTACGATGATTACACCCATTACGGTGATTACACCCATTACTATGATTACACTCATTACAATGATTACACCCATTACGGTGATTACACCCATTACGGTACATTACAGTGATTACACTCATTACGGTGATTACGATCATTACACCCATTACGGTGATTACACCCATTACGGTGATTACATACATTACGGTGATTACACCCATTACGGTGATTACATACATTACGGTGATTACGGTGATTACACCCATTGTACTATGGTTGCACCAAAGATCAAAGGCTTCAGTTGTAGTTTATACTACTTATACAACCTGTCTGACCACAGCCATGGTATATGGCTGTTATACCCTAGTGTATAACAGCCATATACCGTGGCTTGTGGTCAAACTACATGTACAGCTAGAACTGAATACAGTATCCCACCTTTGCAACAAAATTGGGTTTTTTGACACACTGTTTCAATTAAAACAATGACACACTAGATCTACTCAATTCAATCAATATTAGAGCTAGAGAGAATTCAATACAAAAAAGGGTCTACTAATGTTTTAGTCAACATAAAAAGAGCCAAGTTCGAGCGATGAATAGTTCCAAAAAGGAGGCAAATTTGGAAGAACTCCGTGAACCAAACGATACTGGTTTGTTTGTGTTGCTTTTTTTCAACTTTCAACATTGGTTGTCACAACCTGCTTATTGCATTGCTGCATGGGACCGGGAGCAGTAAGAAGGGTCCAGACTGCCAAGTGTTTCTCAGACTAAAGAGACTGCACTGCACTGGGCCAGTACAGTAGGCTTGTGGAATGATATTTTCGGGTACATTTGCACTCTTTGTAGACAAGTAGCACCAGTGTACTTTCTTGAAGTGCCTTCTATAAAGATGCAGAAACACAGCCTTCACAATTGCTTGCTTGAATCATAGACGCTTGCTTGAAATCAGCCATCGCGCTTTTTAAAAAGATAGCAAATTCATTGCATAGCTATAGCAACAGTGACGTCAAACAGTAGTTATAAGCATATTCATTGAAGAAGCATGACAGGAAGTAGCTAAACATAGTAGTACAGTTCTAAACATAGTACAAGCCAGTTAAACTATGGCCTCTCGTGGTATATTTGCTTTACACGCTCGAGTAATCAGATAAACCAACTCGGCTGCGCCTCGTGGTTTATCAGATTACTCTCGCGTGTAAATCAAATATACCACTCGAGGCCATTGTTTAACTATAACTTACGGTGATTACATACATTACAGTGATTACACCCATTACGGTGATTACACCCATTACGGTGATTACATACATTACGGTGATTACACTCATTACGGTGATTACGATCATTACACCCATTACGGTGATTACACCCACTACGGTGATTACACCCATTACAATGATTACACTCATTACGATGATTACACCCATTACGGTGATTACGGTGATTACACCCATTACGGTACATTATGGTGATTACACTCATTACGGTGATTACGATCATTACACCCATTACGGTGATTACACCCATTACGGTGATTACATACATTACGGTGATTACGGTGATTACACCCATTACGGTGATTACATACATTACAGTGATTACACCCATTACGGTGATTACACCCATTACGGTGATTACACCCATTACGGTGATTACACCCATTACGGTGATTACATACATTACGGTGATTACACTCATTACGGTGATTACGATCATTACACCCATTACGGTGATTACATACATTACGGTGATTACACCCATTACGGTGATTACATACATTAAGGTGATTACACTTACGGTGATTACATACATTACGGTGATTACACCCATTACTATGATTACACTCATTACGATGATTACACCCATTACGGTGATTACATACATTACGGTGATTACGGTGATTACACCCATTACGGTGATTACATACATTACAGTGATTACATCCATTACGGTGATTACACCCATTACGGTGATTACACCCATTACGATGATTACACCCATTACGGTGATTACATACATTACGGTGATTACACTCATTACGGTGATTACGATCATTACACCCATTACGGTGATTACACCCACTACGGTGATTACACCCATTACAATGATTACACTCATTACGATGATTACACCCATTACGGTGATTACACCCATTACGGTGATTACACCCATTACGGTACATTACGGTGATTACACTCATTACGGTGATTACGATCATTACACCCATTACGGTGATTACACCCATTACGGTGATTACATACATTACGGTGATTACACCCATTACGGTGATTACATACATTACGGTGATTACACACATTACGGTGATTACATACATTACGGTGATTACACCCATTACTATGATTACACTCATTACGGTGATTACACTCATTACACCCATTACGGTGATTACACTCATTACGGTGATTACACTCATTACGATGATTACACCCATTACGGTGATTACACCCATTACTATGATTACACTCATTACGATGATTACACCCATTACGGTGATTACACCCATTACGGTACATTGCAGTGATTACACTCATTACGGTGATTACGATCATTACACCCATTACGGTGATTACACCCATTACGGTGATTACATACATTACGGTGATTACACCCATTACGGTGATTACATACATTACGGTGATTACGGTGATTACACCCATTACGGTGATTACATACATTACAGTGATTACACCCATTACGGTGATTACACCCATTACGGTGATTACATACATTACGGTGATTACACTCATTACGGTGATTACGATCATTACACCCATTACGGTGATTACACCCACTACGGTGATTACACCCATTACAATGATTACACTCATTACGATGATTACACCCATTACAGTGATTACACCCATTACGGTGATTACACCCATTACGGTACATTACGGTGATTACACTCATTACGGTGATTACGATGATTACACCCATTACGGTGATTACACCCATTACGGTGATTACATACATTACGGTGATTACGGTGATTACACCCATTACGGTGATTACATACATTACAGTGATTACACCCATTACGGTGATTACACCCATTACGGTGATTACACCCATTACGGTGATTACACCCATTACGGTGATTACATACATTACGGTGATTACACTCATTACGGTGATTACGATCATTACACCCATTACGGTGATTACACCCATTATGGTGATTACATACATTACGGTGATTACACCCATTACGGTGATTACATACATTAAGGTGATTACACCCATTACGGTGATTACATACATTACGGTGATTACACCCATTACTATGATTACACTCATTACGATGATTACACCCATTACGGTGATTACACCCATTACGGTGATTACATACATTACGGTGATTACGGTGATTACACCCATTACGGTGATTACATACATTACAGTGATTACATCCATTACGGTGATTACACCCATTACGGTGATTACACCCATTACGGTGATTACACCCATTACGGTGATTACATACATTACGGTGATTACACTCATTACGGTGATTACGATCATTACACCCATTACGGTGATTACACCCATTACGGTGATTACATACAATACGGTGATTACACCCATTACGGTGATTACATACATTAAGGTGATTACACCCATTACGGTGATTACATACATTACGGTGATTACACCCATTACTATGATTACACCCATTACGGTGATTACACCCATTACGGTGATTACACCCATTACGGTGATTACACCCATTACGGTGATTACATACATTACGGTGATTACACTCATTACGGTGATTACGATCATTACACCCATTACGGTGATTACATACATTACGGTGATTACACCCATTACGGTGATTACATACATTAAGGTGATTACACCCATTACGGTGATTACATACATTACGGTGATTACACCCATTACTATGATTACACTCATTACGATGATTACACCCATTACGGTGATTACATACATTACGGTGATTACGGTGATTACACCCATTACGGTGATTACATACATTACAGTGATTACATCCATTACGGTGATTACACCCATTACGGTGATTACACCCATTACGATGATTACACCCATTACGGTGATTACATACATTACGGTGATTACACTCATTACGGTGATTACGATCATTACACCAATTACGGTGATTACACCCACTACGGTGATTACACCCATTACAATGATTACACTCATTACGATGATTACACCCATTACGGTGATTACACCCATTACGGTGATTACATACATTACGGTGATTACACCCATTACGGTGATTACATACATTACGGTGATTACACACATTACGGTGATTACATACATTACGGTGATTACACCCATTACTATGATTACACTCATTACGGTGATTACACTCATTACACCCATTACGGTGATTACACTCATTACGGTGATTACACTCATTACGATGATTACACCCATTACGGTGATTACACCCATTACTATGATTACACTCATTACGATGATTACACCCATTACGGTGATTACACCCATTACGGTACATTACAGTGATTACACTCATTACGGTGATTACGATCATTACACCCATTACGGTGATTACACCCATTACGGTGATTACATACATTACGGTGATTACACCCATTACGGTGATTACATACATTACGGTGATTACGGTGATTACACCCATTACGGTGATTACATACATTACAGTGATTACACCCATTACGGTGATTACACCCATTACGGTGATTACATACATTACGGTGATTACACTCATTACGGTGATTACGATCATTACACCCATTACGGTGATTACACCCACTACGGTGATTACACCCATTACAATGATTACACTCATTACGATGATTACACCCATTACGGTGATTACACCCATTACGGTGATTACACCCATTACGGTACATTACGGTGATTACACTCATTACGGTGATTACGATGATTACACCCATTACGGTGATTACACCCATTACGGTGATTACATACATTACGGTGATTACGGTGATTACACCCATTACGGTGATTACATACATTACAGTGATTACACCCATTACAGTGATTACACCCATTACGGTGATTACACCCATTACGGTGATTACACCCATTACGGTGATTACACCCATTACGGTGATTACACCCATTACGGTGATTACATACATTACGGTGATTACACTCATTACGGTGATTACGATCATTACACCCATTACGGTGATTACACCCATTATGGTGATTACATACATTACGGTGATTACACCCATTACGGTGATTACATACATTAAGGTGATTACACCCATTACGGTGATTACATACATTACGGTGATTACACCCATTACTATGATTACACTCATTACGATGATTACACCCATTACGGTGATTACACCCATTACGGTGATTACATACATTACGGTGATTACGGTGATTACACCCATTACGGTGATTACATACATTACAGTGATTACATCCATTACGGTGATTACACCCATTACGGTGATTACACCCATT
The DNA here is from genome assembly GCF_963675165.1 of Halichondria panicea. Lineage (NCBI taxonomy): Eukaryota > Metazoa > Porifera > Demospongiae > Suberitida > Halichondriidae > Halichondria > Halichondria panicea. The sequence goes on from NC_087387.1 coordinate 2,554,488, forward strand.
ACGGTGATTACACCCATTACGGTGATTACATACATTACGGTGATTACACTCATTACGGTGATTACGATCATTACACCCATTACGGTGATTACACCCATTACGGTGATTACATACAATACGGTGATTACACCCATTACGGTGATTACATACATTAAGGTGATTACACCCATTACGGTGATTACATACATTACGGTGATTACACCCATTACTATGATTACACCCATTACGGTGATTACACCCATTACGGTGATTACATACATTACGGTGATTACGGTGATTACACCCATTACGGTGATTACATACATTACAGTGATTACATCCATTACGGTGATTACACCCATTACGGTGATTACACCCATTACGGTGATTACATACATTACGGTGATTACACTCATTACGGTGATTACGATCATTACACCCATTACGGTGATTACACCCACTACGGTGATTACACCCATTACAATGATTACACTCATTACGATGATTACACCCATTACGGTGATTACACCCATTACGGTGATTACACCCATTACGGTACATTACGGTGATTACACTCATTACGGTGATTACGATCATTACACCCATTACGGTGATTACACCCATTACGGTGATTACATACATTACGGTGATTACACCCATTACGGTGATTACATACATTACGGTGATTACGGTGATTACACCCATTACGGTGATTACATGCATTACAGTGATTACACCCATTACAGTGATTACACCCATTACGGTGATTACACCCATTACGGTGATTACACCCATTACGGTGATTACATACATTACGGTGATTACACTCATTACGGTGATTACGATCATTACACCCATTACGGTGATTACACCCATTACGGTGATTACATACATTACGGTGATTACATACATTACGTGATTACACCCATTACTATGATTACACTCATTACGATGATTACACCCATTACGGTGATTACACCCATTACGGTGATTACACCCATTACGGTGATTACATACATTACGGTGATTACACTCATTACGGTGATTACGATCATTACACCCATTACGGTGATCACACCCATTACGGTGATTACATACATTACGGTGATTACACCCATTACGGTGATTACATACATTACGGTGATTACACCCATTACTATGATTACACTCATTACGATGATTACACCCATTACGGTGATTACACCCATTACGGTGATTACACCCATTACGGTGATTACATACATTACGGTGATTACACTCATTACGGTGATTACGATCATTACACCCATTACGGTGATCACACCCATTACGGTGATTACATACATTACGGTGATTACACCCATTACGGTGATTACATACATTACGGTGATTACACCCATTACTATGATTACACTCATTACGGTGATTACACTCATTACAGTGATTACTTTTTTTTTTTGCACTCCATCTCGGGGCGTAAAACAGTAAACAAAAACAAAAACTAAAACTAAAGCAAACACAAAAGACAAAAAATAAAAAGAATTATAACAAGTAAGGTGTTCATTGTTGCAGCATTGATTCCACTGTAGCCAGCTCCGCAGCGATAATTGCCTTGCCGCGAGAAGATCTGGCTCCTCTTATTGCCTGGATCGAGGATCTAAGCAGTGAATAGGAGAGGCGGCATCTTAGCCAGTTGAGGATTTTGCAGTACTGATTGCCCCATTTGTGCGAGAGCAGGGAAGCCAATCGTTTATAGAAGGTTGTGGCCTCTCTGCCCATCCCTCCAGTAGTGGACATTACCAAGGGTGTGAACGATGCATGTTCTATTTCTCGTACTCTCTGTTCATAGGATCTTTTCTTCTCTCTTTCATGTTTCTTGTAGCAAGCTGTTAGTGGGCCTTTGTTTGATGGGGCATGGGGATTGAACACTCTTACATCGAAGTAGGTCTTTTCCAGTCTGCCTCCCCATACCCCGTTTGCTGAGATGTCTAGACGAGCTCCCTCTTGAGTGTTGGCTGTAGCACACCAGAGTGTTTCGTCAGTAATTGGCTGCAGGTCCGGTTCTATGCGAACGTCGTTACATACTTCAGTGAGCAGGTCCGCGGTTAAGTCTCTTATCTCGTTGTGCCTAATAGTCGGAAAACCTCCTTTGGCACACGAGAGAGCGTGTTCAGTAGAAAAGGCTTTGCCGCAGTCACAATTTGTTGGAGTGTTTGTTGGATTCCAGCCATATCTCAATGCTAGGGCATCTTGGAAAGCTCCCTTGTGTAGGGTAAAGCCATGTTCTGACAGTGGGAGTGCCGTCAGCCATGAGGAAGCTCCCTTCTCGCTGGCAAGATCCATTGCTCTTTGCAGAGTGTCTGGGAGAAGTTGATTTAGCTCAGTGGCTTTTAACTTGTTCTCATGGTTATTCAATCTCCTAACATCTTTCTTCTGGGCCAGTTGTGTGTCAAGAGTTTCCAATCTATAAGCATGGTCCTGCAATTGAATTCCATCAATGAGAGGCCCACAAATAGCTAGTGAGGATCGGAATTCCCTTTCTGCATGGAATGTTGATGCCCAGTCCCCCTAGGCTGGCAGGTAGTGCATGTAGGGTTGTTTCGAGGTCATTTGGTGGTGGTCTCCCCGTAAGGGCTGGGATTAGGTTTGCTTGGATACATTCGTCAAGCGGTTGTAACAGCTGACCAATGGCAGGCATTACTCTGCTCAGATAGGTCCATTTGCTCATTAATCCATGTGTTAGAGCCGCATATGATGCGTGTGGTTGGGTTTTGGCAAACGAACTAAGGGTTGTGATATTTTCTGCCCATTTTGCCACTTTGGATTTCACATGTTCCTCCATGTACTTCTCTGTTCCAATGGCGGCTCCAAGATACGGTCTCCCCTCGGTCGTGATGTTTATCCCACTGTTTGCAATGGTAGATACCGAACACTGTGGATCTTTAACAACAAGCCAGGTTTTCGATGGGTTTGGGAAATAGCCAAATTTTGGTCCTTCCTCTCTCGGGGTGTCTCACCAGGTACTTAGTTGTTCTATCTGTCCGATAGCTGCAGAATCATCTGCATACCACACTTGCTTACAATGGCCTTCCAGTTTTCTAATGAGGGGTATGGTTGCAAGGCCGTACATGGCCATTGCTAGAGGGTCCCCTTGTGTTGTTCCTCCTGTGATAGTAGAGTGTTTCCATCAACAAACAAATCTGTTGGTTGACGGTAAGTATTGATAAGAGCAGTTGCGATAGGAGGGCAGATTCTTCTTATGTTTTGTAGGTCTACTTGCCTATTTAGATAGTTAAAGGCGTTTGATGCATCAACGACTAACATGGCCTCATTTTCTCTCACTTCAAAGGTTGGTCTTGTCGCATGTACTGCTGCTTCTATACCTGACAGCTGCCCTCCACACAGCTGTTGGCAGCCACATGCTTGCTGGATGTCGTATTTCAGTAGCTAATCCTTCTTGCGGTGTCTCCAATCCCAATTGGGCGCACTCCTGGGTTTTTTGATAGGGCAATGAGACGGCATGCTAGTAGTGGTTTCATTGAGTTTGGGTCTACATATGCAGAGCAGATTCTTTTGGCCACCCTTGCCAATGAATCGCAGAGATCACTTGAGGCCCCTTTGTAACTGGTGCAGAGCCTTCTCCACATGTGGGCATCCAATCCAGAGGGACCTGCTGCCCCTCTTGTCTTAAGAGCACATGAACGGATGCTGTTGGAGGTGATCCCTTCGAATATTATCGGATGAGGTTCTTGTGGTTCATCTTCTGTGATACATTCCCTGTATGCTTCTTGGCCTTTAGGGTGCTTGCTGATGAGTATGTCTTTGACAGATTGTGAGGTTGGGTCGTTAGGATTTTCAAGATCATCAAGGTGAAGGATCAAGTTGCTTTCAGAGTTATTTAGCATATCCAGTGCCACCTTGCATTTTCCAGCAAACATCAAATTTGCGAAGGACCTGGCTGTATTTTCCTCGTGTTTGGGGTGTTTCTTGGGGAGTCTATTCTGAATGGCTTTGCCTTCATCCACCAGTTTGGAGAGATCCCCCATTCTCCAGATTTCCATTCTTCTTTCTAGGCAAATCGTATGGTCCTTGTTTTTAGAAGTTTTGTGTGGTTTTTGCAGGAGAAGCAGTGGGAGGACAATTGTGGCCTTTAAAGCGATTGATTCCAGGGTAGATGACATACCAAATGCTAGGTACAGTCTTGCTAGCTCTCTTACGAATTCTTTCCCAGCTTTGTTCTGAGGTGGAATGAAGCTGTTCTTTCTCCAATGTACTACAACACGGTAAGCTTCTTCAAGAGATTGTGAGAAGTCAGTGGCACTAGATTCTCCCCATGTGAATGTAGGTGAACTCATGGGTGTAAAACATGGTAGGGTAGGGCCTGGAGGGAATGCTGGAGGGCCATGAGAAGCTTGAGATGATGCTTAAGGAGAAGTTGGAGGGATTTGATTGCTTGGTGTAGCCAGGTTTGCACAGTTACCCAGTCTCTTAGGGAGGCAGTCAGAGCATTTTCTGTTTGCCTTTACACAGGCACAGCCCTTACAGAGACCAGTTCTGTTACATTTGCAACACACCATCTTAAATCCAACCGCACCGGTCAGAGTCTATATAAGAGAGACTCTCCGCTCAGTTTAGTTTTGCACCTTCTTTTTAGTCAATTGTATAGCTTCTACTCTTTGGAGTAGGCCAAAAGATAAAGTAAGTTGGGGCTACTATTCTTTTGAATAGGCCAACAAAAAAAATAAAAAAACAAAACAAAATAAATAAATAAATAATAAAGAGGATAACCTCTCCCACTCAGTCTCAGTCTCTCAGCAGCTTTCAGTCTCTCAGGTTCTCAACAGTCTCTTTCAGGTCTCTTTCAGCAATCTCTTAGTCTCTCAGGTTTCTCAGCAGTCGATCTCTCAGGTCTCTCAGCTCAGCAATCTCTCAGTCTCAGTCTCTCAATCTCTCAGTCTCTCAGCAGTCTTTCTCCAAGTGCCGTTCCACACAGATGCTGCAAACACAAGGTGCGCTCTTATTAGAATTTCAGGTACTCAGCAGTCTCTTTCAGGTCTCTTTCAGCAATCCAATCCAATCCAATCCAATCCAATCCAATTACAGTGATTACACCCATTACGGTGATTACACTCATTACGGTGATTACACCCATTACGGTGATTTCACTCATTACGATGATTACACCCATTACGGTGATTACACCCATTACGGTGATTACATACATTACGGTGATTACACCCATTACGGTGATTACATACATTACGGTGATTACGGTGATTACACCCATTACATACATTACGGTGATTACATACATTACAGTGGTTACACCCATTACGGTGATTACATACATTACGGTGATTACACTCATTACGGTGATTACGATCATTACACCTATTACGGTGATTACACCCATTACGGTGATTACACTCATTACGATGATTACACCCATTACGGTGATTACACCCATTACGGTGATTACACTCATTACGGTGATTTCACTCATTACGATGATTACACCCATTACGGTTATTACACCCATTACAGTGATTACATACATTACGGTGATTACGGTGATTACACCCATTACATACATTACGGTGATTACATACCATTACGGTGATTACATACATTACGGTGATTACACCCATTACGGTGATTACATACATTACGGTGATTACGGTGATTACACCCATTACATACATTACGGTGATTACATACATTACAGTGGTTACACCCATTACGGTGATTACATACATTACGGTGATTACACTCATTACGGTGATTACGATCATTACACCTATTACGGTGATTACACCCATTACGGTGATTACACTCATTACGATGATTACACCCATTACGGTGATTACACCCATTACGGTGATTACACTCATTACGGTGATTTCACTCATTACGATGATTACACCCATTACGGTTATTACACCCATTACGGTGATTACATACATTACGGTGATTACGGTGATTACACCCATTACATACATTACGGTGATTACATACCATTACGGTGATTACATACATTACGGTGATTACACCCATTACGGTGATTACATACATTACGGTGATTACGGTGATTACACCCATTACATACATTACGGTGATTACATACATTACAGTGGTTACACCCATTACGGTGATTACATACATTACGGTGATTACACTCATTACGGTGATTACAATCATTACACCCATTACGGTGATTACACCCATTATGGTGATTACACTCATTACGATGATTACACCCATTACGGTGATTACACCCATTACGGTGATTACATACATTACGGTGATTACGGTGATTACACCCATTACATACATTACGGTGATTACATACATTACAGTGATTACACCCATTACGGTGATTACATACATTACGGTGATTACGGTGATTACGATCATTACACCCATTACAGTAATTACACCCATTACGGTGATTACATACATTACGGTGATTACGGTGATTACACCCATTACATACATTACGGTGATTGCACCCATTATGGTGATTACACCCATTACGGTGATTACATACATTACGGTGATTACACCCATTACGGTGATTACATACATTACGGTGATTACACCCATTACTATGATTACACTCATTACAGTGATTACACTCATTACAGTGATTACATGCATTACGGTGATTACACTCATTACGGTGATTACACCCATTACGGTGATTACACTCATTACGGTGATTACACCCATTACGGTGATTACACTCATTACGATGATTACACCCATTACGGTGATTACTTTTTTTTTTTTTTTTTTTTTTAATAAAAGTTACTCATGTAGGGTACTAATCTAGGCAAGACAAAATAATAAAGAGTACAACAAGAAAAACAAAAACAAAAATTATACAAAAAGGAAAAATATACTTGTTAGTCCATTTGGCATAAGTGTGCCTCGGCCGACACCAAATCCATTGGTGGGATGGTCTTGATGGCACGACCACGGGAGGACCGGGAGCCTCGAACACATTGTATAGCAGATCTGAGCAGACTATATGATAGGGAGCATCTTAGCCAGTTTATGACCTGGTGGTATGGTTGGTCCCATTTCTCAGCTAGGAGGGAAGCCAATCTTTTGTAGAACACTGTTGCTTCTTTTCCTAGCCCCCCACTTGCGGAGAGCACTAAGGGGGTGAAGGACGCATGTTCCACCTCCCTCACTCTTTGCTCATAGGCTCTTTTCTTCTCTAGTTCGTGTTTTCTGAAGCACTGCTCCAGGCTCGTGTTCCTGTTCGATGGTGCGTGGGGGTTAAACACTCTGACATCTACAAAGGTTCTCTCCAGTCTTCCTCCCCAGAAGCCGTTTGCCGCGATGTCTAGTCGGGCGTTATCCGTCGTAATGGCGGTGCGTCTTGCCATGGTCTCCGAGGAGAGTGGTTGGAGATCCGGTTCCACACACACGTCATTGCAGACTTCCGTCATTAGGGTGGCAGTTAGATCTCTGATCTCGTTGTGGCGTATTGACGGGAATCCACCTCTTGGGCAGGAGAGAGCATGTTCGATAGTGAAATTTGCACCACAGACACAGTTTGTAGCAGTGTTTGGCGGACACCATCCATATCTCAGGGCCAGAGCGTCTACAAACGCGCCTTTGTGTAGGCAGAACCCATGCTCCTCCAGAGGCAACGTCGTCAACCAGCTTGAGGAGCCCTTTTCCTTTGCTAGATCCATGGCTGATGGTGATTACACCCATTACTATGATTACACTCATTACGATGATTACACCCATTACGGTGATTACACCCATTACGGTGATTACGGTGATTACACACATTACAGTGATTACACCCATTACGGTGATTACGGTGATTACACTCATTACGGTGATTACGATCATTACACCCATTACGGTGATTACATACATTACGGTGATTACACCCATTACGGTGATTACATACATTACGGTGATTACACCCATTACGGTGATTACATACATTACGGTGATTACACCCATTACGGTGATTACATACATTACGGTGATTACACCCATTACGGTGATTACATACATTACAGTGATTACACCCATTACGGTGATTACACCCATTACGGTGATTACACACATTACGGTGATTACACGATTCATGACATCATTACAATGACATCACTGCTTTCTCCTAGTACTTTCACTTTCTAGATACACTTTACATGAGCCCACTACCTTAATGCCAGCTAAGCCTGGATTGATTTAGTTTTTGTGAGAAACCTCGTAGAGAACTGAACGCTGTGTGTGTCTGTATCTTGTGTGTTGTTTGGTTGTTATTGCTACCGTGAATAGCTATAGTCCTACCTCAGTAGTCCTATCTAGAGTGTTGTATCGGTGACAATATACTACAGCCACGTGGAGCCCTGGAAAGAGACTCCACACTGGCTCTACTATGTACCTACTCCGCGGTTCCATCAGCCATTGCATATGTCAGCCTGGTGTCGTACTTGTAATACTCCAGGCCAGTGCATGTCACCCAGGTGCCGTATTTGTCGGTATAAGATTCTAAGCTTCTTTACTCACTCTGCTGTGATCCTATATCTATATATGATTGTCCTCTCTGTAAATTACTTTTCATCGCCCTTCGTAGTTACTGCTATAAGTTTCCTATATACATACTATAGTACACATGCGCAAGCGAAGTATACGGTAGTGTGTTTACTTGGAATGCCATTACAACCCCTAGTAATTTTAGATTTTTTACAACAATCATGGTCGATCATTACCCACTCTTAATTTTCCTGTGATTCTGGATTCTGCCTGCATGCAGCAAAACAAGATGTTTATCATGATAATTATGATGATTCAGTATGTGTGCATGTATATATAGTAGCTTTATGTTGTGTATAGCTTTGGCATCTCCACCGATGCATCTGCACCCGTGTTGCTTTCATTAGTTTAGTCCCTGCTAATTGAATCGCTGATAATCAGCTTCGGGAATCCATGCTACTGCTTTTCATATTGATTTGTACAAACGTTGTGAGACACACATGTATTTACAGGTCTATCTACAGCTGCTGCATGATCGTAAGGGTTTAGTATACTTACGTGTTTTTAGTTGACGACATATCATCACGATCTGTTGTGTAACTGTTAATACATGCACTGTGTATTATAATTATCTTAATCCTCCATCCACACATCACGGTATAGGTCAACGTCCTAATATAGTACAGCTACGCAGTTTCAAATTGAATGACAATCGAGTTATTGATATTGTCACTGAAGTCGGATCGAACTACAAAAAATTTGGAGAGCTTCTTCTGGAAAGTGAAACTGAAGTGAACATAATTGAAATGAGTAGCCACTATGACCCAAAGACTATTGTGGATAAAATCCTGTGTGAATGGATAGCTGGTAAAGGAAGACATCCACTAACTTGGCAGACACTGGTGGATACTATTGAAGAATCTGACTTAAGAACTTTGGCGTCAGATCTCCGAGGACACCTTTCATAAGAAGAATTGTAACAGTTATTATATAATTATTATACCAAGGGCTTATACTATATAAAGAGAAGAGGGCATGCACCTCAGACCCATCAAAATTCATAATTATCTGACAGTGTTAGTATCTAGTGGGAAAATGTACAGTGCCTTTAGTCTATAGAGTAAATAAACGCAATTTGGTACGTGTTAGTACATAAATGTAAATATTTTGAGATTGGAATATTTCTAAGAAAATATGATGATACCATTGTGTTGGTGAACAAATTATCTAAAACATATACAAAAATATTTCCATGGCAACCAAAGGTGGTGGGTATGTGGTGGTTTATAAAACACCAACATTTTTCAATAGTGGACAATCGCTTAGCGATGGAAAAGACCAATTGTTTTCGGCTAAGGTATGGAACTTTGGCACAACATTCCTGAATAGTTTAGCTAACATATGCATGATTACGTATAGCTTACATAAGTACACATACTGATTAATACTCAATTATGGGATATTTTAGGTGCCTTTTCGCTTAGCGATGGAACTCAAGCAAATTTGTCGGCTAAGGTCTAATTGTTTTTGCACATTAATTGTTAATAAATTTTCTATCTTTTGATACAAAAAAGTTGTCCTGCAATACTTTAGTTCCAGAGATATTTCATATTACACATATATTTTACGATCACCCCCATTTTTACCTAAAATGATTTCCCACTACAACAACTTTTGGGGAAATATTTTCAAATAAGGTTGTAGCTTATTTATTCACCTACACAATGGTATCAGCACAATTTCTTAGAAATGTTCCAATCTTGAGATACATTTAAGTACAACTACTCACTCTGTGGTTAAATTTACTCTCAAAGCTGAAGGCACTGTAGAGGAATCTATTTGGTGGTAGGAGGGGGTGTTTCATGGCAGCACCAATCAGATTGCAGAGTTCTTACAACCAGGACAGGAAATCAAATAACAAACAGCGCAGCAACACACACAGCCAAACTGGTCTGCTGCATGGCCCATGAAAGGCCACTATAGATAGGGCGGAAAGGGATGTGTTCTTTTAATTCTAATTAGATCTATAAAAAAAACTATATAGATCTAGGTCTAGCTGATGAACGTACCCGGCTACAACTACAGCTACAAAGCACTCTGTTTGAATGGCAAAACTAATTGTCTTCTCCACTTTTATCCTTGCTCTATCTACGAGATGTGGTGGAGGTAGATTCTAAATAATTTTCTACTCATGCATGTGTAAAATTATAATATCTATCTATAATTTATCATGTGTATAGATCTATCATATTGACTGTAATGTGACAGTGGCTGAGTGATATAGTCATATATTCATCCCATGTAGCTGCAGGCCAAAGACTGAACAGTTCACTGGCACAGTAAGTCTGATATAATTATAGCCATACACTGTACTAATTTTACAGCATACACACATGCACATAGCTACATGTATACTCAGCTTCGAATCCAGGCCGATTAAAATATGTATTTTAATTAATCGGCCTGGATTTGAGGCTAACACACATTCGACTCATGCAGTCACATCAGTCACATCATCTCCACGCCCATGCATGGCCATCTTAGTGTGATTATATTGCTGGTGAAAAACCTTTGCAAATATTATTAGTGAGCCAAATCAGCAGAATTGACCCTTTTCGTTGAACGAAAACTACCTTTCTAAGCTTATAACGGCAAGAGTTCATTATAGGAAGAGTACGCAACTCCACATAAAACCATTCCGGCCAACCTAAGTCACAACTATGCACATGCGCATCGCTGTTGTATAAACTGTGAAATCAAATTTCCAACATTACAGTCATAATTGTTATAATTATCACTGATGCTATTCATTTACAACTACCAGTAATTGGGTTTCTGGGCAACTATAGGAAACCATTAAGCTACGCCCCTGGTGTATTGCGCAAGCACATACATGGGGTAGAAATTCTGATTGTAGCCTGCCTGCCTTAGGTCATGTCAAACCACACAGTTTACATTACTACAAGTGTTTGTAACGTATACAGAGAGACAACTGGTGTGGCTAGCTCCCCTTCATGTACTCTTGATACCGTATATATGTAGTTGTTGCCCAGTGAGTGGGCAGATCAAAGCAATCCAGTGCTCAGTATATGGCATGTTGCATCACTGCCATGGCTGCAATACGTTATAGTTGTGACACATGCATGAGTGCCACATGGGATATATTGGCTCAGTAGTGACTTAGGCCCGAGGGCCACAGGCCTCGAGGGCAAAGGCACTACTGAGCCAATATATCCAATGTGCGCACGAGTGAGCTGTGTAACAACTGATTTGTTGCATTCCTTGTGCATTCCTTTCCGTGTACACATCACTCCTTTTATAGGACAACTAGTTTCAACTACTTGTGGTGGCTGTGGAATGCACCCAGACTCATGAAAAACGTTTAATAATACACAGGAAGTCATGAATAAACTGAATGAAAACCACAACTTAAGATTTTTAAGGGTGTGTATATCTTTACGACCGGATATGACGTTTTGGGTGTGGTTTGGCAGGTAAAATGGTTAAATAGACTGCATTAATGATCGACAGAACCGCAAAATTATTAATTAGATTCAGCCACCTCGCTATTCCGGCCAAGCTGCACTGTCCCAATTAAGGGTGACCGAGAAATAAAAAATAAAAAAATAAATACCGACCATGCAGCATCGAAATGTATGATGTAACCTTTCCTTCAGGTACAACTGCACTCCTGTGGGCAATACCCACCCTTGTTATTCATTACCAGGCCGAAACAGTTTTTACCAATACCCTCAAAAACTCCCGGCTACTCTCACGAGCAACAACATGTCACTGGATGTCGGGCATATAAACCTCCTCCTCACACTTATAAACAACATGAACCCCCCAAGTCATCCCGACTGTGTAACGATGGTAACCCATACCCTGTGCTTGGTTTTGAATCCTCCCTGTAATAAAGACACAGGTCTGCTAATACCTATCTGTGATACAAGTTGTTTCGCCTTTTGTCGTATTTGGGAAGAGGGGGGGTGTAGAAATTTGCAAGAATTTGGTGATGGTCTACTAAATTCCAGCTTCATTGATACTGGTACAGTGAGTGTGCTCATTAAAATACTGCTCGATTTTGAGTGTGCAATCCCAACCAGCTACTATTTTTATGATGACTTGAACTCGCTCATTGATTCCAGTCAGTGCACTGATCTGTTCAGTTCCTCAAAGAAGGGTACGTATACATAATTATAATGCCAGCATGCTGTATGTTTTATTTACAATTTCTCGAAAATATCTCTCTGTGATTCCTGTGTATATATATTTATAGCGGGAAACTTTCGTGGGTGAAAATTTTCGCTATTTGCATGGCTCCAGTACGGTGGCCCTGAGTGCTACTCCAGTTGGTAGTTGGCAGTTGGTAGTTGGCAGTTGTACGGTGGCCCTGAGCGTTACTAGAGTTCACCTTAGCTACTTGATAGTTCACCTACCTTAGCTACTTGATAGTAGTATCAAGTAGCTAAGGTGAACTAATAGCAACGCTCAGGGCCACCGTACCCAACTCCCAACTGCAAACTACCAACTGCCAACTGCCAACTGCCAACTACGTGTTTGAACTATCAAGTAGCAACTGTGAACTACCAACTACGCATTTGAACTATCAAGTAGCAACTGCGAACTACCAACTACGCATTTGAACTATCAAGTATGAACTACCAACTAGAGTAGCGCTCAGGGCCACCGTACTCCAGAGCCCTCAGCAGAAATGTTCGTGGGTTCTAATATTTGCGGTTAAATGTCAGGAAACCACACCCACCAATAGCTTTGCATGTGAAAATACCGGTGCGTGCATGGGAGTTTATCCAGGTTTTATTTTTCGCGTTACTGCTCTACCCTCGAAAATTACGAAATGTTGCACCCCACGAAAATGTCCCGCTATATATATACGGTATACATGCGTAAATGTAAATTGATGTGCATTTCCTTCGTTTATGCAGAAAGTCGTATAAATGCACCATACAAGTGAGTTTATGTTTATAGTTTGTCCATATAAATATTGTTAACTTATACTATAGCTGTGTGGAAGCCCCATTACTGGGTACAGAATGTGAAAATACACCACTGGCTCAATACAATCATTACATACCCTTGGAAGGTAGAGACACAGGCTCCCTTCTACACCTGTTGAATAGTTTGAAACTAGAGAACGTGACGACATACTGTACTGAAGTTTTCACATTTGTGAGCTGTTTCTACATCTTTCCACCATGTGATCCTACCAAAGGGTATCGGATTGAAATTTGCTCGGATTTGTGTAACAACATCACCTCTTTGATTAAGGAATGTGGTCAGCCATACACTGAAAGTAATGCACTCGCAGTAGTTCTCGATGTGTTCAACTGTTCTGAGTTTCAGTTTGTTACCTGTGGTTTCCCGGAAACAATGTCTACTGGCCAATGTATTGACACACTATCCTACTCAGGTAAAAAAGTACATCTGATATTACTTATAATTATTACGAATAGAGCTTAAATTTCAGCATGCGCATGTATGTAGCATGAGACCGAGTGTTTTATGGCACAAGCACGAGGGTGAGTTGCCTGTATATGAAGATTCATAATTATGTGTTTTATATCATGGCGCCCTCTTACCAAATCATGCCTTGAGGGTACGCGACCGTGTAATAAAAATAATAAAGAACTGTACCGTATTACTAGAATATTTTGCGGGTGAAAAACCTTTGCGAATGAGCCAAATCAGCAGAAAATTTGACCCTTTGTGATCTAACTATTGCGTTCTGGCAAGGATCGTGTGTATTTACTAGTAATAATTTAGGTTTTGTGTTGATGCGAATTGATCAACCCTCGCAAAATTCGCAAATGTTTGATGCTCGCAAAACATTCTTTATAATTATGACTTTATACACCCTTGAAGTTGTTACGTTGACAACGTGAAGTAAGCATAATTATTATATATATTATATAGGCGACCTATATATACTATATATATAATACTCTTCTCACCAATTAAAAGACAAAGGTACTCCTCAGAAATGACGGATCTAAAGAGGGGCTAGCAATTACAACCCGTGTATACAGCGCAAAATTGGGAAATACGCCCCTTTTGGCCACACTCATGCATGTAATTAAATGTTTTGATAAAATAGCGCAGTATCTCTATCTAGCTAGTAGCCATGGAGAGATATAACCTTTTAGTTTACTTAAACTGAACAAATATAGTATAGCAGGGCTTACAGAACTACCTGTTGAAACTATAAATAGAAAAAGTTGCTTAAGCCTCCCACTCACTTCTGTCTGAGAAAGGGGTTCAATTAAAGCCAAAGAACCCTCTATATAGATCCACCATGTACTGTCCTGGATGGAAACTCTAATTAGGCATGCATCTAAGCTACTTGGCTGCATGCAGTGAAACAATACATGGTGCATTAATTGCACACCATGGCCCGCATTAATTGGCGGCATGCATGCATGCAGTGAATCAAATAATGTGCATATATGGTCCATTCGTTAACCTCATTCATGCATGCATGGTGCATGACACTTTATTAGTACAACTTTACTCATTATTACAGCACCCATTGATGCCGCAACCATAGCAGGTGGTACTGTTGCAGGTGTTCTGCTCATGCTGGTGGCCACTTTCAGTCTAGTCATTGTTTTCAAGACTATAAGAAAAAGAAAAGCAAATTCTAGCCAGCTTGGATACAAGGGCACAGTAACGCTGAGGTTAATTTGTCAGCTATATAGTTTTCTTACACATAATTATACAACAATCTATACCAGTATAAAATTATACTAGTCTGGGAAAAAACAGTTCAAGGTGAAAGTTGCTTATACGCTGTTAATATGTGTTATTAACATGGGGCGTTGGGATTTAAGTTTCCCTGATTTTGGTGCTGGCCAATCCTAACAACTTTCACATTGTAAATGTTTTTTTCTAGACTACTATTGTATACAGAAAGTGCACTATATTACTACTGATAGTGTAGCTGCATGTACTTTTGTGTGAGTGTATAATTATGTATTATCATCATGTGATCAGCTTCTTAATTGTAAAAATTATATGCAGACGTGGTGATAGAAAAGACTCCTCTGCTAACAAAATAGGTATAAGTTTACACTTTTTTATCGCCGCGTATATAGTGGTTAATTGACTACACAGACGATCCGTACCACTTAAATGAGCTCACTAATGTGGCCGAAGGTTTTACCTTGTCGAAAGAAGATCATCATTTCTATAAACAGGTGTTTTCCGCCACACTTGTCTCCTATTCTTTATTAACTGTGGAAAAAGAAATCGGTCAAGGTTAGTAGTGTTCACCCATGCATGCAGTGTTATCATTCTTCTGTTAATGCATGTATGCACAGGTGCATTTGGTAAAGTCTATCTTGGAAGATTGAAACTGGTGAATAATGCTGACGTCAAAACAAGGCCCATTGCTATTAAGACAATCAAAAGTAAGTCCTTAAGTTTACAAACTGACTGTTTTACTTACATTCAATAATCAGATTTGACCTCTGAAAATGAGGTAAAGGCTTTCTTTGAAGAGAGCTTGGTCATGAAAGACTTTAAGCATTCAAACATTCTCGGTCTCACTGGAGTGTGTTTTGACACGCCTGATGGAATGCCCTACATTCTGCTTCCTTACATGGCAAATGGAAGCTTGAAGGATTACCTAAAGGGGAAACGAACCCATGTGACAAATGTGGACATCTTGCCAGAGGTTTATAAAATCTAAAATCTGTGGGTGTTCATTCTGCATGCATGCAGGGTTCCATTTTCATATTGTCACAACTATACATGAGTCATATCCAGTGACAGTTTCAACATCTGTATGTAATATTGTGTCAGTATTATCCTACATGCATGACTGTGCATGTACTTATACAAATTAATTAACTTTGGGAAATGCTTGCATGACTTAGCAGCTTATTAATTTTGTATCATTTAAACCGATTCAGGACTTAAGTTTGTCCACCCTGGTGCGGATGTGTATGGATGTAGCCAGTGGTATGGAGTATCTTGCAATGGAAAAGTTTGTGCACAGAGACTTAGCAGCAAGGAACTGCATGTAAGACTTAGTGCCATGTATATGCATGCCAGTATTAACAGTAGACTCTCGTTAATCCGGTCACCCTTGGGTGCAGCTTGGCCGGAATAGCGAGGTGGCTGTATTTCAGGAAATAGCCGCGGCTTAAAACGACAATATAATAACAAATTTTGCGATTCTTGTCTCGAAGATAATGAATAATAATAAATCATTCTGCTCTCTATTTAATGTGCCAAACCAAACCCAAAACGTTATATCTGGCCGTAATAAAAACAATAAGAACAAAGCATCGCCTACACATACATGCATGCAGAGTTGAACGATGGCGGCATGACCATATACAAAACAACCAACACCAACCTATCTTGTTTTTTTTGTATTGAAAATTACTAGCACTTAATTGTCTATTATTAATTGTCTTCAGGGTGGACACTCAACTGGCTGTAAAGCTTGGAGACTTTGGGCTGGCCAGGGATATCTACAGCAGTAACTACTACAGAGCAAAAAAGGATGCCAAGATCCCAGTCAAGTGGATGGCTCCAGAGACACTAATTGATGCCATTAGCAACGAGAAAACTGATGTGGTGAGTCTATTCCTGTTCTCTAAGAACATGTACGTATATACAAGGCTCCTTTCTTACATCCATGCATAATATTATTATACTGTGCCCATCATAGAACGTAACTCCACGCAGGCATCATATGAATTTACAGAAACCCATGCAATAGCTTATGTGCCTATAACACTGTGTATACTACTCCCTTTGCAATTATAATGTATTATGATTATTTTATTTATTAACACAGTGGTCATATGGAGTGACTTGTTGGGAGGTGTTTTCTTTGGGACGAGCCCCTTATCCTGGAATAGAGAATCAGGACATCATTAAATATATTACCAATGATGGTCGAAGATTAGAGAAGCCATCCCTCTGTCCTGTTAAGCTGTAAGTTAGGTAGAAACAGGCTAGACATCTTTGGGGATACATGCATGCATGCATGCAGAGCTATAGGGTCATGGCCTTTGTTGAGGGGTTGTCTTATATATACAATACGGTTTACTTGCTTGTACTTTGATTTTACTGTATATAATAATTATAGTCTCATAAAAATAGCACTGAATGTTATTGTGATAGGAGGCTCCTCATGCAATTATCGAGTAAAGTATATGACAATATCATGCATATATAATTATAAATAAATCATGCAATCATGCCTTAATTGGGGGATTCCAATCTACATACAATGTCATTATTTTCTTATGCCTCGATGTGCGCATGTGCAAGCGAGGCTTCTTACATAGCCAATTAATCTTATCTACTATAAACCACACACAAAATGTCATATCCGGCCTACATTAAAAACCTAGTTTGGGGCATCCAGAATGCGGAATAGCGAGTGGCCGCATTTTAGGCCGAGTTTTGTGCAGTAAAAACATCTAGCTAGCAATCCAGAAATTATTACCCGTTCTGGAAATGATCAACTATGATAATTGGCTAAAAGCACTTAAATAGAGAGCATAATGATTCATTATTTATTATCCTCAAGACAGAACTGCAAAATTAGTCATTAGATTTGAGGTAGGGTGATTTTTAGCCGCTGCTATTTTTTGAAATGCAGCCACTACACCTCGCTATTCCGGCCAAGCTGCACTGTCCCACCAAGGGTGGCCGGACTAATTGTACTGTATAAGTATGAGTTTTAAGGTTGAATGGAAAGTTTGGAGTTAGCTAGCTTGCTTAGCATTTTCTCAAAAGTACATTTTCATTAGAAAAAAGAAGAAACATTATTAGTGTGGACTAGCGTTAATTATAAATTCGCTAAAATGAGTACCCGTTTAATAGTAACGATGTCATCAATTTTCGCAGTTTTTGGGTATATATTGGCCTGCATGAATCTCGAAACGTTATTGCGCCTCAAAATTTGGAATCATTGTATACCGTATAATAAGTGTATGCGCCTATAGAGAAAAGAGCAGACCTCTATGCGCCTATTATCCGAATGCGCTTATAGAGATTAACCACATTAACCAGTGGTGGATCCAGACAGGTTCCATGGAACAAAACTCGAAAACAAACACAAATTTTATCTGCTATAATTTTGCGGTTCTGTCTTGAGGATAATGAATAATGAATCATTATGCTCTCTATAGCTATTTAAATGTAATTTGCTATAAACCACACACAAAATGTCATATCCGGCCTATTTTAAAAACCTAGTTTGGGGCATCCAGAATACGGAATAGCGAGTGGCCGAATTTCAGGCCGAGTTTTTTTTTTGTTTGTGAACTTTGACTCTAGAATTTCACACAAGAACACACTGTGATGGAGCTCAACTTACTAGCTAGCTGTACTATTTAACTCCGACTCGTACTGCATGGTATACTGGAATGATAATGTAATTGGTGTGGGCAGGGCCATTTTGATGCGCATGCTGACTGTTGAGGAAGAGTGATGACCTTTTTTTAGGTGAAATTCACGAGTATCAGCGCCTGCAAAGCAAGGAGTGAGTTTGCCAGACCAAATCTACAACCCCTTACACTTTTGGAACCCCCTCTCAAAATTCCTGGATCTGCCACTGTTAACCACGCCCACGACGTTTCAATGACATATGCATGTGCACTTCTCCATTAGCGCATACCGTATATGCTCGATCAGAGGCCGCACTCAAATAGTAGCCTCAGTGAACTTTGACTCTAGCATTTCTGTACGTAGCTAGCAGCTAGCTACATGTACGTACGTAGCTACTAGGTACAGGTAGCAGCTTGTTAGTGCTTCACAAAGACTTTCTCATGGCAGAGTTCAAGTTTTTATGCAGGTGAAAATATTTTTTGATACAGTACTTCCGGTAGTGTAAAAGGGCTCGGCTATCCT
This sequence comes from Halichondria panicea, assembly GCF_963675165.1. Classification (NCBI taxonomy): domain Eukaryota; kingdom Metazoa; phylum Porifera; class Demospongiae; order Suberitida; family Halichondriidae; genus Halichondria; species Halichondria panicea. The sequence continues at coordinate 2,573,847 of NC_087387.1, forward strand.
TGAAAATAAAATCCGCAAAATGTTTATTTTGAGCTATCTGTCATTATTATAGGCTATAGGTATGTCTTTCAAAAATGTACTATTGACATAATGGTGATGCATTCAGGTACAGTTTGGTGATGGGTGGGTGTTGGGAGCTACTGCCCGAGAGAAGGCCTACTTTCAGCCAGCTGGTGGTGCAACTGCAAGAATACTGGGAAGAGGAGCATGCATACGTGGTAGATTGACTGTGAGAAAATTTAATTCTTCGATTCGGTCCCTGCATTCATTTGACTGACATCAGCTTTAACAGTTAATTTCATAATTGCATTTTAAAACAGTTTTTTTGCACTATGATGTATATATATTTTTTCTTTGCTATGATAAATACAGTATAGATACAAATGTTTAAAGGAAGAAGGATTGGTACCGGAGTGGTGCACGTGATGCTTTCACATTGGATCTGCAAGTCACAGAGGAGGTCTGACACGAGTACCTCAATTAGGCTAAAATTGAGGTAATTAGTCACATGCAACAATGACTTTACTGTTGAATTTTGCACCTGACCAAGCCTAATCGAGGTACTTGTACCTCCTCGGATCTGCAGTGTATAGTGGGGCCTCGAAAACTATTCGCCTTTCACCCTATAAATGGGGCTATTTTGTCGGGAACTCACTCAAAATAAGAAAGTTGTGTTCCCTAGCTCGAGACATCAGCAATTTATAACAAGCCATGCATGCGCGTGCTAATGACTGACCACACCCAGTGAAAAGAGATTTCCAAAGTTTTATATACTATTATTTTAACTTTTAAGCGTGCTGGTTAAAATTTATAGCTATACTACAATAGGTATAGATCCTTTAAATATAAGCAGACTGGTTATTATATGCACTGTGTGTAGAAATATAGGCCATCAGCTTGGCCATAGACGGCCGGCCGCGCCCATCTATAGCTTTGGCTTGTGGAGACAGCCTCGAATGAATCACGGGGTAAAGTAGACTGATGTTACTCAAGGGATCTACATGCGTGAGCATGCATGCATACAATTATAGAGTTGTATATATAATTTATATATACCGGTTTCTCACATTGATAAATTGCGTATAATGAACAGTGAGTTGCATGCCCTTGGTTATACGATAGATAGAAAGGAAAAGGGATTGGGAACGAAGGTATCATAAAAATGGGGGCATGAATACGAAATTTGCTGAGTCTGAAAATAGGCCGAGTTGCATGCCCCACCTATTCGGGTGAGGGCATGAATGCATGTGCTATGATTTGAATCGTAAAAATACCCAGATTTTGTATATAGAATGGCAGGGTAGATCCAGGGGAGGGGAATATATCCTCCTTAATACCAAATTCTATCAGTTATAGCGCTATAGCTAGCTACTTACGAAGCGTGATCCCTATATATACATAATAATTATAGTAAGATGTTCCTTCTCTCTATTTTTACGGTACATGATAAAAAAATCATGCATGTGCAAGTGGCCATTACTACGTTTATATATATACACACACACAAGAATAATAGCTTTTATACGCGATGATTGGAGACCACACCTTCAAGTATGCATGAGGTCAAATAAGTTTCCTGGACATGGGCAGTATGACTGTTATTAAAGCTAGATATTGCTAGATATTGCTCCATCATTCTATCATAGATACTACTAGCCTCGATTCCAGGCCGCTTGAACAAGGCCTTGTTCAAGCGGCCTGGAATCGAGGCTAAGATACTACATGTATACGATTCTATACTCTGCAAAATCATTAAAGTATTTCAAGACAGTGAACCAACCACCATCAGAGGACGAATCTGATCACACTCTACCGGGTAAAAATACTTTACAATAATTATAATAAGAATCCCTAAATAATTAAACTAATCGTCTATACTATGGTTTCGATACAGAATGATGTTCTTGGTGATTGCACTAGCCTCGACGAGAGCCTTGGTAAGAACTTTGATGAGAACCTTGAGAACCGAGGAGATGTGGTCGACAAATCCATCGAAGCAATGTTCCTGCTGATACTCCATCACAGTTCTACTGTCGTTCGATATCGATCCCGGTACTCGACCATCTGCTCAGAGATGAAATCTCGCTTCAGCGCCCATCAGAAAACAGCTCTACAAGGTCTCTCCATAGTTCCATCAATTATGGTGGGCCTCTTGGCAGAAGATTACAGCTCCAAAGTCAGCCAACTAGTTGACCTGTACAAGGATGATCTCCCATCACCAACCCGCATCGAGAGTGAGCTACACTGCTGGCAGATGAAGTGGAAGCAATACTGTAAGGACCATGGAGATAGTAGCCTTCCACGAAGTCCTACTGTTACTCTCAAGCACGCCACGACCATGTTCCCCAATATCAGAGCCTTGGTTAGTATATTGTGCACTCTGCCTGTCACTAGCTGCTCAGCAGAGAGGTCTTTCAGTGGTCTAAAAAGAATTAAGACGGCAGTACGATCATCTATGACAACAGAACGACTAACTGGACTATCACTTCTACACATACACCGTGACATACCTGTAAATATTGATGTAGCTATAGATGAGTTTTGTAGGCGTCATCCAAGAAGGATGCAGATGGTAGATCTGCTTGAAGATTGATTGTCTTTGTCCTATTGTCAAAGGCGTGTTGTCATGCGCAGTAACACTAATGCAGGAGTGGCTTCCTGCACGGTGGGCGCGGCTTCCGGTGCGTGGGCGTACCCCAAATTTTTAGCGCTGTCGCGCGACCTGAGCACCCTCCTACCAGAGATTCAAAAGAAAGGGGATTGGAAACGAAATTTTTACGAAATTTTTGCGTGAAGCATTCCGCGTTATAGGGCGTGGCTAAAACTACAAAGGATTATAGTCAGCATGCTCATTACCTGTCTTGACTGCTCTACATACATAGAAACAGTGAAATTGATCATTTTTAATGTTGATTTTTCTAAAAAGTAAAGAGAATTTAGCTCTAAAAAGTCGACTAAGCCATGCAGCCACTATTACTAGACAAATAAATGCTATGCAAGAAGAAATAGCCTTTACTATGAAGTCGTAGGAGGGACAGGCCTGTGGTGTGTCTAAAAGTATACTAAAGCAGTTTGAAGGACTATACTGCAAACGTTTATGAACAGTACAGCTTATTTATAGCATGAAGCCATTCTATGTAGCACTTAGATACATAATAACCAAGTCAAGCAGTGTCCTTTGCTGTTTTGACTTCACAGGAGGGACAGAGAAAAGTTGACATAGAGTAATTCAACTTTCAAGCTAAACTCAAAAAAATTGGAAACAGAGTAAAGACAACGGACTTAGAGCTGTCAGTGGTATAAGCTTACTTCTCTCAAGTATCTCCCAGGCCCTGAGTGATCTCTAGTGGATAGGAGAGCTAGAAACCAGGGATACAAAACCGTAGCGCAGTCCTCCATGTAATTATTTGCGAGCGCAATAATTACACGGAGTGCTTCACCGGATGTCAGTCCTTTTACATAGGGCGTGGGCGGTCGTTTCCAATCCCCTTTCTTTTGACGAGAGCCTAAAGACAGGAATATGTCCATGAACTTTGACCTTATAATTAATTTTTGACTGTAATGTGGGGGCTGGCTCCAGAGGATTTTGCACAAGAAGCACATGAAACTTTAAATCATCAATTAATACTAGATCTAGTGCAGATCCATACAGGGTATTAAAATAATGTGCTCATGCATCCCAACATGTTGTAAAACTATTCAAATTAATACAGCAAACATTGTTTTATTGCACAAAAACAATCATTATTGTGAAAGAACATTCTGCCATTTGTGTTCGCCTCTTCACTTATGAGGCAGAGCAGTCTGATTTGTCCTATAGCCTCGGTCCCAAGGACAATGCTACAATAGCCCCAGTAGAACTCCACTCAAAATTTGAATATGTACTCAGTGCAGAAGCCACACAGTAATGATGCACAGGAACATGGGTAAAGAATCCAGAAATGAGAAGTGAACGACAGACTCTTTGTAGACCAAGACGTTGCAGATCTCAAGGATTGCTTTCACTTGTACAGTACGGCCTGGGAAATGGTGAAACAACAATTACAAGTGAGATAGTATGAAACGTATGGAGTAAATGGACATATAGCGGAAAAGAAGAAACAAGAGTGAAGGTGGTGCGAAGGGTCTGTCTTTACAAACAAGCGTTACTAATACTAGATCTACATCAGACATGTATCTATACCATACCATGTACCAGCTAGCTATTGTGTATACTGCATGTACTGTACTGAGATGATATAATTATAATTTTATAGACTAGAGTCTTCCTAATTTTATCTTACTTGTGCCATAGATAGTAGAGAATACATGGTTCACCACAAGGAGGCTAGCAACGACTGCAGTCTGTTCCCTCTAGCCCCAGGCCCTAACTAGCTAGCTAGCTAGCTCTCATCCATGCATCTCGCTCTCAAGCTCTGGTGATTTCACAGTTTGAATATTAACGGCCATTAAAACGTGTATTTATATGCAAGGTTCAAAGGTGGACATTGGACATATTCCTGTATTTAGTCGCTTTCTTCTTTTGTATCTCTGCTCCTACTGATATTCCTAGAAACGCCACTGACCCCAGTGTCATCGGGTAGCCCGGGTGTCACAGGGTTTAACCGTAAACGTTGAAATTTTCGACGGGTGTTTAATTCGTTTTTTCGTCCTTGGACTTATTCAACAGGAGGAATAGGTCGCCTCCTCGAGGAGGCGACCTAGCGTTAAATTAGAGACGGATCGGCCTGGGATCGAGGCTACCTTGGACCATAGATTGAAAAGGAAGGGGATTGGAAACGACCAGGCCTCCCTATGTAAATGGTTGAAACACTCCGCGTTATGATTTCGCGCTCGCGATTATTTTTGTTTTGACCGTACTATGGTTGCATTTCAACTGTTTCTAGCTCTCCTATCCACTAGCGATCACTCAGAGGCTGGGAGGTTACTCTAGAGAAGTAAGTTTACATCACTGACAAGCTCTAACTTGTCTAAGTCCGCTGTCTTTACTCTGTTTTTAGTTTTTGTTGAGTATAGCTTGAATTACTCCATGTCAACTTTTCTCTTTCCCTGCTGCGAAGCCTAAACAGCAAAAGACATTGCTTGACTTGGTTATTATGTATCTAAGTGCTATATAGAATGGTTTCATGCCATGGATAAGCTTTACTGTTCATAAACGTTTGCAGTACCGTACCCTCGCGAAAATAAGCCCATCTTGAATAAAAGCCCATACCCTCTTTTGCTTCGAAGTTCTTGCACGAGGGTATTTTCACTCGATTATAAGCCCACCCAGAATAAGAAGTTGAGCATGCGCAGTAGCTGAATGCCACATGTGAAGAAAGGAAGTTTTAGGTAGTAGCTAGCTAGTAAGACTATACTCCTTGCTGGACCAAGATCAGACATTATAACTTTCTCTGTATGGATCTGTTTGCCCCTGAAGATGTATATGCAGGGAACAAGTAGTCCTATATGCTGAGAAGGAAACACAAAGTCTATTAAAGAAAGTTATCACACAGGCTAATTTTGCAGGTTACCTTGCCTTGGTTTTCTGAAACAAAGTACCTGATAGCTGCTCTGTAGGAGTATGACCTACCATCCTTCGAGAAGTTCCTGCTACATCTGACATCAACAAGCAACGAATAGAGTCAGAGTCCACTTCTTCATGTTCATTCTCTTGCCATGCTTTAATCATACTCATGCATTAGTTTATAACATTAAAATGTTCATACCATCTATTAAAATGAAAATACAATAAATTAATAAAGAATTGGCATAGAGCAAAGTATAAACCTCGATTTGAGGCCGCGAGTGGGCGTATATTCGAATGAAAACTCGCCATTCGCGATTAAACGCCCAGTCCCCTAATAAGCCTAGACTTCTCGCAGAAAAGGGTGGGCGTATTTTCGCGACGGTAAGGTATAGTCCTTCAAACTGCTTTAGTATACTTTTAGACACACCACAGGCCTTGACCTCTCACGACTTCATAGTAAGGGCTATTCCTTCTTTTATACCATTTATTTGTTTAGTGATAGTGGTTGCGTTGCTTAGTCGACCTTTTAGAGCTATATTCTCTTTACTTTTTAGAATATTCAACATTAAAAGTGATCAATTTCACCATTTCTATGTACAGCACATTGTATGGCAACCAAGACAGGTAATGAGCATGCTGACTATAAAATAATCCCTTTGTAGTTTTAGCCACGTCCTATAACGCGGAGTGTTTCACGCAAACATTTTCGTTTCCAATCCCCTTCCTTTTCAATCTATGCTTGGACTCAACGCACGAAATTAAATAATTAAGCCACACCTACGTTAATATAACGGACGAAAATTTATGCGCACGAAATTTAAGAATTGTGGGCCTAGTGCAGAAAGTGCGAAATTTTGATGCGTCGAAAATTTCAACGTTTACGGTTAAGACTATGCTGGACAAATCGGTCCATGAAGCGGTGGCCAGCTCACTGACGGGGTTCATGGCAACCCTGGACGCCCGGATTCGTGCCGCCATCCCCACCCCGTCGTCGGCCAGCGGGACTCCGGCAGGAGCCTTACCTGCTTTCGTACCAGGTTCGCCATACTATCCTACAAATATACTATAGCCAGGTGCCAGGGGAGCGACACAGCCCCCCCCCCAGGGAAGCATCAACAGGAGGAATAGGTCCCCTGGCACGCAATACTGTAGCAGTGTAAACTAGTTATCAAGCATACAGCATGACGACCGTAAACGAGTACACACAGTCGCTTAAGCCAAGTTAAAAACCCCCAAGCACCCTAAGCATACTATTTATCACAACGAATTAGCACCAGTGGTGCGACCAAGCTCCCTCAATCTGGGGCAGTGCTGGTCCGGGTGGCAGACCCAGGCTTTGTACCTCAAAGTACTAACAAGCCCAGCAGCTTACCGGGTCTAGGCCACCCCCACAGTACTTTCTATTGCTCATCCGCTAATCATGTGCCACATGCACACACACCCAATAGGGTTGCTATCAGGAGGGCTCGGCGGTATGCCCAGCAGCGGGTCCATCCTATCTCTCGGACTAGGCAGCTTCCCAAGCCGCCCAACTCCACTGACCTCAACACTAGGACGGGATTCCCACCCGTCCCTGCCACCGACGCTACCAGCTCTGCCAACAATCCCATCGGTGCTTCCTAGCACTTCAAAGGCCTCTGACACGGTTGTGGCAGCCCCAGCCTTGAAACGCTCCCTCGTGGATCAGATCCTCGCTGAGAAGTACGTGGACTTTGGGGAACTCCCCCCTGCCAAAGGTCTCGGAAAGGCCATGTCCGGGGATGCAAAAGGACAAATTGTCCTTATCCAGGCGGCTGACTACTTGCAGTCCAGACGGCAGGTAAAGGACTTCGCCACATGGAGCCAGTGCTTTGCACTGTACTCGGCTGAGCAGACACCCCAGTAGCCTCGATCCCAGGCCGATCCGTCTCTAATTGAACGCTAGGTCGCCTCCTCGGCCTGGTATTGATTGTATCTGGGCGTGTATCTGGGCATGTGCTGTGGTTGCTGTGGTTGCTCAGGTATTCGCTCAAAAAGAGCGAATACCTGAGCAAGGTGGAGCGAATAGAAACACTAATAGTGTATGTAAGCATACTTACTCCGTAAAATCACCGTGAAATCACAAAGAACTCCGTGTCATAGGTCTATTCTTTGCAAGTTTAGTTTGTCATAGATATAGGCTTAGCTAGCTAGAGTGTGAGGAGCTGTCTTGTGCGAAGGAAGAAGGAGTATCACTCTTGTGAAAGAACAGACCTAGGTTCTCAAGTTTCTGCTATCAGTGGCTACTTTTGATTGACTACACAATTTAATACAAGCGCTTGATTAGACCATTGATTGCCAGATACACTTGGTAGAGTCTATCCTCAGACTCTGGCCATCGATCTCTTGTATACTATGCTCAGGGGTGTCCACAAGTGGCTGGGCCTGGGATGTATTGTCAAGGTGAGCGATATAAATCAATAATACCCTTTTCATCATTGGAAATTGTACACTATAGCCTATAGCCCAATCCTTGGTATCTGGATCAAGATATGACATTACGGCACTGGCACTGGTGTTGTGTTAGCCTCCTTCACCGGCCTTCAAGGAAGTGCGGCCTGGGATCGTGGCTAGTTTTGTGTGGACCATCACTGTGAGTTACAAAATGTATAGTGGAATGGTGAATTTAAGTTCATACTAATTTGTATACAGGAGCAAAATGGAACCTTCCCCTCCAACCCCCGTCGTACTCTTCCTAGCTGATGGGTGTGAACTCATTGAAAGAGGATGCCCCAGTGCCACTCGTGTCCTTCCCAAGGGTCCGATCTTATAGAACTACCTGCACTAAAACTACTGACGTGGAATGGCTCTTTCAACACTTGTGGTTGCTATCCTGACCAGTGACGTCAGGATTCTACTGTCTCTTGATGCACTGTGAACACACAATCTTTGTTATGCCACCTGAAGGCTTAGCAGGCATATCCAACGCAGTAATTATTAAGTCTTTCTGGAAGCTCTTGTTTGAGATCTTCGCTTCTAAACATCTGCATTTATTATGGACGCAGTACTGGCTGTGCACAGTATTAATTTCTAGTGTCATTATATCACTGTATTTTTAGCCAACTGTGATGAACTGAAGATTTTACAGTACATTGCTGATACTTACCAGTTTCCGGTCACGCCCAGATACAATCAATACCCGGCCGAGGAGGCGACCTAGCGTTCAATTAGAGACGGATCGGCCTGGGATCGAGGCTAACACCCCAGTAGAGCCCAATCTTTCTTCCAAACTGAGCAAAAAGTTCCGTTGGCCCTCGTGGATCATCTACGATCAGCAATTTCGTCACGAGGCAGCAGCAATACGAAGTGGGACAGGGTGGACAGCAGCATCCACGCCCAATGCTTTACGGGAATGTCGCTATGCGAGGAGGGCTGGTGCTCGCTGTGTGCCTCCCTGGACCATGTCCGAACCACCTGCCCATTCAAACCCCCGGTCGACTATTACCGCCGACCCCCATCGGAAGGCTACCAACCCCCATCGGATTACCAGCGACCCACATCCGGCCTGTCAGTCGACTATGCTCAGAGCAGGCGGCCGTCGCTTAGAACCAAGCCACCCTCCAAATGGGCCCGACCCCAATTCCCCTCAGAGGAGGCATGCAGAAAATGGAACCGATACAACTATATGGACTGCCCCCACGGCGACACATGTGGCTATGCCCACGTATGCTCAAACTGTCGAGAGGTCAATCATGGGGTGCTGAAATGCATCTCACAAGGCGGCATGAACACTCACAATGGACACTCCTATAGTGTTATACCCCCTTTTGCATTGTTGTTCTCTCATTGTTTCATATGCTCATGAAATCTTTATATAACATGTTCATGACAGTGCAGGGCATAGATACACCAGATATATATACCAAATCAAGCATGCTATACACACGGGCACTAAATACATGGCATCAATTCGCCACAAAGATTATACCCTCTCCGCCCTCACCTCACAGAACCCTATGCCCCGTTGTACATCCATCAGCTGGCACAACTAGAAGCGTGTGTACCGACCCACCCAGTGGGCACACCGGTGGTGTTATCAGGAATATCCACACCACTCATCACCACGGTCTGGGAATCAGAACTAGCCCACCACCCCAGCCCAACGTTCGCCCACTATATCGTTAACGGCATCCGGCAGGGTTTCCGGATTGGCTGCAGCCGCCAACTCCAGCTAACAAGCGCCTCGACGAACATGGCATCGGCACTGGAGCACCCCGAAGTAGTCTCAGAGTACCTGCGACAGGAGCTACTTCTGAACCGCATGGTGATCATCCCCCGCTCCCACCTCCCACTCATACAAGGCTACATCAGCCCATTTGGGGTGATCCCAAAGCGAGCTAAGCCAGGAAAGTGGCGCCTGATCGTAGACCTCTCGTCACCTACTAATGCTAGCGTCAACGACGGGATACACAAGGAGTCTTGCAGCAAAACCTACATAACTATCGACCACATCGTGGACATCATCCTACAACTGGGTAAAGGCACCCTCATGGCAAAAGCTGATATCAAACAGGCCTATCACATAGTCCCAGTCCACCCAGATGATCGCCACCTACTATGCGTCCAATGGGGGGGGGGGCCAAATTATTGCCGATAAAGTCCTCCTACGGTCAGCCCCCATCATCTTCACAGCCCTTGCCGACGCGCTGCAATGGATCATGGCCAGAAAAGGGGTCCACCCCATAGCCCATTACCTGGACGACTTCATTACCCTGGGCCCCCCCCCATTCGCTACAATGCTCCCGCAACCTCGAGGGTATCATTCGAACCTGCAACTACACGGGCACTCCCCTGGAAGAAAGCAAATGCGAGGGCCCAGTCCTCACGTTCCTAGGAATGGAACTGGACTCAATAAGAATGGAAATACGTCTCCCGACAGACAAACTTCAGTGCCTTCGACATCTATTATCCGAATGGGAGGGACGCAGGTCGGGCACGAAGAGAGAGTTGCTGTCCCTCATTGGGTACTTGCAACACGCCTCCAAGGCGGTACGTCAGGGCCGCTCGTTCCTACGGAGGCTGATCACACGCTCCACAGCAGTTCAACATCTTGATCACTACATCCGCCTCGACGGAGCAGCCAGGTCGGACATACGGTGGTGGTCCCTATTCGCCTCCCACTGGAACGGCACCTCCATGCTCACTCGCTTTGACAAGGCCAACCCCCAACGCTCAGTCACAGCAGACGCGTCCGGGAAGTGGGGTTGCGGAGCCTTTGAAGGAAACAAGTGGATACAATCCGAATGGCCCACTACCATGGCGGCCTCACATATCTCTATCCGAGAGATGATTCCTATAGTGACTGGCGCGGCAAATCTGTCCAGTTTTTATGAGACAATTCGGCGGTGGTGGCCCTGATTAACTCAGGGTCAAGCAGAGAGAGCTGCGTTGCTTTGCATTCTTCATGGCAAAATTCAACTTTGTGGCAGTTGCCGCCCATATCAGAGGGGTAGATAATCATTTGGCCGATGCGTTATCTCGGAATAACATAGCCTACTTCCTCTCTCACTACACTCAGGCTCAACCCCTCCCAACTCGAGTTCCCCCGGAACTAGTGGAGCTCTTAATCACGTCACAGCCAAATTGGACCTCACCAACTTGGACCAAGCTGTGGAATTCTATTTTCGGTCGGCTCTAGCACCAAGCTCTCAACACATCTATGCTTCAGCACAACAAAACTACAAAACATTTTGCACAACCTTCCAACTCTCACCCTTACCAGTCTCCGAACACCAACTTTGCCGATTCTGCTCCCACTTAGCTGCAAAAAACCTCACCCATTCCACAATCAAAGGCTACCTATCAGCGATTCGCCATCTGCAGATCGCCTCGGGCTTCCCAGACCCATGTATGTCAAGCAGCCAAGCTTGATGGGGTAGTAAAAGGCATAAAGGCCACCAGAGCAAGATCCAATCACCCAGCTCGCACAAGGCTCCCCATCACACCCACCATCCTTCGACGCATCAGTTCAGTATGGGAGGCCCAGGGTCTATCGCAGGACCATGTTATGCTATGGGCAGCATCAACAGTTTGCTTCTTCGGCTTCTCACGAGCAGGGGAACTCACAATCCCGTCAGACAATGCCTTTGACCCAACTACCCATCTCACCGTGGAGGACATAACCATCGACGACATCGCTAACCCCTCACTGCTGAAGCTCCATCTCAAGGCGTTCAAAATTGATCCTTTTCGTAAAGGCGTGGACGTGGTGGTGGGTAGGACCTCAGACAAACTGTGCCCTGTCGCAGCCACGCTGGCTTACCTTGCACTCAGAGGCAATAGCCCCGGATTCCTTTTTAAATTTCGGGATGGAAGGCCCTTGACCAAAGCTCGTTTTGTCGAAGCAGTCAGGTCTGCACTGGCCACAGCTGGGCTCAATCCAAAGGACTATGCGGGGCATTCCTTTCGCATAGGGGCCGCCACTACAGCCCACTCACGTGGCCTTAATGACTCTACAATTCAGACATTGGGAAGATGGTCCAGCTCTGCGTATTTGGTATATATCAAGACTCCAAAGGAGCAACTTGCAGTGTTCTCCTCCAATACTGAGCCCTTCCAACTAGTACTGAGTCATTCAATTTTGGTTTTTTTTTTGTTTTCTTTGGTTGAGTTTTGTTTTTATCTGCTATTGTGTTGCCCGGGTGCCCGGACTCAAAATTATAATTATATAATTATATAACCTCCATAATACTCTGTTTTGGGCTTAATTTGGAGGTTGCTCAAGCTATTGCTTTCGTTTGCACCCAAAACATAACAAATAGCTCGGTGTCCTACACTCAACTATTTCACCTGTAAATCAAACATTTATAGGCAGAGATCGGTTTGAACGCTAGGGCGGGCGTCTGCAGAGACAGCTTGCTTCCAAAAGCCAAACCATCATGGCATTAGGTCATACTGGTTAGGACAGAACAGTATAGTGCTAGGGCTGTTGCGGAGTAAGCTGTTAAATTGAATATAGTGGTTTATTAAATGGGGTTAACAGGGCGGAGCAGGTCAAAGGGGCTCGCACATGCGCAGCAATGGGCAGTCAGTTACCTCGTGGCTTGCGCTCACATGGGAACTTAGACACATGTGCAGTAACATTCGTTACCTCGTGGCGTAAGTCAGCAGCAACCAGAACGAGTGTGCTATCTCTTTCCCCAACCCATGAGCTCCCACCCATTAGCGCCATAGCTTGGCCCATCTCTTATGTTTAGTTTACCTCTTATTTTTAATCTATTTTTCGTTAAACATAATTTTCTCCAGTGCCCTTCCCTGGCGGAGGGCACTGTGACGGGGGCAGCTGGTTAGGGTTTCGCCTCGGCTCGTCTCAACTATTTCACCTGTAAATCAAACATTTATAGGCAGAGATCGGTTTGAACGCTAGGGCGGGCGTCTGCAGAGCCAGCTTGCTTCCAAAAGCCAAACCATCATGGCATACTGGTTAGGACAGAATAGTATAGTGCTAGGGCTGTTGCGGAGTAAGCTGTTAACTCGATTTCTTCTGGTGAGAGGATCGACTCGATTCCAGGCCGCTGGGGGAAAAGGCGAGTTTCAAGGGCGGCTTGATACCGAGGCTATATATGGCCGTACTCTTGCAACAAAGGCGCTAGGCTCAGACAAGGCACTGAGACTCTTGAGGCCACAGGCACGCCTACAGCAGGTCAGAGTAGCTGACCTTCCAGGCACGCCTGCAGAAGGTCACAGCAGCTTACTTGTGCTGGATCACAGTAAATTAAATCACTAAATGCATGCTTGTCTACTTGACTCTTGAGTTCATGAAACATAGCAAGTAGCTGCTGTGTGATCTCAGGCTCAGAAGGTCCCCATCTGAGCTACTCTGAGCTGCTGTAGGCGTGCCTGTGGCCTCAAGAGTCTCAGTGTCTTGTCTGAGCCTAGCGCAATACAGCGACTACAGACATATCAGGTCGCCCTCGAAACTCGCCTTTTCTCCCAGCGACCTGGAATCGAGTCGATCCTCTCACCAGAAGAAATCGAGTTGATAAAACACATCGAGTCGATCCTTACCAGATGAAGTCGATAAAATCGAGTTGATAAAACACATCGAGTCGATCCCTACCATCGAGTTGATAAAACACATCGAGTCGATCCCTACCAGACGAAGTCGATAAAATCGAGTTGATAAAACACATCGAGTCGATCCCTACCAGATGAAGTCGATAAAATCGAGTTGATAAAACACATCGAGTCGATCCCTAGTCTACCAGATGAAGTCGATAAAATCGAGTTGATAAAACACATCGAGTCGATTTATCCTTCCAGTTTGGGACACCAACACATGGTATTTTGTATCGCCATTTTGAAACAAAAAGCTCACCATAAGCAAGTTCCAGTCGATTATAGAGTATATTAGTAAAACCAGTAGGTTTTACATAGGATTGGCAATGGGTTTGCCCGTGTTTAGCAATATTTCAATTATTTTGACTCGTGTTCAAACTGTTCTATCTCTGGCGGCAGGGAAAGGCCACACTAAGAAACTGGCTAAACAGATAGTTTATTTAGCCTTTTCTCTCTTTGTATCTCTCATTTCATAATCCATGAACATTTTAATGAATGAATATTGTCATTTTAAAAATTGCACTATTTCGACGTTTCACCGCTCTTTGTCTGACTGACTAAGTAAGTAAGTGAGTGAGTGAGTAAGTTTCTTGCCCAACATTTACTCCAAGTACAGCCATCTCCAGGACATTCTGCACAGGGTTTCCAAACGACTACAATCTGGATTACAAAGCGCTTCTTCAGATTTGCGATTGCTTCCACGAGGCAGATGACCTCTCAGTCTCTATTTCTCTTACCTAGACAATTCCGCCATCTTTAATGACTCAGCAATTGCGTTGTGGCCAATAATAATAGATAGGCGTGGCTAAGAAACCGTGTGCCTAAAATCAGTGCAGTGCTAGAGCCTGAGGTGTTGCTTTTCTTCACATTGTTCAGCTCTAGCTCCCTTTCTCTGACAGGCATGCTATATGCACTGGCTAGATATCATGCTCTTAATTTAAGAGCTAAAATGGCTGTCATTTATAATACTGATTCACAAATTCAACATATCAAGCAATACTGATTACTCATTACTGAATTATTAGTCCAGAGATATTCGAGAATATGTCTGATTAGTCCTGTCTTCTCTTCTTGAACTTCTGTACTGCCTCTTGACGTTCCACTTATGCATGTCATAATACATAAATTTATACTTCTGTACTGAAAAAGAAAGGGAATCGGACTAGAAAAACATTTGCAATGTGAAAAATTGCTAGGATTGGCCAGGGGAACCACAAAAAAGCGTGGAAACAAGAAATCAGACGAGAGCATAACTCCAATCCGTTACAACGTCATGAACATGTACAGTGCATAGTATATAGACTGTGTTCCAGATCCATCTACCATGCAGCTTCCATCCACCACATCATTCCATACAGGTCACCAGTACGGTCTGTGAATGTTACTACACATGGATGGACTGTGTATACCTGTGCTCAAGACTCCATGTATTAGGAACATCAATTCAGTACAAATCACATGATTATATGCCCGCACATTCCAAAATATAAATATATATAGGGATTGCATGGTCATCACTCCATGCACCAGTAAAAATTGCGTGGTATATTGGCGCATGGACGGGAAAACATGGAAAACTACCAGTACATGTGATTGACGTTGTAACAGATTGGAGTTATGCTCTCGTCTGATTTCTTGTTTCCACGCTTTTTTGTGGTTCCCCTGGCCAATCCTAGCAATTTTTCACATTGCAAATGTTTTTCTAGTCGGATCAACTATTGGCTGATACTTGCAGTGCTTGTCAATAGACCAGGATTGAACATAATTATTTTCCAGTTCTCGTTCTCGAATCACGGCTCTCAGAAAGTCAGAAAAGTGGCTCGGTGTGTTTCAGTAGAGCCAAATAACCTCAGGACAATAAATTGGGGAGTATAAGTAGGAGTTAGGTGACTGCATGGCTGAATTAACACTACTGCAGACATGTGCAAGTAGCTAGCTATATCGAGTCTATACTGCAGACAATGATGAGTCTACTTACCTGACTCTTAAAACTAGGTTGGCCAGCTTTCTACTTTAATACTTACATAGATTAGAGTGATCCTCTGAGTGATCAGGCAAGAGCATCTCTATGGGCAAAGTCAAGGGGGTTAACTTTGGAATGCATTGCCCTGCTACGCCCACTCATTTAACCTTCACTTCCGCCTTTTTCGATTTCTGGTCCTACATGCGCATGCGCTATAAATATTGCATATAAAAACGACGTCTTGGGCAAGCTTGTTTCAACACGTACGGTATCAGCCATGAAGATCTTCACTCTGTCTCTCCTGTGCACTGTCTTTTCTCTCTCCACGGCCAAGCCGAGGATTGGCAAGCTGAGAGGCCACTTTGACGACATGGGCTACTTTCATAAGTCAGAAACGAGACTACTCCAGGCATCCTCCACGGCTAGTGTGCAACAGAAATCTGGCAGAGAAATTTGCCAGTCTGCTACATACAGCCATAAGGGCCTCACAACATACGTCCATGTTTGTGAGAGTGGATTCGATTCTCAATTAGGTAAGCCAGCCTTCTTTCATCCAGGTGTAATTATGTAATAAGATGTAGCTAATCTGTTACTTGCTATATAATTATATGTCCTATGTATAATTATAATAACTATATGCTCAAATAATATAGGAAATAATACGTACTGTTTCGTTAGTGATGGACTTTGTTGCACCCTTCCTTCTCCCTCTGTGAGTATCCCTCCGACTCCTGTTGAAGGGTACATACTCAAACTCAGTGACCAGTTCTCAACAAGTGTTAATTTCTACTCAGCTCATGGAGCGATAGGTGACCTACAATTTATTGGTTACAAACCTTTAGTGCATTCTTGTGGTTTTATCCATCTCAGGAGTGTGTTATGATATTGAAAACGAGGCCATTCAAAGTTGCAGTGGGTGCAGACCAGGAGGAGATTGTGATGAACCAAGTAAGTTAACTGGTTAATTATATAGCGACATGCATAATAATCGAGCTGTGCTATTATTCTTGTGTGTGTGTGTATACCATGACAAACATCACTAAGTTTTCTATGATTGTATATAATGGGTTCTGGAATTTAATAAGTATCATGCAAGACAAGAATATATGATTTTGTGTCGTGCATGTCCTTGTCAGTTTCACTGATGCTGACAATTCCCTCCCATGCATATGCTTGCAGGATGCATTCAGAACACTTTGACTGGGAATATAGATAGTTGTACTAACGATGCCTGTGTTTGCAAAAAGGGCTTTGCCCCTCCTAACTGTTGCGAATGTGTGGGGCTTAATAATGGACGCCAATCTCACTACGTGGACCCAGTCACAAATCAGTGCACATGTGAGTCTATGGTGTTCAATAAATTTTTATCAACCCACAAAGCTGTGTTACATCAATGTAGGATTGTTGCATAACTTAACAAGTGCGTTTGGTTTGTTATTTAAAGCTTGTATGCACTGATAGAATTCAAATATACTTCATTTATATTATATACCTGCTCGAACCAATTAACCAGTGTGGCTTTGAATGCACTTGATATATATACTCAACCTATCAAGGGCTAATATACAACACTGCATGCATATCTAGCTCTTTTATACAGCACCCAAGTTGATCATGCTTGGGAATGCATGTAAACTTACAAAACAGAGTGTAATTTAACACGCTTAATTAATTACGTGCAGCTTTCTGTCAAGCAAACTGCCCACAGCCAACAATAAATGGGTGCACTCGGTGTACTGTTGGATTCAAGCCCAGAGACTGCTGTCGATGCGATGATGGCTTCTTTGACAACCAGGGATTTTGTGATTGTGAGTGTAATATGCCTGAAAAGCTGTTATGCTGTGCACTCGGGATGTATGGAATATATTGCACTGAAGCATGAGGGCGCCAGCCCCGAGGGCTGAGTAATCAGGTATAAATTATACATGCATTCATGCATATACCGGTCCTTACCGAACTGTGCAATAACAATAGGGCCTCCAAATAAGGACTAAGGAGTAAAAACAACTTTATTCAATATACTTTTGTTCCCAAACTATATTTACAATCATCCAACAAATTATTTAAAATAGCATAATTATATTCGAAAGTGTCACTTCATCTGTGTCACATTGTCTGTTTGTGCATGAGGAGTAAAGCATATTGTATACATGCTATATAATGCATGCTGGGTGGTATGGTTTTCCAGCAATCTAATTGCATAATTGCATTGGTGAGTCGCTTGGGAAGCATTAGTTCCCACTTTAAACAATTAATTCACCACGTTGTTCTTCAGCACCCTGCAAGAAAAACGTGGATACTTGTTCTAATGGAACGTGTTATTGCAACGAGGGATACTTGCCTAAGGACTGCTGCAATTGTGATCGAGGCTTTTTCAAGGATGAAAAAGATGATACCTGCAAATGTAATGAGCGTTTTATACTCCTTATACCTGCATAATTATGTAGCATTATGAATTTGTAGCACCTAAATGTGAACTCAATGTGGACAAATGTGTCGATGGAGAGTGTACGTGCAAACCTGGATACTTACCTCACGACTGTTGTGATTGTGCCCCTGGCTATTACAAGGATGAAGAAGACGGAAAATGCAAATGTAAGATTTAAGAGAAAGAAACAAACTTATATATATATACAAGGAGGGATGTATACTGCTTTCAATAATAGAAGGCATGTGGTTCTAGAATTACATTTCATCACATATAAATACTTAATATACGTGTCTTAAAATATTTTCTTACTGTATATAGTACCCCGATGTCAGCCTAATATAAAAACTCAGTGCATGAATGGAGAGTGCACCTGTAAAGATGGCTATTTATCTCAAGACTGCTGCGAGTGTGCTCCCGACTATTACAAAGACGGTAATGAATGCAAATGTAAGCCGAGCAATTAACCTATATTCCTTACTTGTTTTACTGAATGACTCGTATCTTCTGTAGTACCAATTTGTGATAATATTAAACGCTGTTTTGGTGGCGTGTGCACCTGTGAAGAGAATTATTTACCACCTGATTGCTGTGACTGTGAGAAGAACTTGTACGAGGCTTATGACGGAACATGCCTTGGTAGGTGGTAACATATCTGATTCGTGAGTGATGCATTATAATTTTTACAGAACCCTGTGTGGACAATATTGTGTCCTGTACCAGAGGGGTGTGCACGTGTAATGTTGGATTTAGTGGAGACGATTGTTGCACGGAGAGTTGTACCCCTGCCCAAGACGTCTACCTTTTGATCGATGCTACTAGCAGTTACATTAGTCCAAATTTCTGTCGAACCCAATACAGCACCCAGTTGATGATATCAGCATTGAATCCGGGGAGTAGCCTTACTGCAGGAACTCGCCTAGGTGTAGTGATGTACCCCACTATTAGGGGAGACGACGGAAGATTTAAGGATTTAAGAGATAAGCCTCGAGAAGCTATTAACCTTTTGAACATTGGTGTTGGTTGTACGGAAGCAGTCGGAAAGTTCAACAACTTAATTGATGGTTTTATGAACGTTGATAGGGCCACCCCAGTGAGTCCTTACTTAAAATACATGAAAAGTATGTTGACATACCCTGCAACAGCATTTGAATTACTCAATAACAAAATAGACAAGGCAATTGTTAATGGAGAAGAAAAAGCGAATCGTCGACGAGTGGTTATTGTGATTACAGATGGAGTTAACGATGAATCTACAGATACTGACGCTCAAAGAGCGAAAAATCCGAAACTAGACGAGCAGATCAAAAAACTCAGGGAACTCACTATAAATCCCAGCATCAAAATCATAGCTGCCGGCCATGATGGATATAAAAGCAACATTCAAGGAAGAAATAAATTTATGAAGGATTTGGAAACGATTGCTGGAGACAAAAATAATGTCGTTGTTGACAGCAATCCTTTAAAATTGTCTCGTAAACTCATACAGAAAATGATTGATCTCAATACAATTTGCCAAAGTGATGGTAAGTGTATTGTTGAAGTCACAGTTGTTTTTTCAACATAAAATTATGCTCGTATAGGTGAGAAATTATTGAAGAAAAGTCTTCAAGACACTAACAATGTCAATTCATTCTGCTATTGCATGCTTGCTCGAAATCCTAGAAATGGAGACAATTTCTCTGCATGTCAACGATACTGCACTGAGAAAACATATCAAAAGTGTCGGGCCCCCCCTGACTGCCCTGGGGGACCACCTGGTGAGCTTGAATGTTAATTACGCATTGTGCTTTATGGACCTGCATGATAGCAGCATTAAGATATAGTGTTCATGCAGTTTATTTAATAAGGCTATATAATTATGGTGATTGAATTAACATGCATGTGTACTGGGATTTCTCCATTCATTATAGGGATAAATAATCCATGGTACGTTGGTTCCAAGAACTACGGAGATTCAATAGTCAGCCAGAACAAAATGGACACTAAGAGTAAGTAAAAATTAATGTGTAGCTCTATATCATATAATCTCGTCAGTCTTGAATGAACTTGATCATCATCGCTCATCTGTGGCGTGAGGATATTAGGATTTGTAACCTTATGCATAGGCCGTGATTCTGTAGTAAGACTAAATAAATAAGAGTACAGCTACAATTATACATGCATATAGTTATTTTACTGCATAAATTCAGGTGAGCTTGAGGAGGAGATTCTCGCTGCGGTTGAAGAGATACTGAAGGAGAGGATAAGCAACTAAGCCAGAGGGCACAAACTGACATAAGGACTTGCTATAATTTAAAGATCTAGCTAGAGCTTCTAATTTGATTCAGTTGATTATTTTCCAAAGCATGTATATATATGTTATAGTTATATATTTACCATCAATCGTCTCTGGCATACAAGCTATAGATGGCCATGCATGCAAACCTGTGTATATATAGTATTTAAGACAATAGCAATGCCATGTACTATGAGTGTGGGAGGATATTGTATACCTAATCTGAATGATATCAGAAGCAGAGGGACACAGCTTTGCCTATAGAGCTCTCTAGCTGGTACTAAACTAAGAATCTATATATCTCTTCCTTCCTCTCCAAGACACTATAGTTTAAACAATTAAGTTGACCGTGAGAATGAGCAAACTGACAATTATAAAGCACATCTATGCTACCAATACACACATAACACTCTACCATATAGATAACACGCAATATCGATCGTGTTCAAATATAATTATAGTCTCTATAAATCATATAGGCACCCAATTTTTAAATATAGATGTACCTGACTGTATTATGCAAGTACAACAAACCTAGCACCCATGCACATCAAAATATCCTGTACAACCACGCAAAATATGGTAACGTGCACCACCATGCACATATCTATACAACACACACAGAGAAACAAAAGCAAACAACTTCACCTTCTTCTGAATCAGTGTATTATAGATATATAGCAGACTTCTTTGGACACAATGAACATTGCATGTGCAAGCAGATAGTATATATATACTGCGGTCCAACATGCACAAACTGATAACACAACACCATGCATATACTTTCAATACACTCATGCATTGTGCTGCATGTATCAACACTGCATTAGATA
This sequence comes from Halichondria panicea, assembly GCF_963675165.1. Classification (NCBI taxonomy): domain Eukaryota; kingdom Metazoa; phylum Porifera; class Demospongiae; order Suberitida; family Halichondriidae; genus Halichondria; species Halichondria panicea. Next base: position 2,594,934 of record NC_087387.1, read on the forward strand.
CAGTCAGGTTTATTTCAGTGCGGGTTAGCTGATTAATTTCGACCTGCTTGAAATGTTCTCTCACCTGCTTGGAGCACATAAATTTCCTACATGTCAGTCACCCGCTTGATATTTCAATTAAAATATCAATATACCCCACCCCCTCAGACAACCGTTGAAACTACATGCGCTATTCCTACACACTGGGAGGTCAATCAGAGTAGCATCATTTTTCACTTCATTTCAAGGGTTGCAGGCACTATAATTATGCTTCCACTGTACATATATAAGACCCCACAACTATACTAGACTAAGACCATGCTGCTCCAACTCAGTATAGATCTTAGGTACAACTACAAGCCAGCAGCCAACACCAACAAAATACCTCATATATATACGTATGAACATGCTATAAGATTGCCCCCTTAATTAAAGTATGCTTCTTTTGTATAACAAACCACTAAGATCCCAGTAGAGGATAGTCAGGGTCAAAAGTTCTTCTGCTTCCAGAAAACATTTTAATTGCATTCCAATGGTCTAATCTTCCTTTAGTACCTCCAACCCTTGTAAACTTTTCACTGTGGTTGGAGGTAATAAAAAAGAGTAGACGATCGGAACATGTACAGATGTTCACATCCAACTATTTCAGTAACAAGGAAGTATCCTTCACTTCCAGGAATCCCGACTGGGACCAGATATAGTGTACAGTAATAAATCATGGGCAAGGTAAACTGAACCAGTAGTAGGGATTCCAGCAAAAGGTAACTATTTGCAAAGAGCATCCATGAATAAAATAAAATATGGGGTGTTATAGTGTGTCAAAATGACTACCGTATAGCGCGAAATTTTCGAGGCACTTATATTTTGTGGAATGGCCTCTAAAAGTATTTCGTTGCACAATGTTCGCGGAGTGACTGCTTACCGGAAGCCACGCCTTTAAATCTTTGCACGTTATATAGCAGATAATTAATTAAAGAACAAATTTCATGGACTTAATTTTCGTGTAGGATTGCTAACCCATAAAATCCGCGAAAATTAAGCCCCTCGAAAATTTTGCGCTGTACAGTATATGACAATGTACACACTACAACATGCATATCCGCATTACAATATGCATGTCAACATGCACATTCATTACGATATGCAAGCATATACATGTTACAATATACATACTCTACGTGAGTATAGATGTATAGTGTACTTTGACCCAATGACTACAATAATCTAGGCTCCACCCTTTCCTATCTATACAATCATAATTAAGTATGTTGACATGCATGTTGACTATAATTATATAGTCTCCCAAGCCACACCCCTTCACTCTAAAAGGGTCTGGCAACAGTGTGCCACCACCAATCAGATTGTAAATTTGTGAAACGTCATATCGTTAAACCATGCACACCACATGATGTCATGGATTAGCATGCTGATAGGCTGAGCAGCTAATAGTGGGCGTGAAAAGTGATACGTAATTAAATTCCACTGGGACTGTTGTCAGACTCTTCTTCGAGTGAAGGGGTGTGGCTTGCAACACTACATGTTGACATGTATATATGAATGCATACGATATACATGTTGACATGCACGCTGGTATACGATAATTAAACATTGCATATTGTAATGTGTATATTGACATTAATTGTATAATTATGCTGATATTATACATACTGTAATATGTATATGATGCATGTTGACATGTATAATTATACTGTAACATATGGCACGTTGACATGCATATTGTACCGTGTGTATATGCATGTTTCCATGGATATTGTAACATGCATATTGTATTGTAACATGCATATTGTAACATGCATATCGTACATATGAATGTTGCCATGCATATTGTAATGGGCTGTCTGCAATCAGTGGACTGGACTACTGGACTGGACTGGACTGGACTGAACCAATTACATTCCTTTTCCTCAAAACAAGACCACAATGAATGACAATGACAGATGCATATACATTTACTATGAAGAACATACTTCTTACCTCATAGTGGCAAGAACAAAATGCTTGTGTATTTTAAATTAGACTCTGCATGCATGGTGATGGAAGAGCATGTTTAGCTTTCTGTATAGTATAGGAGGACAGGTAACTGCATGGCCTAGCTGGTTGGGCATTCTTGCTTAATTGAACCACAATTGGCATCTATAGAACTGTTGTTTTAGGCTCAAAAGGAGGCTAAATTGAAAATGGTACACTGATAGTCCGATAAAGCGTGTCTGCTTCTCTGTTGAGCTGTGGAGAGTGAATATTTGCCATTTTTCATAGTGTACAAAGAGTCTATGTGCAATGTCTGTGTGCATGCTCCTGTCGTACTTTTCATGAAGCCTTTGCACAATGACATGTACACACTATCTTTCTAGTAAACTAACCACAAACAAGACATCCAGTCGTAGTGATAAAGGATGTTCCTGTACAAGGAAAATCATTTGAAAAAGGGTGCTGTTTCTGGGGGGGTTTGAAAAAAGGCATGAATGTTTAGAGATACACTTGGAAATGTTTACCTGAACGTTTGCTGTGTTTATAATTACGTTAAACAACAGTTCAATTGTTGTGTAAGCAAGAATGCTGCTTATCATTGTGTTCTGGGTGTGTTTGTAATGTATACATAGTGTAGTACATATATAGATCTATGTGGTAAAAAAGTACAGGGTTTTGCAGAATTCTTGCAACAGGGCTAAACAGACACAGCAATGACTTCCATATATGGAAGTCAACTGCTGACTTACATTATGCAATGGTCATCCTGAAATGTTGATGAGACAGGAGCTGACAAAAGAAATTGCCAGAGGAGATTTGGTTACAATAATTATAAGACCTTCTGTCTTCACGCTTATCAATATCAGCCAATACCACTGTTTGGAGGGTGTTTCGTATCAACCTTATGAATGCTTACAACCTGATAATCATATATCCCTATATGCTGCATATACAATACATGTACACAAAATACAAAATTTTATAGTCAGCAGTTGACTTCCATATATGGAAGTCATTGTAGTGTCTGTTTAGCCCTGTTGCAAGGATTTTAAAAAACCCTGTAATGGTTTATAATCACAATCATTTTGTTTTGTGGTCAAGTCAAAGTTCAGTCCAGTAGTCCAGTAGTCTAGTCCAGTCCAGAGGAGGTAAGCCAAGGTCAACAGGGTCACTTTTAAATTTCCATATCTTGTGGTTTCGAAGAATGCAATCAAAGGTCAAAGGTTGCAATTAAATCTGAGATCTCTTCTCTCAAGCTTGTTCGTCTGGGGCGCGATAGCTCAATTGATTTCTGCTATGATTATGAAGAGGATGAAGCTAGTGGTGGTGTATAAACCCATGCAGGGGTGCGAGGGTAAACTCAGTTTTACATGTAAAACATAAGCCCACGTGATGTTTAATTAGTGACCTTTTGACATTGGCGTACCTCCTCTGAGTCCAGTCCACTGTAATGTGTATATGAATGCACACCATGTGTACATTGTCATAGTCATTTTGACACAGATAACACCCCATAAATAAACACCCACACTATATACTAGCTTGTAGGAAACCAATGACAATACATTAAGGAGGAAATAGATTGGAAACGGTTTAGTGCTTTACATACGTACATAGAGTTGCATGATGCTTTTAACAACTTTATGGCATTTAACTCAGTTGCTCAAAAAACTCAGCTAAGAAAAACGACCATTCATGGAGGCATTGTTGTTTATAAATTGCCTAGTTATAGTGCCTTGTGCTACTATTGGAACATTTTTGAAGTAAACCACCATTACAGATGTTTTTATCTTAACTTCATGCAATTTTATATATACATACTGCAGCATGTTACAGTGAACAATTTTGGCCATTTCTATAAAATTTGTTAGATAGAACCTAATCTACCTAAAAAGGGCAAGTTTCACAGAAACCGGGCGACGACCCAACTTCATTACGTACGTATGTATGATGTATCGGGAAATTACTAACTGATTTGTAAAAAAGTAAGAAAAGTTACCGGGAATCAAACCCACGCCTAATCTATCATCTAATCTACTAAGCCATCACCCTAACCAATAAGCCACACCTATTCTGTCCCTAGTCATCACATACATACATACAGATACCGTATATAGCGTGTATATTTTATTTTTGTGGTTTTCGCCTGATTAAGCATGTACCGTGATTATAACCATGAATTTAATATCGCATGCATGCATGTTGCTATTCCGCAAAAACCTTTCTAACAGTCATTCTGCGAAAATTTATACCCTATATGGTATACATAGTTAGGGATTGCAGACTTGCAGTGCACTTGCAAAAGAAAATTGCCATGTCAGGGTTTCATCTAGGATTAAAAGTTTGGGGGGAAGGTTTGGTTGAACGCCGCAAAATGTCCTACCCCCTATTACATGTTAGTGCATCACAGTAGATCTAGTTACGTATTGCACATCACAGACAGTACTAATGTGATGACGTCATTATTCTACAGGGGGGGGAGAAGGTTCACCCCTGCCCCCCATGCACTAGATGAAACCTTGCATGTACGTATATCATTATCTGCATTCTAGCCTACATGTAAGCTTGCTCTTTTATTTAATAGGGCCTAGATATACCTATGATAGCATTCTTGAAAAGCTTAGTATGTACACGTATCTATTGTAACGGTTTGACTGGTTGTACATGTAATTTATTTACAAAGTTTACTATTTTACATAGGCTCTTAGCTTTAAAGCTAAGAGCCTATTGTACACTGTGGTTTACTATGCAGATAGAAAAGTAAGAGGGATTGGTAACGGAAGCAGTTCACGTGATCATTTTACATTGAATCTGCAGTAAAACCTCGAAAACCTCAATATACTATCCACGTTTTACGCCCTATGAACGAGGTTATTTTGCCAGGTAACTCGTTCAAAATAAGAAAGTTGTGTTTCCTTGAGACATCATCTCTTTCAACAATTTATAACCTGCCCAGTCTGTGACCCACGTGTAGTACTTGTTAATGACTGACCACACCCAGTAAAAAGGGATGTTCCAGTGAAGTTATAAGCGTACAGCTGCTACTTATAGTCTTGTATTGCTAAAATATGTAAGCGTACTGGTTATAACTGCTAAAATAGGTATAGACCTTTAAATATGAGTGAGTTGCACAGACTGAGCATGTTTGCTTGTGGTATATTATGCATTGTGTGTAGAAAATAGGCCATTAGCTTGGCTAGCCGAACCACGCCCAACTCCAGCTTTGGCTTGTTGACACAGCCTTGATTAAACTGGGGGTAAAGCGGATATTACTCGAGGGTACTTCCGTTACCAATCCCTCTTCCTCTTCTATCTATCTTCTATCTAGCTTTACACAGCACTGTTGCAAAGATTCTGCAAAACCCTGTAGCCCTTAATAAATATGCACTCAATGATAAGGACAGATCAACACTTTAGGGAATTCTCCTAAACTATAAACCCACACTACAGATGTATCCATTCATAACTTGATACCTTAACAACAACAAGGAAGGAGGTCCAATGATCCCATAAACTCTGACTGGGACTTGACCGGTTTAATAGAGTTTAAAGGACATATAACTGTACCACAGATTTCAAGTTTGGGCAAGGTAGACTAAAGTAGGGATTCCACAAAATATATTACAGTACAAGCTATACATGTATTAAGTACAATGTATAGTCATGTATATCTATAAAGGCATAAGTATAAAGGCATAAGTATTTATGTTAGGGGCGTAGCAAGCAAGTTTAGAGTAGTCAGGCCAACTATCTAGGCCTTGCACATGAATTGTTCAGCATGTTCATTAATGTGAATGAAAAACGTTTTGCAGTATCAAACTTTATATACATATCTCAACAGCACAACATAACCTACACAGAATAAATAAAAAAAAAAAAATAGGTCCACCGCCAAGTATTACTCATTATGTTCCAAGGTTACCTATTAGTCTCAAAATAATGCTGGCAAGGCCTAACTATTTCACTAATTGATTGAGTATTACCAGGAAACAATTACGCAATTTTCAATAATGACGACATTATCTACCTAGTTACGAAAAGTAATCCAGCCAAACCGCTTGCTACGGCCTTGTATAATAATGTGCTATATCTACACTGTAGTGCACTGTACAGTGCATACTAATGTAGTCAAGTAAAGACATTGCCACTAGCCTCGATCCCAAGCCCTTAGAAAACAGTTTTAATTTGGCTACATTGCCACCAACAAACGGGAATTACAAATTAAAACAGTATTACATAACGACAGCTCACACCTCTCCCTGCTCTAGTATAGACACAAGTTGGGACCTGCACAGTCACTGAGAGAGGCTTGAGGTCCATAGCAAACCAGCTCCTTAAAGTTGAAGGTGAACCTTCTCTCAAGTCTACTGTTCTGTGCAGTGGAAATGGACATCAATACTTTGGTGGCCAAGAGTGCTCAGGGGACTGGGAGAAGAGGAAACAAGAATGACGTAATAATAAATTATTATGTAACAGATTTGTGCATAGGGTAAAATATATATATTACTGGAGTAGATGACGTTACCAATGAGCTATTTTAGGCTACGGGATATTTGCTTCATGGGTACTGAAAGTTCACCTCTGAAACAGGCCGGTTTTGAAAAGCCAAAGCTACCGGTGTAGAAGTGAAATGGGCACCCTCAGAACTTTGGGGACCCCACCCCAGTATAAATATATACTTATAATGGCCATGCTTTTTTCACAAGATGAAATATTTGGTGTCCGAAACAATCGTTGATTTAAGCGATACCAGCTGTATGTACCAAATCAGATATGAAACTTTTAGCTACCCAAACTAAATTGCATTACAACTAGCACTCAATTTTGTTTGAGGGCCTTGCCCCGCTAGAAGAAGTGTCAATAGGTATCCGACGAATAGACTATCAGCACACATTAGCATACCTCATGGCTCTGAGGAGGCAGTAGAGGTAGAACTGACATGTACATGTATATATACAACTTACATGTACATTATGTATATGTCGTGTGCTGCTACAAAATCATCATGCCGGTTTGAAGCAAGTTAATAGCATGTACATCCATTATTACACATCCTTCGTTTATGAATTGACTTACCTGTGTTATGAGGAAGAGCATGACAACTTCTGACAGAGAAATTTGAGAGACTTGTCCCAATGATTCCCAGGGCTTTTTCATACACACACCCTCATGCATCTTCCTTGGGAGAGGGTGGGAGTTACCTTTGTCTTGTACAAACTAACGAAAATCAGGGTCATTGCATGACATGGTATGAAATGGGAGTTTGGAGGAGGGTGTGAATACCATACCATACCATACACAAAAGAGTACTGAAATCCGCAATCAACAGCATAATTTAAAAGGCTAGCTTAGTTTTAGTACACACTGTCACACACAATGTGCAGTACACATGCGCAATTGTTTTGTTCCTTTTATGGTTAAATTTCAGTCAACTACGAGTACCAGTACTAGTGGTTACCTGTTAGGTTAGCGCAGTGTGACCAGTAGACAGTCCTGTCCTAGTTTGGATTGCTTAACTATCATCTCCAGGGTTAATTATACATGTAGTCATGTGAATCCTACATCTATTTGTACCTAACAATGCTCTCCAGGGTGAACTCGTACCTGATATCAACCTCAGCCTCCACAATTTGAGGGAGGGGATAGGGTTAACACTAACTATGTTATACCATACAGGCAGCAGCATGTACATTGTATGTGATTGGCTTACCGTTTCTTTTCTAATTAGCCAGGCTGTAGTAGCTAGTATGGTAGAGCAGCTAGCTGGTATCTAAACATGTAGCATCCTTCTAAATCTGGTAGGTATTAAAGCCCCTCTAAAGTCTCCATCAGAGCAGCTGGTAGCTATAATAGAGTACTCTCTTAGAGCAGTTGCCAGTCATTTTGTATCTAGTGTAAAAAAGTTTACGATGTGGATTCACACACAAGCACAACATACTACTTATACAGTGGAATCTCTTCTAACAGACACCTTTGACTCTAAAGAAAATTTTTTTGGATGTTATACAAAGGTAACTTTTGTTGAGGGATTGCTTTGCACACTACTGTTCATTGGGACCTGCACGTGGGTGTCTAGTGTCTTTCTTCAGGGGAACCGTTACGAGGATGTGACTAATATTATAATACAACGATCCCAGTGGCTAGAGTTCCTGAGTCCCATATGGTCAGAGCAGTGTTCACTCCTTAAAAATAATTACCAGACATCAAACATAAGAGTGTATGTACTGAGAATGGCAAGCTCTCGGCCCGAGGTATATACACGTCCAAATCTCAGTATACAAGCATAGTATTCATCCTATTTATTAAAGGCACCACTTATATGCAAAACATGTGACGTTGCTTAACTTCGGTGATCAGACGAGAGCCGGTGTTTTCAACGTAAAATACCTCTAATTAAGGCGACACTTTTTAATAATTACGAAGCCAGAGGTCGCTTCTTTTAGAGGTTGAAAAATTATGTTGAATACCTAGGGTCCCGCATCTAATTGGAGGTAGCTCTACTCAGTCTACTTGCCTCGATTTCTAGCCGCTTAAAAATGTATATTTTACAGTGGGCTAGAATAGGCTAGGTGTGGCTATATTTACCTCCATTTAGGATGCAACATTAAAAATAGTTGTCAACGCAGCTGTCGCTACTTTTAGAGATCAGAAAATTACGTAAACTCAGGTGTGTCGCGTATTTGGAGGGCTGCCTTAATTAGAGGTATTACGGTACTGTATACACGTAATGGGAAAATTTGGCGATTTGGCGAATTTTACCACAGATCGCCAAATTTTAAAACTGCCAAATTAAAGTTTGCTGGTCATTTTAACATCATACCGTAAATTTGCCTAAGACGCACAATTAAAAACGCTAATTTGGTTCAAAAACTTCAAATAGCTCATTCGCCAAATATTCCCGCTATACAATATTATGTGGTTAGAGTGGTGAATATACGGTAGTACGTGAAATCGTAAGGTAATGGCAACCCACAGGGTAATAAATAACTATTAAACCACAACTTAGCTTGGATATGAACCTTATCCAAGGCTAAACTTTTTATATGCAGAGTTGTGCAATCTTCTTATGTGATAACACTTGGTAAGGAGTTCCACTTGGTCTAGTGCATTGTGTTTGAACAGCCTCGAAATAATGCCACAATGAATGCTACCAACAGATACAGTAAAGATCACCTAATGTGTTTAATAGTTTCGACCAGCAAGGGATGAATTGTTTGTCCCATATGGACTGGACACTGACTGGACTGGTCCCTTCTCTTTATACTGAGGCAATAAAGTGAGGTGGATAAATGATGCATGGTAACAATTAAAGTGGCAAGAAAGCTGACAATCTGGGGGAATGACCTTTTGACAGCTTTAGATCTACAAGAGAGTGTTTGAAGAGGTAAAACTTGTGAGCTTATTGTACAACCTAATGCTTAATTAACCACAACCTGACGAAGCACTACAATACAGTACTTAATACAGGAGTAATTAATATTGCTATAGAGTTGCCTGGTAGACTCGTGAGCCGTCACTTTTGCACGGCGAAAAGTAGACTGGTCAAACTCCGTGTAGAATCTTGTACAACGTTTGCTACTATAATAGTGGCAACTCAAGTGGCTAGACCGCATGCAGTTACCACAAGATCATTGATAGTGACGTTAAATGCACGTGATGCTCACCATCATAGGCATAGCATGCAAGTTATACTTAAGTAATGAAGACTAGCTATAGTACATACTGACACAGCACTAGGAAACTTTTGTGTAGCTAGTTTTGTGGTAGTCTAAGTATTACATGCAGTAGACTGATGTCACGAAAACCACAGCCATTTAGAATCTTATCTGATATGCTGACTGCGTGTGCAACACAAGATTCTATCGGAGTTTGACCAGTCTAATTTTCCCTGCGCAAAAGTGACGGCTCACGAGTCTATTGCTGTGGGGTGACTACTCCTTCTAATCTAGCTTTGCTTAATTTGCTTTCTCTGCTAAGAGAGCAAAACTAAACTGAGAGTTCTGTGCAGCCGCCTTGGAAATTTTCAGGAGGTTGTCCTCCAAAAACTTTTTATGACGTAATGCAATGACGTCGATGCAACCGCACAAACCCAACTGTTAGATCGCAAAGCCGATTGAGCCCCATGCACCCCCAACTAGTTGGAGCATGCAAAGACTATATAGACTACCAACCCACAATCTTGTTTTCGAACTTTTTGTTACTTCAGTGCGCATGCTCTTCCAACCCTACTCTTCCCCATTTTTTCACAAAATATTTTTTGCACTTGTAATTATTAGCTATGGGTGTGCTATAAAACTCCCACATAGCATCAGAACAGACTGTATAATATAAATTATGGGTAAGTGCATGAGATCAAAGGGGGTGCATGGAAAAGAAGGAAACGGAAAACGGAAACGGAAGGCGGAAACGGAAAACGGAAACGGAAAACGGAAATATCTCAGCTATCTAAAGTTAACGACCATTACCATTCTGTATTTTTTGCAGTAGTGAAAGTTGATAGCAGAAGATGTATTTGTAGGGGGCCCCGGGGTGCTGTGGGGAAGTCTATCCATCTAGCTATGACATTCAAGGAGCAACTAGGTAAGGTAGCTTGAGACAAGGGGTGCTTTATGTTCTCTTCATTCTCATCAGTACAGTGCTTTTATGCTTTCATGTTCACTTCACTCTCATCAGTTTAATTACCATTCTGTGTATATATAAATCAATAAATAAACATGAGAGTGAACATGAAGCAAGTGAAGTAAAAACCGAAAACCGGACAAGTACAAGGCTACCATGCAGTACTGTTTAGATGGCTAGGTTCAGCCATTGCAGCTGTATCTTAGGGTCTTACTGTCCAACATAAATTACAATCTTGTGTAAGGTTCAGCCATCAAGTTGCCATGCAATGTTGCAGCACAGTCCATGTTTTGCAAGGCCATTGCAAAACATGGACTGTGCTGCAAGATTGTATGGAGAAGTAAGACCCTTGCCAAGGGTCTTACTTCTCCATACAATCTTGCCTGACGTCATCTGTTACTTGCGAAAGCTGGATGTATTCAGTTCTCAGATTCTGGCCTCCTATTGCTTTTCCATGTACTCAACTTTCATATCAGTCAAACTGACAGGTTCACTTCATTCACTCTGATCGACCAGGAGCGTAGGAAGCATGCTCTGGAGCACCCCTTTGTCTCAAGCTACCTTATCTTATTGCTCCTTGAAGCTCCTTGAAGCTAGATAGATTAGATAGGCTTCCTACAACTCAGCTCTCTACTATCCATATTCATATTCATGTCAAAAAACACAGAATGGTAATGGTCGTTAACTTTACACAGCTGAGATATTTCCGTTTTCTGTTTTCCGTTTCCGCTTTCCGCCTTCCGTTTCCGTTTTCCGTTTCCTTCTTTTCCATGCACCCGATCAAAGGTCACTGGTAGGATCTTCCCTCAGGATTATATTGATACTATATACTTAAGTGAGTGAGGTGATAAAGTCCAGGGTATACTCACCGTAGTGTCGACACTGAAGTTTTAACATCAACTGCATTGTTTAAATCGTCCCCAAGAGTAGTGGTTTAAGATAGTTAAGTCATTAAAGAAATCATCAAATAACTTCAATATTAAAGACTACGTTACTGATCAGCGTGGTCACACCCGCTTCAGTTGCTCAGGTGAACATTTAATTGTATTGCAAGGTTATAGAACTTGATTCCCATGCACCATCGACACCATGCTGTGTATATCAACCAAGACCCACTTCAGGGAGCACTTTCCACTGAAGTACATGTACTTACCACTTATAATTCTCTCCATGCATGCTACAGATCACATTGCTCTGGTGCATGCATGTGTAAATCTAATTTACCACTCGGAGCCATACTATATAATTTGTACAGTGAGTCAGTCACATGTATATACAATGTCAATACATCCTACTTTCTTCTTCGGCATGGAGTGACTTGTACCTTTTCTCAGCAATTTCGTAGTATAGATAACTCCAGATGTTTTGTGGGTAAATTTGTAGAGAATAATGAATCCCTTCTCTCGCACAGGAGAAAGCAACCGTTAAAAAAATTCCCATTCATATTGAGATTTGTAGCAGCATTTTCTATATGCAGAGCTACAACATTATTATAATATGGACCACTAGGTCGGGATAATTATTAAGAATAACAATCGTCTTACACTTACATTTTCTCTGCTATTGCACTCAAATTCTTTCTCGATAAAGACATCCTGGTAATGTCTTTATTAATTTTTGCACCAGCCCTTGCCGACTTTTTTGTTTTGATTTTCCCTCTAGTTTGCACACGACAATTTGGAATTCGTTAGACCAGTCGTGATGTCTTTTGTCACTAAGCCATGTCTTGACGAACTCCCATCAATACTCGAATAGAACAGTCTCCTTTAATTGCTTTAATCGAGGAGCTGATATACAGCTATGCTAGATAGCGGTTTATCAGCACAGTTTGTAGTCTGTACAAAAAGCATAAATAATGAGACTGAAAACTAAGCTGCAGTTCTAGAAGTTTATACAGCACAAAACAAAGCTAAAAATAGCTGTCTACTATTCTAGACAAGTGTACACCTTAACACTTACACTGTTCTTGTTCTACCATGTTCAATCAAGTTCCTAACAGTAATTAGGCTTGCAATATTTGGGCCACTTCCATAGTCAAGAACCCTAAACTCACTTTCATCCAATGCTGAGAAAAATTCATGAAGATACTTTCAAAGATAGGCCATCAGCTTGGCCATAGACGGGCCGCGCCCATCTACAGCTTTGGCTTGTTGGAATGAATCGCGAGGCAAAGCAAACTGATGTTACTCGAGGGTTTCCCAGAGAATTATAAGCTTGAGGGTATAAAGTACAAGTATAATTTTTTGAATGTACAGAAATGATAATAAAGCTGTACTGCATGATAATTAGCTATGGCTGTTCAGTTTTTTCACTACCAGTTTCTATAGCATTTGCTGGGTTGATGGTAGGGTTCCCCAGTATCTTTTATTGTCTCTACGAGGAACACTAACCAATGATTTTAACTGTTCTGGGTCCATTGTCACAAGCATGAAAGCGTGTCTTCAACTTGTAGCATTTGTTAACTTTGTCCTCCTGACTTCTGTTTCTATCCTGCAGCCATGTTTCAAAATTGTTTACTTCAGTAGACTGCTGTGTCTCTTTGGGAACGATAGTGCACTGTAGCATTGCTGCAAGCTGTTCCTTGCAGCCGTACAGATCAGAAGAGAAGCTTGAGCTGGGGTGGGGGGGCTTGAGTGCAGAGAAAAGAGGAGGCTGGGCTCATTTGTTGCAGAGCGCTTCCTGCACAAGGTAGATTATGAAGTCACTAGTTCGTCCATTCGAATGTTGAAGCAAGGCCAATGCAAAGGTTTTTTAGCAGAGAAGCAGAAATCATCTAGCTTGTCAGAACAGGACATTTTGCTGTTTAATTATGGGACACTATAACACATAGCCTCGGATACCTCATGCCCATGTACTACGTATCTATAACTTATACCACACTTACTTCACCACTAATTGATCTCATCTGTAGGATATATAGAATATTAGCATACAGCCCCAGGCATGCACAGTTTTTCAAGTTGTTTTTTAGTTTTTTCATTTGTTCAAGAAAGTAAGCAAAGAGAAAAGAGTCATGCTTGACAGTACTAAGACGACGGCAGAAACACAGAAGGTGCTCTTCAACAAGATGGCTAAGCTTCCATGGGTCCATGGGCGCGGTTTAGATACATTTTATTCAAGAAGAGCTTGCAACTCTAGTAGGGGACGTTGAATGGTCAACGCTTGGACCAAGGAAACTCTTGAGCATCTGTAGGAGTCAACATGTTGCTCAACTAGCTCTTTGACGGCTGCAAAATCCGGCATAGTCTTGTTCTTTTTTGCAGTCTGCATCGTGGATTGAATTGTTGCTAGGGGGAGGTCCTTTTATAGTGCTGCGGTCACGTGGTATAAGTCAGATATGCCACACCTACTTGGAGGATATTCACCCTATATATCCTCCGCTACCATGGTTACATACCCCTCGGAGTAACCACGATAGCAGAGGATATATGGGTGCATATCCTCCTCTTAGGTGTGGTATATCCTATACTTAGACACTAGTAGTACATGGGAAGTACTTGGGAAGTACACGGGAAAAGTGCTTCAGAGCAGGTATACTATGGGACTTAGTATACCTGCAAATTTACTTAGTATACCTAGTGTTGTCAAGTAATTGTATTGTAGTCAAGCGGTTTGCGCATGCGCACTAGTATCTAAATGAGTTAGACAGTATTTTGGAGGTGTCTATGGGATTTAGAAGCCCAAAGGCACTGATTTAGTATCCCGAGCGTAGCGAGGGTACTAAAGTGGCTGAGGAATAGTGTGGTTATAGTGTCCCTCATCCCTCGGGCAAAGCCTTCGTGATATGGGACACTATAACACATAGATACCTCATGCCCATGTATTATCTATAACATATGCTCGATACAGAGGGATTGGACAGGAATATGAATTTTGCTGAGTCTGAGAATAGGCTGAGTTGAATGCTTTCCTTCACCCACCTATACGAGTAAGGGCATGCATGCATGCATGTGCTGTGATTTGAATCGTAAAAAATAAAACCTGAAAAATACGGGTTTTGTATAGAATGGCAGGGGCAGATCCAGGCGAGAGGAATACAGGCCTTATCCCCCTGGCCTCCTTAATGCCAAATTCTATCATAATATAATCTACCAGTTATGCTATAGCTATAGCTATATACTTACGAAACGTGATCCCTCTCTCTATTTTTAGCACACAATAAAGAATCATGTGCAAGTGGCCATTACTATGTTTATACTTGATGTTACTAGTGGACGACATGCATGGGAAGAAGTAGTCTGTATGTTAATTTTTACTTGTTTACACTGCATGTGTCTATTTTGTACTTTGGTTTACACTGAGGAATACTGTGGGAATAATAAGCAACTTAAAAAAGAACAGTGATATATATATATATGTGACAGGGCTTGTTTTGAGCATAATCGAGGCAAGCTATATATATATATAGTATTAAAATTGGTAGTTGTCACGCATATCTAATATACTGGTTCTATTCCTACCATTAAACGCGACGCAGCGCAGATTATTGTATGTTCAGATGCATGCATATATAGCTATATTTAATATAATTATATTCTCCATAGCTGCTAAAACTAATTGTTAAAGTCACTATACCCTTCTCTACAAATCAAACTGCTCATATTCATTGTTGCCATGCACTTTCTTATTTCTTGAAACTGCAGATACCTTTGACCCAGGTTTCAAGTACTGGTATGTGTTGTATACCAACCGGGTTAAACTTGCCTCTGGTTATCGGGTCTTCAGCGAGAATCACATAGTCGGCTTCCTCCACTGCCATGCAGGCTGCATTATTGGTAACAATTTTGAGCGCCTGCTCAGGAGTAGTGACCTTTTAACTTTCATTCAGGACATTTTGTGCAGGATTTTTTCCCATGATCCTCGTAATGCCCTGCTCCATCATGCGTAGAGGACCCAAGGATGTCATGGAGCAATCAGTGTAGAAAGTAATGCACATCTCCTTCTGCAGAGCAGATTGGTAGACACCAAAGATATTGGATTTCTCCTTAAAAATGGCATTCTTAAAATGTGTAGCCCCAAATTCTAACATGGTCAATCAAAAAGCTAGGAGGATCACTCATGCACTCCAATATTTCTTTGTCCACAAGAGAACAATGTTCAATGCAATGCCTTTTCGATGTTCCACTTTCTCCTTTGAAAGCGATCTTGAAGGTATCCAGAGGTGAGTTTGATGGCCTTGTCAGAGATCAGCTTCACAGTTTCCTGGTAGGTGTTTTTGGATTGTTCGGTCAGGGGCTTATACTCTGGGAGACTTAATTTCTGCAGCATGCATGCAGCAAGAGATTCAATCGCCTTGGCGTACCCCCCCCCCCCCGCCTAATCTTTTTAGGGTGATTTTTCAGGTACCTATATATATAATAATTATATCAATGACATCGATAGTGTTGTCTGTAGAGGCAGCGTCGTAAATTAAAGTGCATGGCTGCTCGCGACAAAGCAGTATCAACATAGCTGTCCAGGTTGTCAAAAATGCTCGTGATCTCAAATTGGAATTCTGGAATAGCTTTCAAAGCAGGAAGCATTTCATAAAGCTCTTGAAACCCTCCAGCTTTATTGACGTACTCGAAATACTCAACAAAAGTAGGGTAAGTTTCTCTTATGTCGGGGTTGGCATCATATATCAGCTGTATGGCTGGAGTGTTGACGTAACTAGTGTGACTAGAAGCAGCAATCATGTATACGGGAATGTCTGGTTCCATGGTATCCACAATATCGGGTTCAAAAGTGATCAGCTTGTTCAAGCCATTTGGACGAGTAGTTGTCACGTTGAATGGCATGAGAGATGGACCAGTGGCAAGAATCCATGCTCCTAGTTTTCGCCAAGTCACCATTGGATTCTAGAACAGATTTTGCATTTGCTTTCTTAAGCCAATCTACATTGTAGTTTGATTGCATATCTTGACCATCGAAAGGACCAAAGTCATTCCAAGCCATTGTGATTACAGTGGATACTATGTGAACGTGCGGTTCGATTATTCCAGGTATAAGTGCATACTTCCTTGAAAACAAAGAGGATATAAGGGAGCGAGGGTATTAGGTATTTAATATTGGATCATGAAATCATTAATTAAATCACGTCATATTACCTTCGGGTATTATCCATTACAATGAATATCAATGTTCTGGCTCATGTGGTTCTTTTGACATTATACATAATGCAAAAATGTCGTCAAATCAATGAGATGATAACAGATCATGAGCTATATAATTATGCTGAGCATGAGGGAGCTGGACAGGAAACTAAAGTCTAACTTGCAGTGGCCTTATAGGAGAAGTTAGAATCTCGTCTAGACTATAATATTATAGAGAGACTGATCCTGAATCAGGTATACAGATTGCATCTTCCTAGGGTGCAATCATGTAGAGGTAGAGACTTGTCTATCATACAGACTTCAATTCACAAGGTCTAGCACGCATGCGCATACCTTTGACCGATAGCCTCGAATCAAAGCAAACCAGGCCCCCAGAAAATAAGCCCCTCCCTGTGACAATGTTTGAAAAAGGGTCGACAGAGCTTATAATTTTATCTTTCTGAAGGAGGCCAGTCACCGCCAGTTTAGTCTGCCGCGCGCTATGAGTGAGTTAGAAACAGAAGCTCTTAAACGAAAGGAGAGATTAAAGTTACTCAAGAGTAAGAGAGCTATCGATCAAGAGGTATGATGTGGATATTCCAATTGTAGCCCATCACACACTATCTACCTTCAGAACACTTCAGCAGAACAAGGAAAGCAGCCAGAGAAACCAAAACTCAAGTTTAGAAGCTATAACCCACAAACTGAGAGTTTGAAAGAGACCAAACTACCAAAAGCTAAACCAAATGCTGGTAAAAATTGATGATATAATTATAAAATGCCTCCGTTTAATATTGCATTGGCTTGTGAAGAAATGGAATCGAAGAAATTTGTATGTGAATGACGCGACGCTTTGACGCTCTCCCCTTCTTGCAACAAGCTGAACTCTGCGGTTAGATGCGTGGCCAATATTAACACAGTACAAATCCCAGATAATTAGAAACCAGTGTCCTCCCTTCTTTGGGTGGACGGGCCACGCCCATCTAGATCCATACTTACAGTCTATAAATTAATGCACACTACCGTCTAATTACAGCGCCACAATAATTGATTATGATTTTCCAGTGGCTCACAAATAGGAGTATTTGGCGCTTAGCGATAGAACGTAAAATAATAGCTGTTCTACGAGGCTATAATAGGTCAATTGCATGTATACCCTCGACTTCAGGCCGCATTCTAATTACCTAGGTCAGCAAAAATAATTATAGATTGTACTTGGCATAGGATGGTGCTGTGATTAGAAGGGCGGTACCATGCAAAAGTCAATCAACGTTGTATTTTATTGAGATTCTACTTTATCACAGTTGAACCGGAAATACAAGATGTTCTAAAATCGGCTAAAGACAATGATATTGGAGATGTGGTGAGTATTATACGTTCGTCACTTTTACTATATATACATGTATGCAGTAAAGGCTAAGTGAGTGTCTGTGCTTCATGTCCATTTGCTACTACCTGTAAATGTTATTTGTAGAATCTAGCCAATCTGGCTCCTCGGAAAGTGGACTGGGATCTGAAGAGAGACATTGCCAAGAAACTTGATAAACTGGAGCGGAGGACGCAGAAGGCAATTGTGGAAATAGTTCGTAAGTCTCCTTTTCCATGCAGATCTGCAATGTCTGTTTGCATGCGATTGCCTTAATTGAGTTTCCTGTAAATGTTCAACTCTATAATTATTATGTGTACATTATTATATACATGACTGTATAGTGAGTGATATAGTGGACATATAATTATTCAGCCAGTTACTTTTTACTGTAGCGATGTCCGTTGGGCAGTGTACATGTATAGAATGTTCATATCAGTGCAATGCATAATCTTTCAATTTCTGTTCATGTTATCATCAAACCACACAACTCACAGAGTCACGACTGGCTGGTCCAAAGGAGGGTGAAATTGATCTGGCAGCAGCGGTGGCTATAGCTGGCAAAGAACAGACAGAGTACGACTCAGACTAGAGCCATGTAATAGATAGGTACCCCTCTTTCCATCATGCAGCTCTCTAACTTCAATTTTCTGTTTTCAAATCAACGTACTGAAGCTTTGACTCTACAGTAACATGTATGTGTACAGCTATTATAGTTCTTGATATCAGAGATACATGTAACCATTGGTACAGAAACATAGATAAGTGGACCGTTGATAATGTATACCGTCTTTTCATTATTATTGCCAAATTTTGATTTTTCAGTGGCGCAATAAATCCATTCAGTTTGGCACTAACTATTGGATTCGAGTGGCGCTTAGCGTTATAATATATGTACATACCTATATATAGCTAGAGCATAATATTATAGCCCTTTCCACGTATACGAGCTAGGCTGTTTTACTAATAACTACAGAAAAATCTAGCTTTGTGAATGATCGAGCCAAATCAACAGACCCTTGTGCGATCTAACTATTGTGTTCTGGCAATTAGTAATACCAGTAGTACAGTGGAACCTCTGTTAACAACCATGCACCTCCGAATAAAGGCCAGCTGCTATATAACGGCCAGGCATCCAAGGTTCCAAATGAACAGTTTGTGTACAAAACAACCTCTCAACAAAGGCCACCTCTGTATAAAGGCCAAAACATTGTTCCCCAAAGTGGCCTTATAATTTCTTCAGGGGCTGGTGCATGCTAGTAAGAGGGCACTGCAATAATTCAATTACAATTGAATCTGTAACTCAATTTCAGCACATAGATATTATAGTGAGTTACAATTAACGGCTAAATACGTAATAATTATGACATCGTAATCGTTCCTACATAATTACTGTAGCTTGTTCTATGGTCTAAGTGATTGCCTTGCTTTTTCCAATATTTCTTTCTTTATCTTGGGGTAATCCGGATATTTCTCGAGTACTTTCTGACACACCCCAATGGCATCCACAAACCTTTTAGCTTTGAGATAGTTGAACCCAAGTCTGAAACCTGCATGCATGTGAGCACAGATCATGTCACATAATAATTTGCCAAATCAAAGAAGAATGTGTAAAGGTAATTATGCATGACTTTGTACGTACCAGAAGAAAAATAAGTAAGCTAATTAGCATTGAATGATTCGAGTGTATAATACAGTACACTCTCGTTAATCCGGCCACCTTTGGGACAGTGCAGCTTGACCAGATTTCAGAAATAGCCGCGGCTAAAAAAACGATCCTACCTCGAATCTAATAGCGGTTCTGTCTCGAGGATAATGAATCATTATGCTCTCTATTAATTAACAATTTATCTGCCAAATCACACCCAAAACGTCATAACCGACTGTATTTAACATATAAAATTTAGTTTGGGGCAACCAGTACTGGCGGATATATGGAATAGCAAGTGGCCGTAATCAATCTACTGAACTCACCAACATTAGGGTCAGAGAAGTTGCAGTACTTCCAGGCATACTCGTAGTAGTCGGCAGCGTCTTTGTAGGACGAATCTTTCTCTGAAATGTAGCCACGATACTCCCACGCCTTGGAGCTTGACTGTAGAATGCACACATAATTCAATTTTTGAATTTTAAGAAAAAGTCACTTCGATGTCTACGCTAAAGTAACCACAACACCAATTTAATTAGTACATTGTAAGACAGCTGTTACATGCTCAGTGTGGCAACAATGTTTTCATGTACATGCATGTACGTATATACATGTTTACATACACCTACATGTACCTGCAGCATATATCTTTTTGATTTTCATAATACCAATTTACATGTACTAAGCCCTACAAATACCATCCAACAATGATTTGTATCTGTACCCTGCCTGGCCTTAGCTGACAGTTGGATGGTTTCTAAAAGTGTGAGATGCTTAATAACAATACCGTACGTATAGCGAGTAATTTTCATGGGGTAAATTTATTTCATTCAAAAACGGTGATTTTCACGAGTAAAATTTCTTTTGATTTCATTGCTTGATTTCATTGCCTGCACTGCATTGCATGCGTTCTAGTAAACCATGCCCACGCCTACGTTATCGTGGGGGTGTAGGTCAGGTTGCCCACGAAAATAACGAATATTTTACCCCCTGAAAATGACCCGCTATACGGTACTCAGAACCCACTATTCATCTAGTTTGGAGGGGAAGGAATGTGGTGGGCGCACAATAGCATGGCGGAAAATTTTCATTTCTGAAATAGATTGCTTAGATGTACAAAATAATTGTATATATACGAACCCCCAGTGTCATACTTTTAAGTAATAAAGCTTGGAGAGGAGCTGAGCATTTTGGAAGGGAAGCTTCCCGTGCCCCCCCCCCCCCCCCACTAGATGAAACCCGGCCTGTTAATATAAAGTCTCTGGTGTCATTCTAGTTTGTATCATAATAACTAAGTTCAAGACTCACCTTGTTGTACCTGATGCACTTTTTGAGCTGTTCTATAGCTACATCAAGTTTGTTGTTCTGGACAAAGATGTCCGCTAGTAGGATCCAGCATTTCTCAAATTCCTCAGCTTCTTCAGAGGTCCAGGTCATCTTGGAGACCCTTTTCAGTTGGTTTCTGGCCCGGGGTGTCTGCTTGAGGATCATGTGAGCTGTCGCTATGCCAAGCAGTACAGGCACACTGTCTCGCTGTGGGTAAAAGAGAGTTGATGTTTGCACTGTTCATGTACGTAGGCATTCTTCAACACACTTACTGTACTATATTGCAATACATGATCTCAATCATGTACTGTACTACATGCATTCAAATTCAAATGCAAATTGAGTTCAAAAGATGAAACCCTGCATGTACATGTAAGGAGCTGACCATGACTATTTACAGACCTATACATGTATATACATGTAGTGTACGGTGTAACTTTCAAATTCACTGATCAATGCATGTTTATGCACACACCTCCGCTGCAGCCATTTCCATAAATCTCTCGAGAGCCCTCTCAGCGTTTTGTTTGGTCTTGGTGGCCAGGAGTGTGTAGTTCTCTAGTACCAGGACTCTAGTCTCAGACTTGGGGGACTTGGGATGCACCTCTTTTAGTAACTTCTCAGCTGTCTTCACGGCCATCTGGTGGTCCTCTTCGTTAGAACTGTATGATAAAAGAATTGTTGGGATATCAGTAGGGTCTTAGAAGCTACCTCATTACAGTAGAGGTAAACGTGGTAGCTAACATTGCACAGTATATGAGACAAAAAGTCTTGGCTGTAAAAATGCATGCATTTGCATGATATTTAACGCTTGGGCATGCACACAAACAATTTACAAAACTGTAGCTGCATGGATAAAGCTACATGTACGTGTATACATACATGCATGTACATGTATGTGCTTGTGAATACAGTGTACAACATCATAGATCAAGAGCCCCCACGCAACTGATAGTAGAGTCCAACAGCCTTCTTTACTCATTGCCTCACCATAATACACAACATATATACTCTTCTGAACTTTGCTACAAAACTGCTACCATTTGAATAGTGCCAAAAAATGCATTTGTGTTTATGATTCAAAGTGTGTATGCACACACCCTGAGCTGACTCCCTCCACAGACTTGAAGGTCTCTCCTCCAAGCATCTCATTCTCCGGGTTGAGGCATATCTCCACCATTGAAAACAGGGCCGTCTCCCCCCACTCACTGTCCTTACGCGCCTGGTTGAAGCAGTGTAGGGCTTCGTTCATGGAGTGCTGGTACCTGCATAGGCAGTAGATAGGGTACAAGTCATGTGCCAACCTGCCGTATACACACAACAATGTGTCAAGGGGATTGTTATGATTGATGTACTGACAGGAAATAATTATGATACAACACGCAGTATATACATGTAGTACTCAATCTGAATTGCGAATGCATATTGAAGCATGAATACTTTACAGGCGCTATACAGACATGTGCAAGATACAAAGGACCAACCGTTTCATGAGTCCCTTACAGTAGCTGAGGCCTGGCTGATAGGCTGACCTGGCACATGCCTTGTTGGCCTCCTCCAGATAGTGGGAGCTGCTCTCCAGCTCACCAGCCCTCCTGTTTAGCTCTATGAGCCCAGCCAATGCCTGAAAATGGTCTGACAGTGTGTGTGTACAAGGGGGGGGGGGGGTGAGATAAACGAACTGTGGTGAATGTTAGCAAGTTGTTAATTGTCATGTAGTAGTTTGCTTACACCAAATCAAGAAGTCTTGCACCAAATCTTGGGCTTGTCATGCAATCTCAATTGTCTGACTCATAGCCATTGAAATAATAATTATGACTATAATTATAGATTGTTCATTGAATACATGTACATGTACATTCGAAGGAGGTTAGATTAAAATGTAGTTACAGTATATTGTATATGTCTGTACACGTACAAACATGCATGTAATTAGAAAGGCTGTTATTATTGTATATGTAAAAACTAACCGGGTTTCTTTCTTAAAATGTCTTGAAAGTGCCCTGCAGCCCTAGCGTAGTCCTCTTTACGAAATAGAAGGTCTGCCCTCATCTAGCGAGTAATTTTAAAGCAATTAGTAATTAACTACAGTTCTGTACAACAGTAAATACTTGCGAGAGGCAAAGCATTACTGCACAATCACTACAATCAATGTACATGTACATGCATCTATCTAATACTGTACCAACTAAATATATGTACAGTAGCTACGGCCGGTAAAGCTGACTGTGTGTGTGTCAGTGTATTCCAGCTGTATAACAGAATGAAAGGTCATAATCGGGAGCCTTATGCGTAGATTTTCTGAGATTACTAAGTGTAATTTTCTTTACAAAGCTTTACGTCACAATTTTGGAAAATTTATGCGTAAGGAAGTCTTGTCAGAATATAAAAATGCACGTGTGTATACATCTCACTGCAAAATGGTTCCATACTATCAATCTTACCACAGAGGCTCTCTCATTATCCGGGTCTGTTCTAAGCAGTGTCACACACTCCTGTTCACAGGCGTCTAATTCTCCCTTCTGTAAGTGTAGATGAGCAAGTGCTATCCGTGCCTCGGAGTAGCTCTCATCAAAGGATAGAGCGTCTCTGTACAGTCGCTGAGCGTCTGCAAATTTTCTATCACCTACAAAGTGATCTGCCACCTGACCACAAATCCTGATATATGTAGCAGAATAAAACAATCAATTAACCTTGCCGTCTCTGAGTGAACCGAGGTACATGTACATGTACATGTAGTTATAGTTAGTTAGGAATGCATCCAACACCAACTCTCTAACGTACATGTATATATAGACTATAATTTATAGTAACAGCAAAATGGAACAATCGCAATCAAAAATTAACTCACTTTGCTGCAAGCAGCTTTTGTGCTGGAAGAGTATCAGGCTGCTCAACTCCAACTCTCTTCAGCACTCTGTGTGGAGAAGGTTCATCATAATTATAAGTGGGTATAGCACATGCAAAATGGTACATACACAAATCCTGAACTTGGCTAAGATTCTTTTTAATTTAAAACAGCTTCCACATTAGCCTCCAATGAAAATGAAAAGCTTACGTCAATTGGATTTCCCCGGCATTGGAGAGAGCAGCGAGTGCTTGGACTGGTCGTGTGGCTCGTTGGTGTACCTTGGCTAGCAGCAGCTGGTACCGGACATCTTCCATCATAGTAGCCAGATCTGTGCTCTCTGTAAGGAGAGCGTGACAAGAATGTAGGGGTAAGAGACAGTTCGGTGTGATGCATACAAATGTTTCATGTATAAAAGTACTGCTTGCAGTGTTCGCCCACACAGTAGTTATGTTAAGGATTGTTTACGTTCCATAAATTCTGATGTAGTGGACAATAAGCGTTAAATACTCGCTGGAATGAAAAATGCTTGCTACTCGGCAAAGCTACCTCACATTGGATACAACTATATAACTATACCAGTCTCAAAAACTAGAGAAACGAGTATGACCCAGCCAGTGCTAAGCGTATAGGGAGTTTATGACGAATGTGTTCTAGGGCTGGAGTTTATGGTATGTAGTTAAACTTCACCCAGTTGCTACGATACAGATCCCAAGTGGGGTATATATCTAGTAGTAAATCAAGCTGTCTTGACTATAATCGTCATTTTTTATGCACGCACTTCGCCAGCAAGGCCATTTTTTTCAGTCTGTATAGATATACATGTAGATAGAAGCATGCAAGCGAGCCACCCTCAAGTACATGTATATCGCTATAGTAGGTCACTGTTTAGTTTACCTTTCTCTATACTACTAGTCTATTAAAAATTGGCTGTCGACTACACAACCATCTCAGTAAAATTTGTGCAATCTAGTTTGCGTACTGATAGCTAGCAACTGCAAGCTGTACAGCTGCTCCAGGATGAATCAAGTGCAAGTAAGAGTTTCTATAGGCTTCTAGTCATGTTTACTTGGATTTCAATAGTTACTTGCATGAGTAGTGCATCAGTATATACCGTATAGCGGGTAATTTTCGTGGGGTTAAAAACTCGTTGCCTGCTTGCATTCCTACGTTCTGGTAAGCCACGCCTACGTTAAAATTTCGTGGAGGTCAGCTTGCCTACGAAAATAACGAATATTTTACCCCACGAAAATTACCCGCTATATGCATATAAAATAATTACAGAAACAGTGTCTCTAATTATCATCAATATTGCTGTAGCTGAAAAGTCAATCAGCCAGATTATGAATGTTACGGAGATTGATTATGTTAACAGTGATATGTATTATTTTTTATTTTGTTTTGTGAAGGGGGATGCGCGAACGCAGTCCCCCACTACCAAAAATTGCGCACCCGAGTTTCCCACGTTTGGGGAAATCGCAAGCTTCAACTTGGCGAAGTGCAATGCACAAGTCTCCACCTGAGGGAACTGCCTTCTTGATCACAGTATCCCCTGTGCCAGGTAAGTTAAATTTCAGGCCCAGCTGATCGCACTTTATAGCGTTGTGACAACACAATCATTTGTGGTTACAATGTTGTCACGCCATTCACTATGAATACCATTATCTATGGCATATTTATGTCATCCCTTAAGTGTAATCTTTCGCTATTTTTCCGGTTAATATCTGACACTTGGGTTCACCTTGGAATCGTTCACGGTAATATCGACACTAAATTTCATGAGTTCTATATATACAGTACTTATATTAATTATGGGAAATTACAACTTTAAAGCTGAGCCACCCACCACATAATATTCGAAGAAATCTACACATGTTCCTAACAATGCCCAAGAACGCGCTACCCTTAAGTTAATTACGGTTTTAGGATAATTATATTGTTTGCTTATTAATTATATGAGATATTGTTTTGTATTTTTCCATTGTCATTGAAGTGTTTGTATGCATGCAGGTAATAACATATATTCAAGCAAAAACTGTCTGTCCTTCCTTTCTCCACTACATGAAGAGTACAGAATAGCCACAGAGATTCGTGGTGGACACTGCCTTGTTTCTGCGTCAGTTTTCTAGAGCTACATGCAGAGGCCATGGAGTGACATACAAGAGCTCTATGACAAGATTTATACTTAACTCAGGGCCAGATGTTTAGAAAGTGGAAAACTGGCGCAGAAGTTGTGTAGCTAGATTTGCCGAAATTACTGTACAGAGGCTGAGCGGGAACGCCCACTTTTCTTGTGTGGGCGAACACTATATCCTAACCTTAATTTTAGGGCTCAAAATGGGTTCACTTTATAGTGCCGGATTTTATACGGTACTTTTACAGTGCCTTCAGTCCAGATACTTAGCATGCATAAGCCCAGCCAGTATTGTGAAAACACTTCAATGAGCCTGCTACTTTCCTCTACTGTGCGTGGAGCGGCCATCTTGGTCTTGGAGTGACGTTTCACTGACATCAGAAATTGTAAATTGTGGTAGGTATTGGTCACATGCGGGCGGTCGCCGCTCACGCAGTTATTGTCAGGAAATTCATAGATTACAAGCGTATACGTCATTACCATTGCAGTTAGTCTTTGATTTAAAAAGTGTTAGTAGTGGATCGACAAGATACAACATCTATATACATGTAATAACAATTATGTGTTGAAAAATCTGAACAGTTTGCTTGAGTTCCGTTGCTAAGCAAAAAGGCATATAAAAACCCCGATAATTGAGTAGTAACCAGTATGTGTATTTATGTGAACCATACTACATCATGCATAATGTTCGGTGAACTATTCAGGAATGTTGTACCAGAATTCCACACCTTAGCTGACAACGATTGGTATTTTTCATCGCTAAGCGATTGTCCACTATACGATAAACCACCATAATTATACCCACCACCTTTGGTTGCCACGGAAGTCTTTGGAATCATTCTTTTACCTTTACCTACATAATGATATCAGCAGTACTTCTTAGAAATGCCAATTTAACATGTACATGTATGTACTAATAGGACCAAGTTTTTTTCACTCTAGACTAAAGGCACCATGAAGTTGAATATTTCATACATCCTTGTTTGGAACATGTTAAGAGTGAAGACCACCCCTTGCTAGACTGAAGTCTTTGCAGGATTATACAGTCTAGGCTTGAATCTCCCATGCAAGGTGTACATGTGTGTAACAGCAAGTAGAGAAGGTACAATGTAGGACCTTAGTAATTAACATTCTTCCATAAGAGTTTACAATGTGAGCTTGCTAGAGATCATAACAGCAGATCTACCAACCATAGCCACTGAAATTTAAGGAAAGGTTGAAGTTAAAGAGCCACACGTAAATGGCACACATTCCATTGCCATCCTTTGAACAGGATGGGTGCATGAATAGCACTGAAACAGTGATGTGATATTTCTTTGTTTTGTGTTGTTTTGTGAAGGGGGATGCGCGAACGCAGTCCCCCACTACCAAAAATTGCGCACCCGAGTTTCCCACGTTTGGGGAAATCGCAAGCTTCAACTTGGCGAAGTGCAATGCACAAGTCTCCACCTGAGGGAACTGCCTTCTTGATCACAGTATCCCCTGTGCCAGGTAAGTTAACTTTCAGGCCCAGCTGATCGCACTTTATAGCGCTGTGACAACACAGTCATTTGTGGTTACAATGTTGTCATGCCATTCACTATGAATATCATTATCTATGGCATAGTCGCGCATTTATGTCAGCTTTCATCGAGTACAAAAAAGTTGTTCATTAATAATACACTTAGTAGAATTATTCTGGCAAGGCCCACATTTGGGATTATATGTTCTGGGAACAACTACCGACTGTTGGAGGCTCAACCATAAATCTACCTAATAATCGAAGCATCTCTCACAAAAAAACCGGGGCCCAAAACCAACAGAACTGTACACAAATACCTACCTTGATCCTTGTGGTCAAGTGCCACCAAGAGAGTCTTCTCTGCTCTATCGTAGTGTTTGAGCTTCAGATAAAGCTCTGCCAGGTCTCCTCTGAGGAATTGCTGGTTGGCTGTCTTGAGGGCTGCCTCGTAATAATTGATGGCCTTGTTGTAATGGTGTGTCTTGACGAGTGCTTGCCCCACTTTACTGGCCAGGATACCGTCGCGAGGATTGGCCTTCAAGGCTGATTCGTATACTGACACGGCTAGCTCAGGCTGAAGGAAACAGATCAATCATTGAATCGGCGGGAAAAAAATTTGATAACAATGTCCACATACGTACACTGTATGGGAGTGGGTATTAAATGTACATGTGCACATACTCAAATCTATACCACAAGACATAATAATAGCCATATCGACCATGATGCATGTACATGTAGCCCGGGATATGAAATGCCTAATGGGTATCAAAAGAACTTCAGAAAGTTTTTTACATGCACTAAGTACAGTTAAGTGTAGTGTGGTGTGTGTGTCTTATACTTGCCTCCTGTACATTCATGTAGGCATCTCCTAGGAGCAGTGAGGTTGGTGGCCCTGGTAACTTCTCACACAGATCCTTGTAGCACGCCACATACATCTTCTTGTCTTTCCTGTATTGATACCAATTCATCTTTAGATCTACATTGTACGTTCAAGCACATTTATACGGGAGCACACATATCTACATGTAACTCACACGGCCTGGGCTATACCGTATTACTAGTGGGTAAAATTTGCGAACGAGCCAAAAATTTGACCCCTTGCAATCTACATGTACATGTAACTATTGCGTTCTGGAAAGGATCGTGTGTCATACCAGTAGCAGTTTAGATTGACTTATGTTTGATGCTCGCACAACATTCTAGTAATACGGTACTGATACTACATGTAATACATGCAACGGAAAAAACACAACCAATACCATTTACACTAAATATAGCATCTAGAGTGAGATGGCCTCAAGTACAAGGACGAATCGGAAAAGAATGTCCTTTGAATTATACGTTATTTGTCACTACTATGGCAATAGGATTGATTCAACCATAGATTGAGGAGAAAGGGATTGGAAACGAGGTACCCTCGAAGTACCATCCATGTTTCCCCACGGTTTTAATCGAGGCTTACTTCCAACGTGGGGGTCTAAACATGAATAATTCATGAGAATTGTTTTTGCTGTCTGTAAAAAGTCCACGCGAGCACTTATGCTGCAAAACATCAACTTCATCAAATACTTGTGGCCATTTGGGACACAGCACACTACTTAGTGACACAACCTTAGCTATATTAACTAACACAAGCATGAAAAATCGCGAAGTGTTAGACTAGCTACTTTATGACAATTAAGATTGTATTTTCTTTGTTTCCAAATGATACTCACCATCAGGGGGCATTTGTTTAAGTGTTATAGGGGTCTTTGAGACGCATTTGTTGAAACACGAATTGTTTCTGAGCTCTACATAGATTTCATTGTAAAACATCACGTGAACCACTTCCGTTGCCAATCCCCTTCTACTCTATCTATGATTCAACCACCAATTTTAACACCTATTCATACTTGTATATCCACCTCACCTGTCCCTATGGTAGATCTGTGCCATCTTTTCCACCGCCTGTATGTAGTAGGGCTTGTCATCAGTAATGGTCTTGAGCAGAGCCAGTGCCTGGTCACTGTCCCCCCTGGCCAGGGCAAGGTCTGCATTCGCTATTGCTATCCTGGAATCATGGTGGTGCATGAGTTACCTTCTGAATACTGTATGTACGTAATGACGTACATGTACAAGGGTGGAGTCTACATGACTGGTTATGGTACAATTAGTACCAGTACGTACCATTAATAGACTGTGCATATGTATTTTCATTCGAAACAGTTAAAATATTGCATGGGATTAACATTATTTTCCCTAGACATAATACCCTACACTGTACACCTACCTGACTTCCTCGGGGTTGCCAGCAAACGTATTGATGGCATCTTGCATGACTTTGGCAGCCTCGTGGGTGTGTCCTAGCTTAGTGTGCACCTGTACCAACTCCAGATACACAGTCACTGTCTCACTAGGGCTGAGGGGGGGAAGGAGGGACTTGCCCGGACGTTTGGAGGAGATGAGTTGGAGGGCTGTTTGAAGAGACGAGAGAGAACCATCCAGAGAGCCACTTTGCTTCTCTGCCAGAGCCTTCACCAAGTGGTAGACAGCATAGCTCTGGACCTACAGGTAATTAATTTGTGAGGTGGACAATGTACGCACATGTACATGTACTGTCAGGGTTTTGAAGTAGAGGGGGGAAATGAGAAAAGTAACCAGAAAATGTTGCTAAAAAAAGGTCAACTGTTATTTCAATACCCAGCTATGGACACTCAGTCATAATTGAAAGGGGGGGAGGATATCCCCCCTTTCCCCCTGTATGACACCCTGACTGTATGTACATATTTGTACTAGTTACGGGAAAGCCTGTTTGGGATTATACATGTAGACAACCACACTCTAAGGAACAGTTTTTGTACAAGAAAGAGGCCACCTTTGTGTGTACGTAAAGGCCAACAGCCTTCCTCCCAAAGGTGTCAATCTGACACTGCTTGCACGTACATGCGGTGACATGTACAGTCTACCTGTATGTACCTCAAAGTTGCTGCTGAGTGCCATCTCGAGAGAGTTGGAGCACTGTTGGGTGTTGCCCTGTTGTAAGTGTATCTGTGCCATGAGGAGGTGGCTCTCCATTGAGCTGCTGTCCTGCTCCATGCAGCGCTGCACTAACGTTGCTGAGGCCTCAACATCACCTGTGTCAGTAATGGGGGACATAGAGAGAGTGAGCCTGTGTATACACTACATGTATGTACATGTATGTGCATACGTACATGTACGTATATATGTAAGTGCTGTGGCTAAAGTGGAACCACCCAAAGGGATATTCTTGTAAGGCAACCTATTACAGGGGAAATGTCCCTACAGTGTCGTATATTCAATTAAGGATAAGCACACCATAAGAACTTGCAAGTACCATTGCTAATTGCATTATAACCATGTACTGTGACAGTGTGCTCTATCCATTTTTACATTTGTATAGCAACAGTTAAAATCCATAAAAACAGCAATAAACAAACAGGTGTAAACAAACAGGCCAACTATACACTGACCTGATAGGAATCTGATCTTTGCCAAGAGGAATAGAGTTCTGAGCATACCTGGTGCACATTTGAGCACCATGTCCACTGGTCTGACGGCCTTACGCAGGACTAAGGCTACTTGAGAAGGGGAGGATGCAGGCTACAGGGGCATGCATGGGAATGGGTGATGGGTGGGGTCAATAGAGACTTGAAATTATTATGAGTTACAGGGATTAATTTTTGATTACCTACAATGTACATGTAGAAAATTTGCATGCCACATTTATGTGACATGGACATCTGTCACTCCAACAAATACCTCATGTATACGTACGTATAAATGTACATGTCATGTATTGCATGCATGTCTCTGTCTTGTGCATGTTTCCATACAAGACTCGCTATACAGTGTCTACGTAACATGTATTACATCAAAACTGCTGTTAAAATTTCCTTAATAGTAACAATGAGTGCATATCGTACCTCAGTGGGTGCATAGGCCATCATGGTGGTGGCAATCTGATGGAGGAAGTGCGGGTTGATCAGCTGGTAGTACTTGTCACTCAGTGGGGTGCCCTGCACAAACAACAGCATTGAGCCCAGGGTACAAGTATTAACTACATGTAGTTTAGAGAGGACATACAATGTACGTACAATACAAGCATTGAATGCAAACATGTATGTGTCCCTGTATATATACGTACATGTAGGTACGTATATTCGACTTTTAAAACTTCAGCAACTGTACAACACTACAAATATACTTCAACACATAATACATGTAATTATACCAATTAAATCTACTGCACTATGAAATGAACCCATAGCGTGCAAGTCACCGTGACAGGTGCTACGTGAAATTGAAGTGCAATCATGTTCACCATACCTTGACAGTGTTGGCATGAACGTCTAATGCTTCCTCCAGGCTAGCCAGCACCTCTGTCACTGGCCGCTGCTTCTGTTGACCCAACAGGGCATGCAGGAAGATCAGCTCAGACTGCTTGCCTATACTAGACTGGACCTGTGGGGAGAAGGGGGCGGTAAAGTTATTAGAATTCTTTCTACGACAAAATTTAATGTGAAAATGTAGAAACGGTTAAGGAAACACTGCGGGAACCGCCATGCACGCACAAAAATGTACATGCAACTATATTATACACTATGACTCAGTAGTTAGCATTAAATCCAAATTGTACTAATGAGACTGGAAAAAAGTCGGCAGGTACAAATACATTGTACCTCATTAAGGAATTCCAGCTGTTGCTCCGCCTCCCCGATCTGACGGTCAGTGATCTGACAGTAGATAATGCCAGCCAGGGCAGACACACTGGTCTCGTCCATATTGAAGGCCTTACGATACGTCTGCAGAGACTCCTTACTCTGACCGTTCAACCGGTGCTGATAGGCAAGCTATGGGATGGAAGATATGGTAAATTAATTATGACACTAGTATGGACTGTACTTACCTACATGTACAGTCCATACTATGGTTAAGCTCATACTGTACTTGACCGTAGGAGGATCAAGTACACAATGCAATCTTGTGAAACGGAAATATATTAAACTGAGAATGAATTGATCCTACATAAGTGTTTCCTTGCACAAAGGTCATGCTACTTGTCAGTACGTGTATAATACTCTCATAAAAGAGGTTCGTATATACATACATTAGCCTCCTTCACAGCCTCTCCTTTTTCTGTTCTTTGTCACAATAAGAGAAAATTGAAGGAACAAGAAAGAAAGAAGGAAGCGACAAAGAAAAAGGAGAGCCTGCCTTGCTAAGTCGCGTGATCCCCTACTGATGTAGACAAATTTTAACGAGCGTAGGTCAGAGAAAACCTCAATAACTGTCCTCCCACACAGTACTTGGAGCGCATTTACCAGGAACATAATCTGTACTGGAGTGTATAATTTTATGAACAGTAGAGTCAGCCTTCGTGTCAGTAGAGGAAGTATGAAAGACTAGAAAACTAGAGCAGACTATACTGCTGTAATAATTATATCTACTAGTCAAGTGGGTCTGTTCTGAACTCAGGAAAAAAACTGAGCTAAATTTAGATCTAGATCTAGATCTTTAGTCTTTAGTCTTTACTAGGTAAGCCCTCGTCTACGATGTCTCCACACTTGATTCTGACTTACTATCTACAATGCTAACAGCTTTTATGTTAGAGTTTGCAATGCGTAGGCATGCTGTAGCTTTTTGCTCTGTCAGGCTCCACCCAGCTAGTGATTGCCCATGCTCATTTTCACTTGTCTACCACTTGTCTACCGTCACGCGACTTAGCAAGGCAGGCTCTCCTTTTTCTTTGTCTCTTCCTTCTTTCTTTTTTTGTTCCTCCAATTTGTCCCGTATTTTATCTTATTGAACTATTGTGACAAAGAACAGAAAAAGGAGAGGCTGCGAAGAAGGCTATACATACACGTGATAGTCGTGTACACAAGTACGTATACTGTTATGTGTGCACTACAATTAGAATTATAAGTGGGTATACTGTACATACCTCCGTGATGTAGAGTGAATTGGAGGGTGCCAGTGAGATGGCTCTCTCTACTAGAGTCATAGTTTGCTGGAGAACCAGCCTGTTACCATCAGACTATGTGGGGTGAGGTGGAATGTTAAACTCAGCTATTAATTGACTAATTCCTAATTACACAGCGTAATAAAATACATGTAGGCTACCAGTGTTCCATAAATAACACAGGCTATAATTATAAGCTGTTCGATACATGCAACTACATAAATCAGGGCTGCATCCAGGATTTTGGATCAGGGGGGGGCGAATTAGGCAAATTAAAAATGTAGGAGGGGCAAAGTCATCAGAATTATAGCAGTAAAAACTGCCATATCCTAGGGGGGGCGAATTACCCCCCTCGCCCCCCTCAATGCAGCCCTGTAAATGTATGCGCACATAGTTATAATGTACCAGTAAAACAACGAGTAGTGCAACATACTGCACCAGATATCAGAGAAAGCACCTGTACATGTACATGCATGTAGTTAAACTAATGACAACACACCAGTCGTGCGAGGGCTAGTGAAGTGTCATAGTAGAGGCCATGGTTACTGGGCTCACAGCGGTCCACTAACTGGACTAGTCCTGAGATCTTCTCAGCAGCTTCATTGAAGTCACCGTCCCGGGACAAGAGGGAAAGGGCCAGCAGACGCTGAGCCTCTATGCAGTTCACATCCACACTCAGGCATCTGCATGAGGTGGGGAAACAACTCACACATGTAATTATTACGTAACAGGGTGCACTTTTACAACATGCAATTCAGGTACTAAGGTACTAAGGTACTAAACACCCGCCTCCACATAATGTAAGTATAATTGGGGCGAACGAAGAGAGTTCCTACATAGTGTTCGATGTAGCAATTTTGTCTGTATTGTACATGTATTTCATATGGACCGTCACGATATTAGCTTGTTGTACACATGATCCCATGCCAACTTCTACGTGAACCAATGCGCATGCGCACAACAAGGTAGCTACATTAGGACACAGAGACTTTTGAGGACACAGGCATGCCTGCAACAAGTCAGAGCAGCTCAAACGGAACTTCTGACGTGCTTTACAATTGTGATATTAAAACCTTGGTTCTCCTGTTAGCCTAACTGCTGTGCATAATTTGGCCACATTGTGATTGATGTTGAATATTTTGCCCTCAGAGATATATTATTTCCAAATGTACATGTATGTACATACCCAGGACAATGCAGCTTCACTTCACGGTATGAATTTGCTTTTGGGACTCATGATCCTTACCTACCAAGCACGTGTACAATTCACAGAATCTCTGGTCAAACCAACTTGTCACTTTCTCAATTGCTAATGCTCGCCCCAAACATGCTTTGCATGCTCCTAGTTTACACAACTATACATGAAACTCCCTTACACTCTACTCTCTCACCTGCGAGCGGTGTCGACGGCTTGCTCCCAGTCTTGCAGTGCTAACAGAACCTTCATCTTCTCCATCAGAGGTGGTAGGAACCCAGGATAGCTGGCCACCGCTTGATTGAGCATCTCAAGCGAGAGGCTAAAGTTGCATCGTAGCAAAAGGAACTTGGCCTTTCCAAAAAGGGCGTCCACTGGTTTAGGCTCCTCGGGGCTGAAAAAGATTGTGTAATATGTGAACTACATGTACATTATACACGTACACGTATTTGCACACTCATAA
The DNA here is from genome assembly GCF_963675165.1 of Halichondria panicea. Taxonomy (NCBI): domain Eukaryota; kingdom Metazoa; phylum Porifera; class Demospongiae; order Suberitida; family Halichondriidae; genus Halichondria; species Halichondria panicea. The sequence goes on from NC_087387.1 coordinate 2,630,035, forward strand.
TCACACACTTAATATTGGACAAAATTCTTTGGAAATTAGAAATTCATGAAAGGGCTTCAATAATGAAGTACTGGGTACATGTGCGTACATCATTGATAATACATACATGTATAATGTTCAAAGACATCCTACCTAGCAAGAGCTTTGTCAAAGAAGTTGATAGATTTCTTGGCAAGTGCTTCTCTGGCTGAGGTGAGGTCAATCCACCCCTTTAATACCAGCCCCTCTGTTGAGTTGGGTGCCATCTTGAGCAGTTTGTCAATGTACTCCCTAGCTTTGTCGTTCCTACCAGACAGCCATAGGAACATGCTCGCATTGTATAGCGCCTGATGTGGAGAAAAAAAGTGGCTTAAACAAATTAGTTACATGTATGAGCAGGAAAAAAAAGGGAAGTCAGACTGACTTGTGCGTTTGACAAATGAAAGTGCATCTTAAAACAATACACTGCTTATTGGTTTCTTTGGCCATTCCCACATACATCATCACATGTACAGTACCACGTTTATGTTTATAGTCACTACTGCTACATAATTATATAGCTTATAGTTTGTGTGTGGTATTCACACTTTGAGGTCTAACCTTCTCCCCACATGTGGTTCTCACTGTTCGAACTTGAGCCTCTAGCTTCTGGATAGCCTCACGGTCTACACGTACATGTACGTATGACATATTAACACAATGGCATACACTATTATACATGTATCGTACTCTACCAAGATACGCCCACGTCCGAAATTATGCCCACCCACTCAAGTTCCTGCATACCGTAAGACCTCGATTTAAGGCGACTCTCCAAATATGTGACACCCAGGAGCTTCAGCAATTTTCTGACCTCTAAAAGTAGCGACAGCTACGTTGACAATTATTTTTTAATGCCGCGTTCTAAATAGAGGTAAATGTAGCCACTCCCTAGCCTCGATTGTAGCCCACTGGAAAATCAGTGTTTTTAAGCGGCCTGAAATCGAGGCAAGTAGACTCTGTAAAGTTACCTCCAATTAGATGCGACCCTCTAAATATGCGACATCAGGACTTCAATATAATTGTTCAACCCCCAAAAGAAGCGACCTCTGGCATTGTAATTATTAAAAAGTGTCGCTTTAAATCGAGGTCTTACGGTAGGCTAATTTGCCTCGAGAATACGCCCACCAGGACGTGATCAATTGTCAGGTGAGTGAGCAGTTGGTTTAGAAGTTTCTTGTGTAAGCTGGTTAGCTCTGAAGATAGCTAGATATAGCTAAATCCTAATTATTGCTCCCATTTGCAAGTATAAGAGAAAAGGCGCTACATGGTACTTAGGGCCCCGTTAATTGTTTAAAATAGGCATAACCTGTCAGGTTACTATTCAATACATTAGTTATGTACATACGTAGATCTGTATTATAGTCCATAATTAATTAGTGGGGGATATTACGGTAAACAAGTTAGAACAGAACATTGGGAAAAATCAAAACCAAAGCAATTGTTTGTGTCTCACCAACTGGAGTGCACTTTCTGTGGGCATAGATGAGTAGGAGAGGAGCACACAACACCACATCCCTCCGGTCAACAATCGGCACCAACTCACGCATGCCTTCAGACAGACGATCTACACAATTGTAATTATTAGATACACACTGACAGATTGATCATAATAATTATGTCATTGGAGGTGATCAGTATTATCAGGAGTGCATGAATATTATGTCACCGTACACGCACACTGTTTATCATCACACAGTAAATGTTAACACGGTACTTTTTTGTGAGCAGGTTGCTAGATATGTTAAATGTGGATATCTCAACACTAACTTCATAGCACTTTTTTTACGGCTCTACCCCAACTTGCAAAACATTAAGTAGCTGACCTTCCATGATGGTGGAGTATCCCTTCCAGAAGGTAAGGAGTGGGTCAGCCCCACACTCTTTCACCACCTCCAGCACACAAAGGGCCACCTTACGGAAGTACCTCTCCCGGGCGTAGTAGTGGACACCTGCCTGAACATTGAAGCATGGGACAATTCGATACGACAGTGTTAAAAAAAACTGTCAGTATGCTACTGGACAAACATAAGGCCAAGAAGACAGGATATTAAAGCAGATACACAGTGTGCCTACACGTACACACAGTGCCACATATTTTTTTATCCACACACATGTACGTACAGCAGATTGCAAAACTAACCAGCTTGTTGCTGATGTCAGCCATACTCGAACTCTACTGTCTACTTCTTACTGCACCACAGTCTCAAAACTGCACTCAGTTAATTAGTTAGAGTTACGGTACCGTAGTCACATTGTAGTTTATAGACTCTCGATCAGCTCTCTGCAATTAACTCTGCAGCAGTATCTTCACCTGGCCGCCCGGGTATCTTAGCTTCCAAATGGAACACATCGAGCACCAGAGGCAAACCCCTTTTTGTTTACTGATACGTAGTTGCTCGGAGTAACCAAAAAATTGCCCAATGGTGTGAACTATTGCCTTTACGCATGCGCAAGAACTTAAGTTCTACACTACTAGATCTAGTTACTTATTTTTAAACAGTTAGTGTTTTCAGCTACAACTATACTATACACTGTCTGGCTGGAGCAGTTTTCTACTACTAAACTACCTAAGCACATATTTAAAGTTCACCTATACAACTATAGAACTAGCTAGAGCAGTTTTTTCCCCCTGCATAGACTAAACAGTTATTTCTTGAACCTGCATACACCATTCACCCAGGTTTCAAGGACAGGTTTCAAGGACAGATATCACCCCATATCAACCGGGTTAAGCTTGCCTCAAGTTATCGGGTCTTCAGCAAGAATTACGTAGTCAGCAAGCTTTTCTTCTTCTAATGATCCCACCTACTCATCAACTCGGCACTACTGCCATGCCCCATTGTTGGTAGCAACCTTGAAGGCCTGCTCAGGTGTGACTCTTCCATTTGCATTCAGAACATTTCGTTTAGGATCTTTTTCCATGATCCTCGTGATGGCCTGCTTCATCCTTCGAAGTGCATGGACCCATGGGAGATACGTGCAGTCACTGTGGAAAGAAGATTTTATCTCCTTCTTCACAGCAGATTGGCAGACTCTAGATTTCTCCTCAAAAATGACATTTTTGAATGTGTAGCCCCACCAACGTGACCGACCAAAAAGCTAGGAGAGATTCCAAGATCACTCATGCGCTCCAATGCTTTGTCGACAAGAGAACAATGCTCAATGCGATGCCTTTTCGGTATTCCACTTTCTCCTTTGACAGCAATCTTACAGAGTGAGTTTGATGGCCTTGTCGCCATTGGCGTGACACATAATAGACCAACTTTACCTTTGTCCTCATCTTCCGAACCATGCATTTGTTCGAATACAGAGTCAGGAGTCATTTCGTCTGGCTGAGAAAATGGAGGGAAATTGAAGGCTCACAGCGGTATATGCATCTGATTGATACCCTTGATTCGTGCCATTGGAGACCTGTTTAACACAACCCTGTATATATAATTGTTCTTGAATTTTCCAGTCAGAGGTTAGCTTGTATTCTCTGCAGCATGCAGCAAGAGAAGTAATCATTGAGGCGTAGCCATGCAACTATAATCTTATTAGGGTAAACTTTGAAGGTGATCAGCTTGTTCAAGCCACTTGGACGAACAGTTGGCAAGTTGAAGAGTGGATCTATAGACCAATATCAAGAATCCAGGCTCTTTTTTTCAGGTCACCACTGCATGGATTCAAGAGCAGATTTTTCACTTGCAATGGCTTGCTTCAACAAGTCAGTATTGTAGGGTTCTTGTATGTCTTGTCCATCATACGGACCAAAGTCGCTCCAAGCCATAGTGATTGCTGTGGGAACGAAGTGAACGTGTGGTTCAATCAATCCAGGTAAGAGCGTCTGTCCATCTGACAGCTTAACAGTAGCTTATTTTCACACGATTGAGCGAGAGCCAACAGAGTGAACTTTCCTACCATGAAAGCCGATGGCATCAACCTTAGCCACGCTTCCTGCAACAATTGAATGAACTGTTCCACCAGTCAGTCAGTGCATGTACATCACTGTGTCTGATCGAGAAGAGGCCACCGACTTTGGGATGGTCTTATCAGTTGATGAATTTGTACATTCCGCACGCCATTTTTGTAAAAAACTCTTTGAAACTTAGCTGCAAAGAGCGCCTTAAATACACATGCAGCTGTGTGCCATAATAATTTTGGAGGGTTTACCTATAATTATATACATGTATACGAATTGCAATGTACATCAGCGGCTTTATTTTTGATCACATGCACTAATACTAAGAGTGTTTATGGCTCATTTAAACCATCACATGCAGTCATGGGAATATTCACAAGTTCAGTGTTTTACAGATATGCGTAGGATGAGGTTGTATCCAGGACAACATTAGCAGATGCATCCCAATGGTTAGCATCATTAATTTGAGAATGTACTTATTGCATGGATTAAAGAACAAGGTAATATTGCACTATCAAAAAAATTAATGTAGCTCATGGTGACCATAATCTTTCACTTATACCAAGGGCGTCTCTGTATACGCCCTTGCTTATACACAGAGCACTTTATAATATCACAGTCAGGGAAACTAATGGATAACACTCTGGGTCATAGAGCTAGCTCTTATATCTTATACTTGGTTTGCCTTTCGGAATGCAGTTGATATCATAACAACTTTACAAGAGAGATCATTCTCATGTTGATCATGTTCACTTATATATCTAGCATGCATGTACTTTATACCATCTCAACCATGGCAAAACTAATACTGCATATACACTATAATTATTATATAGAAGCCAGCAGAAACCAGCCACAGGCAGCAACATACAGAATTAAGGCATGAACTAGAAGAACTGGGCATACCAGCAAAGATTTCAGGAAGTTGAGCAGTCTACTTTCACCACTATAGAGTCTTATCAGGCATGGCAACACTTTTCTACAAACGCCTGAGCTCACTATGCTCGCCCATAAATGGGACCTCACTTACAACAACACCCTGTGCTGGCTAAGGTTCCGCCGAGTCCCTCTTACGCTTGGCCATCCCAGCTATCAGAGGTGCAAGATCGTCAGTGGGACATGCATGCAGCAAGGACACCCGTTGAGATTGACCTGATCTCAGCAGAATCCCATCTTGTAAATGAATGGACAGTAAAATCCATTTACAATGAATCTACCGTATACGTGTACCCTTGGGTTTTGTCACTTTCATTACTGTACATGTCATGCATTCTCTCACTTGGGGCCTAAAAAAACAAAGCTTCTATATATATCTTTTGTTATCCCACTAAAACGAAACAGTATATAGTCAATAATTAGCGTGGCACCTAACTCTGTCCCTAACACTATTACCCTAAGCCAACCCTAACCTAGATCTAGCCCATTTTTTTCGGTTGTTTTGTTTTAGTGGGACTACACACCTTCTCTTGGATTTTTGATTTGTGGATTTGCAAACTAATTGCAGATCCATCCCGTACCCCTCCCCTTATTGACAGGAAATGCAAAATACTTACTACCTTGTAGATCTAGTCAAATGAACTCTTGATCTAGTACATGCTTCATGCTGTACTATCATTCATCAAGTATACTATCATTCATCAAGCCATCAGCCATTTAAGCTCCTCTTCTATAAGGACTGTGTGCTGGGTTCATTGTCAACAATTGCAAACAACCAATTATACAAAGCAGACTGAGAGTAATACGTACGTCTTCTATAACTCTGGTACCTAATACTTTTTAAGTGAAACAAAACATGGCGAGAGGCAATCATTAGTACAGCACAACGCAAACATCTGCCAAGCTGTCACTATTTCCGAAATTGAGCAAATTCTGAGTACAATCTATCCTACTGCCAATGTTAGTGTTGTGAATTCAGCTATAGGAGATTGGTTATCTGATCCGCTATTCAGAGGATCATTCATTCACTACTCAAATTATCTAAGATTTAGTGACTTTGATCGTTTAGGAGATCTGGTTGGAAATCTGTACTTGAGTGGCAGCGCTACATCTGTAGATTTTGCATGGTGCATATTTTGCCAGTAGAGAAACGGCAGTGAAGGTGATTGGTACAGTAATGCGATAAATAAATGCTCAAACACATATTAATTGTCCTGCTTGGAGTACTTTGTGCCACATACTATATTGTTGATAGGAAATGGCCATGCATGCATGCTCACTTGTATAATTTGTATGTGAGAAACTGTAATAATAAATCGATCTTGACTTAATTACTTTATGGATATCATAATAAATTTCTAGTATACTATTCCTGTTGTATATTTATAGGTGACACTGCATGCATGTGCACCCACGTGTTCATGTGCCTTCATAATTATAAATACTAAAGTGCATGCATGGGCAGATTATAATTTACCACTCATGCATGGCCCATAATAAATAATCTTTATGCATTCTTTGTCTCATCTGTTGGGGAGTACAATTATAGGCCATATGTGCCTTCTGTACAACCCTTTCTCTCTTTTGAGTTCAAAATTCAATTCAATGCATGATTGTGCACATTGTAACCAGTCGATTTTATGCCTTAGCTTGCTGCTGCCTCGATGGAATTCGAAGTGTATGTAGCAAGCACATTGACTATTGTTGAGCATGTGTCAACGACTTGTGTATATAGTGCGATTGCCTCACACGAGATCAACTTTCATGAGATCAACTCCCACGAGATCAATTCTTACCAGAGCAACTTTGCATGAGGTCAACTGTCAATAGATCAACTCTCACAGAATCAACTTTTCATAGGATCAACTCAACTCCTGAAATCAACTCAAATCAACTCTAATCTTGTTATCCAGAAATTAACTTTTTAAAGGTGTTGGCCTCACTTTTTTAGCTAATTACTATTGTGCATGTGCGCCCATGCCAAAGATTGGCAGGTATTTAGTAATAAGCCCCTATAGATTTAGCACAATGCACGCTAGCTCATTCACAATGGCTCAATCATCAAGAATTCCAGGAACAGTTGAAGAGCTATAGGAAAGACTTCGAGAGGTATATCTACACGAAAATAAGACGTACATTTTATGGTATCTGTGGCATTTTGTCCACTGACATTTGTTAACAGCCTGGCTTGCCATCCAACAAACATTGACGAGCTAGTGGACTATTTTGTGCACTTACATGTAGTACAACCTGGACCAATGGAAACATTCACTTTCAATCACATCAGCCCAGAACCAACAATGGTATTTAATAATGAAAAAAGTCATCGTTAGTACAAAAGCAACCCCTCAACACAAAGGCTGCCTCTGTATCCGAAGGTGTTTGTTATAATAGGGTATGTCACACTCAAATTTCAGTGAGGTGGTGAAAATAATAGCTTAGAGCTAGGATGATGTTACTGCGTTCTATCGTGATAAGCGCCACTGAACTGATCAACCTGTTAAACTACTAGACTTCTATATATGGTATGTAATCCTATAGGCCCTCTAATAACCAACACCCACTCAAGTCAATGGCCCACACTTTAAAGGTGCTGTTTCAAATTCTTACCCATTCAGCTGTACAGCCTGTAGTACCGAACAGTATAATGGCAGCTGCAAAAATTCAACTAACAGGCATCCGATTAATATGGATTGAGTACATCCAGCCAAAACAAAGATTCAGAGCTATACATGCATGTTTGTAGCTACATCTCGGCCATAGAGACGCAAAATAAAAGAGAAGAATCCATACAAACACTGTTTGACTGCTTCAACACATGAGGCATGACTCTGAAGAGTATATTTATTTTACCAGCCAGCAAGCATCTTAATTGTAAAATTTGGAAGTGTAGCGGTTTTTTGTAAAACTGAGTTGATCACATGAAGTTGATCCTATGAAAAGTTGATTCTATGAGAGTTGATCTACTAACAATTGACCTCATGCAAAGTTGCTCTGGTAAGAATTGATCTCGTGGGAGTTGATCTCATGAAAGTTGATCTCATGAAAGTTGATCTTGTGTGCACACACCTATAGTGCTTGTGTATATACACAAATGGCTTGCTGCTTCGTCTTTGAAAATATTCTATGGCTACTAAGATAGTCCAGAAAGACTACTTCATACTACTCAGTCCTACATGCTGTGTAGCTGGTCTAAACCCTGAAAACGTTAAAGGATAATCGCATTCATGACACTATATCCAATCTACGACAGAATCCAATATCAACATTGACAAATTGAAAGCACGCTCCTTTGTTGTTGTACAATTTACAAAATTTTGATCGGTAAAGGGATAACAAACTAGCTATACAGCCCTTTTTTCATTGTCCAAAACTTTACATTCAACCCTAAAACTCATAGCTGTACATCGTTTTAGTTGTGCATCGTTTCACAACTTGTGCTAATGAATTTTCTACAAATCTGTCAAAATTAGTACCATAAAAACAGAGAAAAATCTTAAAATAATTACTACCCGTCTATAATAGCAACCATAATTATAACATAATACCTATAATTATACAAAAGTGGTGTACAATTCAAGGTTCCCCTAATGTTGTCATGCCTACAAAGACATTCGTACTCAGCTTAATTCAGACAGTGTAAGTGCATAATTGTTAGGTATATTAAAGTACTGCAGTAAACCAGGTATAAGATGTAAGAGCTCTCCCCCTAACGTTGTCAAGACTACAATAACTCTATATGCTCATAATTATAAAAAAGTGTTAGTTGCCATGAACTGTGATGCAATGGTATGTAGTATTACAAAGTGCTCTGTGTGTAACATAAACTGAACGATTATGGTTACCATGAGCTACACTCTTTAATTCACTCAAAGTGCTATAGTCACTGGCATATAAGAGCTGCCTCCCCCTAATGTTGTCATGGATACAATAACTCATTAAACCATTCTACACATAGTCATTGCTGTAAAACTAATGACTTGTGAATATTCTCCATTAGTCGCCATGATTGCTGTCTCTTTGATGTATCCATTAATATACAATTAGTGTGGTCAAAAATTGCATTCTTAACTCTATATGCTCATATTTATAAAAAAAGTGTTAGTTGTCATGAACTGGTATGTATAGTATTACAAAGTGCTCTGTGTGTAACATAAACTGAACGATTATGGTTACCATGAGCTACACTCTTTGATGTACATTAATTCACTCAAAGTGCTATAGTCACTGGCATGTAAGAGCTGCCTCCCCCTAATGTTGTCATGGATACAATAACTCATTCTACACATAGTCATTGTTGTAAAATTAATGACTTGTGAATATTCTCCATTAGTCGCCATGACTGCTGTCTCTTTGATGTATCCATTAGTATACAATTAGTGTGGTCAAAAATTGCATTCTTAAGAGTGTAAAGTCGCTGATGTACATCACAATTTAGAGAAAAACACACCTAAGTATTCTTCGTTGTGGCCAACAACTGTGTATTTAAGGGGCCTTTTGCAACTAAGTTTCACTGAAGGAGTTTCTAACACAAAACCTTTCACAGCAAGACGAAAACATGGCGTGCGGAATGTATAAATTCATCAAGTCCTTTAAGTATGACAAGACCAGCCCAAAGCTGGTGGCCTCGTCTCGATCGGACACAGTGATGTACACTGGTGGAACAATTCGTCCAATTGTTGCAGGAAGCGTGGCAAAGGTTGATGCCATCGGTTTTCATGATGGGAAGGTTCACTCTGTTGGCTCGCTCAATCGTGTGAAATCTAAGATGGATAGCTTGAAAATCAAGTACGCTACTGTCAAGCTGTCAGATGGACAGACGCTCTTACCTGGATTGATCGAACCGCATGTTCACTTCGTTCCCTCAGCAATCACTATGGCTTGGAGCGACTTTGGTCCGTATGATGGACAAGACATGCGAGCACCCTACAATACTGACTGGTTGAAGCAAGCCCTTGCAAGTGCAAAATCTGCTCTTGATTCCAGTGGTGACCTGAAAAAAGGAGCCTGGATTCTGGGTACTGGTCTAGATCCATCTCTTATGCCATTCAACTTGTCAACTGTTCGTCCAAGCGGCTTGAACAAGCTGATCACCTTTGAAGCAGACACTATCGATTGCTTGGAACCAAGTACTCCCGTCTATGTGATCTCTGCTTCTGGCCACACTGGTTACGTCAACACTCCAGCCATACAGCTGATATACGATGCCAACCCCGACATCAAGCAATCTTACCCTACCTTTGCTGAGTATCGCGAGCACGTCAATGCAGCTGGGGGGATGCAAGAATTTGAAGAAATGCTGCTTGCTGTGAAGGCTATTCCGACATTCCAATTTGAGATTGCGAGCATTTTCGAACACCTGGATTCTTTGTTGACACTGCTCTATCACGAGGAGCTACATTGATCTACGATGCCACCGCTTCAGACGACACTATCAAAGCAGTTGATCAATACCTGAAAGTTCACCCTAATAAAATTAGGGTTGGCTACGCAACTATGATTGAATCGCTTGCTGCTGCAGAGAATCTTCCGGAGTACAAGCCTCTGACTAAAATATTCAAAAACAACTATGCAGGGTGTGTTAAACTGGTCTCCGATGGCTCGAACCAAGGATTAACAGGGTATCAATCAGATACATACCGCTGTGAGCCTGCAGGCAATGTGGGAGCCTTTAATTTCCCTCCATTTTCTCAGCCAAAAGAAATGACTCCTGACTCTGAGTTCACAAAAATGGTTCAGACGATTGTGGACAAGGGTTGGCCTATTATGTGCCACGCCAATGGTGACATGGCCATCAAACTCACTCTGGATGCCTTCAAGATCGCTCTCAAAGGAGAAAGTGGGATACCGAAAAGGCATCGCATTGAGCATTGTTCTCTTGTCGACAAAGAAACATTGGAGCGCATGAGTGATCTTGGAATCTCTCCTAGCTTTTTGGTCGGTCACATTGGATATTGGGGCTACACATTTAAAAATGCCATTTTTGAGGAGAAATCCAACATTCTTGGAGTCTGCCAATCTGCTCTGCAGAAGGGGATGAAAATTTCTTTCCACAGTGACTGCACTGTATCTCCCATGGGTCCACTTCGAATGATGGAGCAGGCTATCACGAGGATCATGGAAGAAGATCCCGAAAAAAATGTTTTGAATGTAAGTGAAAGAGTTACACCCGAGCAGGCCCTCAAGGTCGCCACCAACAATGGAGCATGGCAGTGCCAAGTTGATGAGTTTGTGGGATCACTAGAAGAAGGAAAGCTGGCTGACTACGTAATTCTCGCTGAAGACCCGATAACTCGAGGCAAGCTTAACCCGGTTGGTATGCGTGACATACCCGTCCTTGAAACTTGGGTGGATGGTGTATGCAGGTTCAAGAAATAACTGTTTATGCTTGAAAAAACTACTCTTCTAGCCAAACATTGTAGTTCTATATAGTTGTATTGCTGAACTTTAGAAGTGTGCTTATAGTAGTAGAAAACTGTTCCAGCCAGACAGAACACTTAATATGGGCTTAGGATTAGTAGTTCTATTTGTAGAGTTATAATTATCAAGAGTTATAAAAGTATCGAACTTACTAAGTACACTGTACACACTGTGGAAAGTAAGGTGACATGCACATGAGCTGCATGATGCTCTATTGACGCTACTCACGTATTGGTGCAGTTTATAGCTATACGTACGTATCAATAGCTAGACGCTGTTTAGGAAGTTTCTACGATTTAGAAGCCCAAAGGGCTGGTTGTAGTATCCCGAGCGTAGTGAGGGTTCTATTAGCTCTGAGGGCTTCTAATCATCATGAAACTTCCTAAACAGTGTTAAATCATAGCAACTGTGAGTCTCTATCCAATCAGATTTGTCTAATTTTTTTTATACATGATTGTCTAAGTGAAGTGCATGATTGTCTAATTAAGTAAAAGCAAGGGCGTATAAAAGAAGAGAGGGCATGCAACTCCTATATGAGCAGAGTTCAAACGTGGGCGGATGAATGTGCATGACTGTGCATGAAATGAAATTTCTATTTTTAGCACTTCATGCAAATGCACACATTCCTCCGCCCACGTTTGAACTCTGCTAGCTATGTATACTGATAGTGGAGTTGCATGCCCTCTCTTCTTTTATACGCCCTTGGTAAAAGTATACATGATTTTCTAAGTTGCATGGATAGAACACTTCCTCTAACCAATCAGATTGCAGCAAACATGAGGCAAATGTTAACTTTCTTTGTCTAGAAGAAAATTATACTCCGAGTCGCTTGTATTTTCTTCTTCACACAAACACACAAACATGGTGATGCAGCAGTCTTTGCTCCTCCGGTAAAAAAACTGTACTACTATAGCACTCTCCAATTGGAGATGTAAGTCGAGTCAAAATACTTGTCAAGTATAACTTTCAAGTTGGTATATGTACAGCAAGGAGAAATTATAAGGCAATTGGAGATGTAAGTCGAGTCAAAATACTTGTCAAGTATAACTTTCAAGTTGGTATATGTACAGCAAGGAGAAATTATAAGGATTGGGTTTCCAGTGATGACAAGTGCCTACAGAAAGCGACTATACGTTTTACCCAGGATTACATATCGAGACATATACAATGAAGTAATTCGTTATCATTCCCAAAAATGTTAGGAGGACAAGCCACCCAATAAGCCGAGTAGATTCCAAGAACTGCCTACTTTGGCACTTGTTGGCCAATGCAAGTATCCTCGAAAAAGATATGAAAACGATTGAGATTATATTATAGTGGGTAATCGGTTAGGGCTCTAGAGAATATAGGCTAACGGTTTCCGGCTAAGGTTTGGAACTTTGTCACAACATCTATATAAATAGTTGGTTCGATGTTGCTTGCATATATCTACACATCCTCCGCAGTGCTCAAAATTGTAGTGCTGTTTCAGTTAGGGAGAGATTGGAGAGATCTTACGGCTAAAATTACACGGAGTAAGCTTGAATAAATTTTCTAACTGAAAAATTTGTCTAGAAATACGGAGATATTGATGTTACACACATTTTTTTTACGATCACTCCCGTTTCCACCTAAATGGATTTCCCACAATAGAATAATGTTGTAATGGTATCAGCACAAATGTTCCAATCTTGAGATACATGTACAACTATAATTATACTCACACATTATTTTGTCTACTCTCCAGACGGCATGGATGCACTGTATCTATTGAGGATAAGGAAAACTATCTTCGCAATGTCACCGCAGAGTATGAAACGAAAGAAATATGCAAATAGAGATAAAAAAAACTGGCTCGTAAATGTGCGGATTTAGAAGTTAGCCTCAATGATGAGCAACACAATGAAATGTGTTAGAAAAGCTAAGCTCAGATGGAGCTGCTGACATAGAAAAGTCCTTAGCAGAATAGCTCCCAACACAGATAAGAGTCACACTCAACGTAAGCAAATGCGAGTTTGAGAAGAGCAAATTGAAATTCCTCGGTCATGTGATAGATGCTGGTGGGATTCGAGCAGACCCAGACAAAACATCAGCTATTCGGAATATGGTACCCCCCACCACCAATGTATCTGAGCTACGACGCTTCATGGGGATGGCAAATCAAATAGGAAAGGTTTCAAGCAAACTACATTGTAGCAGAAATTTCCCAACCACTTTGATTGCTACTTAGCAAACGAACAGCCTGGATGTGGGGACATGACCAAGAGAAAGCCTTTCAAGACCGACAATTTTGGCACTCTATAATCCACTTTCATCCCCTCTTTTTTGTTTTCGATAAGCTGCAGATCAACTTGGTCAATCAAAACCAACCATGCACTCTAGCTCTGTAGACATCAAAATAATTAACTGACACCTTTTATAATCAGTCACTTGCTGTTGAGTTGAGGGAGTTGGGGATGAGCCGGTAGAGCAGCAGGTAGAGAGCGTGTAGAGCTGGTGAGAATAATAGTTGAGACACGGCAGAGCTCGTAGCATGGTAATGGTAACAGACTCACGGTGCAAAAGCATGGCAAAAAGTGATGACGACCCGCAAATCTGCCTAGACTCTTTTTCAGGTCTAAGAAGGTCGATTATTTCCTAATCTCAATCTGTTTTTGTTTGGGCCTGGGCATCTAGTTGCTCAGAGTAACCGGCTGGCTGGAAGTTATCAAAATGTCCTCTGGAAGGAAGGTGGGTTTGGTATAGGTAGGTTTGTCTCAGAGCCTGTCTGTTTTGTAGCTGATAAAGCCGTGGTTCATGTGCTCTCTACTGCAGAAAGAGAAGAGTAAAAATGATACTTGGGGAGAGCAGGAGCTAGCCAGGTACATTGGAGGGGGAAAGGATGCAGCTAAAAAGAAACTAACATCTACAGATCCCTATGGGTGAGTCCAATAACTAACTTGTCAATATGTACTTAGATCTAGATGTAGGCCTACTAACTTTAGTAGCTTTAAATAGTGGAACAAAATGGAGAACCCAGTTTCTGTCCAATGAAATGGTCATGATAAAAATTCATATCAACAAAGTTGCATATTAGAGGGTGGGTGGTTTTAGATTTTGGGAAGGTGTGTCCTGAATCATGACAAGGCCCCAGGGGTATGCTTGTTGCTTACCGTACTTCTAAGGGGCCGCTTTTTAATACGTTCGAGGCTAGTGTATGCAAAACAAGAAATAGCATTATGTGGTGATTTATAGGAGAAATCTCCAGGTGGCGCCTTATTAGAAGGGGGTGTCTTTTAGGGAAATGGGGTCTTGTCAGTTGTAGAGCAAGGGTTCTAGTTAACTACTGTGTACATAATTATGTAGGCCCATGTAATCATTCTCATATGATAATTATTAAGCTCTTCTTGCAGCTCACAGAAGGGGAACCCTAGAGCTAAAGCAGGTGGTACCTCGTCAAAGGACCTGACTAAGACCACTAGACATACGGGCAAATCAGACCTTAAGAAAACAAACTCTAGTGAGGCCAAACCTAGCACTGAGACTAGTGGTAGACGAGAGACAAAACCTTCTGGAGGTCAAAGTACAGGGAAACACGAAGGTGACAAACGACGAACAAAGGATCTCAAGCATGGTGAAAAAAAAGACCCCAAATTACAGGGAAGATCAACACTGAAAGAGTCAAGTTCCAGGCGCATTTCTGAGAAAGATAGAGGCCATCAAAGTGACTCTAAGAGCAGCAGAGAGAAGCATAGTGGGTCAAAGACAACTGAGAAAAGACGTAGCGATAATCCTAAGCCTGAAAGGTCTAGGGATGAAAAGAAGACAAGTATTGCAGTAAATAAAGAGGAGCTCAAGCAAAAGGACCGTGCTCCACTACCATGTATGACGTAAAACATACAAATGTTTTCCCTTGACTATGACGATTTCGAAAGCCTTTGTAATTAATTAATTATTATGCTTAATACATATTAATTATTATACATAATTATTTACTATGTCCATCTTATACATACACACTTTTATTATTACTTTCAGCAACAGAAAAGCAAAAAGAAAGTAGTGCTAATGAGAGGGGCAGCCCCCAGCCCATGCTGGAAGTGCTGGAAGACCTGGGGAATGAGGACTATCAGTATGACGAGGAGTTCGAAGTGAGTATAATGTGTACAATGTACATGTAGCTCATTATTGGAGTCTACCGTAGCGAGCATCAAACACACATGTATGTAATAATGCGAACCTTGCTTGTTGCTAATGGGGTGCCCCGAAACAACCATGAGGGTTCAGCAAATTGGGCATGGCCCGACCTTCTGTTAGGACGGGATGTATTGCAAGCTTATCTGGGACTTGTTTTGGAAGTATAACCAACCACGTGAAAAATGCTGCAATCTGATACGGCGCCTCTATAGTGGTGGCAGAACAATCCAAGATAAGTTTGCAACCCGACCTTCCCTCCTAACGGAAGGCTGAAGTGTTGACTAATGGATGTCGCATCATAACTTAGGATTTTGATATCATATCGTTTACTGAGTGTGAGATTAAATTGGCTACAGTGTAAAGCCAAAATAGTGGCTATTAATTTTCCTATTAGGGTAATTATAATTAATACGAGGTGGGATTTATTCGCTCCCACTTTCTGCAGCCTGACTACGATGATGACTTTGATGAGGTGGCTGAGGAGGACTTTGATGATGACGGCTTTGATGATGATGATGATGATGACAACAATCCTAGCTCACTTTCCGAGGACAATGGGGAGGTACCTGCCACACCCACCAATGCTAATGTGGGCATGTCATCTACCGATTCTAAAGCCGTTGTGATGAAGGCCATGGACCTTGTAGAAATAATGCAAGCAATGGATGCAGAAAATCAAATGGTGGAGGACTCTTCATCGCAGCCTCGACCACAGTCACGTAGTGACAGGGTTATTAGTGGGCGTGGTGTACGAGCTTCCCCTAGTCACAAGTTTGTGGATTTTTCGTATGCTCAGACGAGAGAGGTCAATCAGGAGGTGTCGAAGAAGACCAGGAAGAGGGGGCAGGTGAGTAAAGTCAAAGCACTACTCTTGATACAGTGCACTCTTTGGAGTATACTGAACCTGCACTATTTGAGTACCTACTATCCAAACCCAATTAATATCTCGATGCTGTGTGATTGTGAATGTTGCGTGCTATGTTAATCCTAATATTGCATATTGTACATAACGAGAACATGTGTCACGTACAATCTCCACTGACGACTGTGTCTGACTTTTGTTTCGCAATCCATCGAGCCTTTGTGTATTTGCAGGAGCTCCTGTCGTTGATAGAACTAGACATTACAGCCTATGACATGTTTGACCTCCCACCTCTCTCTGAGTATGAGGTCTACGTGAAGAAGTTTGGAGCTGATGACGCCAGACAGGTGGGCAAGTACATTACATGTATCACTAGAGCCTGTTGATTGGTGCTCTGAAACAGTAGAACCTTATGGTACTAAGTGCTGAAAATCATCAGCACAACATTGGTACATATAATTATAATAATTATACTACACCTAGGTCAACATTCTCTTTCTTTTTACAAGTGTACTTGCCTAGGATACATGTATACAGATTGAAATCTTCATTATAGAGTGCTCGTGGTAATGGTCGATAATTATTTTCCATGTATGCCAATGCTCACACACATCCCATTCTCCCCTCCCCTCAGGCCTCAATGCAGACTGGTGAAGACAATGTGGAGAGTGAGGTCCAGACAGAGGGAGTGATTATAGAGGAGCGATGGACACAATGCCCACCAGAAGACCTCAGGGGATATGGAGGTTAGTTCAGTATATGCCTCACTCTATGTATGCCGACTTTTGCTCATAATTATAGTATCAATATAGAGGCCTGGGTAGGAGGATAGCTCATAATGTGTATGTGCGGAAGATTGTTTGTAGAGAATGCCTATATACAACATGAAACCAGTAGGATCAGGCAATGGAAGGCAACTGGGCTACACAAGAACTTACTAATCAATCTATGTTTGTCCTTCCTACCCTCATGTAAAGTACTGTAATTATGTAAGGCTCCAAGTTCACTGGCAAATTAAAATTTACATTAACTGTGTAAAATGAACATGTACACGTCTATCTGATCTGCTCGTGTTCAAATTGTGTTTTTTTGCAGGACCTTCCCTGAGCAGTGATGATGGTGTGTTGGAGGCTGGGGTGCGTGGAGAGAGTGCTATCAGACTGACCTCGTTCCTCAGCAGGGCAGGACAGGTTTGTATTTAGCATACATGTACCGGTAGTTGCATACATGTACTGTATCTATGCTCTATACACACAATAGAACACACCAAGCCTTGATAGAGATACGTAAGTCATCATCAGTGACTTTCCAATGCTGTAATGTTGAGAACTGTTGCATGCACATACATGTGTACATTATTTTAATGTACATGCTATAATGTAGCTTACGTGGCACAACACTGAAATGTAACAATTTATTCTGTTAACTGTATAATTTACTAGCAAACGTACATGTATATCACACTGTACAATGTAAGTATGTCGATCCTGTGCCTACCCAGGTGTGCAGTGTTTTGCTTGAGGAGAATCTGCTCTATACTGGAGGGTCCTCATTCCAATCAACCCAGTCCCAGTTCCCATTCTGCTCCAGCTCTCTTACCATACAGTCACCTTCCTACTTGTCAGGTATATGTACATGTATGTTGCCTAGCAACTACATTTTTAATTGGCAAATACATGGTTGGATTAGAAACTTTTTTCGTATTTCGTTGGGTCTTATATAAAGTATCAACTCATGAATTGTGTATGCGTACCGGTCAGCTGAAAGTTAAATGTAACAAAACCTTAACGCGTCGCAATAACAAAATTCTAACGTAGCAATCCGCGTGCATAACGAGTAGTGTACAATTTATAATTGTGGTATTTGTAATTTACAATGTCATTGATTTCCTCAGATTGCTCAGTAACCAGTATCAGCCATAGCCCGTCCCAGCCACACCTCTTCCTAGCCACCTATGCCCCCACTGACCAAGTCTTGTTTGGCAACAAAAGGGAATCCCCTGGCCACATCCTCTTGGGCAACGAGGGGGTGGTTCTACTGTGGAGCAATAGGGAGGCAAGCAGGCCACAAATGTACGTTAACTTAATACGTGTACATGTAACCATAATTATTATGTACTCGCTTTTGTCCTGCAAATTTGTTTTAAAACATAATTATTGCTACCCTATAAACAAGCCACCCCAAGTATCGATTGTCTCTCTGCCCTCCTTTCTCAGGGTTCTGGTGTGTCAGTCTCGACCCACCTGCACATGTTTCAGTCCCCACAAGTCGTCGCTGGCGTTCGCGGGGCTCAGTGATGGCTCAGTGGTGCTATGGGACCTGAGAGAGCCAGCTGCCATGCATCGGAGAGACGGGGAGGACCCTGTCATAAGAGTTCCCACCTTCAGTACTGGTGAGTGGAAGGGCTATTTATGTGTGTATATGAGAGCCACTGAGAACCATTTTACTATAAATTATATTCTTCAGTTTTTAGGGTGCATAATAATAATTATAGGTTCGTGTATCCTTAGCAGTAGATGTAGTTGTTGTGTTATTTAAATGCGTGTATGCTGCATGTCGGTCTTTGTACTGCATGTTCAATCTAAAGCACGTACACCATCGCATGCTGGTCATATTTACACAGTACATGTATGTGTGCATGCTTCCGGATCAATTATTTGAGGCATGTACAATGTGCGTAACAGGTTAATCTGGATATTAAGTGTGACAATTGTTATGCCTCGAGGCGTAGCCGCACGAGGGATACGGTAAAGCTGACTATGTGTGTGTCTGTAACTGCTCAACGGTTGCCATGCGACGAAAACTAACAGCTACTATAGGCTTCTAGCCACGTTCTCTTGGATTTTAATTCGTGGATTAGCAAACTAAAGCTTCTTTCTCGAGTTATGGCTAGTTTGACTCACATTGAAGGCTGTTGCAGTCTCTTCAGAATCTTTCATAGCATCACCTGTTCGCACAAACTTTCTATTCAACTTATGAGTTAGCCTTGCACTAAAGCGCTAGTTTTTTGTTAGCTACAACAGTCAGAAAGAGCTGCTAAAGAAGCTAGCTATTTTAGTGGCCATTACTGAACTTGCAGACACACCCCTTATTCCTGGATGTAATGCGCATGTGCGCTCAATACCACGTTTGTAAGAGAATCCATTTTGAACCCCAGATCTTGGCAGCATCAATTTTCTTCTTTGTTGAGGCCCTGGTAAGCCACAAACCAACCTTTTCTGATAACTCTTTTTAGACTGCTTGTTATAGATACTACTTTCTGTGATTGAATTCTGTCTTTCTTATCTCACAGACTACCACCTTTTCTGATAACTCTTTTTAGACTGCTTGTTATAGATACTACTTTCTGTGATTGAATTCTGTCTTTCTTATCTCACAGACTACTGCTTTGACAAAGATTTGTTCCCACTGTTTGGCTACAGGCCATTTAAGACGATCAGTATGCACTATTAATTGTGGACACCCCTTTCTTGTCATCAAAGCATATTGCAAATTATTTACCTCTTCTATAACACTCTAATACTTTTGAGTGAAAGCAAAAACATGGCAAGAGGCATTAGCAAGCGCACGCTTGCAACACTCGTTGTACATGTACTTCTGATTTTGTAATTTAAAGAAGTACATGTAACCAACCATTAATGTGTACATGTTACATTGTATAGCAAGATTAGCTCTATACATAAGCTTACAAACAACTAACGATTTCATACATGTATTTTGTTCTCTCCAGCTGGTATTCCGTTACTGGACAATCACAACTCTCCCGTGGTCTCGGTCACCCCGATCTCTGCACCTTCTCACACCCTCCTCTCTCAAGAGGACAGCTCCACCACTGGACTCTCCTTCCAACTGGCAACTCTTGACAGGTACATGCATGTATAATTATGGGCTGCTGAAGCTGAAATACTGCTGTGTTCAATGTAGGACAGTTTTTACTGGCGTGTACTGGTATACTGTGCCGCATAGTGCTAATAAGACATGAATTAGTATCGTTAGATGTGTCGGCCACAAAGTGTAAAGACTCATGTATAACTGTTGGGAACTATTATGCACATGGCTTATATGTACACCAAAATCCACTGAATAGAGAATGAGCAACCTAATACATGTACAACAAAACTCCCACAAATCTGATTAGCTTACGAGAGCTGGGCACAACTCAGGTTAATAACATACATGTATTATAAGCACTAAGAAAAAACTTGCCAATAGATTGTTATGTCAGTGTCGGTAGGGTGTAAGCAGTATTAAATTAGAATGAATACGTACATGTCAGTCAGCTTTACAATTCTCCATTCAGTTCTGGTGGTCTGCACCTGTGGGTGGTGGTGGAGGTGTTTTCACCAGACCCACACGGCTCTGACTCTGACCTGGGTCTGGTCCCTCGGGGACGGGTCAAGCTGGTCAAGAGTTCCACTCTGGATGTGACTAGTGGTACACCGGCCCACTGTCTCCAGTTTAGGCCCGGAGACACCAACCACCTCTATGTAGGCTCTGACATGGTGAGTATAGCCTCAAGCTGTTAGCTACGCTGTTGGTATGGCACTGTTATTGTACATGCATGCATGTATTACAACCTAAGTTAAGTACACAGTATAACTATTATACACTGTCAAATGTAGGTAAAGTTAATTGGGGTATATAGGGGTGGGTATTACGTCATGCACTTTCATGTACACTTCTTGGTTAGATGTATAGGCCAGTTGATTTACCGAACTATTGCCATACCGACATTTTCACGGGTGTAATAATTCGCTATTTGGCTTGAGAGCCCTCAGAAGATACGTTCGTGGTTTTATCACAGATCAATGGCAGGAAACCACACCCACCAACAAGCTTTCCATGTACTAACGTATAAAATAACTGATGCCTTTCGTGTTAACTGCTCTGCCCTCAAAAAATGCAAAATTTTACACAGCGCGAGGCATTTAGAAGTAAAACACGAATGGTCCCAGAGCCACTACGTAAACTTCAGTGTAAAACATTAAGTGAACCATGCACTTTCGTTACTAATCACTCTCTTTTATCTATGCTCACACGCACACCCGCACATAACACACACACCCAGGGATATATTCATCATTGTGCAAGATATGGCAGAAGACCGATTCCAAAGACACATGTTCCACATACTGAAAGTGAGTGTTGTGCTAGTAGTTTTAAAAAATGACTCGTAGGTTTTACTTTTTATTAGGAGTGGTTTAGGCTACATGTATTTACATGTACATTGTTGACTTTCCTTGGGCTTAATAATGGTTTCCTTCTGAACAATGGATTTACGATGGATACATACATGTATATGTATGCATGTTCAACAATAATTAGCTGTAGCGCTGTAATTGAATCAGTCTGTTAACCTCTGTATTCAGGTGGGTCATGTGATGTCCTCGCTCTCAGTTTCTGTCCATGGCAACCCGATCTCTTCTTAGCTGGCTACTCTGACGGAACCATCTCGCTCTGTCACATAAACAAAGGTACACGTATACAGACGAATGTACTCTATAATTATATACAATAAACACATGCAGTGACACGTATACATAATAATATTATCACTTCTGAAGCTTCATTAACCCATGGCCAGTTCAGCCACGTACATGTATACAATATTAACACGAAAATGTGGGCTAATTAAATGAAACACTGAACTTGGTACATGTACGTGTGCATGTAAAATGCAATGTCTACCCATATTCTTGCACCCCCAGTTCATCCGCTAGTCTCGTGGCCGTACTGTGTGGGTGGGCGTGTCTCCCAGCTCCAGTGGGTTACTCATAGACCTGGAGTGTTTCTGGTGCAGGACAACACCTCCACCATATACCTCTGGTGAGCTGAATTAATGGATTTGAACATGTATAGCAAGAGGGTTGCTTATAGCATAATAATACAATTACCCGAGCGTTATCAGTAGTCAAAATCTTTCAATTCTATATCGACCTTGAACAGTTTCAGTATGGGTCCGCAAACGTCAAAGTTGTGTTTTAATCGTGTGTTGTTTGTGTACAAAAGCATTTGTAAGCAAGAGTATGTACTACTCTTAGTATCACGTAAGTACAAGGTTCATCATGTTCGTAGGGATCTGTTGAAAAACGAGGCTGAACCTGTCTATAAACACACCCTGAAAGAAGTGTAAGCGAATACTACATGTACATATACACAGTTGTTCCCCCTCCCACTTACAGTGTGTAGGAATGTACACAAATCGCGATCGTGTTGTATGAAATCCTCATTATAAGTGTATATCCGTATAATTATACAAACATTACGGGTTTTGAATGTATATGCATGTATAAGGGCAATGATAGTTAATTTGGCTCGATCATGTTTCTCTTAACCAATGGTGATCAAAGCATAAGTACTGCATGACTGTCACAGTGTGTGTACGTATAATTATAACAATTAACTTGCTTATAAACCCCTATCTTGCAGGTGTGTGTGCCTCTCACTCAACCAGCCAAGCAGCATTTCGTCTCCTCCAACCATTACTCCCCCACACATCCACTACCCATCCACCCTCACAGTGGCGAGCACCAATGGCAGTGTAGTTATACATCAACTCAAAGACTCTGGTAACGCATCAAATAATGATAAACTTTTGACTTTTGACAACTATGTCAATAGTATATTCTAGATTCTAGCACTAGCTGTAAGTCTCAGTGTTCATATTATTTTTTGGGGCTGAATTGATGATTAATAAAGAAGGTTGCTTGATTTATTACAGGTATATAAACAGTGAGATTAAGCTTTGCCTTTTTCCGAGACGAGCGGACACGGTTAATATGATGTTTTGTAGAGGAATTGTACCGCTATGCAAAGTCATGGTAATAATTATGGGGATTTGACCGCTTTACAGTTATAATGTGTGCTACATGTATAATTATGCAATTAACTACAGTCGTGCATGTATAAGTCTTTACACACTGACTAAGTATATAACATGCTAAACATGTGAGTATGATTCTGAAGATAATTTTCTCCTTGTACGAACATAAAATGTTGCACCCATCTTCAAGTCGACTAAGTGGGCGTTTTCATGAGGCACATCACTGCATGCATACACTTGCATGCAGGCTCTACTAATTATAATCTATTATACTGAGTATACGTAACTTTTTAATACATGCATGTATATAGACTATAGACCTAGAATGAATTTTTCAAGTTGGACACAGATGTACATAATTACAGTATAGACTCACTATTCCTGCTCTCTGAAGTATACGGCCACCTCGATCATTATATCGGCCATACTTGGTTTTCAATGTAATTTTATACGTTTACAGTGGAACCTCCCATAACAGACCCTCCCACTAGAGGACAACCTCCATGCCGCCTCAAATTAACAGACTGACCAACCCCTCGCTATGCTACAGAAAACACAAAAACGTAAAGAAATGTGCTTATGAAACTCAAATCCAAGAAATAGAGTACTCTTCTATAGCTTTCACCACACTCGTGATGTCCATTAACAGGAGGCCTGGCCCCGCTTCAGCGTATACCGCACATGACCCACACTCAACCAGCCAAGCAGAATTTCGTCTCCTCCAACCATCACTCCCCCACACATCCAGTACACATCCATCCTCACAGTGGCGAGCACCAACGGCAGTGTATAGTCATTAACTCAAAGACTTTGGTAACGCATCAAATGATGTAAACTCTTGCAACTATGTCAATAGTATAGATTCTAGCACTACATGTATATAAGTCTCAGTGTTCATGTCAATGTTTTGGGCTAAATCACCTTGAATTGAAAACGGTTGCTTCATTTAATTTGTATATAAACAGTGGGATTACTTCTTCCGAGACGAGCGGACACGGTTAATGTGAAAAAATTGTACCACTTGGAAAATTACCCTATAGGTTTGACCAATATCATGGTAATAATTATGGGCATTCAATTTAGATCTACCGCTATAATGTGTGCTGTGAGACACCAAAAAAGATCACATGCAATTTTTTGAACATTTGAACTCTTTGTCTAGCTAATTATGATTTGCGTGAAAGCGCTCACAAATCTGAGCAAAATGCCCAATAAGATTTCTAGTGAAATGCGTGAAGACTTAATATACATAAGTACGTAGTACTGCATGGCTTCTCATGCAGGCTTTACTAATTATAACCTTATATAACTCATTAGCCTCGATTCCAGCCCGCTCTCAATTGAGAAAGTGAGAGGGGCTGGGATCGAGGCTAATAGCTCAATATAATTGCGATTATTGTACCTAGACCATGATCGAATGCATGCATGTGTTCAAGTTGGACAAAGACGTATATATATATAATTATCCAAGACTCAATACGTACTTGCTGAGGCCTATAAAAGTGGTATGCATGCAAGTATAAGTAATGTGCATTACCATCATCAAGTTCCATACAAATAGTTCGAATGTTTAGTCAGTTTCTTCCTCGAGTGGAATCAATTCTTCTGTTTCAAATTTCTCATAGTTTCTACCTTGCTTAAAAAAGCCATCAGAAATAATATCTGCTTTAATTCCACTTGGCTCCTGCTCCCCATCAAGACGATAAACACGCTGGGCTCTTCCGATGAATTGAGCAAATTTGACAGGAGAGTGAATGTTTGTGGCAATTGCAGCTACACTGATAGGTGGGTGGTCGAAACCCTCGAGCAGCATATGCACAATTATAATCAGAGTTAATTTTCCTGCCTTTAAATCGCAAATAACAGATTTCTGTTTAGGTTCGGACATTTCACTGTGAATCACTGAAGCTGTTAATGGTGAATAATTGTGGCTCCACTCTTCACAAATTTGCTTAGCATCGGCTATAGATGAAGCACATAAAATCGCCATATGTTTCGTGCCGCCTGGTAACGGTTGATCCCTGTTTTTTTCTTCCAGTCTCATCTTGATTTTCGGAAGCAACTCTTTTGCTTTTTGTAGAGATTCACTTGGCACATAACGTGAACCTACAATCTGGTCTAAATCTATTGGATTTGTATCACGAATAATTTCTTTCTCTACAGCATCTTTTCGACTCATATGATAAGCGAACCCAGTGCTGTCGATATCCTCGGTTATTTTTTTCTTGTCGGAACGAAATGGAGTTGCTGTGAAAAACACAACTTTTGCATGAGCTTCAAACCTGTTTATAATATCTTTCCATGTCTTAGAAGGAAGATGATGGGCTTCATCCACTATCACTACTGAGAACGAGTCTTCATCCAATTCACTCCAAGTGTAGATGTTTTCTCTCGACTTCGTATGACCTTTTTGGGAATTGACAAGACATATGTGATATAGGCATAAGGTGAAGGGTGCAATGTCATCAGCTGTATTGATGATATGGGCTCTGTAGTGGTACCTTTGTATTTTCTTCTTCTCATTGAATAGGCCTCTTTTCAATAGAAAAGAATTGCAAATGTCATCTCTAGGGACAAAATTATCAATTAGTTGCTTTAAGATCACTTTACCTGGTGCAATAACAAGGATGGGTTTGTTCAAATCGATACCTTGAAGTTTCTTGCTAGAAACATACTTCCCAAAGTAGTACGGCAAGCAGCATATCACTCCTGTCTTTCCAGAGCCAGTGGGCATCGAGACAATAGCTGTTTGGTTGGCTGTCGCAGGAGTAGAAAACCAGTTGATAACGCTTTCAAGAGCTTCAAGCTGGTGATCATAAAGTCTTCCTTTTTTCTCAAGACTTTTTACAATTTTTTGTCCATGCTTTTCAAGAAAAGGAGGTTCAGTTTCAGTTGAACTATCAGAATCAGTATTCTCATCAATTTTTGATGCCATAATTATAATATTCTTGCTGGCCACAAAATGTACAAAATGTACTCACTTTATATAACCAGGATAGCAGCATCACTATAGTAACCTACAACACTGGTACCACACGTCACATGACTAGCCAAAAGGATATTAACTCGTGCATGAATATCATCAAGACTGTTAACTTTGATAGTGGATACATGCAGTCCTTTTAGTAACACTTCAGAGAACAGCTCCATATACGCCAATGAAACTCATTTGAAAATGGTGTATCAAAGTGTCCGGGGGTTCTCATTTCGAGATACATTGTATATAACACTACACCCATGCAACAGTGACGGCTTGCGAGTCTACTAATTCAGATACTTTGCAGTTAATGTGGCATACAGTAATTAATGCATGTTTGCTTCTCTTCCCCACTGGCCTACCACACTGACACCACCATGCACCCCCTGTGATGACACTTGTTTGTGTATAATTATAGGGAAACTGGCTAAATAATTATATTGGGTCAATTAAGCGGAATAATACACCATTCTCAACGGAGTTTCATTGGCATATAATTATATGGAGCTGTTTTCTGAGGCTGTGCTGAAGGTCATTCAATGTAGTGTACGTAGTGGCTCTGGGACCATATCCGTGTATCTCTTCTAACTCCCGCAAAAGCCTGGGAAACTTATTGTGTCCAATGCATACATCTCAGAGCTACCCCCATTACTGAAATTCAGAATCACATGCCCTTTGATAGTAGGTATCGAATCTCGATTGTTGTGAAGTAGCTAGAGGTACACAGAGCGCTTTTTCATGCTTATATTCCTATAGTACCTACACAGCCAAAAATCCACGGGTCTGTTTCAGGCCGTTTGGTGAAAACGAGCGTATCAGGACGTAGCCCACCCACGTCCTGTGTACAAGCCGTTCTCACGGGGCTGTGTAACTAAATAGTGTCCTGTGTCCCAAATGGCCACAAGTATGAGATGAAAGTTGATGTTTAGCAGAACTGCTCGTGGACTTCTTACAGAGAGCAAAACAATTCTCATGAATTATTCATGTTTAGCCCTCGTGTTAAAAAGTAAGCCTCGATTAAAACCGGGAGATACACGGATGGTACTTCGAGGGTACTCTTCCGTTTCCAATCCCTCTTTACTCTATCTATGGTTAAATGTACTATTTTATGCATGCAGTCTATTAGCCTCCCTCACCATGCAGCCTTCAAGAGAAAATGCGGCCTGGGATCGAGGCTAGCTGTCTATGTAATAGCAGGAGCGCTCCTGGTAATGGTTGTACCATGGATATCAAGGATTTGTACTACCAGGGCACTGCCCTCAGTAGTACCAAGAGGTCATCCTAATGAACTCTTGGTAGTACAATAACAATATACACAGCAGATATCCACGTACAGGTAGCTTGTACTATGAACACCTATAGAAGTAGCCTCGATCCCAGGCCTCTCTTCGAGGAAGAGCACCTGGGATCGAGGCTACTTCTATAGGTGTTCATAAGTACAAGCTACCTGTACATGGATATCTGCTGTGTATTGTTATTGTACTACCAAGAGTTCATTAGGATGACCTTATTGAGGCCTTGTGAAGGAGGCTACTATAGAAGCTGTTATCTCCAACCCATTTACAACTGAGTAGTAGTAAACACTCTTTGATCCCTGCCTGTGCACATTACATGTATGTGTGCTGTGTGCTTGCACTTGACAAACCACATTTACAACTTCAAGCACCAGCACATTTTTTGCTTTCCACACATTTTTGTCTCATAAGTCTTTAAAAGAGAGGGTCCTTAAAGGGTAGAGGGTGGTAAAGACACTGTTTAGGAAGTTTCCTCAGGGCTTAGTAGAACCCTCACTACATTTGGGATATTAAAACCATGCAGCTTTGGGCTTCTAGATCACGTGCCGGGGAAACTTCCTAAACAGTGTCTACAGTGCATCGAGTAGAATACCCACAAAATTAATGTGTGAGTAGTTGTACTAAATATCTTATGATTGGAACATTTCTAAGAAAATCTGCTGATACTGCTGTGTAGGTAAATGAATAAGCTACAACATATCTAAAAATGTTTCCATGACAACATAAGGTGCGTTTGTGATGATTAAAAAAAACAGTAAGTTATAGTGGGTAATCGGTTAGGGAGAGAAAAGGCCAACAGTTTCCGGCTAAGGTTTGGAACTTTGTCACAACATCAGTTCTATTAGCAATCTCATGAAAGGTTCGATGTTGCATATTTACACATCTTCCGTAGTGCTTAGTTTTTAGTGCTGTTTTAGTGAGGGAAAGATTTGAAGAAGATCTTATGGCTAAGGTCCAAAAATTACACTGAGTAAAGAGCTTGAATAAATTGTCTAACTTTTGATAAGAAATACTGTTCCGGAGATAATTGATGTTACACACATTTTTTTTACGATCACCCCCGTTTCCACCTTAAAAATGGCCTGGATTTCCCACATTTTTGAATTATGAATGTTGTAGCTTATTTATTCACCTACACAATGGTATCAGCACAATTTCTTAGAATGTTCCAATCTTGCGATACAATTAACGATCCTTGCCAGAATGCAATAGTTAGGGTCAAATTTTTTGCTGATTTGGCTCATTCGCAAAGGTTTTTCACTAGCAAAATATTTTAGTAATAGGGTACCGTAAGACCTCGATTTAAGGCGACACTTTTTAATAATTACGTTTTGCGAAAGTAGAGTTTTAATGTACACAAAAAAATGAATTTATGTGGTGCTATATGGGCGAAATGTCCAAGTGTCGCATATTTAGAGGGGCTCAAAAATTACAGTGGGACATGAAAGAGACCATCACAATATCATGCACTTTCATGTCTAATATTTTAGTGAGGAATGTGACCAGGTTTCCTGGCTCCCACTTATAATTGATAGCAAATTCCTCAGTTCTAGTAGAGGTTTTACGGTATGCCCTGAGTATACTACTGTACAATCTCATGTTCTGATTCGTGATGCATGTCAGACCTCCTCTGATAGTAACACTTGACAGATTGTTTGTCCAGGATGGTTTCATGGTGATTGTTATCTTGCAGCATCCATCACGTCTGATAGGGAATGTGTACATGTATGCATGTCTCTGCTGACAATGGTTCTCACACAGATCGAGGAGGTAGACCAAGTGTACCCTAGGCTTGAATTGGTCACAAGAAAAAGTGAAAGTCATTATTGCATGTAACTTCAATTTAAGGTGCACCTTACATACCGTATAGCGGGAAATTTTCCCGTTTTTCGAGGACAGACAGTTAGCATGAAAATTAAAACTGGGATAAACTCCCATGCACGCACCAATGTGGGTGTGGTTTCCTGGCATTGAACCACAAAACCAACGAAAATTTAGGCTGAAACTCGAGCAATGCACAAATATTCACACTTACTGTATAGTGCCAAATTTTTCGAGCAGTAAATATTTTACAGATAAATTTAAAGTGACCACACCCCTACAAAAGTAACTTTACAACACTAGAGTAAACCTATGATTCCAATTTTTTGAGGACCATTATTAATTTACGAGGTTTCATCAATCCACGAAAATGTTGCACCTTGAAACCTACATACGCTATATACTATAAAGAGAAGAATGGATATCAAAAAATTGCCAGTATAAACCTGTATAATTATTGTACATGTTGCATTTTGACCTCTGAGATCAAAGGAAACACTGTGCCAATATCTGCCATATGGCACAGTTCAGATGGTGACTGTGCCACTATCTGGATACTGATAATAATAACGTGCTAAGATTAAAGGCGTAAGCAGTCAACCCACGAAATTTATTCAACGAAATGCTTTTAGAAGCCATTCCACGAAATTTAAGTGCCTCGAAAATTTCGCACTATACGATGGCATTTCACTGGAAAAAGTTGGTTCCTTGGAAAGGGTGCAGCAGATAAAACAACAACTGTACATATTATTATTTTGCACAAAATAAAAAATTCCATTTACAACATAACAACGAAGACTATAATAATATTATGGTGCTAATAGCTACTAGTCCTTTATTTCTACTATAACTATTTCTCTCTCTTTTAAGTTTAATACATCATGGTCAGTTTTCAGGGGAAGCAGTTTACCGTCATTATTCTCCGTGTACATACCTGCATGGCAGGAACGAAGGTTTCAGTTAGGAGTGCATACAGACTGAGAGAATGCAACAATGGTAAGCAGTCTCTGTTGCACACGTACCGTATAATAGTGCATGTAGGTTAAACAGAATATACAAATAATGGCATTACAGTATGGTGTGTAATCAATGACAAAATTATCCAGTGTAAATTTAGATAGGCCGTACCAAAACTGGACTCAAAAATGCTGACAGTGCAGAAAGTGACCCTCAGAAAAATTGATGCTCTCAAAAATACACAAAGAAACTCAGTATATACTAAAATCATATTCATGCGCACAAAGGGGAACTATTATATTATACCTTCACCAATACAAGAGAACTTTGAAGCAGGAAACTATAGGAACTGACCCTCATACCCACACTAAACACTGTACCAACATTGAGCATTGAATTTGTCATTGATTACACACCATACTACCACCATACTTGCATGGGTATGAGTATGATCCCTGTGTGCATGGGTATGATTTTCTGATATGATTATCATGGGTATGATTTGCAGAGGGTATATAGTTTCCCTGGTATGATTTTCTGATAGGGATTATCATGTATTGCATGGTATGAGGGTATAGTTTCTCTGGTATGATTTTCTGATAGGATTATCATGTATTGCATGGGTTAGCCTTCACAAGGCCTCAAAAAGGAGGCCTGCTACTGACTGCTTTGCGTATGCGCAAAATTATTGGATAATTTCCCTATAATGTTTGAAATTTTACCAGAAAAATATCCTGAATAATAATTATATACAGACAAAAAATACTATTAAAGTCATACACAGAGCTGTACGTTTGGTTGCAGCAGCTATTTCTTTCTGATAGAGCCTACATGTAGACTTTCACCAAGGTTAGTGTCAGATGGGTGTGGCCTGTCCATATAGGCTATTGTCAGCCTTCCCTCTGTTTAGACGATTGTCATCCACACTGTTGCAGGCTATGAGTCTTTAGCAGGCTCAGGGTAGCTATTAGAATGCTATCACAAGGGCTAGAAACCTTCACAATCGCACTTTTATCCACTTTCTTCAATCCACTTCCTTTCGTTGTGACGTCATTGTTTTACTGAGCATTATATGTGAGTCCCCAGTTTCTGGGGATTATGTGGCGCATGCGCAAAGAGTTGATACTAGGCCCATCTTTAGTGCGGCCTGGAGTCAAGGCTATGCATGGGTATGATTTGCTGAGGGTACAGTTTTCTTGTGTGGGCAGAAATTCTGAGGGTACCATTTTCTGTGGGTCACTTTCTGCACTGTCAGCATTTTTGGGTGCAGTTTTGCCACGGCCTATCTAATTTACACTGGTTAATTTTGTCGTTGATTACACACCATATTACGATACTCACCCAGAAATAAACAACCCCTCGTATTTAAGCACATACATGTACACGCCTCCAAAACAGTGTCTAACTATTGCATTTTCTAATCTCAAATACAATGTAATCTCCAACCCCATATACATGTACAAAATGTAAATATGGCCATAATGCATGTACATGTAGCTCAGAATATCTAAACACAGTTTTTTTTATCGTATTAGAGTGCAACTCGAATAAAAAGCACTAAGCCCCCCCCCCCCCAAATTATTTACTCCAATTGAGCGCGACTAAATTCTGGAATTATTATTTATTGGCGCACATGTAGATATAAATCATTACGCAGCCTATGAATGAAGTATGTACTAAATACAATAAAATATGTACAATTTAACCTCGTGGAACGGCTACTATTACTTTACGTTTTAACGCTAAGCGCCAAACTTGTTCTACTCGAACGTTACTTTTTTTGGGGTCGTGTATTAGAAAAAAGGCGATAAGCTGGACGAGTGAACAACAGTTAGCTAACTAGAGATATACGGTACAGTTAGTGTTCCAATTCTATGTTGCGGAGACTGCAAGTTTAGTGCATCTTTATGATAATTTATAGATGTCTAAGAATGTTTCTTGGGACCAAACGATTGTGTGAGCAGTAAAGGAGCAGTAAAGGAGGGCGTATTTTCACTACAGTTTTCAAATTTAAGCCCCCCCTCCCCATAATTTTGTACTGAGTACACACTCCTGCATGATAGTTGCAATAGTCAAGCTATATTAATTATTGACTTCTCAGCTACCACAAAATGCTCAACAAACAATAACAAGGTTGAGACAAAGACACACAAATCAAGTGTATGACTGTGTGGACAGGCCCACAGCAATTTTTATTAGTAATTATACCAGGAAAACCACTACTACAGTGTATACGTATACCCACTATGGGGATAGACCCTTGCTGGACTGTGCTGATCCTTAAAAGGAATTATTAAGCGCATATACGTAGAACTTCCCTTGGGTACAAACACAGCACAGTCATGGTGGTACAACTCAGAGGAGGTACGACAGGCGCGGTGCAGCTCAAGCAATTAGCCTTTGATTGAGCAATAATTGTCTGCCCATGTCGTATGTTTGTAATCAGAGGCTAATCGTTTGAGCTGCACTGCACCTGTTGGACCTCCTCTGGGTACAACTATTACACAGCTTTCAGGAGTGCACATACTCCTAGTACAATCATGTATATAACTCACCAGTGATGTACTCTCCAGAACATCCCCACTTCCTAGTACTCCAGACAATGAGGGAGTTGAACAGATCGTAGTAGTTGGCTATCTGGATGTCGTCCTGCAGCAGAATAATAATACGATGAGCATACATACTCTATTTGGTTACCTCAATGAACTATGGATGGCCAATGAGCAATTTAAACACAGCTCCCCAAAAGCTTGTTTTACTTTTGAAATTGGATAATTCTCCAAACCGGAGTTAGGGATAGTCACAAAGATAAAATCAACAGTATTGTAGGGACAGCCTCAATTGCATGCATGTGTTCTAATGGCAAATTAATGTTACTGCACTAATTCACCTCTTCTGGTGATCCCTTTAGCTTTATGCCAATGCGCTTTGGCCCTGGACTGCAGGTGGAAAATCGGAACTCTGCATTCTTGATATTAGCACTGTGTGTGCAGCTGGCCGTGGTCACTGCTCGTCCTACCAGGACTACACTGTACTTTGACCCAGGGTAGAGGGTGTTCTGAGGTATGAACTCCGCCCTCTGTTGGCGAGCATCGTAACTGATCCTGCCCTTGACAGTACTGAGAGATGAGTCCACTGAATTACACGTCACCTAGGTGGAGAAAATCATCGTCATTTGTACATGTACACGTACTGTATATGAAGTGGTTTGGAAATGCAAAATGGGTTAAAATCTGATACAAGTGAGATAAGTACAGTGCAGTGGACGCATACCGTATTACTACAATGTTTGCTAGCAAAAAAACTTAGCCAATCAGCAGAAATGTTGACACTTTGAGATATAACTTTTTAGGATTATGATGGACGCATAAGCACTGGTCAAGTAGGTCTTATTTATGCGAGGCTATTAGTACTCGCAAATTTGTTGATGTTCGTAAAACATTGTAATAATACATACGATAGTGAGCAGTAAAAAGATTCAGTGGAGAAATGGTAAGGAGCATGTATGAGTAAAATGGTATTGAGATTATAGTTGTAAAACTGATGATCCCAAATACTAATACTGATTGTATATTGTAAATTGATGTGTTGTGTACCTTGAACTACACGTACATTGTATCTTTCAGATTAAACAAACTGTTATATTGCTGGCACCGTGCTAACTTGAACCCATAATCACCTAGCAAGGGAAACACCCAACATACACTTCAGTATGGTAGGTTCACCACCGGTAGCAAGAGTATATGATAGAGAAGAGAGTATCGAACGTAGGCATACTGTACATCGGAGAGTAACGTGACTTCCTGTATCTGTCACAAGCTTGGAATTTGCACACTGACCAATCCAAGTGTGGGTGATGTAATCTATCAAAGTAGATTACATCACCCACACTTGGATTGGTTTGATAGATTACATCACCACTCTTGCCGGTAGTTATGTAGAATGTAGACTTCAAACTAAACGAAACAGAATATTAGTAGTACAGTCCTACCTCAAAGAGTTTGTTAATATTGACAGTCTTCACATCACGATCAAAAAATATGGTGATTTTGGAGTCCAGTGAAATATCTGTGTCTTGGTTGCCAGGGGTGATCCTGGTGACATGGGCTGAGAGTTCATCAGACTCGTTGCCAGACGAGGAGGACAGCGGAGACATGTCACTAGTGGACTGACGACGATTCATAGACTGAGGGACGCGCTGGAAGAGGGGATTAAATATTGTGTGATGTGCGGGATACTGCGTGTGTAGTGTGGGGAGGGTTGTAAGTTTTCATGAGACATGGGCACAGAGACATGCTACACAATTACTGTATACTGCGCATGTAAAGTTAACTGCCACTGATTCTGGCCTTCATATATTGTAGGCCTACACCATTGTATCTAGTCCTACAAGTGTACAGCTTTTAATAGGATGGGTACTTACAGGAGATTCATGTCTTGACACCACAGTGTAGGACCTTCTGTCTAGACTTCTGGGTGGCAGGGGAGGACTGACACGAGACGAACCACCCGTACTAGCCGTGAATGACGGTGTACTGGTAGTCTGTGATGATGTAGAGTATCTTCTAGACACTGGGGCTGGGGGGAAGGACTGGTCATACACGTTCTCGTCTCTTGAGGTTGGAGAATAAGCTCCTCCGGCCACCTCCACTCCAGGCTTGTTACTGGTGTTGTTACCCATTGGTTTCACAGACTGTTGATTTGGCTAGCTGTGATTCTTCTAGCGTCTTTGGCTAGCTGTTTATGCCAGAATTAAAATCTGATTTGGTCTACAATATTTCACTTTATACCAGTAATTAGAATCTGCAAACTCCAGCCCCACCCACGTCATAGTCTGCAGAACTGCAAACTGATAATTCTGTGCTTATCTATGGTACCATGCACCCTAGCCCTGTAGCTGTATCTTGTGACACTTGCCATTTTGTGCATGAAACAAACAATTTAAGTGATATAAGGTTGGGCCAGAAATAAGGTGCTGATATCTATCTGCATAATGTTAAAAACAGGCCTGCCCTGTCTAACTAAAAAAACATACATGACATACAATTATCATTGTATTAATTGCATTTGTGCTGTTATTTCACTCGGCTGCTAAGCATATGCTCGTAATAATGAGTTTCCTCGGAATAAGTTACAGCAAATGATGACATGTCACCCATCATCATATTGCTGGTAGATGCTGTGTACGGTAGATCATTGTAAATTAAGTCATACTCTCCATTTGGTGCCTCTGGTGCCTCCTGGCTAAACAACCCTGTGTGCAGAGCCGAAAAGCCATTGCTATTGGTCACGTCCATTGCTGCATGATTGTTTTCAAGGTGATGAAGTGGTAGTGTTGCAAGAGGGTCAGAATTCGATTGTCCAAGGTTATCTGGTTGTATCTGGGAAAGAAATAAATGAGTGTCACCATTCGGAATTGGTTGGGAAGATAAGAATTCCATCATTCCATGCTCATCTCCCATGGTCCCATTGCCACATTCCATGCCAGTGAATTCATTGTGCATCGAATCAGGAAGGGGAAGTGGGTGCATTTTCGAGAAGCTGTGTTTTCTTGCACTGGACGGTAAATTTTCCAGAAGGTCGTCACTAAGCTCACTCCCAGTAAATGAGTAACGAGAACTCTGAGAAGATTTCCAGGATCTTTCTGACCAGGTGTCACTGCTCTGTCTACGAGTGTAGGCTTCTCTGGGAGAAAATCCCTGCTTCATAGGAGGATATCTCGCATCATTTACTTGTGCATGAAGGGGCGTATTGACAAAATTGAATCTCGGAGACACTGGTGGATGTGGTCTCAACACGTCACTTCGCCCACTGTTGCTACAAGGCGAAGATACTCGAGAGCTGTTTGAAGAGAATGTGGAGTACGAGTTTGTCATGTTGCTACTGCGAAGACTACCACTTATTACAGAGCTGTCATCGCTGGGGGATTTTCTGTTTCCAGTGAATCCGTTTCTCCTTCCGTTAGGGTACGGATTCTGCTGAGTGTTACCCGTCAGATTCGTCTGAATGTTGCTCATCGATTGGTTGCTGTGGGTAAGCTGGAATTGTGAGCACTTGGAATGGGTAGAAGACGGGTACGAATGCGAGGGGATATGTTGCAAATGGGAAGGGGGCGGGGTAGGATGTATGCCAGCCGGCAGTGTCAGTCTTCCGCCGTTTTGCCAGCTGGCTCTCACGTTTGGGTTAATACGATCTGTAGCATGGCCGCCAGTAGGGAGGTGTACAACATCATTCGAATCGCTTAGTCTTTGTTGTTGCAGAATGTGGGAAATTTCCTCGTCTCCTCGTAACTTGGGGTATTCTGACTCACCCTCAGGCATTGAGTTGTAACTAAGCTGTGATGAATTGTAGCCTTGAGACCCACCAGAAAAGTAGCCATGATCTGACATGCCTCCACCAGAAAGCTGAGGGTGGACTGGAGGGAATGCACTTGCTGATGGTGCAGACGGAGGGGCATTCGTTTTTCTTTTGTCTGCCTTGCGTGTTTTGGATGGTTTTCTGGTCACTGGGGGTGGTTTTGGCTCCACAACATCATCTTCTCCACCAGATATGGTATCAGGATCTCCTGTTCGTGCCTGTAAAAGTTAAACGATTAAATAATTATTGTGCATGCAATAATTATGTGTTAACAGCAGACAAGTCACTTACTCTTTTATTGACTTGACAATTTTTAACGTGTTTTCTTCTTGAGCTTGGATCAGTGTACCTCTTGGTACAGCCAGGATTTGGACAGGCGTATGGTTTCTGTATAAAGACATACACACAATAAACATTACATACTGCACCTGTTTGTATCTCAGATAAAGTTATTCTCGGATGACTATTTTTAGAAAAGGACTTAGTTGAATGGAGTTGCACAATTTAATGGGTCATTAAGATGAAGTTTTGCAGAATGAGCATAATGATAAGAATGAACAACGAATTAATAGCAAGAGGAATAGAAATGCAATACATCTTTTAAACCTTGGCAGAAAAATAGGATAGTTTATTTATCCTTTAAAGAGTGTTTGTAGTTCAAACAATCAACCTGCATTGCAGTCAATCTATTCATGCCGTCAGTCTAGTGCACTTGTTTAATTATAGGTCACAGCTGTTACAAATTATTCCGCAAGCTAACATAGGAAGTAGTGATTTCTCGAATTGGTAAAATAACGTACACCACATCGGGTTTCATATGCAACGTTATTTCGATTCTAAATTGGTAAATTGTAATAGCAAGAGTGAGCATGCGCATGCAATGATGCTTTGCTGCAATTCGAAAAGCAGTCAAGCTTGTAGTGTCATTCACAATCAATTAACCTCACATTCAAAACCTGATACGGTAATTACCGTGTGTACCTACCGTGTGTACCTAGACACACAGAACTTCATGTTCTTCAAGAGTAATATTTATCCACCAGGAAAATACTAACTTACTTCATCTGTGTGTGTCCTGTTCATGTGTTTTGCACAGTCAGAAGCATTTGAGAAGGCTTTGGAGCATCCTTCAAACTTGCACGTATATGGCCTCTCTCCAGTGTGAGATCTGAGGTGAGTTTTGAGATTCTCCAGACGAGAGTACGCCTTATTGCATCCATCGTACTGCAAGGAGTGAAATGGATACAATAGATAAGCAATCCATGGATACAAACAATCAGGTGATACGTGCATATCAAATTACAGGTGGTGGTGATCGGTCGAAACTTAATCCGTGTTGCCCACCTCTATCATGCATGTGAATAGAAAACACAGGATTAATGCCTCTGGTGGTTTCCTGAACCAACATTTGGTAATTGAATTTTTATGGTGAAGTGATTAATTAGGTCGGGAATGTATGGAACTCTATAAATGGAATTAGTAATTTACATCAAAGTTGTTGCAGACTAGTAGGTGTGCAAAAGTAGCGTATTCATGACCAAACTAAAGGGCAATAGTATTCAAAACCTAATTTGTAGTGCGGTTAAACTCATTCACGATGTAACCTTAATCAGCACGTTTTCGTTTGGAGCATTATTATGTGTTTGCACAGTGTGCACTGCTACGAATACGATTAAATCTAGCTTTAGGGTGTAGTAGATGTCTGGATCAAATCAAGTGCATAGTTACCAGACATACATGTAGCTGCAACATACAGATCCAGTGAATGGGTTAATTACAATGCAACTACAATATTGGAAACGTCCGAAACTTGAATAAAAGTTTAATCCTTCTCGCCGGTTAAAATTACAGATGTTTACACAACCTTTTCTGTCCGGAAGCATGAGTACCAATTGAGACAGTAACATTGTATGGTTTAGTAGCTTTAGAGTATTGCTGCTCTGTTGATCATGTATTGTCTTTAATATAGTTAGCATACCAAGCTGTATTTCCTCATAGTAAGATCAATGCCCCATATCAAGGAGTGACCAACAAGTGTCACAGTCACATGAACACTGACACACTTATATGCACGTACGTGGATACGAACATCATATTTAATATCATATTCGCTGAACAATTGTGACATGCAATAAAAAGGAAATACTCCCTCACGGTGGATATTTGAGTGAAACCAGATCTCTGAGTAACACATGTATCACTACCAAAACAGTTAGACATGTATGCACAGTATCACCCCTAATCAGGTCACTCCTTTGTACCAAATACACGGTTGATACCGTAACACCATAATTATAAGATGCCTCGTACCTATATATAACCTACTCACCGTGCATTTGTGAGGTTTCTCCCCAGTGTGTCTTCTCATATGCACCAGCAGCATGTATTGTGCTTTGAAAGGCTTCTTTTCACGGACACAGCTACTCCAGAGGCACACATACTCCTTTCGACTATCACGGTAAATATGCTCACTGTTGACGTGCTGAACGAGCAAATCTAACGTTTCACACTGGTGTGTACAATCGGCCCATTTGCACTGGTTGTTATGGGGGTCCTCCACACTGGGATAATTGTAGTACACTCTCTTGTTTTTGTCCAAAATTCCTTTCTTCGAGTCCATTTCTAAATCTGGATCAACCAACGGATACTCGGCAATTTCCTCAGGATGACCTTCGTCATCAGAGTCGCCTAATCCTCCAACAGATTCTTCACGTACTGTTTCCAGAGTACTACCTTGATGTGAGGTAGTGTCTGTTAGCCGGTTAGGAGGTGAGCCCTGCTCTATTTTAACTCCCGGCATGTAATCTGCATGTAGTCCATTCTGGTGATCTGCTATTAACTCTTCGCTTTGCTCTTCTTTGATATTTGTTAGCATGTCCACGCTCTGATCAGACTTGCAATTTTGTTCCACTGAAGAATCGAGCTGACTTGGATGAGGATACCCACTGTTTCTGAGGGACACTTGGAGGGGTCTAGCGTGAGGAGTCTGTAAACGAGTGGATTTGCTGAAAAAAGATGGACTTAAATGTCCCATTGATCCTGCAGAGCTGCTCCTGGAATTGGTGATGTAGTTCACAAGAGAAGTTGGAGATGTTCGGATGAGACTGTTGAGATCGATCGAGCTGCTTGAAAGTGGGGAGGGGGAGACAGACAACTGTCTTTTGCGACCCATTCTAGCAGAGGCTAATGGGCTGAACTGACCAGATCCAATTGGAGTATTGAAATCCAACCCCTCTAAAGCAAATAAAGCTGAAGTAGGTACATTAAAAAGATGAGATGAGGACACAGGAGTCTCCGTCCTGCTACGAAATTCAGGTGAGATTAGGCCACCTTGAGATGCCGCAAATCCTCTCAGGACCGCACCACCAGGTTGTTTGAATTCTCCAGCTGTCGCAGAGTTGGGCTTGTTGTTAAATCCTGCATCTTTTGTTTCGTTTTTTAGTTCAGATTGAGTTTGCGAGGAAGATTGATTTTGGTCGAGATGTTCGTTTGTATCCATGGCCTCACATGGGGAGATAGGATCATTTGAGCCATTACTTGTGGCTTCATTTTCAGCTCGAGAATTTTGCTCAAAGCTTTGCTGCAGGCAGCAAGACGGCTTCTTTTCAAGCTTGACCATCGGGGCGTTCTCACCATCATTTGGCTGATCAGAGTATTCCATTTTCACTGCATGAACTGTCAACTGAAAAAAATACAGAATTTTATTGGCTACATACTCAGGTTCTAAAGAGACTTACCTATTTGTGCATATCATGTGTACTTTGCAGTCCTGCTAAGCTACATCAGATCAATACAGCAACAACAAAAGAAGGCGTGTCTACAGACTGTAGTACAGTGGTAGAATAGCTAGTTATTGATGATACACACCGACAGGATTGGCTTTAAATCTTGTGCTCAAGAACGTCTTTCCTTTTCCTTTTGTATCTTAGACAAGGTTGTACTACGTAGGAGAGCCCACAGGCTAAATAAACATTGCTATGAGCTGTATTGATTACAAGCTAGCTGGTAAGCCATACAAGTGCAAAGTACAAGCTCAAAGCAGGAGGAGGGAATTCTGACCGTATTTATCTAATCGCAGGAGTGCTCTAAATATCGGTATGGCTACGTTTTAGAAAAACTGAAAAGCAAAGAAAAGCAGAACTCAATGTAAACACTTTGTGGGCTGTGGAAATACGTACATTTGTGGTTTCACTTAGGAGACTCTAATGTAGCTAGTCCTGTGAGTTCAGTATTCAGTTTTATAGACCACAATGGCCACACGGAATGGACACATCTCTAACGGTGCTTTTCAGGTGAGATTCATGTTTAATATGTGTAGGTACTAGGTTTGCATTGTTTTGTAGACTCTGGGATGTACATAGTAGACATACTAGAGTCTACTGTGTAGCTACTTCCATAATGAGGTATTAGCTTAATGGTATAGCACAAGTGAGGCCTAGTGGCTAGCCTACCTCTGCGTTTTTTCCAGTCTAAGTATCGCTGCACTGTGATGGCTTAACTTAGGGCTATAAATGGTGTTATAATTTTATGCTGTGCCAAACAAGTAATCAGGTGATATGCTGTTTGCTCTTTGTAGTGTAACTAGGTGCCAATGTGCAGCTGACATTGTGGGGGTGTTTACAATGCTTCTAATAAAGGGAATAAAGCTATGATCTTAGAAATATTGAATTGCTAGAAAGTAGCCAGTATTTTTGTAAGAAGAACACATATTAAAGAGGCAAGATGTTGTTGACAAACAGTCTTCAAATGAGGTCAATCAGCATTCATTAGAGCTACTATTCCATGGGTGTTATACTAAGCAGGATCTTAGTGCTAAGAGGCAGGAGAAGAGGCCATCACTCCTTGCCTGTGGTCGACTCCACCGACTCTGAGACTAGCTCATTGGCCTCCATACCTTGCTACGATGAGACCACTGAGCTAATAACACCTGATCATCTATTCTCTTACTCTGACCCTCAGGTCACGCAACACCGAGTGCACCCAATACAGAAACTGCCACAGGACCTCATATTGAAGTAAGTGCGTTATGCCAAATGTTGTCACGGATTTATTGTGTACCTGCTTATTGATGCATGGTACTGGGTAGTGAAGATATATTCAAAGCATGTGCACTTGTAAGGAATGCATATTTGGTATATCCCATTACAAGTGCGTGTATGTTTGAGGTTTGTTTACCAGTGAAGACCCAAAAGTTGTGGTTGTGGAATGGTTAGCGATCGCTGTGGTTGTGGGATGGTTAGCGATCGCTGTGGTTGTTTTAAGAAGTGTGCTGTGGCATTTTTGAAGATAAATGTTGACCACTACAGTTAGTGTACTGTAAGAAGGCAGAGTATTTTATTCAGTTTTTGCATGAATTACAATAGATGAATGGCTATTGACACAATGCATGTAACTGCCATTGTGTTCATTGTAAATCAAACATATGGAATGCTGTTGATGTTTATACACTGTACAGTCGCAACCCTTCAAAGGCATCCAGCTGAAGCTTTTGTTCATACAACCTCAATATGCGTTTACACATAATGCTCCCTGTGATTAAACAGCATCTGTTTGTACAGAATCTTCTCCTTCCTTGATGTGATATCACTGTGTAGGTGTGCTCAAGTATCAAAGGTAAGTGTTGCATGTTGTGTTTGTTACTTCACAGTATAATGGTGCACTTTCACTCGCACACAAACACACCCCAGCTGTGGAGAGACTTAGCCCTGCATGGCAGCAACTGGCAACACATCAATCTCTTTGAGTTTCAAATTGCGATTGAGGTCTGTGCAAATCCAACTTGTATGATTGGTAGCATACACGTATATGTACTATATTTTGTAGGTATGCCGTATATGCTTGATCAGAGGCCGCACTCAAATAGTAGCCTCCTTACAGCCTATCTTCAGTGCAATACCATATATATATAGCGGGTTATTTTCGAGGCACTAAATGTTCGTGGATAGCACAAACTAAACATTTTGCAGATTTTATTTTCGAGGATTGGGGTTCAAATGATCACACCCCTACAGTAGAGAGATCTTTCAACCGGAAGTAAACCAATTTTCGAGGCACAACATTTTTAAGGTTCTAAAAGTTAGTGCCTCAAACGGTAGAAGCCGCACTCAAATAGTAATCCAGTGAACTTTGAGGCTATGTCTTTGCATATTGATACTGGTATCTACGGTAGCACCTCTCTCAAACAGTGGCCTCTCTCAAATTGTATCCTCCTCTGCCAGCAAAATGAAACATTTAGTAGCCGCGGCCTCTGATCAAGCATATACGGCATAAGTGTCACTTGCGTGTCCAGTCCTTTAAAAGTTTTTTTTAATGGTCTTTCCTTCTCCCTTCCCTTGTCTAGGGCACGGTGGTTGAGCATATGTCAGCACGTTGTGGGGGCTTCCTCAGAACTCTCTCTCTCCAAGACTGTAAGATCGTTGAGGACCCAGCTCTCGAGTGAGTTACTAAGTCATGGTGTCACATGACATACTGTGTTTGTGATGTGTTATGGGTGTATTATCATGTTTGTAGGCTGCTGTGCGCACACATACGTCTCTGCATAGAGATCTTACATACAATGTAGTCCACAGCCACTTTAGCCTTGTTGATTCAAATCCCAGTGATTAATGGAAAGTGTATATATATACATGTATAGGGGCTATTCATTTTAGTATTTGATTGAATACAGTACGTACACCTACATGTACATGCATACCTTCAAGGGTCGTACATGATAATTATAGTTTATGTAATGGAGTGCAGGTGACTATCCACAACAGCTGTTCCATTAGGATTATGTCATTGGATGAATACAGTAATCCATGCACACCTGTGTAAATCAACTGACACACTACTTGAATGCCCTATTTTATGCTTGAGAGGCCAGCTAAAGTCTTAAGTACTCGTACTGTTATGTCTCTACCCTAGCTGAAGCCGGTTCATTGAGAAACCAAATATGTAAACTTTGTGATCTAGTGCTTTGCATGCCATGTGCGCTATTTTTGTTGGGTGGTTAAACACTAACATTATGTATCCCTAGAGATGGTTGCCCTTATTGGGTGGATACAAAGCATAGAAGTTTATGCCCTACATGCATTCTTATGATACGCTGTATTATTCGCTCTCCCCCTCAGGACATTTGCTACTAATTGCCAGTACATAGAGACACTCATCTTGACCAAGTGCTTCAAGATCACAGACCAAACTGCCCACAGTCTGAGTAGACACTGCCCTAACCTCAAGATTCTGGATGTCTCCTCTTGTAGACAACTCACTGACCAAACTTGCATTCATCTCAGGTGAGCAGGAAAAGCATTTAAGGCTTGGAACTTGCAAGTTTGCTACACGTAAAGTATAACTTCCACCTTCAGTGTATAATAGATTGCACCACATATTATACATTGTATGTACAACATGTGTGGGTGTCTTACAGTTTACAAATGTTTCTAAATATGCATGTCTGATGAACACAGGTTTCTAGACTATTGTCTGATCGACACAGGTTTCTAGACTATTGACTGAGTGTTGTACTGCATGTGTATACAAGCATGTACAGAAATATTGAACCGGCAAAACGATCAGATTGAACCATTGATGTACATGTAGTTTTAATTGAATAGAATGAAGATCCTCTGATCTTTTCAGCGCAACATAATTGGTACAATTCCTCTTAATATCTGGCCGGTAATCGATCCTGGGTGCATACATGTGCAGTCTTCCTACGCAAATACTCTTTGGTCTATATGTATGTTCACCTAATACCCACAGTGGAATTTTGGTTGTAAGATTTTAGATAAGCAGTGTTTACCTCTTTGTGCATCTATAAAGCCTACAAATACTGTATGTGGCTGCTTTACTTGTAGCCGGCCGTTCATCTAGCAAGAAAAGCTGATCATTCAATGTATGTATACAGTAACTCTCTAGCCATAACATTTTTGTCTCACAATTTCTTTTCATGCACACTTACATAGTGAAGGATGTCTGAAGTTGGAGT
This sequence comes from Halichondria panicea, assembly GCF_963675165.1. Classification (NCBI taxonomy): domain Eukaryota; kingdom Metazoa; phylum Porifera; class Demospongiae; order Suberitida; family Halichondriidae; genus Halichondria; species Halichondria panicea. The sequence continues at coordinate 2,674,532 of NC_087387.1, forward strand.
ATGTAGACCTCTCTTATTGTGCAATCACCAAAGAGGGCATCAAGGCGTTAACAACAAAATGCCTGAGGCTGAAACACATCCTGGCAAAGTATTGTCCGGAGGTAACCCGAGTGAAATTACTTAGTCTTGGAATATTATTTTGTAAAGCGATATTCATTCATTTCCCTCTAAATAGAAATATGGACACAAACACTATCTCCCTTTCTTTAGTAATTTGAGTACTGTAACCTCAGTCTGTTAAACTGTGGTTACATCACAGTAAATATAGCTGTTGCAAATTGTGAGAAAGAAGGCGTTCAAATTGAGCAATGTGTGCATCGTGATAACTTGATCACTCGTAATTTCACACCCTTCCTCTATTCCCAGGTGAATGACGATGCTTTGGGCCACATAGGAGACAATTGCAAACAGCTGGTCACTCTAAATATAGACGGCTGTAAGGTGACTAATTGCTCATTATAGAGCTCTATTCATGCAATAGCGTCCCACACTTACTCTCTGCACTGTTGATGTATGCGTTAGCATATTTTGCAGTTACCAATTAATTTTGCACGGTCAACTGCCCATCTGAGGTGGAGACTGCCTGTTTTAGTATTATGTCTGTCTGTTGCTATCCCTACACACTGATCTCACACACATTACCATAATGGGCTACGTGTACAGAGTTATACAATGCGTAGTTACAATACATGTAACCAGACTACAGTAGAACTATAGCTTTGTATACGCTATACATGTAGTTTCTTTGCGATGGTGGTCCTTGGTTACTGGCCTGAGCATAATTATTGCAGGAAAATAGCACAATTATGTAGTGGTGCTTTGCCCCTAAGATAATGTTACAGTACTGGTACACACATACGTATACGTACATGATTGTATATGAATACATCGTGCACCCAATCAAACTACACAACACACCCTCACAGACGGTCACGGATGTCGGCTTAGGCTCGGTGTGTAAAAAATGCCCAGGGTTAGTAAAGCTGAGTGTGTCTGGTTGTGAATCGATCACCGACCTGTCTCTAAGAAAGCTGGGAGCCTCGTGCCCCGAGCTCAAGTTATTGGAAGCTACTGGTTGCTCCCACTTCACAGATGCTGGATTCAAGGCTCTAGCTACAGTGAGTGTGTCTGTGTCATTCCGTGCATATTTCACAGGCACTCCTCATAGCTTGCAGTTAGGGTGCAAACTGGGGACTGTCTGGGTGCATAATTGGAGTAATTGTGATAGTGTGTATTCATAGCCAACAGTGTAACATTTTGGTGAACCATGCACTCAAGGAAAGAGGAAAATAATGTTATTGACTGCTTTATGCACATGTACACTGTACATATAAGCAGGAAGTTTCCATAATATGTTGTGTTCCAAGAATCATACGATGATGGGGATTTTGTGTAGTCTGCCGTGTCTGTTTCCGATTATAAGGGATAGACAGTCCCTTGCTAATACAGTATACACTTGACACTTGTGTTTGTGTAATGGCTGTGCATAATTGATCTATTCCCACGTAGGGCTGTAACAAGCTGCAACGTTTGGACCTTGAAGAATGTGCTCTGGTGAGTCAATGTTCTCGATTAAGTGCCTGGGAAGTGTGGGGCTTCATAGCGGATATATGTGATAGGCATTTAAAAGTTGAAAAACTAAGAGGTATCAGGGTGTCATACAGGTGGGGGGGGGAGGGGGATATCTCCCTCTGGCTCCAACCCCCCCCCCCCCCTCCTAAAAATTGCATTCAAGTACTAGTTGTACGTATTACTGAGCGTCGATATACATGTATGTAGCTGGCAATGTGTTACATACAACATCAGGAGTGCACTCCTGACAGCATGTACTAACAGTGTATTGAAATAGCAGTTGATCTTTTTTTAGCAAAATGTTCTGGTTAATTTTCAAAAGCGCTTATTTCCCCCTCTACTTCAAAATCTTGTATGACACCCTGGGTATGTAATGCACTATTTTAATGTTCTTGTCAGTATAATTATAACTGTACTTATAACACACATGTGTTGCAGTAATTAGAGGTTCCACTAGTTTGTGAAACTTAAGTTGCTTGTAAAGAATACTGTCTACGATCACGATTACATATGGCAGTTTAATTAATGGGTTATTTGCAGTTTGTCTGTGCGTGAAGGCTTTTCGTAGTAGCCGTACATATATAGGTACAAGCTTGTTCTGAGAAATGTATCGTAAAGTATCGAGAATTGGAGTTGTACGTACAAATTATGTGCTGTTCAAACAACGGAATTGATGAATAATTACGAACAAGAATTTAATTTATGCCCTCTATAAACCAAGCCTTTGATTTAACAGTGGCTACAACAGTATTTCATTGTGTTTGATGTAGTTATGTAAACTGGAATATCTTTGATCTCGCATGTATAGTACATAGGTTTGTTTGAAACTTCCTTCCATATAAATAATGTACTTTTCATCAAGCTCTTACGGTAAACCAACGCACCCTCACAAACCTGGAGATATCGAATTACGATTACAGATGTACGCACATGCATGTACACAACACACTGTAGACTAGTGCTGGCTGGTTATTCTTTTGTGTCCTAATCTAAATACACACCTGTTCAACTTGTGTACCGTTGCAAATGAGGGAATATTACATGAAATAGTAGCAGTGTTTGCAACGAGTGGGAGTGTGTGAAACTTATTCTGCCGACAATGTAAGCTGACAGGCTGTCTGGAATGTGAACTCTTCATACAGTCAAATTGCCGGCAAAATAACAGCTGGCTACTATTGAGCCGATTGCGAGTGGGCTTGACAAATTGCTCACATTTTATGTGAAGCTGATGCCTAAGAACGGTGCCAGAAGGATAGACCTATGCGAGTAGAGATTGGTACAAAAAAATGTATCATGAGTATCGTATTATAGTTAGCGTGTATTGTACGTGTGTACAGTGTCATGTTGATGCGGCTGACAAAACAGCTTTCTTGAATTATACCCTATAGAGCTGCTTAATTAGATTGGCTTAATTGTCATTTGTACGTAGATCTATTTTTAATGTAACCATCATTGATTGAAGTCTCTTATCAGTACGTGCTGTACTTTATTTAATACTCAAAGCTCTGGTTACCATATTATTATAATGTTTTCCGCATGAAAAAGTTTTGTAAATGAGCTAAATCAACAGAAAATTTGACACTTTGCAATCTAACTTTTACGTTTTGGCAAGATTCGTGATGTCACGTATAAAAGTACCGTTACACGTTTTCGTTGCGAGTAACACTCCCAAAATTCGCATAATGTTTGATCCTCACAAAACATACATGTAGCTCTGCTTTACTGCTCATGTATATATCAACTAATAATTTTGTAGCAGCGTGTAGAAGCTTTTTTCAGCCTATGAAAGTGTACGTAAATGTATGTATCTAATGGTCAATCACAGCTGGATCAGAACTAGAGCACTAAAGTGCAAACCCTCGACTGGTGACGTAACATGATTATAAAGAAACCAGAAGAGTTATATATAATGCAATGCATGTAGTGATGAATATCATGTATAACTTATTAAACTGTCTAGCACAGCAACTCAGGAGCTAAACCAGACTGGAGGCATGCTGAAACATTTTAGAACAGGGTTTTATATGCACTCTGGACTAGGATCACAGCAAAAAAGCCTGGAGTCTCATGCAGAGAAGTATGGAAGTATGGCTCCTGGAGTAGGATCCCAGAGTCAGCTAACAGAGACAACCAGACATAATTCTAGCTTTCTATTGTATCGACCCTTTCCCACAAACAATCAGTTTATGTTTCAAATAATAGCCGCCTTTAGTAGTACGCAAAAAGCTTCTTGTTTAGCTTGCCTTTACTGCGAAACAAAGACTTCTTGCAAAATCTGCCAAATTTTAAGCCTTAGTTTTAATGCTACAAGTTTCCCTACGTATAAATTGTGATGCACCTAAATCACCAGGTAAGCCAAACTGAGCGACAGACACACACACGGACACACAGACAGACTGATAGACTACTAGGCGGCCTCGGGTTAATAATAGTTTGATGTCAAGGTTACCAGTGTCAATGGTGGGCGTATGCTGTAATTTGAGATTTGGGATAATTAGTGCACCTGTGATAGGACTTCCGTATGTAATGACTGATAGCTGTTTATGTGTACCAAAACTTACTCTATAAGCGATGAAGTAGAGACAATGTAATTACTGTACAGGAAGTTTTCTGTTCACTCCTCGTCAATTGCATGCAAATCATGTGTACACTACTGTACATGTGCTGTTAACAGTTAAATGGAACAATTAATTATTAAAGGATTATTTGTTCCGGAATCTAACTACTTCGTACTGTGTTGACTATTTCCCATTCACGATTATGTTTTATTGCCCTCCATTAGTCACCTGACCCCTCCCCTGCAGCTCACGGACACCACTCTGGCCCACCTCTCCCTACATTGTCCCAACATCCTACGACTGGTGAGACTGATCCACCTTTGTTGTTATGATTAGTGTATGTACTTATACGTACATGCACCTGCAGTTCTGTACTCCCAAATGTAACGGTTACCACCATCTAATAGGGTAATAGGGCATTGCGTATACATGTAGCTGTCGAATGATACTGACTGTTGAGGCTCAACATGTTTTGACACTGATTAATGTAATGTAGCCGATGCAGTGTGTGTACTTTTAAAGAGAGTTTAGCTCCATTGCCCTTGTACAATGCAACTATTGTACATATATGGTATTACATTGTACAGTGTAGGTAGGTGTCGGCATGTATTGGTACAGTGTATGTGTAGGACTTGGAGGCGTGGGTATACAATACTTAATTGGTCTCGTTTAATTAGCTCTCGTTACAGCAAACTAAACACCATAAAAATGTGATTATGATTATGGAATGGCTCAGAGTTATACCACTATCTCCCTGTTTTCTGTCGCAGGTATTTTCTCATTGTGAGCGAATCACTGACAGTGGCATTCGTCATTTGGTGAGTGGGGCCTGTTCTGAAACCCTGCAAGTGCTAGAGCTGGACAATTGCCCCTTCATCACCGACCAAGCATTGGAGATGCTCAGGTGACAATTAAGACACGTACACTATTACATGTTGGGGTGTTTGACTGTGTGTTGTTGTGTAGTAGTGACTTTATATGGTTATACGTTTTTTTGATAGTCAAATGATACAACGTATGTTATAACACCAACAAGTTGATACCCCCACTTCGTAAATACAATGTCATAATAGTAATGACTTCATTGAGTCCATATCTTATACGTTATCTGATAGTCAAATGATATTATGTTAACACATACCCCCATTTGTAAATGTGTCATGATAGTGCTGGATATAGAGTCTAATGATTCTCCCTACAGGGGATGCTCTATGTTGAGACGGTTAGAGATCTTTGACTGTCAAATGGTCTCCAGATCAGGGATTCACAGATTAGAGGTGAGGCTGGTTAGATTACAAACTGCATGTATTTATTAACCCCCCCCCCCCCACATTGGCACATGTACATGTAACTTAAACCCGGTAAATACTTCAGGTACATTATGTTTCCACTTTTGGCTTGTTGAAGTGAGCTTTGGTTTAAAGTTGATAAGACTGTACTTACTCTCGATCTGCTCAGGTGATATAAATACTTTCACTAATGAGATGGTTACACAGCATGCAGTGACAGGTCATGCACACGCATGCAGTATCAGTTATGTATGCTCTTCGAACACTTGACAACAAGTGTAGGCCTTTCCTTTGTCTTAGTAATAGATTCTAGTCAAAGCAACCACCCACATGTATATAATTTCACTGTGCATTTGGACCCGATTGAGTGGGTGAATGGATGGTTTGAGCAACTTAGTCTAAAATCACAAACTTTTATTACTTTAATTACATAAAGGTAAAAGAACTGACTGTATCCTGTAACATCATCCATTTGATTCAGCTCAGATGTACCACTGTACGTATTAAACCTTAGTAACCGTTCACTAGGCTTACACAGTGTGAGCCCGTGTTGTCTAAGCAACAGTGCCCTTGCTGTTGAGAAATGGTTTTACTAATCACACGCACAAGAAAAACGATGTGCAATTTAGAAAACTATAGCTTTCCTTTAGTGTTCGAAATCATAATTGCCCTACTATACGTTCCATGGATTACCCTCTCTCTCCATGCACTGCAGCGTTTGAAACCAGACCTGAAGGTCCACGCATTCTTCCCTCCCCACAACTCCCCACCCCCTGTCATAGCTCATCGGAGACGTGTGTGTCGTTGCTGTGCTCTAGTATGACATCACCATTACTGAACATCACTCCATTCATTTCTGTCTGATGCAGTCAATGCCAGACATTTTTCAACTCAGCACAATCACCTTCATGATCATCTTCACAATAGACTTTCATCGTAATAGTATTTATACTGGTACTGTACCGTTATAAACACTTAACCTTTGTATTCATTTTGATACAGTTTCACGTTTTCGACAATCATTATTATTATATTATTAAAAATCCTACATTCTGACAAATTTAATGCACACAAAAATGGAGTGGGCCAAAAATATTTCAAGTCTGCTGTTATACTGTTACAATACCAACTATTCAGTTTGTTCTGGTTTGTACAGTTCTGCCAATTTGAGGACTATCTGTTCCAGTTGGGGATTTCCCCCAAGCTTCTTGATTTCCCCTAGGGCACTTGCCTCCAGCTGCACTAGAGTCTGTTTGGTGTGGGCAAATGACCCGGCCTGCATGTAATTGCATGTGCGATGTGTGAGGGGAAGAGAGGTAATTAGTATAATATGGGCATGTGAAATTAAAATTAGTGGAACCTCCATTAACGACCGCCTCCAAAGAGCAACCACACGCTATATAACGGCCAAGAGCTCAGGTCCGGATTTAAAATACAATGACTTCAATGTAAAGCAACGTACCTCTCAGGAGCGACCACCTCTCCACTCCATATACATAACGAACAGCCACACCCATAATTAACAGGAAATTATTGCTGAGCTAGCATATTTTGCATAATCGTGAAATTACTGTATAGCTGGTTATTTTTGAGGTTTTCGAGGATTGACCTCGAAGAAAATTGGGTATTGAAACCTCTAACTGTACATAGGGGTATGGTCATTTGAACCTTGAACCTCTATCTTCCGAAAATAAAATCCGCTAGTTTAAGCAATCTGTGAAAATTTAGTGCCTCGAAAATAACTTCTTATATACAGTATTATAAACACCACCGACATAATTACGCCTACATGGGTGTCCTTTTGCGATTGAGGTCGTGGTACATGCATACATGTGTATCAGAGGAGGTACGACAGGTGCAATGCGGCTCAAGCAATTAGCTTATGATAAAACTCAACAATAACACATGCAACACATATGGCGGATAAATAGGCAGAGACTAAATTGCTAACTGCGCCTGTCGTACCTCCTCTGCAATGTGTATACTGCAGAATTATTATACGTAATTATATATAAGCAGGTGGATTTGTAAAAATAATGAGGGCCTAAAGCAGCTGGAATCGCCTACCATAGGCCAACATTTTGGCATAGAGTTTTACATACACCTTTGACAAGGCCAAAAATTGACCACACCTACTAACTAAAGGTGTCAATCTGCACTGTTTGTAGGACGCTTACGTGACACACACCTCTTCAAGACACTGTAGGAAGTACTTCTTAATATCATTGTCTGTTGTTCTTTGCTTCAAAATGCCTGGCACGAGTCAAGGGTGTACCTTTGAATATCCCTAACTACGCCCACAATGAACTTTGGCAGTTTAGGTTAAAAATAAACTGCGTCAATAATGCATGCACACCTACAGGGTACAGTGTATATACACACAGATGTGTCGTACTGTAAGTTTTAGTTCACATTGATCACACAATTACGGCTGCATTTTGTAAAGCCTGTACTTGTGCTATATACTACAAGGGTGAGACGTATACAAATACAATCGTGTACTTATATACGCCGGCCAGTACGTTAACTCAACATCATCATCCTTGTAAACACATACCTGCTCAGGCAATGCCTACAAATAATTATTATACTGGTAAAGGAGCCACGTACTATTAATAGCCTAAAGCTTGAACTACATGTAGGATTGGTACAGTAGACTTTTGTACAGTAACACTGACAGACAACAAGGAAGATCTTTATCCACTTTCAAAGTTATGCTGTACTTCATCACATAACTACGTACAGTGGTATCATGCGTGCATGTATACATGTACATGTAACATAGTAATTAAGGATACTGATAAGTTTGGAGGAGTCCCTGTCGTGTTGGATGCCGTGAATGATGGGGAAAGAGAACTTTCCCTCTGTTAGATCCTCACAGAAGCTCTTGTTTTCGGTGTACTGGTGGGGATCGAATTAAGGATAAGGATAAGGATAAGGGCGTGACTGTTTAGGGCCACTACACAAGCAGTTATAATGATAATGATTAACAATCATTAGTCAACTTTCTAGTTAAATTTAAGGGAGAAGATTCACTAACATCTGTACAACAGATAAGGTCGATGAAGGATAATGGTCTGCATACTGCAGATTACAAGTACTACTGCAACACTTATTTAAGTGCACAACTGAGTGTACAGGTCTACGTGTGTGTACCTCTTTTGAGACCAGGTTTGCATAGTCGTCTCTGATTTGGAAAAAGAGGCCGAGTGCATCCAGTAGTGCTGAGTAGTCTCTGTTAGAGAGAAAAATGGACTCAACACAAATTCAAACTTAAAGTTGTGTAGCTACCATACCGGAGAAACTGGATTATTAGCATACTCGACTATAAGCATATCTTTATTTTAAGTGCGCTCAACTTGAGGTTTTTTTTGAATTGAAGTATTTTTCCAATTATGTGAGGATATTGATTCAGCTAATTTCGTTAGCTAGCTTGGTATAGATCCAGTTAGGGTTGCCACTTACCTAGCTTACTCACTTTATAACTAGATATCAAATCATCCCTTGTCACAGAGATATCCGGTTACTGGGTGGGGCTCGAAAAGGACTGCATTACAGGTTCATTCTCAAATATAAGCATATAGAGCTCTGCTATTGACCCCATGAGTGCATGTGCTAATAATCCAGCTCACGGCAATTATGTAGGAGTTAAATGGTTCTAGGAATACGTGTGTCTAGTTAAATGGGCTCACGCTTTGTTTTCACTGAACAGCTGCATAAGATCAACAGCCAGTTTAAACAGTCCGCCAGTCTCTGTATGTGGATGACATCACCAATAGCTAGTAATACAAATCCACATCAAAGCCAATAAATATAATTGTGTCTGCATGCACACCCAATTAGTCAAATCACACTAACACAGCAGACTTACTCTGCTGGACCATTTCCATGTACTCGGCCTCCGTGGGGCAAATGTAGCAGTCCCTCCAGTAGATGTCTTTACCCTGTCCACGATGAAGCTGTAGCAACTGAGCTGTGCAGGGGAGTACATACATTAAGCTTGTACAATACGAAACATGGACCGAATCAAGAAGCTCGTGGGAGATTCATTAATTTGTGTGTACTTATAACTATAGTGATTTTCAATCTGTGCCATAGCTGTTTTTCATAGGGAGGTTGTCTGCTGATGGGAGGGTCCGTTATGGGAAGTTTCACTGTACAACATTGTGAGGCGAGCGTGCGTTTCCACTGTTTATTAGTTGTCCGCTCATCGGGAGACCCTGTTTGTATTTATCTATTTATCATAATTAATTATACGCAGTAATTTTACACTAACTGTAAAAGACAACTATCTAAGCTGAGACGTGCCTGCCTGGCCTCAGGAGTGTCTGTGTCTCGTTTAAGCTTGGGGCTGCCATTTGCAATGATTTTAAGCACACAAGTACAATCCTAGAGATGAGTGCACTGCCTGCCTAACAGCTAGGTTTATCACAATACCATCATAATTATGGCAAGTCAGCTGCTGTGACCTGACCTGTATGACATCAGAAGTCCCTCTGAGCTGCTTTGACTGTCTCTGTATCTCATCAGAGCTGTATCAGCCATAACAAGAGTCCATAATAAGAGTATTGAAGGCGCTCAGATTGGACAGTTATACCAAGCAGAAAGTCACGTTACCGTCCAAATACATCTGATGCAAGGTAATGCTTCGTTCGATAATCTCTCTTTTATTATGGACTCTTGGCCATAGACATGTAGCAGCAGCTAGCTTATTGCATGTGCAATCTCACGTAGAAGAGTAGGTAAAGGATCACGAGTCCCAAAAGCAAATATCGTGCCAGTCCATAACATACAAACAGATTTAACAAAATTGTGCAATGCTGAGTGCTAAATAGCTAGGGCTTGCTATGTATGCTCACCCCAATAAAATGTTGTGATAGCTATAGGCTTTGTTCAATGGAGAAGGTACAACAAACTAATGTTATGGGGAGGGTGTAAATATTATGTATACAAGTACATTTTCAGCAGAGTAATAAATGTTCTGTGGGGACTTACTGGTGAAAATATTCACAGCGTTAGGGTGCCCCAGGGCCATGGTCTTTTCCAGAGCCAGGAAGTAGATGTAGTTAGCCGAATTGATTGTCTGTGCAACACCGAATATGCTGTGAGCCACAGGGATTCCCCTCCTTAGTTTGGAGTTATCTTCAATGTCGTCTATACTGTGGAGGGGAGGGAGGAAACGATAATCACAAAATAATACACACAATGTGGGTAAAGTTATAGGTGCAACCTATGTATGATATAACTATGCTAAGTACATGTATTGAGACATGGTCAGTGTGCCTCGATCATTAAGGGTACATGTACGAACAAGTTCTACAAATATGTACGTACAGACATGGAAGTTTGTCAAGATAAATCTAGGACTCATTGTTAATCAACTATCAACTGCCTGGCATTTTCTAGTGCCTTCGAGTACAACAGTTTGAAATAAGACAACAATAAAAATGAACTCACCACAGACTGGCATTGTGCAACATCTGTGTGACCAGCTGGATGGCCTCCTTTTTGTCGTCAGGGATATTCAACCAATAGCTGAATGCCTAGTAATAGGGCAACAAGTACCGTATAGCAGGTATATTTCGAGGGTATAAACTTTCGCATTTTTCGCTGAGTAAGTATGTACTTAGAACATAAAAATTAAACTAACGGTATTTTTGCAGAAGTTTATCCTTGAAATAGTGGTCGTGGCCCGTCCACCCAAAATAAAGGAAGGACGGGTTTTAAGCCTATATCTGGATTTGTACTGCACTAGCTATGAATATCGTTAGTAATTGGCCACGCCTCTAACCGCTGAGCTCTGCTGTAAAGCATTATGTAATGATTTGGCAATCTGATTGGTCCAGACTCTACAGCAAGATATTTGCAGTGAATACAAATCCATATAATTATAGGCTTAAAACTCGTCTTCCCTTCTTTTGGGAGGACGAGACACGCCCATCTACACAACATGTTCGAAACGGAGTACCGTACTTCCTAATAAGGCTAATCCTCTTCTAATAAGGCGCCACCTGGAGATTTCTTTCATAAGGCACCATATTCATTGGCTATTTCTTGTTTTGCATACACTAGCCTCAAAAACGTATTATATAGCGACGGCTTATTTAGAAGAAGAGTACGGGTAATGCACCTATCAATGTGTCGCCCCACCCCCCCCCCCCCGGGAGGGGTCGGGCTTATATGGGGGATTTGACCTTACCTCAGGTCAAATTCCCCCTGATGGGGGAAGGATTCTGTGTTCAAATCCCCCAGTCAACAGAGGATTTTTGAGCCCCAAGCAGTTGCAGACATCATAACAGGTTATAAAAGCAGTCTTTACTACGCAAAGCCAGGTCAAATCCCCCAGTATGGGGCCAACATTTCAGGTCAAATTAGATCAAATTCCCCCGTATGTCCCGGGGGGGGGGGGGAGTGGGGCGACACATTGATAGGTGCATTAGTGATGACTATTACTGTACCTCTCAGGAAAGCAGGGAGCGTCAGGAGCCAAGTTCCGTGTGTCACTGGCTATGCCAGTGGGGGCAGTGATGAACTGTGCCGACAACACTGGGGCCAAGAACCTCTACGTTATTGCCGTAAAAGGTATTCGCGGCCGACTCAACAGACTACCCTCTGCAGCTGTGGGGGACCTGGTGCTGGCCACTGTCAAGAAAGGAAAGCCGGAGCTAAGGAAGAAGGGTAGGTTTTTTTACTGCACTTTTGTGTTACAGGTTATCAAGGGCGTATATAAAGCACAACTCATAAAAACCACGGACAGTAATTCTATTTGTTAGAGCTAACCTCTAACTAAACATAGTTCCTTGTGAGTCACTGACTGTCTAAACTCAAGAGCACCAAAGAGTATAGAAACAAGATATTTGTGTCCTTGCAAGGAGAGAAAAAGCTAACCAAAAAATATTCATGAGCAATCCCTACATCGTAGCCTTAATTCATGCGTGATTTTTCTCGTGTCTTTATTTTACTTCTTTCTTTGCAGTATTACTAGCAGTGATAGTTCGGCAACGGAAACCTTATCGACGCAAGGATGGAACCACTTTATACTTTGAAGGTGTGTTCTAAAGAAAGTTGTGTGTAGAATGCTCTTATCGAGAGTTTTTAAATGATTGATTTCACTTTTAGTTTTTGTTTCTGCAGATAGCGCTGGTGTGATAGTGAATACCAAAGGAGAGATGAAAGGTACTAGAGTTTGTAGAATCTTCGCAACACACTAGTAAAAGCATAGAGCGTTACACATTCCTTATATGGAACATGTGTACACACTGTAGTACTCAAGTGTACGAGCATTTCGCACGCACAGTGCTAACACTTTCATTCGTGTGAAATAATAATTGATACTTACATGTAGGCCTGTGCAAGCATTTGTAAGGTTGCTGAGGAAGCTTGTTTTTATTCCGAGCAGAGCTAGAACTTGTTAACAGACCATAAATTACCAGCTAAAGTCTATTACTATACATACCAATGCCCAAATGTTTGACAATAGATTTTTTCTGTCCCATAGGGAGCACAGTGACGGGTCCTGTGGCAAAAGAGTGTGCAGACTTGTGGCCTCGAATTGCCTCCAATGCACCTAGTATTGCTTAACAACTGTCTTTTTGATCTTACGTTAGGCATTGATATTCAATATTAATCTTTGCAAAGTGAAAAATTGCTAGAGAAAAAGTACAGTAGACTCGTTAATCTGGTCACCCTTAGGACAATAATTATTAATGCCGCTTGACCGGAATAGCAAGGTGGCTGTATTTCAGAAAATCCCTCACTTCAAATCTAATGACTAATTTACGGTTCTGTCTCCAAGGATAAGAACCATTCTGCTCTCTAGTAATCCAATTTTATCAGCCAAACTTCACCCAAAACGTTATCTGGCCGTACATTGAAAACAGTATGCGGAATGCGAGTGACCGCATTTCAGGCCGGGTGAGTTTTGTGCAGTAAGTGCCAAACCAAATGGCCGACATCAAAGTGGCCATATACTTCCAAGAGCTGGAATAGTGAGAGTCTACTGTATACAATCCTATGTAAAACCTACTGGTTTTTACTACATTGTGACACTGTAAAAATAAAAGCACCGTGGGTGCTGATGCCTTGGTGGAGGTGCCGTAACATATAAAGCTACCATTTAGCCTACCTACCAATTGCTCATTATAATTAACATTTTTGCTATACATGCAACAGGCGGAACAATGCAAAAAGAGTGGGTAATAATCGAACCTGATTTTCGATTGATGCCAAAGTTATACTGGTAGTCTAAAAACTTGGCTGCATCTTTTTACTCTTGCAGCTACCAATAGCTAGCTAACTACTAAGTGGAATAGCAATACTCAATGAACAAGTTTTGCTAAGTACTCTTCTGAAAAAGATGCAATGGCATTCCAAAACTCAAGGAACAAAGTGTTATTAATTTTTGAAAATCCACGAATTGAAAACATGACAAGAAGCCTATAGAAACTCTTACTTGCACTTTATTGATCCTTGAGGAGCAGCTGTAGCAGTCTACACGCACAAACACACTACCGTATACCTCTCTTGCGCATGTGAATAAATTCGTCAAAACACAACAAAAATGAAAGCCGCGGGTACCGATACCTCAATGGAATGTGTAAAAGGGGAAACTCGACTAGATCCTATTATGTTGGGAATAATTTTAACATAAAATATGTGTCTCTGGGAATTACCGTATAGCGCGAAATTTTTGCACGAAAACTAAGTCCACAAAAATTGTTAGAATTATTTGCTATAACGTGCAAAGATTAAAGGTGTGGCTTCCGGTAAGCAGTGATTCCATGAACATTGTGCAACGAAATGCTTTTAGAGGCCATTCCACGAAATCAGAGGGGGGTACGCCAATGTCAAAAGGTCACTAATTAAAACACCATGTGGGCTTATGTAAAATTGAGTTTACCCTCGCGCCCCTGGGTTTATACACCAGTAACACCACCCACCATAGATAAAAGAGACAAATGCAGAGGAGGGAGGACACGATTAACCTTAGCTCTAATTAGCTAATTATCGCGACCTTTTAATTACATTCTTTGAACGATTCATCTTTTCTTTCTTTATAACCTCTATGTGGACATATTGGACACAAGAGCTAGAGCAAAGTAAGCCTTTTCTCCTACTGGAGGTACCCCTATGGCCAAGTTGTCAGGACCTGAAGGTAATAGGACCCCTATAAGAAGCACCTCAAGTACTCCCATCTCTAAGATCCCTGTGAGAAGCATCCCAGGCACTCTGATCTTGTCTCTGTGAGAAGCACTCTTGATCTTGGAGACAGGATCCCTATGAGGAGCACCCCAGGCACTCCTGTCTCCAAGATCCCTGTGAGAAGCACCCCAGGCACTCCTGTCTCTGTGATAAAGTTGCAACATGGAATTGTTTAGTTCAGAGTGTCTCCAACATGAAGAACATCAATGACACCAACAGTCTCAGCTTCTAGCACCCCTTTATTTGTATGGTTTGCTCTGTGCCTGCAAGAATTGCCTGTCACTCATACTACAGTACTGTTCTGTGTGTCCCAATATGTAGAGGTTATAAAAAAAGAAAAGATGAATCGTTCAATTAAAAGGTCGCGGTAATTAGTGCTAAGGTTAATCGTGTCCTCCCTCCTCTAAGACAAATGGATAGGAAACACTTAGCGCCTCGAAAACTATCCGCGTTTCCCCCGGGATTCATTCGAGGCCGCCTACTGTACATGGAAAAAAATGGCCAAAAACACAAAAAAGAGACAAAATTTAATGATTGTCTTACTGTCAGTTAGCCTCGGTCCCAGGCCGATATTTTTTAATAGAACGAAGTTGACCTAGCGTTCAATTGGAGACCGATCGGCCTGGGGTCGAGGCTAACTGTCAGTCCCTGCTGCTGAACTTTTACTTCTGTTTAATACTTGAGGCTATATGACACACAGTACACTACTTATATAGGTTGTTCTAGCTGTATTATAGGTGTTATTGGTACAAGAAACATCCTAAGTAGTGAAAGCAATGCCTCTAGCTACTTCTTAGCAATCCCAAAAAAGTTTCTGTTATTTCCAAATGATACGTAGTATAAAGGGACATTAAATTGAAGTGGTAGGGAGACTTGGAAGGTCTGAATTTTTCAAAACAGCCATAGAAGTAGTTTTCCTGGGGGTTTGGGAGCGAAACATGGCTGTATCTTAGTTCAGTGTATGTATTTTATATGCAGCTTATGGGATCACGTGATCCGTTTCCTATCCATTTCTCTCTTTTATCTGTGCACCCACTAGCTTTATCCTCTTGCATGCACATGTGCAGAAATCAGTTGAGCAACTATGAACACGTCGAAAATTTCGCGCTATTGATGTATTGTTTGGTAAAGATCATCATTAAGTTTTGTATAATGATGTCCTCTGGGCAAAAATAGTCCCTCAAAATTACCCGCTACGGTAGTGCAGTGAGCCAGTTCAGCAACATTTTGTTGTGCGTAAGCTAGTGTGTCAACTTGCTAGCTAGCTAGCTAAGAATAACATTAATGATCAATCAAAGAACACAGTATTACAGATTAATCCAACCTTTCCGGAGAAAGCAAATTCCTACCCATCTCTTTGAAGGGGAAAAATAACCTGTCCCAGCGGTTAGCTCAAGGCTACATATATATGAGAGGAGGTAAGCATAGATAATAGAGGAAGTTAAGTATCTGGCTGTGCTTGGGTATGGGTATGGATCTAGCCACCATATAGACTGGACAGAAGTGGTTTAACACTAAAACGAAAGCCATGGGTTGGTTGGTAGATTCATAGATTGAAGAGTTAGAGGGATAGGAAACGGTTGGTATCTCGAGTAACATCCGCGCTACGCTGCGGTTTAATCGAGGCCTTCACAACAATATCTATTTCTACACTCAGTGCATAATAAACTACAAGTAACTGTGCTTAGTCCGTGCAACTCACTTACATTCAAGGTCTATACCTATTGTATACTAGTAGTCATAACCAGCACGCTTACACGTTATATGTTCCGCCTTGGGAACATATAACTTTATTGGAAAGTCTCTTTTTACTGGGTGTGGTCAGTTATTAGCAAGTACTACACGTGGCTCATGGACTAGGCGTGTTATAAATTGCTGAAAGAGATGATGTCTCGAGGAAACACAGCTTTGGGAGTTACCCGGCAAAAATGTGCTTAATATAGCCTCGTAATGCGGATAATTTTCGAGGCTCCACTGCAAATTCAATGTAAAATCATCACGTGCACCACTCCGTTTCCTATCCCTCTAACTCTTCAGTCTATGGTAGATTATAATTTTGAGGTGAGAATTATGCTGGCCTATTGTGGATAGTCTTGCGGACCCAGACCCTGTAAGAGAGTCTGGCCAATTTCACCCTACAGAGTTGTGTTGATGTGCCACAAATATAGTGGTGTTCTAAGTGGCTGATAAGTGTTTGTAATAAGCTGTAAAACTGCACAGCTTCATATGGGGCGCGTTTGTGCCAAAATTAAGCGTTATTTTTTTCCTTTTATATAAACTAGTTATCATGCTAGTATATAGCTTTATTGCTTTTTAATAAGTGCTGACATCAGCGTTTTACATTCAAATTGCACAGGAAGCGACTCATCACCGACTGTGCAGATATTTTTCCATATTGCACACCGGGAAGTATTATTGCACACTTGTTATTGCACACTAGGAAGTGATTCTTATTTGGAATAAAACGTTTTCAGCAGTGAGAGAACAAGAAAAACATAGTTTACACACTTATTATCATGCATTGCAATGTTTATCAGTCTCTTTTCTTGTTTTCTGATGCTCTGTATCACTTCTGTGCTCTTTTGCAGTGAAGCTGAGGGTCAGGAGGTTGTCAGTGTTCATATTTAATGCATCAAACAGGCATCAGTGTTGGGACCGGGAGTGGGTGCTTTGAGCGGAGTATTGCACATGTAGAAGTGTACTGCACCACCATATAAGCCTGTTCAGGCTTGTATAAAGTCGTTTTTTGGCTTCAAAAACGGTTGTCACACTTTTCTTCAGTTATAGCGGTGCATGTTTCCTCTTCTGATACACTGGAGCATGATAGAAAGCAAGCACATGCTGTTTATCCTTCAGAACTATCCATTTTCAAAACGGGTTGCTGGTTGTCAACGTTTTTCTTGTCTTTTTTTCTTGTCTGTTCTCTATAAAATCTTTAAGTAGCCTTCTGCAAGCTCTCTTGGTGTTCTAGAGTCTTATTTCTTTGTCTTTCTAGCTGTTTTCTTTCTCTTAAACTTGTCTTCAACTGGGAGAACTCAATTTTGTTGCTACGCATTCTTCTGGTTGATAAAGCAACCGCACGTTGCGCATGCGCAGATTCAACCTGCATTTTGGTTGCCAAGCAATAAATGCATTATCCCATGGATACTGATGATTATCACTCGTCCGTGCCTAGTAACTGTCACTCGTGCCTTGCAGGCACTCGTGCAGTTACTGGCACAGACTCGTGATAATCTTCAGTATCCATAGGATAATATCATAATATCATGCATACTATATATATATAATTATATCATGTACATACTATATATATCATGCATACTATAATTATATATCATGTACATACTATATATATCATGTACATACTATATATATCATGCATACTATATATATCATGTACATACTATATATATCATGCATACTATATATATCATGTACATACTATATATATCATGCATACTATATATATCATGTACATACTATATATATCATGCATACTATATATATCATGTACATACTATATATATATATATTAATTTTGCGGCAATGCAGGCAGAATAGTCCTTTCCACACAACGGTATATATATAGAAGGAATTTTTCCAGCGGTCTGGGGGTAGACTAGCAAGCTGCACGGCGAACAGTAAACTGGTCAAACTACTCTAACGTTTGCCACGATATTTGTAGCAACTAAAGTGGCTAGACCGCATGCGGTTACCACGAGATCATTGATAGTGACGTAGCACTAGAAATCACATGCAGTATTGGTCTCGCGAGCAGCCGTCAAAGGGGGAAGGACGTCTGGTTGAACCCGCCGCTTTTTTTTATTTTTATTTTTATTTTTTTATTATGTGTATAAATGTCATTATTACTGTTCTCATAACACGTCACTATAATTGAAACACGTCATATTAAATATTAAGTAGAAAAACACAGTATTTTAATAGTCAGCAAAAGAGTATTATTCTCTACAAGAAGGGAGAATCCCACTACAGGACGCATAGTTCCCTCAAGAGCTGCTCCTAGACAAATACGTTTCTAGATCTACCATTCACTCGCAAAACTTTTATATACAGCAAGCTTTTGATTGGGTTTAAGCTCCTTATAACCTAGCTCTATGGCAACAACACTGTCACGAATAGAAGCAGCTTAATTATTAGTGCAGAGTAATCCGGCTTCTATAGCGAACGCTTCCTTTCTACAGGTACGTAAAACCACACCCTTAATTATTAGTCCTGATGGTGCGACAACGTTCCGAAACAGGCTCATGGAAAAGCGGCAGGTTCGACTAGACATCCTTCCCCCTTCGACAGCTGCTCGTGGCTGTATACTGAGGTCACAAAAACCACAGCCACTTAGAATTGTATGTAATATGCTGACTGTGCAACACGAGTCTCTACACGGAGTTTGACCAGTCTATTGTTTGCCGTGCAACAGTGACGGTTTACGAGTCTAGTCTGGGGAACGGAAGTGCTGCTGCCACGCTCATTTTTACAATCACATGCATGAAAATGATCACTTTAGTTGCAACTCAGAGGAGGTAAGACATGCATAATTATGTAATTGGCAATTTTTGCTGAGTCGGCAAATATGTTCAGCTACAGAAAACTCAGCGTTTGTAGAATCTATGGCTAATAAAACAATCACGTGCTACGATTTGTCGAGTTAGCAAATTATGTGTAGCTACGTTAATGCTCTATGCAGTGACCTTATATATAACAGGCTAGCTACATAGAAGTGATCTTGCAATTGCTGCCTGTTGATTTCTTTGGCTATAGGATTCTATAAATGCTATATCTAAACATTAGCAATTCAGCAAAATTGCTGATTACTTCCTAATTGCTCGTATATATGTCGTACCTCAGTTGCAACTGCATTCTGTACTGCCATGTGCTTATGCAAGACTGGCCTGTCACTGACTGTTTGCGCATGCGCAAAATTATTGGCTATTTTTATTTTTTCTAAAAATCCTGACAAAGAATATGAAGTCATACACATATATAGCTAGCTAGCTAGAGACAGAGCTGTATGTTTTATTGCACAGCTATTTTATTTCTGATAGAGTCAGTAAGTAGTATAGTATACCGTATTACTAGAATGTTTTGCGAGCATCAAACATTTGCGAGGGTTGATCAATTCACAACAATTAAATCAGCAAAACCTAAATTATTACTAGTAAATACACATGATCCTTTCCAGAACGCAATAGTTAGATCGCAAAGGGTCAAATTTTCTGCTGATTTGGCTCATTCGCAAAGGTTTTTCACTTGCAAAATATTCTATAGTAATTGTAAGTCACACAAATAGGAAAGAAAAAGTATTTATACTTATAATATAAATACCATGTGCACGATGATGAGCCAATTCCATCAGCAGGGTTACCTACACAGATCTTTAGAGAGTGGAATGTTTCAAGAAGCGTTTGAACTACAGAAACGTTTGTCAGGATATCTCTGAGCATGGGGCACTTGCTCGGCTTTATCTGAGTCGACTACAAATTAACACGTAAATCTTTCTGAGCAGTATTAAACAGTTAACAGAACATCTGCTCTTGTACTGTTTCCCTGTGTTACTGTCCTAATTATGCAAAGGGTGAGAGAGGGGATCGAGATAACATTTTAAATTGGTAGGTGTAGATGATGGCAGCCGTTTGACAAGTGTTTTGAGCGATTCAACTTCAGAGTGAACGTAAGCAACCAATGGCACAGTGAGACTATCAACTGAGACACTTTTAAGAGCTCAGGTGAGATGGACAAAGTCATCGTAAGACGTCTCCTTGCTTCTCCCTTTTTTTCTCTGTTCTTCCTGCGGATTGCTAAACCACATTTTCTTCCATGCACATAAGATTAGCAAGCACCCTCACTGGCGGAAAAGATCACCCTCAATGTAGGAGCCTCAATGAAATTTTGACACTAATATCGCACTATATAAAAGTGCTGACTCAGGTTTGGGTCGGGTTGGAGTTCCTTCTATGGCTTCTGTGCATTTACTTAGGAGTTGGAGGTTAATTACAGTCGTACCCAACCTCCTCCGGTTAAACAAAAAACAACAACTACATGTAGAGAAACTATAAACCCGGGGTGAACTCAGTTTTACATAAGTCCACGTAGTGTTTTAATTATGACCTTTTGACCCTAGTATTCCTCCTCTGTACACGAACACATTGGTAGTGCTGACTCGATCAGCGTTGGCTTTATGTTTGGTGAGGCATCAGTACCATGTCGCAAGATCTCACGATATAATAAGTGAATTCTATATAGATTTTATAGGCAATGTCTTGAGCATAATGTATCAAGTCTATACACCACTGATTTTCTGCTATGTGCATGCATTTGGCAAGGTTAGATAATAGTGGTGTATGATAATACATGCACTGGGAGTAATTATAGGATGACAGCCGCAGAGAGTCAGTAAAAGAATCCTGGATAGGGCTCTCTACATGGGAATGTGTGCGCCTCGAATTAAATCTGTGTTTAGCTAGCTGGTACTCCAAGTTCAATAGCATTGAACTTGCTAACGAAACCTTTATGTCAAAATCTGCCACAAATATAAAGCTAATCACTTGTTATGTTGAGGCAGTGCGGTAAGCAGACTAGAATCACCAACAGACACACTGACCGACTCTATATAACCTGTGGCTACGCGCCTGTTTTAATTATAGCCTGCATTACTTGACTCTACCCTATCTATAGGTTCAGGCATGGCTAGTTATAGCCATGACACACCTCTACACATTGCTGCAAGCTGTGGAGATGAAGAAAAAGTGAGAAAGTTTTTAAAATCGCAGCAATATAAAGTAGATGTTGTGAACTCTGATAAACAAA
Organism: Halichondria panicea; assembly: GCF_963675165.1. Lineage (NCBI taxonomy): Eukaryota > Metazoa > Porifera > Demospongiae > Suberitida > Halichondriidae > Halichondria > Halichondria panicea. The sequence continues at coordinate 2,695,974 of NC_087387.1, forward strand.
CCCCCCTTCACCTAGCATGTGCCAATGGGCATCTGGTTACCGTAGACTTGCTAGTCAATAACTTCAATGCCAGTATTGGAGCTCTTGACAATGAAGGGTTATCTCCATTACTTCATGCTGCAAAAAGCAATCATATACAAATAGTGATCATTTTGATTCTGTTGTCAATGTTTGGTAGACGTATCTCTAAAACTACCAGAATTCGAATTCCATACGAAGTATGTCATGTTGAGCGTAGCCACACTGAGCTCCTGGAAGAAGTTGTCTTTGAGTACTTTAACAATCCTCAAGCTCAATTGATTACAGTTAAAATAATCAGAGAGTTATTTGATGATGTTATTGATGATGTAGAGAACTGCGAATGCAAGTTTTTCCCATTATTTTTAGCATCGTCACTTGGACTCCAAAATTTGTTTGAGAAGTTGATAGTAGAGAAGGGAACTAGCCTTGAAACTAAAGGCTTCTTTGGTTTGTCTCTTCTCCATTGTGCCTGCTTTGGGGGTCACACTCAACTCATTGAACATTTTGTAGATCATTACAAGTTGAACCTTAATGCTAGAAGCAGGAACGGTAGGACGATTATTCATTATGCATGTTTTGGTGATCACACAGAGCTTATAGAAAAGCTCATAATCAACTATCAACTTGATCCAGCTCTAACAGATGAAAAAGATAATACTGCTCTGCATATTGCAACTATGACAGGTCAAGTTGAAACAGTCAGGTACCTTATCATTAAACACAAAGTTGTGATTGACTGCAGAAATAACCAAGATTTAACTCCCTTGTGTTTAGCCGCTCGAAATGGTCACCTGTATCTAGTAACTATGTTGATTGACGAGTTTAAGTGCAGTTCACAAGTCGTAGGCTACCATGGGCGAACTCTTCTTCACAAAGCTTGTCAAGGGGGTAACGTGAAACTAATTGACAAGCTTATTAAAGTATATGGACTTGATCCAATGGCTAGAGATGACAGTGGAAACACCCCTTTACACATAGCAGCCATAGATGGACAAGTTGAAATTGTAAAACATTTTGTCACTATGTATAAGCACAGTGTTGACATTGACAGCACTGATGACGAAGGCTCCACTCCATTATGTTTAACTGCTCAAAATGGTCACTTGAATCTGATAAGTATGTTTCTAAATGACTTTAAGTGCAGTTCCAAAGTCAAAGGCTGCAATCAGCAGAATCTTGTTCATTATGCCGCAAGAGGTGATCACAAAGAAGTGATTGATATGCTAGTTAAAGTGTATGAAGTCAATCCAAAAATGAAAGATAACAATGGGAACACCCCTCTCCATGTGGCAGCATTGAATGGAGGTGTCAAATCAGTGGAACACCTGATTAAAGAACACAATATTGAGAAGGAGAGCACCAATAATTGTCAATCCACTCCATTGTGCTTAGCTGCAAGCAGAGGTCAACTGAAAGTTGCTCATATGCTCCTTTATAACTTTAAATGCAGTGCTGCAGTCAAGGGCTACCGTGGACGTACACTCCTTCACTATGCATGTAAAGATAGCAACATAGAACTGATTAGGATGCTAAAATGTTTTGGTGTGGATCCAACAACACGAGATGACTATGGTGACACTCCTTTACATATAGCAGCTGTGTATGGACAAGTTAAAACAGTTGAATATCTAATTACTGAATGTAGTGTTGAGAGAGACAGTACTAACTACCAAAAATCAACTCCACTGTGCTCAGCTGTTTCAAAAGGTCACGTGCATTTGGCACAAGTTTTAGTTAAAGACTTTAGATGTTGTCCACTTATCAAAGGCCACAACGGTCAAAGTCTCCTTCATTATGCATGCCAATGTGGACATACAGAAATGTTCGATATGCTAATAACAGATCATAACCTTCAGATAGAAAAAGATCATGATGGAAACACACCTTTACATTTAGCAGTCATGAATGGACACATTGATATGGTGCAACACCTTTTTAGTAAATACATTGATTGTTTCATCACTAATGCGGAAAAAGTATCTACATTAAGTTGTGCTGCTCGAATTAATTATGGGTGTGATGGGAATATCAAAGGTCAAACTCTTCTTCATTGTGCATGTCAAAATGGACATGTGAAACTGGTAGATATATTGGTTGAGGACTATAACTTTGATTTAACAGCTAGAGATGTGGATGGAAATACACCTCTTCATGTGGCTGTCCTGAACTGTCAAGTTGAAACAGTGAAACACCTTGTTACACAACACAAAGTTGATGTTCACTGTACCAACAATCATTGTGCCACTCCGTTGATGGTAGCAGCTCTACACGGTTACATAGATGTGATTGAGAATTTAGTTACTGGGTTCCATTGTGTTCCAGAAGTGAAAGACGTCTTTGGTAAAACTCTCCTCCACTATGCTTGTGAAGGTGGTCACACAAAACTGGTGGATAACCTAATATCAAAGTATAAGCTTGATATCTTTGGTAAAGACAATGATGGAAACACACCTCTACATATAGCTGCTCTGCATGGACAAGCCAAAACTGTTAAGTACTTAATTAATAGGCACAAGGTTGTTAAAAGCAGCAAAAACAATATCGAATCCACTCCACTGTGGCTAGCAGCAAGGAATGGTCATCTAGAGGTTGTGAAAATACTGTATTATAGCGAATGCAATGAGCGAAATCTTTTACATTTTGCATGTCGTGGGGATCACACAAAGCTGCTGGATGAAATAGTATCAGAACATCAGATTGATTTAACACAGCCAGAAATAAATGATGATGATGGAAATACCCCTTTACATTTGGCAGCTATGGAGGGACATATTAAAACAGTGAAACATCTAATTATTAAGTACAAAGTTGAGGTTGATCTCACTAATAAGGACAACTCCTCTTCGTTATGTACAGCTGTTTCAAATGGCAAGGAGCACGTTATGAAAGTGCTTATAGAAGAGTTTGGATGTAATCCTGCTGTGAAAGCTTACAGAGGACGAACTCTCTTGCACTATGCGTGCAAATTTGGTAATATTGAGCTGTTAGACAAAATGGTTACTGAATATCATCTTGATGTTAATAGGAGAGATGATGATGGAAACACACTTCTACACATGGCTGCTTTGAGTGGACAAGTTGAAGTAGTTAATCACCTAATAATGAAGTATGATGCCGAGAAAGGAGACAAAAACAGTTACAATTCAACTCCTTTATGTGTTGCAGCTCGTAATAATCACCTAAATGTGATAAGACTGCTGGTTGATGAGTTTCAATGTAATCCTGAGGCCACCGGCTACAATGGTCAAACTCTCCTTTACTACGCTTACCAAGGGGGTCATTTACAACTTGTTGACACGCTAAAAGAATTGTATGGTCTCAATGCTACGCTCAGAGATGATGATCACAACACTCCTGTTCATGTTGTGTGTCGAACTGGCAAAACAGAAATGTTAAAACCATTGCTTTCTGGTATTAACTCAATTTGGACAGTTTTTCAAAGTAATAAATTTGGCAATACCCCTCTGCATACTGCTGCTCTCTATAAGCATACTAGTTGTGTAAAAGTTTTGCTTAATGAATATAAAGCCCCACTTTTTGTGCGGAACAATGATGGGAAAACTGCTTCAGATTTACACAATGACAAAGTAATTGTTGAAGAACTCAAAAGTAACATTTCCCAGCAGATCCAATCCACGTATAAAGAGCTTGATGAACTAGCTAGGAAAGAGTTCAGTGGTGAGAAGCATCTTACAAGACTGTTTGTTGTTGGACACTCTGGTGCTGGAAAATCCACTCTTATTGACACGCTTAAGAAAGAGGGATTTTTCTACATTTTCAAGAGAACTATCATAGAGCCCCATACTGCAGGAATTATACCTACTACATTTAACAGTACTGACTATGGAAGAATGATTTTCTATGACTTCGCCGGTGATTCTGAGTATTATACCTCACATGCTGCAGTGTTGGAGTCCGTGGATACTTCAATGGGAATGAACATTTATCTGATATTGTGTGATTTGAGCCAAAGTAGGGAATTTATCACCAGAAAATTTAGCTACTGGTTTTCCTTCCTTTCTTGTAACATTAGGAGTATCTTTAATTCCATTATTCTCCCTGTTGGGAGTCGAGCTGATAAACTAAGCAGTGATAAAGAAATGCTTGGAGTAGTTGATAATCTTTCCCAAAATTTTTCTGCAGGTATGGATAATCTGCAAGTAAAAGAAAAAAGTGTTGTGTTAGATTGCCGTGATAAAGGAAATGTATTCAGTCGAATTAAAGATCTCGTGAAGAAATATTCCACGTCTGTACACCCTGTCCGACTAACCCTTGAGACAAGCACCCTCTTAGGCTTGCTAAGAAAAGATTTTGAGAATGTTACGGCTTGTGAAGTTCACCGCCTCATCTCCCACATAGTGATGACTAAAATTCCACTCCCAGTAAATCCTTCATTACTTTACCCTCTTGTTAGAGAGTTGCATAACTTTGGCTTTGTGTTGCTAATAGAAAAACAAGGTGATGCAATTGAGAACCACTTGATTATTTTGAACATTCCAATATTCACATCTGATGTACATAGTAAGTTGTTTTCGAAGTCTGCTAAAAAGAATTTAGCTGAACACACTGATCCACTGAAATTGAGTGTGGGTATCATTCCAGAATCTCTGCTCAAAGTAGTGCTACCCAATTATGTAACAAAAGACTGCCTGCTAAAGCTCCAGTACTGTCAGGAAATTGAGAACTTGCATGTGGAAGAAGACCACACACTTCTTCAATCCCAGACAGCATCGCAAGAGCCACTGCTATTTTTTCCTGCTCTTTGTGAATTAAAAATTGATAAAATTCAGTGGACAACTGAAGTAAATGAACACAACGTTACCCTGGGTTGGTATGTTAAATGTGATGGCAGATTTGACCACTTTCCCACTCGATTTCTTCATGTACTTATTGTTCGCTTGTCTCGAAGTTTTGCACTAAAACAGAGCCTTCCAGTAAGCCGTAGACCGTCTATTGTGTCTATTGACTCCGTATCGTCTATGCCAAACTCTCCTACTACGTTTGATTTTAATCGTGAATCTATGCTAGAAGAGGTGTATGAATCCAATCATCGTTGTCATGTCTGGTCAACTGGTCTGCATTGGGTAATGAGGAATGGAGTAGAGGTGTTTGTTGACTTACCCAAAGATGCAGAAAACAAAGAGCTGGTTGTAGTCACGAGAAGCTGTGATGGATCCAGAGCTGAATGCGCTAACATTTTGCAAAAGGTTGTTCAGAAAGTTATTGAAGCGAAAGTTGAGTTTTGTCACAGTATCACACCTTCAGTCTATCTACTCGATTCATCTAGTCTTAAACGTAAGAAATTCACTGATGCCAGAAAAGTACCACGCTTTACACTGCAAGAAGTTAACATAACATTGGCTGAAGGCAGTAAAAATGCTGTCAGTGTTGATGGGTCACATTGCTCTTCTCCTAGAGATCTGGCCAACCTCACTAGATGGACTATGTCCTATTGGAGTAAGTCTTAGAGTAATTTAAATTAGCGTGTAATTGTATGCAGTTATTTTTACAGTTTTTTATGGTGTCCATATTATACAGACCTACTTTTCCCTATGGACCCTGATGATGTAAAGAATGCTATCAAAGATCGAGTGGCTGGCAGCGAGTGGAAACAGCTAGGACGAAATCTTGGCATTCCTTATAGGGTACTAGAAGACATTGACGTTAGTTTCTCCCAAATGGTAGACAAAAAGTCGGAAATGATCCAAGCGTGGTTAACTGGCGAAAGCATGCCCACTTGGTTTCACATGGTTGAGGCACTACGTGAACCAAATCTGAAATTGTTTAAAGCTGCTGGTAAAATTTCAGAGAAACACAGTAAGTATAATCTTACAATTACTCTATGTTGCCATAATAACATCATTCCATAATTTATCCCAGATTGTACACAACAACAACAAATTCTTACTTCTGAATCATCCCACCGTCCTGATTCAAACTTTCTCCAGTCGTTTGCTGCCATCATTGGCTTTCGATGGCAGTGTATAGTGTTTCCCCTCTCCCTCTCCTCAGAAGACGTTGTGAGCATCAAGAGACAGACAAGAGGAGCAGAACCCACTATACAAGCACTCCTTATGTTGCAGAAGTGGGCAGCCAACAAGACAGCAACTTATGGTCAGTTGAGAGAGATACTGTGTACACTCTCAGTTTTTAACATTTGACTTGGTATGTACCATAATTATTGACCTGTAATTATATACAATAAATTGACTTGCTGCTGAGTTTAGTCTGTACTGATATAAAAACACGTGTTATTATAATTATATAATTGCTGCTGTATTTAAAAAAAAGTTTAGTTCTGTATAAAAAACATGTGTTTTAATTGTGTTCTTGTGATCCCTTTATTTTATAATTTTGAATTGTGTTGTTCTTGTGATCATGATCCCCTTCGGTCCCCAATCCAATCATTTATACATTTTTGTATATATACTGGTATCTATACCATAATTATTGACTTCTGCTGCTGTTTTTCAAGTTTAGTTCTGTATCAAATGAATTCACGTTCTTGTGATCCCCCTTTCTCATTTATACCATAAATATTTGGCTTCGGCTACTGTATATTTTCACGGGGATTACTATTTCTGCGAATAAGAGTAAAATATGGGTCACTCCAAGTGAGATCAATACACCTCACAACACACCAACACAAAATGCACACCCCCCCCCCCCCCCCTCAACTTGGTATATTCATAGTATAATATTTATCGAACCACAATGATATTTGGGGTCACTGGTGCCAAGTTGTGACTGTTATGCTAGCCTCCTTCGCAGCCTCTCCTTTTTCTGTTCTTTGTCACACGGTCAATAAGATAAAATACAGTAAGAATTGGAGGTACAAAGAAAGAAAGAACGAACCGTCCAAAAAAAGGAGAGCCTGCCTCGCTAAGTCGCGTGACGGTGGCACAGTGGTGGCACAGTGAAAATGAGCGTGGGCTTTCAGTAGATGGGCGGAGCCTGACAGGCAACAAAGCCACAGGATGCCTACGCATTGCAGACTTACTTCATATCTATGATAATATCTCCAGACGTACTTGCACGATGGCTTTTAATAATACCTAGCATAGAGAAGTCTGAAGACTAAAGGTCTATCTTTGAGCCTATCCTCAAGCCTCAAATTGAGGCTTGAGTTATTATTGAGCAGTAGTCTAGTCTAGAAACAGTGTATTTGAGAATGACATGACAATGTTGCAAGGTTGTGATCTCATGAGTACTGACAGAGTGAGACTAAACCATACTAATTTGTGTGCATGAGACAGTTTTCACAGGGGCACGAGCACCAATGTCGAATTTTCCCTTAGTTTAATACATGTACGTAATAGATGATCGATAGGGTCCCATAGTCGTGTAATCCTATTGTAGTCGTTTTAGAGGTTCTGCTCCTTTTTTGGAAACTTTCTGGCAGTAGAACCAGCTCTATAGTGGATACGGAAATAATACCTGCAGATAAGCACTCAGGTCTACATTGTCTGCTGTAATTTGAAACACTCGACTAGGTCGAATGTGAGGTCTTGAGAGTGGGAGCACATTGAGTTTGATAAGGCGAGTCTTGTAGTCTGTAGTTCTGCTGTACGTAGTTCTATTGTAATTATCCGAGGATAAAATTGGTTGCCCTTGCCCTTCTAGTTTGGATAGTGTAATTGTGCCAGGGCAATCTTCTTCTTCTTTATTATGACTTGGACTAAAACATTCCTTCTGATGACATGAAGGGATCTGTAGGATTTTTCAATTTTGGCATGTCAGAAGTATTGCTGTGAGTTGTCCAGGATCTGGGATAGGTTCCTTCTTTGCCCAGGTCCTTTTGACAAGGGCTATTATCAGATACAGTAGTACTCTAGCCTTTCATGCTTCATCTTGTAGAGCTAACTTCTACATACTGTGTTCTGTAGCTTCACACACTGCTTTGCCTCTAGTTCTGGTAAATACTCTCCAAGTACTGTGTCACAGTGTGTGGGAGGACAGATATTGCGGTTTACTCTTGCCCACGCTCAATTAAATTCTATATACTTGGGGTGAAAGGTAATTGTCTGCTATAATAATTATTATTGTTATTAATACCATATAAATTAATGTTGACTATAGGTACTCTTCTTTAAAATGTACAAATTTTGTTCTGGGACTGCCATATAGGTTTGGAAGATATGATAACTACAGTGATGGGCACTGATATTATAGTGCAGAAAGTTCCAAAACCAATGCTTCAAGCTGATAAATTTGACGATGAAACTTCAGCTTTCAATTCTCTCAAGTTAGATCTAGAGTTTGGCATTGTATATTTGTGCCTCAGAAGAGTTATATATTTGTGCCTCAGAAGAGCTATATATTTGTACCTCAGAAGAGCTATGCATGTTCTAGCATGAGGCATCTTATAGACAACTCTTGCATTCAAATATAAGTTTCGAGTTTAGAATATAATTAAGTTTCGTAAAATTAAAACCACTGACTGTGTTGATGTTGATCAGAATTTTGGTCCTGTTGACAAAAGTAATTGTACCTATGTATGCTTCAATTGATCGTGAATAGGATAACATACGTGTTGAACACCTGTCTCACATCATTGAGAGTTTAGCCAAAGCACTTGATGTCAGAAAACAGAATCTAAGATGGTTGTCTTGAGATACCGTATAGCGCGAAATTTTCGAGGCACTTATATTTCGTGGATTGGCCTCTAAAAGCCATTTCGTTGCACAATGTTCGCGGAATGACTGCTTACCGGAAGCCACGCCTTTAAATATTTGCATGATAGCAGGTAATTCTTATTAAGGAACACTTTTCGTGGACTTAATTTTCGTGTAGAATTCCAACCCACGAAATCCGCGAAAATTAAGCCCCTCGAAAATTTCGCGCTATACGGTAGTTATAGCCATGCCTGTGCATTTGAAAAGGAACTTTTCCTCTTCAGACAATTGTTCACATTGCTTTGAAAGACATCGGAGTGCTGATGTGTAAGCCTCATAACTAAACGAGACGGATTTCAATGAAAGCACTATTGGAGTGAAAGGGGAATGGCCGATAATTAAACTGAGTCCGATTAGCCCTGATGAATTGAAGCCAATATCATTACGGCATCCAACTATACATGCACTTTATGAAAGGCAATCGTTTTCCTTATTAAGAAGATACTGTGAATATCCCATACCTACTTCGACTTAACCACGGACACACAGCTGCATTTAGATTTGCTGGTGCTGTTGTTGCTGTAGCATTTGAGTATAGATCTGCTTGGACAGCGCGCACATCTGGTCGAGTTGAGATGTTTGAAGTAGTGAATTCTAAAGCTGTAAGCAATGTTGGAATATTGGTCGGATGTGCAATGACTTACGCATTATTTTAGTAAGTGTTTTACTTGATGGATCTTTGCTTGCATATTTTTTTACAGTAACAAACTTTTATTTAGTGGCTAGTGAGTGCATGCATGTTAATTTCATGCCATAATTATTTATACTTTCTACAGCATTATCAAATTTATTTTATGGCTCATGTATCTACTTTGATAATCAATTAATTATATAAGTATTTAAGTTCAGTTGTGGATTCAATAATTAATATAAATTCGACAGACCCAATAATTATTAGTGACATGGACCGTCTGTGGCATGCACAAAAGCAGATTGTATAATTATAAAAGTGCTTGATTTGATTTGGAATAAAAATTATTATCATGAATGAAACTATGTAACACAAAACAGACACCTAGGATCAACATGTATGGAGAATGAAGTAGATAAGTTGTTTACAAAACAAGTGGCAACATAATTATTACAGAATATTATTTTGGCAAGGTTAGTTTGACCGGTTGATGCATGATCAATGTGGTGTGCACGAATAGACCGTACATAAGTGCTCAATGTAATTGCAATTGAAAAAATTTGCTTAGTGAATGAAACAACTACATGTAGCTATAATTATGAACAATTAAAGACAGCATTATATCCCTAATATGTTATTACCAGTATGCCAAAAGAGAAACAATGTATACACAAAACTCGGTTAAGGACACCCTTATAAGACTGAAAACATGGTTGCAGGGATGACAACGAAAATCGACAAAACATACAATGATGAACTAATGCATCAATTTAACATTGAGAGCACCCTGTTTCAGCGTTTGGTACTTTAACAAATTCCTGTTGTGTGCTGAATCTCAGTGTTGGTGATATCACAGGTAAAGTAGTTTTTTAGAGTACTTTGAATGTTTGGAGGCATCTATTGATGGTGCTCTTGCTAGTATGTTGGGGTCGTAAGCAGTTCTTTGCCAATTGTTGATCGGCTCTTCTGCTCTTAAATTTGATTTTAGATTGGGGTCTGATCTGACTTGTGGTGTAACCGAGCTGTAGCGTGGAGGATCACTTGGCGATTTGTCGAAAGAAAAAGTGCTGACTGTTTTCTTGTACGGAGGTGTGGGAGGGGGCACATGTACTGGAACAGGGCCAGCCACGTGACTGCCACTGGATTCGTGAATGGAGGGGTAGGTAGCAGAGAATTTGGAATCACATCCAGACGATGATTTTGACTGACGAACAGCTGTGTACTCACTCATTAGGACGAACATTGTTGTTCTTCATGTATTCATCGGGCTTCGGTATGCTGGCTGAAGAGACGCCACTGGTCTTACGGCTATCTCGGTTTGTATAGCCTATATAAAAGAGCACAGATATTGAACAATTAGATATATATTATCGTTGTAGACCACGAAAAATGAGTGCGTTACATTTAACGATACAGGTAACCATACTCGTTAAACGGTATACTTTTAAACTATACATGTGTGTCAATATAATTTGTGATGGTACTGAAATGCATGCACCAGACAGAAATAGGGAGGATCGGTGTAATCAAAACACTTACTCTTTCTTTCGTTCCCATGATCCTCTAGATCGTGTCTCCTTCGTCTCTGCCTTCGAGCATTTTTGGAGTGACGGTGATCGTCGGAAGAAGAAAGCTGTGACGAGCATGCCCACAAATACTCCAATCACAAATCCAACAACAGCCCCCACAATTGTCCAAGTGTGGTCCTTCAGAGGTGTCGAGTTGGAGGTCTCTATTCCACCAATGCTCAGAGTATCTATGAGAATGGGAGAAAGGGCAGTTATGCTTATGCGTTCCATTGGGGTCCTTACGTTTGTGACAGAAAGGTAGTAATTATCATTGCATATTCACACAACATACCTGGTGCAGATGTAGAAGCGGATGTGGTAGAAGTGGACTCTGTAGTAGTGCTCTGTACACACCCAGCAGTGGTAGGCATCTGTGTGGAAGGCTGTGTTGTGACCACCTCCTCACAGGTACTTCGGCAGTATGTTGTGTTCCCAATAGTGATGTCTTGAATGGAGTCCATGCTAGCACCGAAAACGGACACACAAGTATCAGATGGCGTATCATAAGCACAGAACGGATCCCTAGCAGCCACACACGAACAGTAGTCGATATAAGCACTGCAGTTGGCCACGGAGAGGCCATAGACACCGTTGTTAGTGGTGAGGTAGATGTGTCCCTCCTCACTCAGTTGCATCTCAGAGATGTGGGTGGGTCGGCCTAGCACCTCGGAATGGATCACATGATATTCTTGGCCTTGTGAGAGAGAGGCCTTCAAGACTACTAGCTCATCTGTATGAGCAAACATATCTGATTGGCAGTACTGTAGATGTGATTTTTATATGAGGCTGTATGATTGTACATGTAGAGTACATGGAGATTCATGTGTGCATGGCTGAGTATACTAACCTGATGAGTGAGCAGCAACAAATACGATGTCATAAGTCCTGTTGTCGAGAGCTGTGACTTGTGATACCACAATCTTGTCAAACAGGTACTTCTCACTGGCCAAGAGTGGGCGTGGTCCGTTAGACGAAGTGACCGTCTCTTTTATCAGCTGAATATCACGGGAATCTTCTAAGCTTCGGCTCCCAGGCTCACACTGTTGCATTAGAGAGTGTGTTGATAAGAGTGGTGTACATACACTACTGTACATAGTGACATGTGCAAGCAGCTTGGCAGTAGGTGCCCAAAGGAGGCACAATATTCTTTTGGATTGATGACATTCAAGTAATTTTGCTTGACCGATTGGTGAGAATTGCATTTAAATGCATGACTGTGATAGTTAGATAAGTAGATCTATACTCACGGTGAATGGCTGGTAGTTGCTTTCAGTCACCCATTGTTGAGAAACATGTTTGAGATAGTCTCCGTTGTACACAGTGGCTATGTTGTTGTTGTCCTCTTGGGTATTAAACGTGAACACACAGACAGCTGACCCTATGGGACCATTCCTGCATAATAGAGTAGGACAGCATTAATAATTATTTATGAGTAACCAGACTAAACATAGCAGTAAATATTTCACTGAGTCTAAACCTTGCTAAGTTGAACACAGCAAAGAGCTGCTCTTCTGATTCTACAACTCCTTCAGAGGAGCCACTTGGACCAAAGAATGTGTCTTGAATCTCATTGTAATGGAATGGAATATCACTCGATGTTCCTGCTCATAATTATAACTACAATCAGCTAACCCTATCACTTTTACTGATCGTTACTACGTGTACTCAATGCACTACACAGTACTCACCTTGCAGACAAATAATTAAACACATATTAGACACATAATTACACAGAGAACTAGAGAGAGTTTCACTGGTATTTAGTGTAAAGAGTCACTACAGCAGTCCCATGCAGGTTGTGCTGCAGTCCCACACTTGCTCCACTTACTTGCCTCTTGTCTGCCTCACCTCGTAACTGTAGGAGAGAAAAACACAGGCACTGTCATTCACACAGGAAGAAATTCTGGCTAATGTAAACATAATTATTGTTCATGAATAATTATTGTGATAAATAAATTATGTATTGGAAGAGCTCGTGAATGGTGATATAATGATTAGTTCGATCGTCCCCTCAATTACTCAATCGGGTTGTTTTTCTAGTCTTTTAGAGCTACATGTATATCCGTGTTAATTCCGTATAACCGTATATTAGAAGACAGAAATCCGTATACGGAAAAACCGTATACTTGTGGACTCAGCCTATAACTATTATTTAGAACTCGGATAAGAGCCGTTTACACGAACGCAGTTAGGGGATTAAAGGTGTGGTGTATCTCTGACCATCTACCACCCTTGGGCACTACAGTAACAGGGAGGCTCTGACTGATAATTATTTAATGAGATAATGCAATGGATAGTAATGTATGCTAGCTAAAAGTCCAGATTGATTTTGTTCACATTCACTTACCACTGGTTCAAACAGTTAGTCGGCTGTACCAGCAGAATCGGGCTCTGCACAGGCTAAGCACCTGCAAGTATTAAACAGCTGGTCGTTAACCCGCTTAGTCAACCACAACACCACAGCTCAACGGGCCAATAGAAAGGTGACCAATAAACGGATTTGCTGTTTTGCAATTGACCACGGTTAACCAAGAATCCTAACAACCATGCCAGTGGCAGATCTAGGAATGTTGAGAGGGAGGTTCCAAAACAGTTCATCACTTTTCCTAAGCAATGAGCATGCGCATTAGAGAGCCCTGCCCACATATCAATTTATGAAATCAGCCTTCATTCAAGCTGAGTTGCTAGCTTGGTAAGTTGATCTCCAGTGTGTTCTTGTGTGAAAGGGGGGTTCCATGGAACCCATGGAACCCATGGAACCTGTCTGGATCCGCCACTGCATGCATCATGCATCACATACCCTGAAAGGATGTGCCTGCTGACTTGCGCTAATCCGACCAGTTGTTTCTGACTAGCTATTGTGCATACATGCATTCAGGCAATCATTCACAATCAGATCGACTCTGCATTCCTACGTACAACACCTGTTCTTAATTGCATGTTACTCTCATTATTGTAAAAGAGTTTTTTTTCCTGTCCCATAGGGAGCACAGTGACGGGTCCTGTGGTAAAAGAGTGTGCAGACTTGTGGCCTCAAATTGCCTCTAATGCACCTAGTATTGCTTAAGAACTGTTTCTGATTTTGATTTACTTTGTGCATTCAGTCTTTATGGATTCCACCACTAGTAATGGCATGGAAGGAGTCTTTGTATAAGGAAAATTGTATCTAGAACAAGCTCCTACAAGTAGAACGTGTGTATGTAATCTCTGCAGTTATAATTAGCCTGAGATCTATATAATATATGTATGAGTGGGTGTGGTCTATCCATTGTGCTTCCTGTATATACAGTAGACCTCTCGTTAATCTGACCACTCTTGGGACTGCAGCTTGGCCGGAATAGTCACATTTCAGAAAATAGCCGCGGCTAAAAATCGACCCTAATGTAATGACTAATTTTTGTAATTTTAATTTTAATTAATCCCCCTAAAGTACCTGCTATACAGTAGATCCAAATTGTTTATGAGAATGTTTTCATAATCATGTGTTCGATTCTTTGGAATTATACCACTGCGTAGTTTCACATGTGTTCCTAGCCTTGATTCTAGGCCGATTTAGAACGAATTAAGTTGGCGGCCTATAGCGTTTTTTTAGAGACAACAAGGCTAATGTGTTCCATCTAATCTATGGTTCCATGAGGTAACAGTTAGGCCCTGATAAATTCTTGAAAAATGTAAGGTTATTCCCAAAAAATGTGACATAAAATAAATTATCTATAATTTCTCTATAGAGAAATTAAAGAAGTGAGACGTAGCCATAAACCAGCACACAACTGACACTAGGCATAATTAATTAAATTAATTATCATGATTCTCAGTTGCTGATGATTCACAGTTGCTGACTTGAACTGATCCATAACAGAGGAGGTACAACAGGCGTGGTGCAGCTCAAGCAATTAGCCTTTGATTGAGCAATAATTATCTGCCCACGTCGTACGTTTTTGCTGAGAGTAATCAAAGGCTAATTACTTGAGCTGCACCGCGCCTGTCGGACCTCCTCTGGATCCATAATGTTCACATCCAGCCATTCTTGCCATGAGTTATTCAAAACTTAATTAATGTAATGATCTTTACCAAAATTAATATGGACATTGCATGGAGCATAATTTATCAGGGCTTTCAAACTCCTTTGAGCTACACCACAGGTAAGCAAAAAGTTCTCATGCAGACATTAATTTTGAGTTGAGGCATTCGACTAATATAAAAGTACAAGATGAAGACAAAAGGCAGTGGAGCAGAGGCTCCCATACACAAGAGAGCCGCCTGGAGCGGGTCCATATAGCTAGGCACAAAAGGAACAAAGAACAACTATACACTAATCAACAGAACTCATACAATAGTATATGAACAGCACAAGGTAAAGTTAACCACAGGAAATAGTTAATCTAAGTGCAATCATGACATGACATTGTACAAAAAAATAAGGTGAACACTATACAAATGGCACAACTCTCTACCATTTGATGCATGTATAATAATAGCTCTAATTAGAACAACTTGATTACGTGACTCTACAAACTTAATTACTGTCACTATACAACAATTCTTGATAGACATTTGAGTGTCCTCCAGCTCTAGCGATATCCAGTAAGCTCATACCGAGAATTCCTCTGGTTCTAGAAGGACTCAGTTTTTCATATTTGAGTAAAAGATGTCTAGCATTAACTATGTGTCCAAGGGCAACAGCATAGTGAATAGGTTGATTGTGAAATACATCTTCTGCCATTAAGTTGGATCCAGCGTCCAGAAGAAATTGTAGGCACCTTTCATTCTTATAAGTCATTGCAGCATAGTGAAGCGGGGTTCTTCGTAATGAGTCTCTACAATTCGGATTGTACGACTCTTCCTTGAAAAAATAATCAAGGGCACTTACGTATCGCTTTTCAGCAGCCCTGTGTGCAAGCAATTTTTGCGTGCATATTCGTCCTTTTATTTTTGCAATATCAAGAAACATTTTAATCTTTTCCATATGTAAAGCAATTGCAAACGGCTGATTCTGCAAACAATATTCAACAATGAAATTTACATTATGTATGAAACCTTGATAAGCCGCCAAGTAACATGGTATATTACCCTGACCATCCAAACGGAAGAAATGACCATGGTCAAATTGTTTATGTGCTACTAATATCTTGATAATGTGCAGATGACCCTCTAAAGCAGCAGTATGAAGTGGCGTGTGGTGATTTATGCCCTGAATGTCCAATACTCCATCAAAGGAATTTAGAAATGTTACTAGAGGTTTGTTTCCATTGGCACATGCTAGATGAAGGGGTGTTGTTCCAACGTAATTTTGTAAGAGTGGATCCACAGCATGGTCCAACATAATTGTCTCAGCAATGTTCGAATGGCCTTCAAATGCTGCTATGTGCAGAACTGTGTTTCCATGAATATCTTGTGAATGCACACTTCGAGGATTCTTGTTGATGAGGTAGTCAAATACTTCAGTATTATTAGCATGAACAGCACTGAATAGAGGGGTCTTATTAATTTCGTCAGTTATTTGAACAAAATCTTCATCAATCTCATTTAACAGATATTTGACAATTTTAACATTTTTTTGATAGCACGCTGAGTGCAAAATAGTAAGTCCTGTTTGACTGACCATGTCAACATTTAGAAGCTGTTTCCCTTGCAGTTTAAGTGCTGAAGCTAACATTACTGTACATTCAAAATTCCCGAGATCGACAGCGAGTTGCAAAGCAGTAAAACCATTAAAGGACTTGCATAATAGATCACAGTTAGGTATAGCTGTCAACAATTTAAGTATTTTAGCGTGACCTCCTTGAGCAGCAATATGCAGACCTGTCATACCTTTCACTCGGCTTCTCATAAACATATCACAAGTAGGGAGGTCAATGAAATATCTTACTAATTTTTCATTGTCATTAAAACACGCAATATGCAGTGGAGTGAAGCCCAATATATTGTTCGTACAAATATTAGGATCTAGTGACAAGCCTGAGAAAAACCACTGAACAATTTCTAAATGGCCCAATTGTGTGGCTAAGTGAAATGGAGTATTTCCAGTAAGATCGAAACAATAGGGATTATGTGATTTGTCCAGCACTAGCATTTTAACCGCATCTAAATGCCCACCTTTAACAGCATAATGTAGTGGTGAAAGCCTGTTTTGATCAACTACTTCAGAAATTGTTCTTCTACGTAGATTTGCAGATAGAAATTCTATAATATTTAAGTGACTACATTCGCAAGCAATGTGAAGAGGTGTTACACAAGCGTCATTACAAATAAACATTTTCATTTGAGACACTGAAGAAAGAAATTTCAGAGTATCAAAATCACCGTTTTGTGCCACAAGATGTAATACATTGCTCCCATCTTTTCTTGGAATTGCTGGATCACATTTCAGCTCATGAATCAAGTACTTTAATTTAGTGTGACCAAGTTTAAAAGCTTTAAGAATATGCCACAGTGGAGTTTCCCCATTAAAATCTTGAACATTTGGGTCACACTTCAACTCTTTGACCAAAAAATCACATATTTTCAAGTTTCCACTCTTCATTGCAAAGTGTAGGGGAGTAGCACCACTCTTGTCACAGCAAAGAGGATTGCAGTTCATAGTTTTAGTTAAAAATTTCACTATTCTCAGATAACCAGCACGAGCAGCTTCATGTAATGAAGTAATTTGATCGTCATCGGAGGCTAATACATCAACATTGACATTCACAAAAGCAGATGCAAGAAATTTAAAAACTTCTAGATTACCCATTTGAGCAGCGATGTGCAGAGCACTTTTCCCTAAAACACCACTAATTGTTGGATCACATTTAAGTTCATTCACAAAACACCAAACAGTGCTCAATACAGAACTCGGATTGTGAACATAGGACATTAAAGGAGTACTACCAGCATAGTCTAGAATATTTGGGTCACAATTCAGATCCTTTACAAAATATTTTGATAGTTCTACCCTGCCTCGTGCAATTGCAACATGTAGAGGTGTATGACCATGTTTGTTCACAGTTAAACGGTCCCAGTGCAAATCATTGATCAAAAACTCTATCACGTTGATCTGACCAGCAGCAGCTGCCCCATGTAGTAGGGTCACGCCATCACTCGCAGGCTGGGTAGAACATTTGCAACCAAGAATTAGAAATTTTACAATTTCTAAGTGTCCACGATAGCAAGCAATATGAATAGGGGACAAATTATTTTGGTTAGTAGCAGAAACAAGTGGAGAGTCCTT
Organism: Halichondria panicea; assembly: GCF_963675165.1. Lineage (NCBI taxonomy): Eukaryota > Metazoa > Porifera > Demospongiae > Suberitida > Halichondriidae > Halichondria > Halichondria panicea. The sequence goes on from NC_087387.1 coordinate 2,714,076, forward strand.
TCCGAGAATTGATGTAAGAACCTTGAAAACTTCAAAATTTCCTGCTTGGGCTGCAAAATGCAATATGTTATTCCCATCTCTCAAAATAATCGTTGGATCACATTTCAGTACATTGATGAAGTACTTCATAACATTTTCATTGTATTTTGAAGAGTAAAAAAGATAGCAAATAATAGGCGTGTATCCTTGCTTGTCCAAAAGATTTGGATCAAACTTCAAATCTTTAATGAAAAACTTTGCTACTTCTGTCTGCTCACATGTGATTGCAGAATGTAGAGGCGTAGCACCACTATCGTCAACACAGTAAGGATCACAACGTAATTCATATATTAAAAACGTCACTAGGTTGAGATGACCAGCGACGGCAGCTTCATGGAGAGGAGCCACACCGCTGTTATCAGATTGTAAGGAACATTTACAGTCAATGGTTAGATATTTAACAACATCTTCATGACCAGAATAGCAGGCAGCTGATAAAGCCGTTTTACCTACATAACCTTTAATATTTAAATCAATTAGTTGTTCAGAGATGATGTATTTTACAATATCAAGGTGCCCATTCTGAGCAGCAACATGTAACATGTTATTGTCATTATGATCTTTCATTAATAGGTCGCATCTTTTGGTTTTAACCATCAAATCGACAGCTTTTAGATGCCCATTATGAACTGCTAACATTAAAGGTGGATTCTTATTGATGTTTCGAGAAGAGAGATCACAATCCTTATTCTCTATGAAAAATTGAATGATTTTTGTATCTCCATTTAAACATGCACAATGAAGTGGGGTAAATCCTATGTAATCCGAAACGTTTGGACTTACATTCAGCTCATTAACAAAGTACTGGACAACATTCAATTTTCCAGCTGATACTGCAGAATGTAAAGGAGTACCTACCCCTTTCAATCCACTGTAAAGGTCAGCTTTATATTCAATTAGACAACGAACCACATCACACTGACCCGAACAAGCAGCATAATGAAGTGGTGACATCCCTTGCTGGTCAATTTGAGTAAGATCTGCACCATGTTCCTCAATCAAGAATTCAACAATGTGTTTGTGTCCACTGTAGCAAGCAAGGTGAAGAGGAAAGACTACTTCTTTAGGATGATACAAATTATCTGTCTCTGAAATCAGAAAACGCACAACATTTAAGTGACCAGATGTAATAGCAAAGTTTAGAAGAGATATCTTCTCATGAAAAAGATTGGAACATTCCCAATGGCATTCAATAGCGAGATATTCTAAAATGTGCAAGTGCCCTCTCTGAACAGCTGTAATAAGTAACTAGGTTTGACGATATCCTGTGTGCTTTTCCGTCCACACTTGCCGAAGTACAAGCTGTTCTTCCACAGGTAAATGGCCACGATCCACAGCCTTAAACAGTAACTTTTCACCTAGTCTGTCAGGTGAATTTAGTACACAACCAAGTGAGTCTAGATAATATTCCACTACCTTGGTTTTACCAGTTTGAACTGCTAAATGCAATGGAGATACTTGGCTGATGTTTTTTAGTAATGGCTCAACATTCATTTTGTTTACAAAGTAGTCTACCACTTCCAAATTTCCTTCCATTGCTGCCATGTGCAATGGTGTTTTTCTTTTCTTTGAAACACACAAAGGGTCACACTTACAATCTTCGATAAAGAACCTAACAATAGCAATTGAGCCACCTTGAGCAGCTATATGCAAGGATGTACAACCAGCACTATCCTTGATATTGGGGTTAAGTCGTTTAACATTGGTAACTAGGAATTTAACAATACCTAAGTGTCCTTTCCTGGAGGCAATATGAAGAGCATTTTGCCCAGCATTGCGAGTTTTAATGCTTATAGAACAACTGCTCAAACTAGTCAAATACTGAACAACATTAAGATGTCCTTCCTGGGCAGCTATTAGAAGAGCAGTTGCTCCAAATTGACCAGGAGCATTGGGATCAACTTTGAGATCAGAGACGAGGTGTTCCACAAGTTGACAATTACAGAAACTGCAGCAAAGTGTAGTATTGTTGTTTCCATTTTTGTTTTATCAAGCAATCTAACGGGCATATAATGTTGTTTAATAGCTTGATCAATTAAATATTTAACAACTTCGATGTTACCATTTCGACAAGCATTGTGAAGTGGTGTTTTTTTCTGACTGTCGACAGGTAATGGATCAACCATCGCTTCTTCTACGAGAAATTTTACCATTGGAAGATTTCCATTGAGTGCAGCTATGTGAAGTACAGTTACATTCAGAGGGGAAACTATGGAATTTTGCTTTTCATCTTCAACATACCTCCTTATGTAGTTCAACACATTTAGTTTCCCACCATCAGCTGCTGCGGTAAGTGCTGTTTTGTCATTGCTATCATGTTGGAGAGGATCACAATGAAGAACTTCTAAGCAATATCTAACTTTGAGTAATTAGCCATTGTAAGCTGCTGTTACTAAACAATTTGAATTGACCAGTGAGTCAGACTTATAGTCATCGATTAGAGGCTGCTCAGTCTCGCTGGGTTTCCCTGTAGAGTCCTGAAAGTCATAATTATTTAAATACTGCATGCATGCAGAAAGATAATAATTTATACTTGAACTACACAATCCTTACTTTCATATACTGTATAGCTGGTAATTTTCGGAGGGTAAAATATTCGAGGTTACCCGAGGTGCGTGGGCGGCCACGAGTATAGTAGTCGGTTGGTTTGTCTGTCCGTTTGTGATTTTGAGCCTGCTCACTAGGATGCCATAGCAGTGCGTTTACAGCATGGATAGCCTTCACACAACAAGATACTAGTTTTAATATGGCAGATTTTGATTTTAAAGTTTCGTTATCGAATAAACGCGAGCAAAAGCTAAGAAGTGCTTGAACTTGTACATTGGCCAGCTAGATATACGCGGCTTTAATTCGAGGCACTATTACAGCCACGTGGATACATAATTATTTGTTTTCTGGGAAGAGACTCCAGGCTTCTTTGCTGGCTACTGTGAGCCTACTCCGGTCCCACTGCATGTCAGCTTGGTATCCTACTTTTAACACTCCAAACATGCAGAACCGCCTGCTCTTCTGTGATCCAAATAACGGTCTAGAGTGCATGCCATGTACCTTATTTGTATACCGTAGAAACTGGATTATTAGGCGCATGCGCTTTTGGGGTCAATAGCAGAGCTCTATACGCTTATATTCAAGAATGCACGTCCCCACCCAGCAACCGGATGTCTCTGTGATGAGAGCTGACTCGCAAGCTGGCTAGAAAGTGAGCAAGCAGGCAACCCTAACTGGATCTATTATGTTACAGTTCATTTACATTCAAAAACATTCATATTGACCAGGAACTTGGAATAAAAGGACCTCATCCATGTCCCACATTCTCTCAGCATGATCAGACAAGGTAACAGCACGCTCAGAGAGTTCTTCCAGATGGATATCACCAGCTATATAGCTATCATGCACTGTACAAACTAACTAGCTCATAGATAAAGCTGAATTAATTCTAACATTTCACTAATAACCTTCGCATTATTGGAAAAAAGCGCTTCAATTTGAGTATAAAAAACCTGCAGTTGAGCATGCGCTTAAAATAAAGATACGCTTATAGTCGAGTAAGTGCTAACAATCCAGTTTCTATGGTAACATTTTAGGCTTCTTTCTGCTGACTCTGCTGTGATCCTATAGTCCTACTGTTTTCAAAGCCTTGTCATACTGTTCAAATAGTTTAGGTAGTTACCGCTATAGGCTCTTCCATGTTCATGTACATACGTACCGTATCATTACCTGCTTGGTTGTGATATGTAAAACAGCCGAGGGTTAGCACTTCAGCAGTGCTCTAGTTTTCGTGGTTGAAGCTCTGACCACGAATATTTTACCCTCGAATGAAGTGACCTTGCCACCTTGTGCAAGCAGCAACCACGAAAACATTATCCACGAATTGACTAAATATTGCTCAACCACAAATGTTTTGCCCCCCAAAATTACCCGCTATATGGTTGTTTCACATGTAAAAATTGGTGTGCAAAGATGCATGTGTGTGTCTGCTTATTGAACGAGTGGTGCGAGCTGTGCTGTGCTAATGCCTCTCGAGTCTAAAAAAATGAGAAGAAAGTGTATATAATTATCTAGTATATTGCTATCTATTGTTCTATTGTATCGTATCATTGTAGTGTTTTGTGGCTTACCAGGCCCTAAAGAAAAAGAAGTAAATTGATTCTGCCAGGATCTAGGGTTCAAAATGGATTCTCTCACACGTGAGGATGAACATTCACAGGAATAAGGGGTTGTCTGCAAGAGGTCAAGTTCACAAAATGGCTACTACAGTATAATTATATAGCTAGCTTAACAGCTCTTTTCTGACTCTTGTAGCTAGCGCTTTAGTGCAAGGCTAACTTATAAGTTGAACAGAAACTTTGTGCGAACAGATGATGCTACAAAATATTCTGAAGAGACTGCAGCAGCCCCAATTGCCCAAGCTTAAATAAGCTGTTAGTTTTCGTCGCATTGCAACCGTTGAGCAGTTACAGCTGGAAAAGACAGACAAACACACACACACAGCCAGCTTTACCGTATCCCTCGTGCGGTTAGGCCTCGAGACATAATCACAAGTTACATTGTGCCACTCAACTTAAACACTATTAATCCTTATTACAACCCCTAAAGGCGAGTGCAAAGAAAAACATTATTTACTGATTCAGTCCGCATCCTAGGTGATTTCCTGTGAATATGAGCCATATTTTACTTCCCCCAGGGAAGTATGGAATATGGCTATATTTTTACTTCCTATAAGCACTATTCAACTTTTAAATCATATCTTGACAATTCGTATACAGCAAAATAGCAATACAGACGCAAAAACAGGGTTTCATCTAGAATTTTAAGTTTGGGGGGGGAAGTTTGGGGGGGAAGTTTGAAATGGAACTGCGTGAAAATTTGAGGCCACTCCCACTTCTGGTTACCCCCCCCTATATTGTTTGTTGTTGGTGCTTAGCAATGTCAACTCTTGGTAACTATGCTGGTTTGTAATTGTCCATATAATGTATAGTGTGTATATAGAACACTAGAAACCACATGTTCTAATTATATACAAAAGCAATGGATAGATTTGTGGTAAGACTAGATGATATGATGACCAATCATCCTCTAGCAAAGCTACATGTAGCAAAAGACCGTGTCGATCTAGATAATGTTGGGTATAGTACTCCCTCTCTCCCCCTCTCTCCCTTCCTATTTTCCCCTCTCTTTTGGGGGGGAAGCTTCCCCCCGCCCACCCACTAGATGAAACCCTGAAAAGTTTTTGTAGACTTTGTTTGTGCTATTGTCATATTGACCTGAGCTAGCTAGCAGTCTAAGCTACTTATTACATGTTCATGCATGAGGCCTGAAACACTGCAACTCAATTCTTGCTCTGTGTTTCTAGTCAAGGCTGTGGCTCAGAGGTAAAGGAGTACAAGTTAAGTAGTGTTGGTAGACTTGTGCAATGCAAAACGGCAGCTGCTGATATGCTGATATTGGTGGGCAGATCTGGTCAAAGTTTTACGGCAGTAGCTTGCTCTCATACCTGACAGCTTCAACTGTTCTAACTGCAGCAGAAGTGGCTGTGAGAGTAAGCTCGACTGTCTCCATTGATGTTCAAATGACTGTTTTGCTATTTTTGCAGTAAATAAATCAGCTGTTGTACACCCTCGGCATTGGTTGTTTATAAGCCGTAGTTAACTAGTCATATATATAATTATACCCTTAGACTATAGAACTACAATTACATGTATATAATAAAGCGGCGGTCAATAATTACGCATACTCACTTCAGTGAAAAATGATTTAGATTCGGCATCATATCCAATTCCTGAGTCGGATGGAACATAGTCGTTGAATTTTTCTGCTGGCTGCATCACAGCATGAGCACGTTCCATTGCCTTAGAAATGTCATCTGCATGCCGATTATAAACATGCATTACTTTTATATCTGGGTGATCGTCATCTCTCTCGTCATCAGAGCTGTAATTTTCATGTGATTCCTATAGAAATCCGAAGAAGTAAGCTATCATATACTTGTATAGTTACATATGAAACTATATTTTCTGACCTGATTCAATTTTGATGCAGAGAATTCGTAATTCCCGCAAAGTAACCACACAATTTTAAGTTCGTTGAGAGCAGTTTCTTGCTCCAATGAAAGTGGAAAGATAGATTCTTGAATAAATAATGGAGCTTGGAATGTGAGTTCATAGCAACCTTGTTCAACAGCACACAGGCGCAAAACCCCATTGTGTGAAATATTGAATATATCACAAAGCTTATCCTTAAGAATAATTAATTGGTCAGCCGTACAATCGTCGTAACTTTTATCAAGCTTCACAATAATGGTACAATCATCATCATTGAAGGAACCGAATTCAGCTGGACACTCGTACACACGACGCTCAGCATACTGTGAAAAAGCATTCTTATATGACAACATTCTTTGCTTGTCTTCGTCTGTTCCTAACCGGCATGTAATATGCTCAATTATGTAATAGTTGAAGTACGAGCAGTAATACTTAATAATACACCACACTTCAGTGAGATCTACAGCAGCAAATAATCTTGACTGTTGGTCTTTAAATAGCAGTTGACCGGAGTTTTTATAAACTGGTGGATAAGCTTCAAGACCGATCAAGCAAATAACTAAATGTTTTATTGGAATCCTTCTCTGTTCAAGTGAGAGGTACAAATCCGAAAAGAGACTGCTGAATTTGCAAGAAAGATTCGATGACTGAAGGAACAACTTCGGAATAACTGCTTTAATTTCACTTTTACTCAGCTTGCTAATATGAATGCTGGGAAACGATCTTTTTAAAACATCAGGAGAAATAGATTTTTTTTTCTGCTCTCCTGATAGAGAATCACAAATTACAGGGTGTTGGCATAAAATAATTATGAGCCTACCAATATTTTGTTCATCACATTCAACTCTTTGGCCCGTCAACGTGAGATCTTCTGTGAAAATCAGTAACATGCAGTGCTTATTTTATCAAATGAATGCATACCGTCAGAGAGAAGGGGTCTCTTGTGTTTCCCTGTGTGAAAGAGGACACTTTTATGCAATATACATACGTGGCCATAACTTAAATTACTTGTTGACTCCATCCTGTCATCTGGAAATCTTGTTGCTTTTTTTACTTTTCCTGCAAAATGCACCAACAATAGATATAAATTATAGCCTATAAATGCACGTAAGCATTTTCTAGTTGATGAAAACCATATATAGTGTGGTAAACTGTCATGAACCTTTGTCAACCTGGTGTAAATAATAATTATACATTTATGTCATTTTGTGTTACTACGTCATATCTATATGGTATCCATAGTCTATATGGATGATTGTCCGGTTTTACTTATTTTGTACTTCATCTGCTGTGTGCTCCATGTGCTCTTCAATCATTTGCTTTATTATTACAACTACTCGGTAGTAGGTTGCAATTAGCATTGGCAGAGCCTTTTAGCAATTTTCACGTATATATAATTATATCTGCGAGAAAAGACAATAATTATCTGAAATTGAAAAGTGATTGCACAGCTAGTTTCTTGAGCCTTGTGAATGTGTGCTATGATACATGTAGTCGAAAACGATATTATACACAGCTTTAAATTGACAACCCATTCCATCGGTGTTTTGCACGCTTACGAGGCAGATAACCTCTCACGCTCTTCTTTAACCCAGACAAATCAGATTTCCGCTAACTTTATGTGAATGAATGGGGAAGAGTATAATTATAGGGTTGAAAGAGCATATGCACTGAAGTAACAAAAAGTTCGCAAATAAGATTGTGGGTTGGTATAGTCTTTGCATGCTCCAACTAGTTGAGGGGCTCAATCTTTGCGATCTTTACCAGTTGGGTCCAGCATTGCTTCTCGTTACACCTCTTTTTTTATGCGAGACACCCCCTATTTGACTATCAACCTGCATGTGTTTCTATACAAGAATGACGCATTCGAATGAGGCTTTCAAAGGTTAGATCTACATATAATAATATGCATGTAGTTTTACGTGTCGTTTTTTAGGTATATATACCGGTACATAATTTATACACATGCAATGTCACATTGCACACCCAGGTCAGTAGACAATCGTCAGTATAGACAATCTCTTAAGAAGACGTATAATTAGGTTATACAGTTGTATCTATAGTGGTGGAGATAGTTTTATCACCCAGGGCAGACTCTACAGATGAGCCCTGCCCATCAAAACTCGAAGTAGTGCTGGTCCCAACTGGTAAAGACCGCAAAGATTGAGCCCCTTAACTAGTTGGAGCATGCATGCAAAGACTATACCAACCCACCATTTTGTTTGCGAACTTTTTGTTAGTTCAGCACATGCTCTTTCAACCCTACTCTTCCCCATTTTTCACAAAATGTTTTTGCACTTGTTCACTGCATTATAAATGTAGAATTATATATACCGCCGATTATGTTAGATAATTAATACTGAAAGTACATGCACAAGAGAATAATAAAGTATACGCAAGACTAATTATGGAGATCGAGTTAACTTTTATAAGTGGTCCTGGAGTTTTTGTTTTTCAATAGAGACCTTAATGACGTCTTGTGCCTATTCTAATGGGCTTTCCTTTTATCTTGTTCATGTCCTTTTTGGTATTTGAATGGCGCAATCGTACTTATCACCATTTTTTGACAAATATTGTTTGTACACTTTTTTCTTCACAGGTACCAACATACACTTATCTATGGTGCTAGCTAGATCAAATAATCTGCAGTAGGTGGCATTGCCACCTTATAAAAAAGAAAGTTGCTACAACTAGCTGTACTGGATTTTTATTTAATGCACTGTTACACCTTAAGCTTACACTTTTCAACAGATAGTCAATGCTAAGCTGCACTGTTACACCTTAAGCTTACACTTTTCAACAGATAGTTGTTTGAGCCCTTTCTCGGTATAGACAAATAGTTAGATAAGTGATACTAGACAGGCTAGATCTAAATAGAAACAGGTTCTATTCCGCTATATGCAATTGAAATACTGTAGCTAAACTATAGCAAGCATTCATGCAAATTGACTTCACTATTGCTGTGCCAACTATTCTTAGATAGAGAGCAAAGTGAGTACAAAATGGCTGCAGGAGCACAAAGTACAGTGATGGAGGCCCTGGGTGGGGCTCACATAAACAAAGAGAGGAAATGTTAAACAATAGTGAGGCTAAATACTAGAGTCCAAAAGTACAACTTAACAGCAGCAAATTATGGTTTGAATTGTAGTAAATATTACGTAATAAAGTATAACATGTATGCACCAACAATAGTCTTATTACTGCTAAGCTAATGAAAGCACCACGGGTGCTGATGCCTCGGTGGAGGTGCCAAAGCTACATAACGTAAAGCTACTAATAGCTAGCTTTTATACACACATTTTATCATTGAACATTTTTAATTTTGCTGCATGCAGAATCCAGAATCACAGGGAAACTCAAAGAGTAGGTAATGATCGCCATGATTGTTGTTAAAAACGATCAATGCCAAAAGTTCAAGTCTAAAATTAATGGCTGTAAGTCAGCAGAGCCTTGCAGCTCTCTTCTCACTCTTGCAGCTACAGTACCAATAGCTAGCGTTCTAGTGCAGAGCTAACTACTAAGTAGAGTAGCAACACTCGGTGAACAAGTTTTGCTACGGACTCTTCTGAAAAGGCTGCAATGGCAATCCAAGTAAGCAAAACTAGGCATAACTCGAGAACGAAGCTTTATTTTGCAAATCTACAAATACCAAGCCAAGAAAACATGACTAGAAGCCTATAGAAACTCTTACTTGCACTTCACTGATCCTTGAGCAGCTGAAACAGTCTACACACACACGCACAAACACACTACCGTATACCTCGCTTGCGCATGCGCACCGAGGCATAAATATGTAACACTTAGCCTGACCTTTTATCCAGTCTTCAATCTCCACAGCTACGTTGTTACGTGCCACAGTTGGACATCTAAGACACTCACACAGCATCCTCCAGGTAAGACTGGGAGTAGCTTGTAGACGATGAGCCAACATCTCTTGGAGGCAGTCGTCATGGCGCTCTCGATTAAGTGATTTTACACACGTTAATGTTTCTAAATCAATATTTAGTGACAATCTAATATCTTCCCACTTTGAGCGAGCATTATAAAGATTTGACTTGATATCAGATAAATCATCACAGTTCAGCTCAGCATCTGAAGGGGTGAAAAAAATGATTGATGCTTTATTCAGACTGTGAGTAAACTGTTTCCACACTCGACAGTACTGAATTTATTAGTGGATCTAGACATGCATATCTTGCTAGCTAGATTCTCTCTCCACCTAACCTGTATGTATGCGAAACATAGCTGAATGAATATGATTATAATCATAAGTGGGCGGAAACCCAAAGCTCAGTACAGTTACATGCTGCAAGAGTCAATTGTGCGGCTCTAACTTGACTTGGCATGTTCTGGCTCAAGGCTGGCTTGTCTACTACTAACCTATTCATTAATCTCAGCATTGCCTTCAACACTCATCTGATTCAGCTGCAACATTTTTGGAGCAAAACCTATCATAGCAATGGTTCCCAACCCTTCACACATGTACAGGGTTGGGCTCCGCCCAATTAAGCTAGATCTAGATGACAGTGTTCATATCTTAGACTTGCCGTCACTGCTGCACGGCGAACAGTACACTGGTCAAACTCCGTGTAGAATCTTGTGTTGCACAGTCAGTATATTAGATAAGATTCTAAGTGGCTGTGGTTTTTGACGTCAGTCTACTGCACGATACTTAGAATTTAGCTGACTACAGCCAGAGTTTCTAGTGCTATGTCACTATCACGATAATATTGTGGTAACCACATGCGGTCTAGCCACTTGAGTTGCCACAAATATCTTGGCAAACGTTGCACAAGTCTCTACACCAGTCTCTTTGTCGCATGCAAAGAGTGCTGGCTTGTGAGTATATTAATCTCTACTGTCTGTCATCTGTTACATTCCCTTCAAACAGAACACTAATAAAAAATCTGGTTTTAGGTCGCTAGATACGGACAACAGCATTTATCTTGATGTTTTGACAACAACATACCGTACTTATTCGATTTAAGGCAACACTTAAAAATAATTACGAAGCTAGAGGTTATTTCTTTTGGAGGTTGAAAATTTATGTTGAAATCCTAGTGTCGAGGGTTGTATCTAATTGGAGGTTACTCTACTATCCTCGAAGGCCGCTTAACTTACATGGTTCTAGCGGCCTGGAATCAAGGCTATGGTTTGACCTCTATTTAGGGTGCAACATAAACAAAACAACACAGCAGTCGCTACTTTTAGAGGTCAGAAAATCACCGGGTGTCACATATTTGGAATTAATTGGAGGGTTGCCTTAAAAATAAGTACGGTATATCAACAACATATATAGTACCTACGGATAGGCTCAAGACTCACTCATTTTTTGGGCAAGTTGACTTCGAAAGTCCTGGTCTCCTATAATTAATTCCATGATCAGTCTTAATAATCTCAGACTCTCAATGGCTATCAGTATCAGCTATGAGGCCGAGGCCGAGTGCACGATGATCACTGCACTGTACTAATGATGGTTAGTTCAATCTCTGTAGTATAGAACAGGGAAAGCTCTGATGGAGATGGAAACCACCCCTAAAGTCTTGTTTTGGACTAGAGACCACGCCTTTTCAACTTACTAAAAGCATGCTAAAAGGCGTGGTCTCCAGTGTGTTGGAGCAATGTAACAAACCACCATAATAATTATAGCAAGGGCACGTTGGACTAATAGTGAGTTTCATGCCCTCTTCTCTTATACGCCCTTGACCATAGTTATTCCATATCTATCTATGGTTATTCAAACAAGAAAAAGGAAAGACGAGGCTGCTACAGTAGCTAATAAGCGATTAGATTTTAGAGAATGGAAGTCTAATCCAGATCTCGGTAAGTAATATTTTTTATTGAGGCACGAGGTTCGTACGTACATGAGGTGCATATCTGTAGATGTAATCATAATTATGTGCACATAGAATACTATAAATTACATTATCTATGATGTGCATATCAAAACCTTAACGAATACGATATGTACGTACTAGCTACTGTGTACGTGCAGCGCATGTAGTCTCAAATTCCGGCCGGTGTCATAAAAATTGCCCCCCCCCCATGTTTACACTCTACCAGAGCCTAGAATTTTAAAATTTTGGGCCCCCCGGCCTAGAATGTTAACAGTATAGGCCCCTCAGGGGTCCATTCTGTTCAAATTCCAGGCCCCCCACCGTGAGATTAGGCCCCCTCTTATCTGGCGCTGCGGTCGCTCTGCACGATAATATAAATGAACAAAGTCAAAGGGAGTGCTATATGTTGTGTGTGCTATATAGTAAGGTTAGCTCTCAGAATAATAGTAAGGAGAGTGTATAAAAGAGTAGCAAAGATGTTCACTATTATTACCAAAGAAAATTTAATTACCTTTCAAGTTACTCATGCTTTATATACCTAAGAGTTAAATGCTTTGATGCAGTGAATGAGAACTGCATGTGCAATGTTGATCTGCCTGCAAGCACAATCACCCATGCTAGTTACCTAGGATGTTGCGCATAGCTATCGCTATATTTTTGTAGATCTTGTCATTGCAACTTCGTGCTTTGTGCTGCAATTGCATGAGGTGAGGTCTGGAATGACATGGTGCAGTGTGATGGATATATGACAAGTCGTACTACTTGCAATGTGTGTGTGTGAGGAGAGCTCCTATAGTTGGACGTGGCCCGACCGTCCCTGACGGGGGTCAGGTTGCAAGCCTATGGGATTTGTTCTGCGCCACTATAGTGGTGCCCTATCAGATTGCAGCATTTTTCACGTACTTGATTACACTTCAGCAGAACAAATCCCAGATAAGCTTGTGACCCGACCTCCCGTCAGGGACGGTCGGGCCACGCCCAACTAGAGAGCTCCATTCAGCAACTGGCACTGCATAGACTGTATGTAAAATAGCTGGTTTTTCTGTTGGAGAATGCACACACTCATGTATGTAGTCTCAGGGTTTCATCTAGGATTTGAAGTTTGGGAGGGAAGTTTGAAAAAAAACTGTGCGCACCAGCATGAAAAATGTGAGGCCACGCCCACTTCCGGTCACCACACCCCCTATATTGTTTGTTGTTGGTGCCTATTAGCGATGTACTCCTGGCAATGTGTATTGACAGGCAACTCCATATAACTTGGTATGCTCATGTATGTAGTCTCAGGGTTTCATCTAGGATTTGAAGTTTGGGAGGGAAGTTTGAAAAAAAACTGTGCGCACCAGCATGAAAAATGTGAGGCCACGCCCACTTCCGGTCACCACACCCCCTATATTGTTTGTTGTTGGTGCCTATTAGCGATGTACTCCTGGCAATGTGTATTGACAGGCAACTCCATATAACTTGGTATGCTGGTTTGAAATTGTGGACCATATCTATAGAACACTGTAGAAACCACAAAAGCAATGGACAGATTTGTGGTAACCAAGCATCCTCTAGCAAAGCTACACGTAGCAAAAGACCGTGTCTAGATAATGTTTTATTTAGTTTTTTTGGCGAGGCCTACAATTTTAAGAGGGGCCTATAATGTTAAAAATCTAGGCCCGGGGGGGCCCAATCTCATGGGGTTCTAAACTTTTATGGCACCGGTTCTCATTACTGTGGAACCTCCATTAACGACCACCTCCAAAGAGCAACCACACGCTATATAACGGCCAAGAGCTCAGGTCCGGATTGAAACTACAATGACTTCAATGTAAAGCAACCTTTCAGGAGTGACCACCTCTCTACTCCGTATAACGAGCAGCTTTCTAGTCCCCCAACCAGCTTTAGCAATGGTCCCAGAACGGACAGCCACACCCAGAATTAGCAGAAAATTATTGCTGAGATTTTGCACAATCATGAAAACCTAGCTGTAGCTTGTCCCTACAGCCTTTTCAAAGCTTGCATGAGCTAAAGAAGCAGTTAGCAAAGCTCCAAGACTCATTTGCAGCAAGAAATGACTCATAGAGCGTACATAGCTGGCAATCGAAACCTCCCAAGGAAGACCACCTCTGCTGTTCCCCAATGGTGTCCGTTTTATGGACATTCCACTGTAGTAGCGTGGGAGGGAGAGAACCGTCAGGTTACTCTCGGCATACTTTTCTGTTGTCCGTTTTATGGACGTTCCACTGTAGTAGCGTGGGAGGGAGAGAACCGTCGGGTTACTCTCGGCATACTTTTCTGTCCTTGGACAGAATGTTGGTAGAGCATATTCATTGGAGCCTTACCCACAAGAATGTAAGATAGCTTCTAAGAATACAGTGAGCATTAAATTGTGGGTTAATATCCACGTGGTTAACAGGATGACCCAGAGTAACCAGATGGTTCTCTCCTTCCCACGCTACTAATGAGGACCGGCTGGAATTCGAAACTAGTCTTGCTTGATGGGTGGGGCTAGAGAGACTAATGTGCATGCACGCCCATAATAATTACGGGCCATAGACAACTACCTATACCGTAATTGCAGTGCTCAAAACTGGTGTACAAATAAAACAAGAAAAAAACAATTTGGCACTTTAATTAATAGCGTTAGAATGTAGTTAACCGTTCCATGAGGCTATAATGGTAGTGAGTCCAAACAAAAAATCTACTCTTAAGCTACAGTGTCTGTAATATATGACCATCAGAAAGAGCTCACTTTCAGACAAAATGATATATGCAACACTTTTACCTTCAAATTTGACTTCAGGGCAGGTAGCGTTACTAGCGTACCCACTTTTCAATTTTGGGAGGCGTGGCACATTCTGATTATGGATTCAAATTAACAATTATGTTACGGAAATTGTCATAGCTTTAATATGGCACCTACAAACATGCAGCAAAAGCTGAAGTGAAGCTAAACTATGTACATCGTAGTTTGAACTTGAAAAAGAATACTTAGCCAGTAAAAAGAGCATACTTTTAGTCTAGCTAGTGATAATACAATGAAAGCACCGCGGGTGCTGATTCCTCGGTGGAGTGCCAAAACTACATAACAAAATTTTTTGCATAAAAAGATTACACAAGGCAGAATCCAGAATGAGTGAGTGGGTAATGGTCGACCATGTGCTATATCAATGAAATCACCGCGAGTGTTGATGCCTCGGTGGAGGTGCCAAAGCTACATAACATAAAACTACTGCTTTTATACACGTACACACATTGATTATAATTATCACGATGAACATGTTTAATTTTGCTGCAAATAGTGGGTAATGATCAACCATGATTGTTGTTAAAAACGATCGATGCCAAAAGTTCAAGTCTAAAATTAATGGCTGCAAGTCAGCAGAGCCTTGCAGCTCTCTGCTCAGTCTTGCAGCTACCAATAGCTAGCGTTCTAGTGCAAAGCTAACTACTAAGTAGAGTAGTAACACTCGGTGAACAAGTTTTGCTACGGAGGCTGCAATGGCATTCCAAGTAAGCAAAAAACTAGGCATAACTCGAGAACGAAGTATTATTTTGCAAATCCACGAATTAAAATCCAAGTAAACATGACTAGAAGCCTATAGAAACTCTTGCTTGCACTTGATTCATCCTTGAGCAGCTGTAGCGGTCTACACACACACACACACACACACACACACACACAGACACAGACACACAAACAGACAGACACACAAACACACTACTGTATACCTCGCTTGCGCATGCGCACCGAGGCATAAAAACTCCAATTGAGCATCAAGTATATTTTGGAGGTGTTTTTGGCCCCAGGGGCAGATCCAGAGTTTGGTGTTCAGGACCCACCAGGGAGATTGGGGGGGATTAGATTGTCATAGACTTGATTCTGGTGCTGTATAGCGGGTAATTTTCGTGGGGAAAATATTCGTTATTTTCGTGAGCTGGCTGACCTCCACGAAATTTTAACGTAGGTGTGGCTTACTGGAACGTAGAAATGCAGGCAGGCAACGAGACTAAATTACTCACGAAAACCACCGTTTCTCGAGTTAACGAATTTTTTACCCCATGAAAATTACCCGCTATACGGTATTCAATGTGAGAAACAGATACAAAACAAAACATTCTATCTAGTCTGTGCTTTAGTTGTCGTGGACAGTAGACTAAGTATTTAAAGAGCTATACCTCCATTTGATCACCAGGACTTCAAATTTGTCCACAAGAAGTGTCCTCTGGAATCGTGAATTACACCAGTCGGTTTTGTCCATATACCATGTCTCACAAACGTATAAAAATAATTTAAGCCATAGAGATCAAAGTGCCAATATATATACATGCCATAATGATAATTACAGTAGACCTCGTTAATCCGACTACCCTTGGGATAGCGAAGTGGCCGCATTTCAGAAAATAACTGGGGATAAAAAACGACCCTACCTCGGAATCTAATGACTAATTTTGCGGTTCTGTCTCTAGGATAATTAATTATTATGCTCCAAAACGTCATATCTGGCCATGCATAATAAACATAGTTTCAGGTAGCCAGAACTGGCCAGTATACAGAATAGCCATGCAGTAGCCGCATTTCAGGGCGATTTTTGTGCAGTAACATCTAGCTAGCAATCTGTGCCAACAAATGGCCGGTATATATTGAGGTGGCCGTACTTCATAGAGCCAGAATGGCGAGAGTCTACTTTTAATTATAGCGCAGTTGTGGCAACCACAGTGCTTGTGTATAAACAGGGTTTTGTAGGATGTGGTTGGGTAAATCCGGTTATAATTAATTTTATTACATGTGCAAATTAATAGTTTAATTTAGCGATTTGGCTGAAAATCGCCAAATTAAAATTTTACGGTGAAAGCAACATCATTGCTGTAGTAGCCACGCCAAATTTATAGTTATACGGTATAGCACTGCACGTGGTTGGGTAAATCTCCTTAAGAAACGAATATCGATTTCTTCAAAGCATTATAGAGCCCAAACTGGCTTGGGTATGCATTCAATAATGAGCTTGTAGCAATAGAGCTAGAGTTTCAGCTATCGTTGCCGTCAGTTTGTTGTAAGCCAGCACTAGCTAGCTATATAGGTATCTTGGGTGGCAAAATCTGTTCATAGGAAGTTGCGGTTCTACATAGTACCCCGGTATAGGTGCAAGAGGGAAAAAATAGCTGCAAAAGCTGCTCCCAAAATTAATGAGTAGCAGTCAACTGCAAACCAGTTAATGTTTTAATGAAAGCACCACAGGTGCTGATGCCTCAGTGGAGATGCCAAAAGTACATAACATAAAGCTGAATTTTATACACATGATGAACATTTTTTAATTTGCATGCTGCATGCAAACTCAAAGAGTGGATAATGATCGACCATGATTGTTGTTAAAAACGATCGATACCAAATTAAGTTCAAGTCTAGCTGCTGCCATCAGCAGAGCCTTGCAGCTCTCTTCTCACTCTTGCAGCTACCAATAGCTAGCGTTCTAGTGCAGAGCTAACTACTAAGTAGAGTAGCAACACTCGGTAAACAAGTTTGGCTACGTGCTCTTCCAAAAAGGCTGCAATGGCATTCCAAGTAAGCAAAACTAGGCATAACTCGAGAACGAAGCATTATTTTGCAAATCCACGAATTAAAATCCAAGAAAACATGACTAGAAGCCTATAGAAACTCTTACTTGCACTTCATTGATCCTTGAGCAGCTGTAGCAGTCTACACAGACAGACAGACAGACACACAGACACACAAACACACTACCGTATACCTCGCTTGCGCATGCGCACCGAGGCATAACTATCTATTAGACTCTGCGTCTCTATAAGTGTTCTGCCCATGATATCTCAATGAGTCTTATAACCTCTGACAGTTGTGAATTTAGTCACTGTTTTGTGTTTAGCTATACTTTTTATTACTGAGCAGACGTATAAATTAGCTATACTGTTTAATACTGAGCAGACATAAATTTCTAGAAGCCTGAGCGTTTTACTTACTCTTTTTGGCAGTATATTGTACATTCTTATTCATGGGACATTTACATATAAATTATATACACAGCATAGAGGATGGAAAATTTCAAGAGTGTTGGTGATCTTGTACGACATCTGAGGCTCAAGGAAGAGTTTCTTGCTACTGAGGTTACGAAGGACGACATGCTGTCATTATCAAGAATTTTGGATGATTGGAGAACATTTGGCAGAACTGCTGGCCTTAGTGAGGCAGATATTGTTGCGATACAAAATGATGGTGTCAGTGAGGCAGATCGACGATTCAAAACATTTGAAGCATGGCATAACAGCTGTGTGTTTTTTGCACACTACCATAAACTGTTCGAAATTCTATTTAAAATGACGAGGTTTGACATTATTTTGAAAGTGTGTAACCTACCAAGAGATGTTTCAATTTATCTGGAGGAGGAGGAAGTGAGCTTACCGGTTACAATTGAGTTGCTAAAACAACAGTATAATCTATCGGAGGATCAGTTTCACCAGCAGATACCAGATTATCTGTTATTTGACATAGCTGTGTGCATCCCTAAGTGGCTTAAATTTGCTGACATGCTTGGACTAAATAACAAGGACAAGCTACACATTCGCAGGGATAATAAGCTGTGTACAAATTTTATGCGCTCACAACGAGCTCTTGAGATATGGTACTGGAGAGACCCTCACAAAGCTACGTTTGGAGAGATTCTCAGTAGTTTTTTGCTCTGCCAAGATGTTGAAGTTGCTGTCAAGATTATTGAGGAAGTTTTGCTTGGTAAGTGAAAATCTTAAATATTTGTAACCAGCCAGATTATTATTTGGGGTTTTTCCTAATCGTTGTAATTGGCTGTTTAGCTATAATTATAGTGGAGAATTTGATGGACTCCGTTTTAGATTTGGTATGGTTGAGGTTCTACATGTACACCAGCTAACCCATGCATTCGTCTGTTTACTTTATGTTCCCTGCATGCAGTAAATCAGGAAGAACTAATAGTGTGTGGTGGTGCACAGACCGAAAAGAAGAAAATGCGTATGGTTGAACACATTAGTTCCATTAGTCGGAGAGTTCCAAAGCTAACACGTCAAGTCGATAAATTTGATGATGAAACTTTAGCTTTAAATTCTCTCAAATTAATGAAAATGGAGTTTGGCATTGTATATTCGTGCCTTAGAAGAGCTATGCAACAACGTAATGTTCTAGCATCTGATTTATTGAGCCACCTTATAGACATTGAAATGTTTGGTCCAGAAATGAGACCACATTATACAAATACCAAAGATATAACTCTTGGTACCGCATTGTCCCTTGCTGATGATTTGCCAACCTTAGATAGTCTTTTCCATCTAATGGCTCCATACTGCTCTTGGTTTAATCATCTCCTGGTTGAAAATATCATAAAAGTGTATTTCATAGATAGTGATGAACATTACATACATAGGATACTCTCTGTATTTAAATCAAAATTTCAAGACTACTGTAAAAACCGTCGTGTTGACGTTGATCAAGATTTTGGTCCTGTTGACAAAAGTAGGTGTACCTATGTCTGCTTTAAGATTGATCGTGAATGGAATAACATGCGTGTTGAACACCTGCCCCACATCATTGAGAGTTTAGCCAAAGCACTTGATGTCAGAAAACAGAATCTTATTTTGTGCACCGTCCAAGATGGCTGTCTTGAGATAGTTATAGCCATGCCTGTGCATTTCGAAAAGAAACTTTTTCCTCTTCAGGCAAAAGTTCACAATGCTTTGAAAGACGTGGGAGTGCTGATGTGTAACCCTCATAAAAAACTTTATGTAAACGAGACGGCTCTTATGGATTTCAATGAAAGTAATGTAAATGAGACGGCTCTTGTGGATTTCAATAAAAGGAATCAGATTCTGATGAGACTGAGAAGAATAGGGGATAACTACAGTAATCAAATTCGGCATGAAATTCAGCATCAAATCAGCCACGACCTCATGGGTCCCTACGCATTACGGCTTCCAACTACATGTTATCAATGGCAGTTATTTTCCTTAAGATATGGTGCATATGCTGCGAATATTGTTTGCTTTGCAATTCCATACCTGCTTCGACTAAACTATAGATACACTGCTGTATTTAGATGTGCTGGTGCTGTTGTTGCTTTAGCATTAGAGTATAGATCTGCTTGCTCGACAATGAGCACATCTGGTCGAGTTGATAATCTTGAGGTATTGAATCCCAAAGTTGTACGAGTTGTAAGAATGGTTGAAGTAAGCAGCAATGTTGGAATATTGGTTGGATATGCAATGATTTACGGATTTTTACCAAGAACATTGGTCGGAAATGCAACGACAAACGTACTTAGTAGGCGTATACTCCTGACAATACCAAGCCAAAATATATTTGGCCGATATGCAATGACAATACCAAGCAGAAATATTAATGTAATATTGGGCCGATATGCAATGACATACGCATTTAGTAGGCGTATACCAATGACTGTTGTTCTTTTACTTACTAGTGGATCTTTGTTTGGAATGGGTGCTAGATTTTGGGCCCATCTTGTTTTTTGGTATAGATTAATTTCTTTGTTTCGAAATGATATAATGGGTGCTAGATTTTGGGTCCATCTTGTTTTTTGGTATAGAGTAATTTCTCTTTTAGTTTAATTTTTCTGTCGTTCACCTTGTATTTGTAAACTTTTTAGAGTGATTATTAGTGTGCACAAAAAATATATAGACTGATAAAAAATAATTTTTATATAGATCTATCGAATATTAGATCATGTTTGCCATAAATTGCTAAAGGAAGTGTTCTATCCAACTTAGAAAATCATGTACTTACTTAGCCTTGATCCCAGGCCGAGTTTCTAGTTGTTCGCCTAACCGTTATAAAAGCGAAAACTCGGCCTGGGATCGAGGCTAGTACTTCACTTAGAAAATCATGTAGCAAAGATTCGATAAGAACATTCAAATCTGATTGGCTAAATACTCATGGTTGCTATGATCTAAAATGCTTAGACACTGTTTAGGAAGTTTCCACATGATTTAGAAGCCCTCAGGGCTAGTAGAACCCTCACTGCGTTCGGGATACTACAACCAGCCCTTTGGGCTTCTAAATCATGTAGACAGTGTCTAACTATTATTTATACCACACTTACGTCACCACTAATTGATCTCATTGGTCAACAGCTGTAAGATATACTGATAAACATCCCCAGATTCTTATTTGGGGGTTTTCCTATTGTATTTAATCGTTGTGATTACATTTTTGCGTGCTACACATGTAGATTGGCTGTTTAGCTATATAGTGGAGAATTTTATGGACTCAGTTTTAATGAAAGCACCGCGGGTGCTGATGCCTCGGTGGAGGTGCCAAAGCTACATAACATAAAGCTACTAATAGCTATAGCTTTTATACACACATTGATTATAAATTTTGCTGCATGCAGAATCCAGAATTACAGGGAAACTGAAAGATTAGGTAATGATCGACCATGATTGTTGTTAAAAACGATTGATGCCAAAAGTTCAAGTCTAAAATTAATGGCTGCAAGTCAGCAGAGCCTTGCAGCTCTCTTCTCACTCTTGCAGCTACCAATAGCTAGCGTTCTAGTGCAGAGCTAACTACTAAGTAGAGTAGCAACACTCGGTGAACAAATTTTGCTACGAACTCTTCTGAAAAGGCTGCAATGGCATTCCAAGTAAGCAAAATTAGGCATAACTCGAGAACGAAGCTTTATTTTGCAAATCTACAAATACCAAGCCAAGAAAACATGACTAGAAGCCTATAGAAACTCTTACTTGCACTTCCTTGAGCAGCTGAAACAGTCTACAGACACACAAACACACTACCATATACCGAACTATAGCGGGTATATTTCGAGGGTATAAAGTTTCGCGGATTTAATTTTTCGTGGAATAGCGCCTTTAAATTTTTTGCAGCATGCATGTATGAAATATTAAATTCACGGTTCATGCCTAATCCGCGAAAACCACAAACATTTATACCCTCGAAATAATTATACCCTCTATACGATACCTCGCTTGCGCATGCGCACCGAGGCATAATGATTGGGTATGGTTCTATATTTCGTATAGCGGGTATATTTTGAGGGTATAAATTTTCGTGGAATGGCGCCTTTTTTGCAGCATACATGCATGAAATATTAAATTCGCGATTATAAATGTTTGCGGTTCATGCCTAATCTGCGAAAACCACAAACATTTTATACCCTCGAAATATACCCTCTATACGGTAGTACTAGACCAGCTCACCCATGCATTTGTCTGTTCATTTTGTATGGTCTTTATGTTCCCTGCATGCAGTTAATCAGGAAGAACAATAGTGTGTGCATGGTGGTGCTTAGACCGAAAAGAAGAAAATTCGTATGGTTGAACACATTAGTTCCATTGATCAGAGAGTTCCAAAACCAACACGTCAAGTTCTTAAACTTGATGATGAAACTTTAGCTTTAAATTCTCTCAAGTTAATGAAAATGGAGTTTGGCATTGTATATTATTCGTGCCTTAGAAGAGCTGTGCAACAACGCAATGTTCTAGCATGAGCCATCTTAAGCCCCGTTTACACGAGGCCTTAGATAGTCTTTTCCATCTAATGGTTCCATCTTGGTTTAATCATCTCCTGGTTGAAAATATCATAGAAGTGTATTTCATGGATAATGATGAACATAACATACATCGGATACTCTCTGTATTCAAATCAAAGTTTCAAGACTGTAAAAACCGTCGTGTTGACGTTGATCAGGATTTTGGTCCTGTTGACAAAAGTAGGTGTACCTATGTCTGCTTTAAGATTGATCGTGAATGGGATAACATACGTGTCGAACACCTGCCTCACATCATTAAGAGTTTAGCCGAAGCACTTGATGCCAGAAAAGAGAATCTTATCTTATGTATACTGTTCAGGATGGCTGTCTTGAGATAGATATAGCCATGCCTATGCATTTCGAAAAGAAACTTTTCCTCTTCAGGCAAAAGTTCACAATGCTTTGAAAGAATTGGGAGTGCTGATGTCTAAGCCTCACAAACTTACTGTAAACGAGACGGCTAAACTCATTGCAAGTAGATTGGCTTGTATACAGTGCAACAACCAAAGAGAGTAGAACTTTTGTTTTTGTGTATATCTTCTAAACTACATGTGATTGGATCAATTTGAGTGCAGGTACTAAAAGTTCGACTATTGGCGCTGCTTCCAGTGGACCACCACCTGTTACATCATATGACATCATCATTCCAAAATGGCAGCTAGAATATGTGTACATTGGAAAATATTATGTTAGGCATGGAACTATCTTATATGTTTGAGTTAAGATCTGAAATTTGTTGTGCAAGTACTTCATTACCTTGCACATCTTTTGAGCTCCAGCGGAAGGCAGGCTGTTAGTAGGTTCTGAGATACACAGAATTTTTAGTAGCAAATGTGTTATATTGATTTTTGAGTTTGTCTAGTTAAGGTCTGATTTTTGAGGAGCATGTACTACACTTTTCATTTGTACTAACTTACAGGAGCTAGACCAGTCTCTTTTTTGCTAGAGCGGCCCTTCTTGTCAAAAATGGTGATTTTGCTCCAGCTGATAGTTTGTGTAAATGTGCATGATGGTATGTTTGGAAAAAGTGCTGTGTATGTGCATATCGTAAGTGCATGCATGCATGCTATAACAATACTGAAGTCTTTGACTACCTCATCAATAAGAATCTTCGAATTGTGCATTCACAGAAACACATTTCTGCACACAACAGCATTTTAAAGCCACTCGAATTTTAAAGCCACTCGAACATAATTGCAGAGATCCACAAAATTAGGTTGGAACAACAGTATTTCACTTAGCGTGTGCCAATGGAAACACATACAAGCCTCCAATAATATTCATCTGATGGAGTATTGGGCATTGGTCGTTGCACACCCCCTTCATATAATTATATATAATACGGCTGCTTTATAAAAGACATCTGCACAATCGAGTGCATAAACAATGTGATCCTGCATGATCATATCTTCAGTTTCAATGGTGACAGTAGTATACCAATTATGTTATTTCGTGGCTTCAAGGTTTCATTGAGAATCAATTACTGTACCCGAAAATATTAATTTTATGATACTACTGAAAAGTGATACATAAGTGCCTTGAGATATATAGAGTATATCTCAGCCAATACCACAGACACACAGCTGCATTTAATTATTGTTATGAGTATATAGATCTGCTTGCACTGCATCTGGTCGAGTTGTAAGTGAATGGGAATAGTTGAAGTAAGCTAGCAGCAATCTTGAAATTAATATTGGTCGGATGTGCAAGTGTACCAATTAATGCCAGTTCTTTTACTTTAGATGATCTTTGCTTGCATCTTTTTTGGGGGCATAGAATAGTTTTCGTATCAGTTTATATATATGCCGTCGTTCACTTTGTATGAATTCATTTTTTTCCAGTAACAACATTTTTAATGTGGCTGTGCATGCATGTTAAATTCATGCCATATATAAACTTTCTATAGATCTATACACCATTTCGTATTACAAATAATTATGGCTCATGATATAATAATTATTTTAAACTCATGAGTGAAGTATTATAGGTTACAGCATAATACTTAAGTTTAGTTGTGGATTCAATAATTAATATGAATTCGACAGACCCAATTAGATCAATTATGACCGTGGACCGTTCGTGGTGTGCACAAAAACAGACTGTATATAGATAAGTGCTTCATTTGATTTGAAATAAAAATGATTATCATGAATAAAACTAACACAAAACAGACACCTAGATCAACATGTATGGAGAATGAAGTAGTTGTCCAAACAAGTGGTAACATAAAAACAGAATATTTTTGCAAGACAAGCTTGATGCATGATGTGGTGTGCCCGGATATACGGCACATAAGTGCTCAATGTAATTGCAATTGATTTGTAAAAAAATTTGCTTAGTGAATGAAACAACTGTACTAGCATAATTATGTACACAAAACTCGGTTATTAAGAACACCCCTAAAACATAGTTGCAGGGATGACAACGAAAATCGACAAAACATACAATGATGAACACTTTAACATTGAGAGCACCCTGTTTCAGCGTCTGGTACTTTAACGAATTCCTGCTGTGTGCTGAATCTCAGTGTTGGTGATATCACAGGTAAAGTAGTTTTAGAGTACTTTGAATGTTTGGAGGCATCTATTGATGGTGCTCTTGCTAGTATGTTGGGACCGTAAGCAGTTCTTTGCCAATTGTTGATCGGCTCTTCTGCTCTTAAATTTGATTTTAGATTGGGATCAGATCTGATTTGTGGTGTAACCGAGCTGTAGCGTGGAGGATCATTTGGCGATTTGTCGAAAGAAAAAGTGCTGGCTGTTTTCTTGTATGGAGGTGTGGGAGGAGGCACGTGTACTGGAACAGGGCCAGCCACATGACTGCCACTGGATTCGTGAATGGAGGGGTAGGTAGCAGAGAATTTGGAATCACATCCAGATGATGATTTTGACTGATGAACATCTGTGTACTCATTAGGACGAACATTGTTGTTCTTCATGTATTCATCGGGCTTCGGTATGCTGGCTGAAGAGACGCCACTGGTCTTACGGCTATCTCGATTTGTAAAGCCTAAGTAAAAGAGCACAGATACTGAACAATTGGATATATTACCGTTGTAGACCACGAAAAATGAGTGCGCTACATTTGACGATACAGGTAACTGTACTCGTTAAACGGTATACTTTTAAACTATACACGTGTGTCAATATAATTTGTGAAGGTACTGAAATGCATGCACCAGACAGAAAATAGAGAGGATCGATGTAATTAAAACACTCACTCTTTCTTTCGTTCCCATGATCCTCTAGATCGTGTCTCCTTCGTCTATGCCTTCGATCATGACGGAGAACGTTCGATCGTCGGAAAAAGAAGGCTGTGACGAGCATGCCCACAAATACTCCAATCACAAATCCAACAACAGCCCCCACAATTGTCCAAGTGTGGTCCTTCAGAGGTGTCGAGTTGGAGGTCTCTATTCCACCAATGCTCGGAGTATCTGTGAGAAAGGGCAGTTATGCTTATGCGTTCCATTGGGGTGCTCTTTAGCTTAAGCTTCAGATATTATTGTAAAAATGATGACTTGATTATGAGAGTTTTCACAGTATATAGAATTCTTTTGTTACAGAAAGGTATTACATTGCATGTTCACACAACATACCTGGTGCAGATGTAGGAGCGGATGTGGTAGAAGTGGACTCTGTAGTAGTGCTCTGTACACACCCAATAGTGGTAGGCATCTGTGTGGAAGGCTGTGTTGTGACCACCTCATCACAGGTACTTGGGCAGTATGTTGTGTTCCCACTAGTGACGTCTTGAATGGAGTCCATGCTAGCATCGAAAACGGACACACAAGTATCAGATGGCGTATCATAAGCACAGAACGGATCCCTAGCAGCCACACACGAACAGCAGTCGGTATAAGCACTGCAGTTGGCCACGGAGAGGCCATAGACACCGTTGTTAGTGGTGAGGTAGATGTGTCCCTCCTCACTCAGTTGCATCTCAGAGATGTGGGTGGGTCGGCCTAGCACCTCGGAATGGATCACGTGATATTCTTGACCTTGTGAGAGAGAGGCCTTCAAGACTACTAGCTCATCTGCAGCGGACAAAAATATCTGGTTAGCAGTACTGTAGATGTGAGGCTATACATGATTGTACATGTAGGATATACATGGACGTATGGCTGAGTATACTAACCTGATGAGTGAGCGGCAACAAATACGATGTCATTAGTCCTGTTGTCGAGAGCTGTAACTTGTGATACCACAATCTTGTCAAACAGGTACTTCTCACTGGTCAAAAGTGGGCGTGGTCCGTTAGACGAAGTGACCGTCTCTTTCATCAGCTGAATATCACGGGAATCTTCTAAGCTTCGGCTCCCAGGCTCACACTGTTGCATTAGAGAGTGTGTTGATAAGAGTGGTGTACATACACTAGTACATAGTGACATGTGCACGCAGCTTGGCAGTACGTGCCCAAAGGAGGCACAATATTATTTTGGAACAGATTGATGACATTCAAGTAATTTTGCTTGACCGATTGGTGAGAATTGCATTTAAATGCATGGCTGTGATAGTTAGATAAGTAGATCTATACTCACGGTGAATGGCTGGTAGTTGCTTTCAGTCACCCATTGTTGAGAAACATGTTTGAGATAGTCTCCGTTGTACACAGTGGCTATGTTGTTGTTGTCCTCTTGGGTATTAAACGTGAACACACAGACAGCTGACCCTATGGGACCATTCCTGCATAATAGAGTAGGACAGCATTAATAATTATATAATTATGTATGAGTAACCAGACTACATGCACAAAAATGTTTAAAACGCACATAAATCTGGGTCATGCAACTCCACATACAGCAGTAAATATTTCACTGAGTCTAACCTTGCTGAGTTGAACACAGCAAAGAGCTGCTCTTCTGATCCTACAACTCCTTCAGAGGAGCCACTTGGAACAAAGAATGTGTCTTGAATCTCATTGTAATGGAATGGAATATCACTCGATGTCCCTGTTCCAGACGTGCAGCTAATCCTTGCTTTGATGAATGTGGTAAAGATGTTAAGGTTGAAGACACCAAGTTCACTAGAGCCAGTGTCATTCTGTGAGAGAGATGGAGATTAGGTGCATGGGTGGAAAGACAAACCTCACAAGCAATGAGTGAGGGAAAAATATACTCATAAATTATAACTACAGTATTATTGCCTTTAGCTAACCCCCCATCACTTTCACACTCAATTAGTACAAAACGGAGTACTCACCTTGCAGACTCTTGCAACTCTTGAATACACAACCTGTTTAGTGTAAGAAATAGATATTCTCTGTCAAATTAGTCAAACTAGTCACACTATAGTCAAACTAAAATGTCGGCAGACATCATTATAATTTTGGATACATTGACATTATAGACCTAAAAATCTATTCTGCTAAATTTTCTAAACCACTGTTGTAGTCGTGCAAACAATTCTTGTTTATCCGACAGTTAAGCAGACAATCCAAAGGTATAAAGCTCCTTGATTACATAGTTGATCAACGTACTACAGTAGCCTAGGTATAGATTGTATACGTATTTATAATTATGCACAAACATTATTACCGTCTCCTGTGCTTCTATGGCCTCCTCTCGAAAGAACACATAGATGTAGTCTCCAATCTCGTGCATGGACACGAATGTAGGGGCTGTATAGAATAGGAAACATGATCCCAACTGCTTGCGCTCAGCTATTACAAGCTACTATTGTATACAAAGTATACTTTTTGAGACTCACAATTGTAGAACCAGTTTGGGTTTGAAGGTAGTGTTGTCACGGCAACTTGACCGGTGTATGGACTGTCGGACATGCTGATCTTGTACTCGTCACCTTGGCTGTTAATAGGCGTGGCACTTACAAGTCGTCCAGAACCTGTGCACAGAGGAGAGGGTTAATGCGACGATAATGGATTTGCATGTCTCAGCATTTCTGTTTACCGTATTACTAGATGTGAAAAAAAACCTTTGTGAATGAGCCAACATTTGACTCTTTGCAATTTAACTTTCGGATTTTGACCAAGGATCGTGATGTCATACAAGTACCAGTATGGATTTTTGCAATGATTATTTTTACGAAGTGATCAACACGTGTAAAATTCGCTTGCTTAAGTTCGATGCTTGCAAGACATTCTAGTGAAGTAGTGGTATTTGGTATTTAGAGTGACGGTACCGATCGAGTGACAGATGGCTACTTTAATTCAATTTTAAACTGTGGGAGGGTTTACATAGTAATTCCTTGTTGAGATTGTAACAGTATACCAACATGCTCGTGCAGTTACGGGCTAAAGAAACAGCTATCTATAATAGGTATCTATAGGTAAGAAGTGCACAGTCACATTGAGAAGTCTGCAGCTTGCTTTTAGAGCATGCAAATGAAAATTCCAATGTAAAGCGACCAATTTGTACTTCTATCTGCATATTTAAGTTGCCAAATGTTATTGCAAAGCAGAATTAAAAGCGGTACTGAGGGTTCAATGAGGCCCACTGCATGATATTTATGTTGTTACTACGCCAGCTAACGCTTTCACAGTATGTAAGCTATGCTGCATGTGTATACATGCATGCAGTGTCTGTCTGTGTAATAGCGAAAAATCTACAGCACTAAAAAATTTTTATTACAGTGTACAATACAAAGCTTGAGAGTGAGTAATCTGATCAGTCCAGCGGCTAATTGGTTATTCCTTATTAATTGAAATACCGTACAGTTGCATCTGGACAAACACAGCTGGTGTCTGAATCGCTCTCTGGAGAAAATGGGAATATACGCCTCCAAATGGAACTCGAGTCGCTGATGTAACCAGCAACCAGAAACAACAAGCGTGTGTATGGTCATGGTGATCTTCATTGTGCCCAAATATTTTGTTGAAAACATGGAAGGCCACACAAGGATATTATTGGTGTCAGTAATGCAACAGATTCTACGGACAGAACACACACACAATGATATCATAAAATTACTATCCCTATGAGAATAGCTAGGGAGTGTATGGTCAATGCACTTGATAATCGCACCGACACTCTAGCTATCCGAAATGGAACTTAAGCACACGAGTATCATGCATGGGTGCAGTTGTTGTCAACAATAATCACAACGATACTTTAGCTAGCCGAAACGGAACTCAAACACACGTCGAGTATCATGCATGGGTGCAGTCAACAACAGCACTTGTGCGCAACTATTCAATCAATCAAACATAGTTAGACCATTGCTTATGTTGGCTTCTATTGACACACATCTGTTTACAAGTTGATAATCTAGTTAATTGAAGCACGGTAAAGCTACATGTAATTCATTTGTGCAGCAAAAACCCCTTGTTTCTATAATACAATAGTTTTATTACGTGGTTAAAATGAACTTACTTATCAACATTGATCTAGCTCCCGTGTTGTACTTGTAAGGGATGAATCCAACTCCACTAAGAAAACTGAGCACTTCCAAAGTTTGACGCTGGGGAAGGAGAGAGAGATGAACTACCGCCATTGCATCAATTCTTTAGCCACAGTAGCATATTTCACAACGCATTATATTCTTTAATTTGCAATCATCGCGTAATTACACATGCAACCACCCTGTACAGTTTGTAGACCATGCACTAGAGAACTTCAAAAACGCTGCTGAGTATCTTGTCTAATTAATGAATATATTCAAATCAATGTTATGGTCAGGTACTCACGTGTCTATACTCGCACTGTGGTGAGAGTGCATTGGAGCCACAGAACAACACTGTGTCAGCGATGGGATACATCGTGCCATTTCTGCTGCTAATATTGTACGAGCCAGACGAAAGAGTCAGCACGTTAGGATAGTTCTGACAGTTCTCCTGTAAGGGTGTGAGAGGGTGAAGGTTGGTTGGTCGGTACAGTAAAGAGTTATGTAATGATGAGATAATTATGAGATAATGCAATGGATCGTAAAATGTATGCTAGCTAAAAATCTATACATTCACTTACCACTGGTTCAAACAGTTCGTCAGTACAGCGGGCTGTACCAGCAGAATTGGGCTCTGCACTAAGCACCTGCAGGTATTAAACAGCTGGTCGTTAACCCGCTTAGTCAACCACAACACCACAGCTCAATAATGGGCCAATAGAAAGGTGAACAATAAACGGATTTGCTGGTTTTGCAATAGGATTTCAATTTGACCACAGAAACATGTGGTTAACCAAGAATCCCTATCACCTAAACAATCATCACATACCCTGAAAGGATGTGCCTGTGCTGACTTGATCTAATCCGACCAGCTGTTTCTGACTAGCTATTGTGTATACACATTCAGCTGCAATCATTCTCACGATCGACTCTACATTCCTAAGTACACCTGTTCGTAATTGCATGTTACTCTCTATTGAATAATTATTTGTAAAAGAGCTTCAAATCAGTGCAGCATCCATGCATGTAGTCGTATTGAATTTTAGTGTGTAAATTATGCTCAAAGCCAATCTCTCTAAACCTTGCATTCTTGGTCTAGACTTCGAGTTCTTAACCATCCTAATTTGCTGAATTAGGTGATTGGTCGGTTTACACAGCAGGTGCCCGCAACAACCTTGGCTCCACAGGTGCTTAGCATGACACAACAGCAACACGTACCATCTAATTAGTCGCCCAGTAGGTCTGTCAAAACGTTTGAATATTTTCTCTATTATAAGTGATACGCAATGCTTAGATCAGGTGACTAGAATCATACACTTATCCTAGTAGAGCAATAAATTGAGAATCCTTTTAGCAAGGAATGCTTTCAAGCCACTCCCAACATACTAATTTCTATTGGCATAAAACTACTGAAGTAGTGGCCCTTTATTCAATTACCCATGTCCACCTCAACAGAGTGAGAGCCACAAACTTCTTGTCAATCAGCAATTCTCATTACCTTAACAATTGACCAAATACTCATCTTTTTCCAAGAACACTCTCAAGATGGAACACGCTAACATTGTTTTATACTCGTAGAGTTCATCGTTCAATCAATTCGAAAGGTAGCTCAATGCAGTTAGTTTTGTCTTGTCCTTTATAATGGACGTAGCTCATAGGTTAAGGTCACAGATGACTAATAATGGCTTCTTTCTGTTGTACCTTAATTTGCTTCACTTGTACAGTATAAAAATGGACAGTTAAAAAATTTGTTTAACATACAAATATCTTAATTGCCCTTTCTGATGCAGAGTATGGCAATAAAAACTACAGCCCATAAACATACATTTTTCAATTCTCATGTAGGTAAACAACTCACATTGAACTGTTCTTTGAGATTGGTAGAAAGATGACAGATGGAGTTTCTGCGGAGGAAAAATGGGTTATTAAGACACGGAGACAATTATTACCAATGTGCCAAATTCACCGAGTGCATACACCATGAAACCATTTGATCTAAGGAAGGCGACAAGACTGATTTGTTAAGTGATAAAGACAGTGGGCGAGGGTGATTCAGTCAATTAGTCCGTAAAATGAACGCTTGGAAGTCTTGGCAACTGGGGCGTGTGCTTATAATTACTGTACTAACATGAGAGTACAAAGTACTAAGATGAAAAGTTAATTATGCATGAGCCAATTAACTCACTTTGCTGCCACGATGAGAACATTGTGCTCGGAGTCTATGATCAAACGACCTGAGAAAAAAACAGATCGAATTAAAAGGAATAAGTATGACGGTTTGCTTGCATGATTAAACTACAAGAAATACATTTATAAGCTTGTGGGGACAAACACATTGTTGTGAAGACATGACAACCAGCATACGTACTTGGGAGTGCCACATTAGTGCTTGAAGCATTCCAGAAGTCAAAACACTCGACCGCATTTAGAGACAATAGGCCTAAAATGTATAACCTGATGATCATCACCCCCCTCATAATGCCCTGAGGGAAAAACACGATACATTTGTGAAATTCACTTGTACAATACAAATGTTTACAACAAATTTTAACCACAAGCAAAACCACACGTAAACAAAACAAGACAAGGTATGGACCCAGCTTGGAATGTTTTCCCTTGCCAAAAACAATCATGTAAAGTCTACCAACCATTGAAATTGGGCAGGTTGCATGACAATAATTATTGAAGCAAACTCTTCAGCTGGATCATTTGTATAAATATACCCAGTATTTGAATTTCGAATGATCTTTTAAATTATGATCATAAATTCCTATCAGCTCAAATTTCAAGTCTAATTCAAGCAGGGAACGATAATATGAGTTCGGCTGTACACGAACAGGTGAAGCCGGCCACCCATTGAGTTCAAGGGACATGGTGACAATGTCATCATGGCACACACAGTGATCACATATCCTCATGCAAATGAGCCTATTTCCCCAAGGAACTAACTATAGCATTTTAGTCTCATAATTATAGTCTTAGGTTACACGTTGTTGTGGGAGGGTATATACGTACACATGCATAGAAGGTTGAAAGGGTGTCATTATAGGCGTGTACATATATAGCCTCTATAATGACACCCTAGGCTTATGTTTACTGAGACTAATTCAATTACACTTAAAAAGCTGAACCAGTACACAAGCAATCAAGCATTGCTATGACAACTAATGTCCAATTAAGCTCTTCAAATGCAACTAATAATCAATTGTTGGGACTTGACGGGCAGTAGCTAGATGTGGGTGGGTAATGGATATGTAGAGAAGTGTGGGGTAGAGCAGAGGTCCATTCACTTCACAGTGGGTCACAAAAGAAGTGATGTTTTAGTACAAGAGAACGGGGTTGTATATTTGGCACACATGCACACACACTGACCCCCCCACTACTAAATTGGATTAGTACCCATACCGTAAATATACCCCACTTGGAGTCTGTATCATAGCAATTGGTGGGCATAAACTCATTTGCCTTGAGGGCACACTGATTTATACTACATCTACACTAGCTGTTGGCAGGGCTCGCTAAACACCAGGAAGGATGGTAAAAGGGATCACATAGTGCACAGGAAGGAAAGAATTACACAACCGTATGATAATTATTGTGGTTGTATGTTGAATTGATGTGGATCAGGATGTCTGCTATTTGAAAGTCACTGAATTTGGCTGGAAGAACCAGCAGTAAAATGAGCTCAATTACTAGCTATTAGATCTCGATCCAAGTGCTACCTTATTACACTGCAGGGAACACAAAGACCAATTGCGGCTGCTAAATGGAGTGTATTGGCTACCTCCTATACAAAACATTGTCCTTATCTAATAGCTAACCTATTCTTAACCTGCAGTAGATGTATGTAGCAGATAAACCAAAGGGAAACGTTGGACCCTAGAATCATCCTCTAGCTTTATCCTGGTTATTAAAACAACTAACAAAAAAGGATTATTATTGAAGGATGGAAGATAGCATGTCAATCTAACTTAATTGCAATTTAAAGACGTCACACACAAACAACGAATTAACTCAATGCAGTATCCAATGAAGGCTGGCAGTAGTCTTTCTTTGAGCTCATTGTGTGATAATTATTACTTACTCAATAGCTAGCCAACTAGACAGCTAGTATAAGGTTAGGCCAAGATATGCAGGACGCCATGGAGTCAACAAACTTGTTTATCCTAGTCGATGAAAGGCTTGCAAGTGTGAACCAATACTATTCTTTAAGAAACTGTAAACGAGAGAAAATGTGCGCCTTATTCTCTTCACCATGTGTCAAAATTAATGAGTCTAAGTGACATTACCATGGAATTCACCTACATGGAATTCACCTACATGTATCCACACTATACACTATTGAGAACACCTGCAAGCTAGTATAATATTATACATGCATTAATTAAGTATAAACAGGTGATCCTTCTCAAAGACCTAAGAGGATGTTGAATACTTTAGATGTACCGATGTACGTACTAAATGACATCAGTGTTTGATTTTTACTCATACCCTCTACACAGGATTTACAAGCAGGGTGTGGTAGGTGCAAGAGTTGGTGTTAGCCACACCATGCACAACGTACTAATTTATAGTAATTGCAACTGAGCATTAAAACCTCCCTAGCAACTGTCCGATATTGTTCAGATAATTATACTAACTCACGCCATTAATTGCTAAATAGCTGGAGTGCATTGTTCTATCTATACCGTCCCTCCATGTATAATTCCTCACTCAAGCAGCTAATGAAAACAAAAAATGTACTTAATTCTCAATTAGTGTGTAGATATAATTATATCCACAGCTGAGATGTTCATTTTTGTACAATGCTTACATAGTTAATTCGACTCATGGATAAAGAGGGCTCACTCAATACATTCTATGCAAGGCAACCTGGGCACAGCATGCAGAATTCCTTCAAGTCATTGTTTGCTATCAATGAACTTCGAATCCATTGTATGCAGTATAATATGAAGTGTAGCTGATCTAACAAGTGCTGCATGGTATTAGTATATAGATATCACACAGCTATGTTGGAACAGTACACAAGATGGGGTTACCAGAGCAAACATGAACAGTGGATAAATTATCCATTTATGTTTCAACTATAATTATTATGGAAACCACATTGTAATACCCTGCAAAATCATACTCATCTCATGCAAACTCACTTGTTATAGATCTGTACTTAAAAGTTTTACACTGCACTGAGGAGAAACACAACTTTGCAGAGCTCTGGCTAGCACTGAACAATTTACCGCGTTCTCCCTCATTTTATAATTATGTAACAATATTCATAACATACATCATATGGCTCAGATAGCAATTAAAATTCCTGTATATATGGCTTCAAAATGTTGGAACTATCTATGGTCTCAATGTTCGTTCATTTCTAAGATCCAAGTGACAGTCTCATCCAGAATATTCAATGAGTAGAATCTGCAGTTGATAAAAGGATGGCCACAATGATAAGAATAATAGAATAACTGTTCGAATCAATGAAAAGTCAGTAGTGTACCATCCAACACCATCAACTCACTATTAGCTACAACAGCTATTATACTATTCGATGCAGCTTTTTTGAAATAGGTGCACGATAATCAATGACACAGCAACTATGACATAAGCCCTAAGATTTAACTGCTCTTGAACTTGTCCCCCTGCCCCACCTTCACCTTCCAATGTTGTAAGCTTGCAAGCTTGCTTAGTGCACAGTTACTCAAATGTGTAGCAAGTTGCATGCCCTAAGATTTAACTGCTCTCTGAGCCACTAGAACTTGTTCCTGCCCCACCCTCACCTTCCAATGTTCCTGAATGTGGTCATCTGCTCAATGAATGATTCCTGTTGCTGTGTCTCAGTGAACTGACCGGCACACGTGCAATAACTCGCCATATTCCCTTCTTTCACCTGCAAGGGGACAACAAACAGCGTTTAACTTTGTTGTTCAATGTACACATTTTTTCACTTGTAGTCTTAATTCTTAATTATATTAGTACATGGAAGACATAATAGAGGGGTTACAGACAATAGCCCTAGGCAAAACAAACATAAAATGGCTTTCTCTGTACAAAACCAAATTTGATTATAGGCTACGCTTCATTTCCCAGGTAACCGGCTTGACCTAATCTCAACACAGCCCTATATGCCCCTTTCTGTTTCTTAGCTATAGCTAATGCCAAATAGGGTAAAAGGACAACTTATTATCATGCTATAAACAGAGGTGATATCATACACACACTGAAAACCTAAGCGTGTCCAAGGATGTAAAATTATTCCCAGAGTAGGAAATGGCTATAGGGGCACATGTGACCACTACTTTTCTGACCACGCAAACACCACCTACACAGAGTGGGTGAACAGCTGTAGCTATACTGATTATAATCTCATGCATGACCAGCTGACTTGAATCCAAAAAAATAGTATAAACTGAACATACATAATTATGTACATATAAGCTGATAATTACGTACACGTCCACATTAAATTTTCGGTCAAGCCATATTTACAAATAGGACGCTAATGCGCCAAACAAACATCATGTGGGATAGATAGCACTTACAACAGTTTCAGATAAGTGAGTCTAGATACGAATTTATAGTGGTATTACGGCCCATCCCTAATTAACAAATTCACAGACAATACACTCAGAACGGTGGAAAGGGTTAAATAAACTGTGACTCACGACCAACCCATTGCATTTCTGGTGTTGAGATCACCCCGGTCATGGAAATACTTCGGCAACCAATGATAACCATGATCAAAGTAGATAAGAGTCTTATCTACTGTTGCCGTGATGAGATGTCACAATTGATAGACTAAAATAATGTACTCAAAGCACACGCCTCATAAACTCACTTCAAACAAACTAAAGTGAATAGACGTAAAAGTAAATTCCCACTAGAAATCCTATATTTTTCAGTTCCATGATTACCATCTGGTATTGAATTGGGTGAGTTTGAGAAGAATACACATCTTAAAAACACTAGATACTCCATAACTGAGATAGTGTGAGCCAGACTTGTCACAGACATTCATACACCCACTACACTGCATTCTATAAATTAATTGCTGTTTTACTATTATGCCACGTGAAAAAAAATACATTGGTACTTAATTATAGTATACAAAATCATGTAGAACCCTTCGTAAAATGGCAATTTTAAAAATCAACAAACTATAGTCAACCACCCACCACTGCTATTCAGCAAGGCTAAGAAGCTGGATATAGTTACATGTATGCATTAAGACCACCATTGAATCACCCTGGGAGAGTGCACACTAAAGCACACAGTGTGTGGGCTACTGGTAGAGCTGGTAAACAGATCGAACACACACAAAATTAGTGGTCCTACCCGTATATACATGTCGGTGTAATGTGGCATAACATTTGATTACAGGGAAATTTACATAGTACAGCAGGTTCATATTATTGCCATAAATGAAGCCAAACACAGAATTAGGCATTGACCTTTTCTACCTTTGATGATCGTGCATGTGATAATGTACAAATGGAAAGAGGGCGTACATGTACATGCATGTGTAACGAGGCTCATATAACAACAGTGTGTACTCACCCCACGACATTTTGTGCAGACCAGGTCTTGCAGGACGAAGGACATAGATCTCTTCTGCACCGTGTCTAGTAGGCTCTGTTCTATCAGGTCTCTGTTGTACGGGGTGCCGCAGTGGGAGCAGCACCACTCCATCCTGTGAGTGAGTGAGGGAGTGCATTGTACGTATATGTACACACTAGTAGGCATGCATGTGCATTCATTTGGGTATGATACTGCATGTGTGGTATTCACAATGCATACTACATGAAGGCTGGTATTGAGATAATTATTATGGGATAAGGGTATTAAAATATGTTGGAGAATAGGTAGTGGTGCATGTATGTCGTATTAACGTACGTACGTACTAAACAAAGGAAAGCTGGCATTGAGATAAATGGGATAATAAGGCTATGTGTTGAGGAATAGGTGGTGCGTGTACTGATGTGCTTCGTACACAGCAATGCACACTGCATTCTAACCCCTAATGTGTACCTGTCCAGCTCCTCATTATATGCAATCTTGGAGTCTCTACACAGATCCAGATCTCGGCAATTATTACAGTCATCGCAGATCACCTGTAATCAATCCGTACACATGCTTAATATGAAGCAGTGTTAATTAAACAAGACACAGGTTATGGCTACACAGGAAAGCAAACAAACATGTTCGGTCCTTCAGATAACAGTAACTCTATCACAAGCCGTGACCACGTATAAGGTAATGCAAGGGTATTAATGGAATGGGTACGAGCGGAATTATCACCACAAACATTCACGGATGTGACCACGGAATGCAATACACTTAAATGAAACCGTGGTTTATCTAAGCTAAGATCTTGTAGATTAGTTATAAATGGGTGTCTTAAGAAATTCCAAACAATAAAAAGTTTAATTGCCATTCATTAGTGATAGTAAAGGAAACTTCCTCTTTGTTACCCTACATGTGTACAAGCCCACGTTTGATTACTTAAGGTAAGATCAACAGTCTGAGAATTTCACATGACATAGGTTACGGTACTGTATAGTAATTAAGCCCCAATAGTCATGTAGGTGCGTACCTCGGGGAGTACAAAGGATCGACATGGGTCTTGAAACTTAGCCTCGGGGGAGAACTCTCTGATACCAATCAGCTTCAGTAAGTCACGTCTATGGGGACGAGATGCAATCAATCGTAACCAGGGTGATTATTGAATTACAGACTGCACAGCTAGGTGAAGCAATTAAGATACGTGTGTAACAATTAGCCGAAGAGACCATGCATGACTAATTTGTCACGATTGGAGTAGCCCACGATAGGAACACATGTGATTTGGTCTATTACCACATGGCATATTTCCATACAGTAAGCCCTAATTGTGTACTCCTCTCTCATTGTTTATACTAAACTAAACATAATTATACTGACAATCTAGCTGCGGTAACATGTACATGTACATTATACATGTGTACATGCATGTAGACATAATTCGTGAGGTTATTATGACCAGCATATTGTGTACACTGTTGGCTAACAATGAACATCACTATATGCGCCAATAATAACCAGGCGGTACAACCAGGCGGTACACCCAGATATCCCGTACCAAGGTGCTAGAAATTAATGCACGATACATAATAAACTAATGCTATTGATGCGAGCGACTTTCATCTCACATTGTATACTGCACAATTTGTTCGGCTTTATTCAAGAACTGCACAATTTGGCACTAAAATAATCAAAGCAATAAGTTAATTGCTATCGCATAACGTTTTTGGAGCACCTAAATTAGCCAAAAAGCATAATTTTATACTGCGCGCATATACTTAATATAGCATTATATATTTATACATTTGTTGTATTACACATAGCCATTACTATATGCATTTACCTGTACGTAAGTACAGTGGATTGTAGTGCACTTGCAACAGAGAATTGCCAAACAGCAAAACCACAATTTAGATTGTTAGATATGAATAATATTATCATTAATCAGGGCCAAAACTGAAAGGGGAAATTAGTTATTTCGGTCACTTCTGATTCTACAAAATGAATAATTCTAGCACATATCTGAGAAGAGAACCTAATCTACCAAAAAGGGAAAGTTGGGGCGTCGCCCGGTTTCTGTGAAACTTCGTTTCACAGAAACCGGGCGACGCCCCAACTTGATTATGTACTTGACAGGAGTATGATGCATTCAAAAGTTAGGGAAATTACTTATTGATTTGTAAAGAAATGAAGAAAAGTCCCCCAAGAGGGAATCGAACCCACACCTTATCTATCATATGATCTACGGAGGCACCACCCTAACCACTAAGCCACTCCCAGATATATTTATAAGCCTATACAGATACAGGTTTAGGGTTTTAGGCTATTAGTAATAAAATATTATTGTGGTTTTGCTGTTAGGCAATTCTCTGTTGCAAGTGCACTGCAATCCACTGTAAGGGCGCATAGACCTAAGGTGACATTGTACACGTGAGTATAACGTCTGATCCTAATGGACAAAACTTGAAGAATCAATGGGATTTAGAAGCTAAAGGGATAGCTGCAGTATCCCAAGGACTGACTACATGTACATATCACCAATGTGAACTATACATGTTTGTTGCAAAATTACCAAGTAGATATATGTACGTATGCTTTGAAGTGTGGGAAAACCGACAAAAACAAAACATGTGATACATGTATGTGGGGGAAATATGCGAATATAAAACAGCTGTAATGAAGGAGGTCACTGACCACAACTATAGCTTGCTAAAAACACAACAGACACCAGGCTACGGCTACATGTTCGTACATGTACATAGGGGGGTTAGAGATGGATGATGTCACATTGTGGGAAAGATCAGGTTGCAGCTAGGGCATACTAAAGGAAGTCTGACCATGACACTTGGAATTAGAGAGATTCCACTTGAGTGTGTTTAACAGGGAAACGAGCTACAATGTATAGTTCTCGGTAACCATAATTATAAGTTGCTTGAGGATAAGTACTCCAAGAACCCATAATTAAAGAAAGAGAGCTAGAGTATCCAACACGTAGTATATATACATGTATGTATTACCGTGCATCAGATGTAT
The DNA here is from genome assembly GCF_963675165.1 of Halichondria panicea. Lineage (NCBI taxonomy): Eukaryota > Metazoa > Porifera > Demospongiae > Suberitida > Halichondriidae > Halichondria > Halichondria panicea. Next base: position 2,754,452 of record NC_087387.1, read on the forward strand.
GCGGAAAATAACGCGACTTTCTGTCTGAAACACGTGATCAATAATGACAATTTTGGCAAGAATTTATTGCTGCCTCGAAGCAAGTAGCGGCTCCAGGCACTCGGATTGGTCGGTTAACAAAGGAAGTCACGTTACTTTCCGCATACATAATAATTATGATCCACGGTATAATTATACTGCAATCAACACCCTCTCTCTCCCTATCGTTTATTACAGCTTGAAGTGATGTAATGTTGCTACATACATGTAGTCCCCAAAAGTGGGATCAGATAATGTGTATTCGGATTCTATGGCTATTAGTCCCCCTCACATTACATAGAAAAATGTATGGCAGCTGGTCTCGCTGCTTTAGAGTAGTATCGACATGATTATGTACAAATCAGCCTCGTAGTAAATTAATCCGTTTAACATTCTCCCCTATGTATAATAAGTTTTAAACTGTTTTGTAACTCGCTATAATTACACGAAAAACCAGTCTACGGAGATCTTTCAGTGACTCCAACAAAATAATGATAACCACAAAACCACATTCTCATGTACTGACTACATACATGTACCTTAACTTTGCCACTTGATGTCTTGTGCTAGAGTCCAGAGCCAGCACCTGAGTAGGCGTGGGAAATGAAGAGTGTACACATAGTGAGGCAAAAGCATATTAGTAATTACATCCAATTATTAACCTAGAAATCTACATCTGTCTAATTCGATCAATCACTTCACTGAGATATGGAATCCACAGATGTTAATATTCTTTTGGACAGCGTTTTAATTTTACATGTCTGCCCATTTGTTCCCAATCATTGTTTCCCACACTAGTATAAACAAGATGCATATTGACCCACAGCTAGTGTAGTAAATACATACATGTAGCTACATTTCAATTGAAAGTAGCATAGGGTTAATGTTCTAGTGTGGATACTGACCGTCCATGCACCCACCAATACTGTAAATGACTAGCCTCAAGCTTCTCAACATATTGTGGATTCTAATTTGCTTCCTAGCACCATAACCAATATCCAGCACATCCTAAGGATGTAGTGTGTAAGGGAAAGGACCTAGGCAGGCAGGCCCATGTCATACTCATAGTAGAGTACGTAAGGTGTTGTTTTCTAGAAATTTAGAGGAAAATAGACTGGTGTCATTTTCTAGAACTTTAGAGAAAAATAGACTGGTGTCGAGGCTAGAACTTGGCACGTACATGTACAACGCACCTTGCAGATGGATTTGACGAACTCGAGTGCTGGGTTGTGAAGGTGTAGATGTGAGCCAGGGAGGAGGGGAAACAAGTCGTCACTACCGCCTTTCTTACTCTCTCCACTGCCCAGAGTCTGGTGGATTTTCTGAGTTATCCTGTGGATGCAATAAGGCGGCTAACTGACTGTGCAGCATACGTACACACACACAAATGATTGTACATGTGCATGTAGATAAATTAACTTCCTATATAAAACATATATGTAAATGTACATGGGTAAAAAGGCAAGTACAATTAAGTCATGTATACAATTTAGGAACACAAAAACAGAACTTGCACTTAACCCTGAGTCAACTAAAAGCCAAAAATTTTGCATAAACTCTCTGCACTTACTGTAAGCTCTTTGATTGCACACCACAGTTAATTAGTAAGTTGTTAGCTGTTAGTCTACATTTCCCCACCCTACGAACAATGTACATGCAGTGTACGCAGTGTACACCCTCTAGATCTACCAGAAATCACAATCCATTGCCACAATTTGGACACAAGTATAATTTGGAAACAAATTGAGAATGGGACTGCATGGCCACAAATACAAATACATGTACGTACTGTTAAACACGTAATCTACTCATAAACTCACGTGAAGAGTTTATCAGTGAGTTCACTCTCGATCCTCTGCTGAGCAAAAGAGACGGAGCTGGCAGTGAGGGTGGGGTCGGGCACAAACTGAGTCTGGCTGCTCAGAGGTGGCCTTTTCTTGACGGGGGTAGCCATACCGGGGGTACGAGCTGCGCGCTCATCCTCGGCATGGACATACAGGTCTCGAACATGACTGGCCACAAGCACCTGAAAAATAAGAATAGTTAGACCCTGTTTTGGAGGTGTCTACGGCATTTACATGTAGATCGAATTAAGCCTGATGTAAATATAGTACTGTGAACAGAGTAAGAGATACAATACGGTGATACTATATATGTGCTTCCCAATGCAGTACTGAAGCATTGCTAAAAAGTACTACTACTACAACAGTGTAGATACTAGTTTTAGTTATTAGTTTTTGTTGTTAAAACGATCTATGCCAAAAAATTTAAGTCTAAAATTAATTCAATTACCAAGGGATAACCTTTGTGGTAAGGATCACCAACCTACAAACCATCAAATACCACTGAGAACAGCTTTGTGGGAATGCACTATTAAAAGCAGCATAATCTGAGCTTAATTGTTTCAAAACATGTACAATTGAGTTCGTTTCAGGTGGAAATCATGGTCTCCGTCTCTTATTTATTACAACCCGTCCCAATCTATCTAGGTTTATCCATGGTGGATATACATACATGTAGTAAACATAAACCTGCAGGTGCACTTACTCTGAACCAGTCCTGACAGGACCCAGCCTCAGGGAGGTACTTGCAAATGTTCCAGTTCATGTCCAGTTGGATACCTTTACCATCAACCACACCCTCTGACTCGACCTCCTCACTATCCATGTCTTCATCACTGTTCTCTTCGTCGTTTGGTGCCTCCTCTGGATCTCGGTACACCTCCAGCAATGAGCGAGGCAGCTTCACCTTCACACCTCCGTAGTTCTCCTGAATGAAGGAAAGAGAAAGATATTGTTAGCACATATGTAGGGCATGCAGAAGGTGTTCGTAGCAAAGTAGTAGAATTGTATTGTAGTTCCTACAACAGTCTAACCTTTTAGCTTGGCAAGGGTACATGTAGGTATTTCCCAACGTACTGGGTGCAGATGAGTGCAAGTAACTACATCGTATAAATACATTAATTGGTAGGGCAGAAATTACGAACATGGGCACTCAAAATGTTTGCCAAATTTGTGCTGTGTATGTCTTTAATAGCAGCACAGTACTTAACAGTCGAGCTCACCTGATCCATCCAGAAGAGATAGCTCCAGCAGGTGGTGGGCTCAATCTGGATACTGTGGAAGAGGTCACGTGACCGGATGCTCCCCAGTATGAACTCGATGTATGCACTAGCGTCCTCCACACACTTCTTTTTGGTACACACGACAATCTTACTGAAGTCGGCATACACAATGGTGGAGCCAAGACGTTTGAACTCCCCGATGAGTTGCATGAACAGCTTTTTCATCAGCTTGTGGACGATTCGACAGAGAGCAGGCTCATACATAAGGGAAGTGGGGGAACGGAGCCAGCTGTGAACGTGTGCATGAGTGGGGTAGGTTAATTGTGATATCTTTTTAAGAAATACTGTGTGTGTGTGTGTGTGTGTGTGTGTGTGTGTGTGTGTGTGTGTGTGTGTGTGTGTGTGTGTGTGTTGCATCACAAGAGTAGTACCACTCTTGTGATGCATATGTATATGTAACATACTAGATTACAGTCATAAACACAAACATTTTTCTAATGAAAGCACCACAGGTGCTGATGCCTCGGTGGAGATGCCAAAGCTACATAACATAAAGCTACTAATACACATGATGAACATTTTTTAATTTGCATGCTGCATGCAAACTCAAAGAGTGGGTAATGATCGACCATGATTGTTGTTAAAAACGATCGATGCCAAAGTTTAAGTATAAAATTAATGGCTGCCATCAGCAGCGCCTTGCAGCTCTCTTCTCACTCTTGCAACTACCAATAGCTAGCGTTTTAGTGCAGAGCTAACTACTAAGTAGAGTAGCAACATTCGGTAAACAAGTTTGGCTACGTGCTCTTCCGAAAAGGCTGCAATGGCACTCCAAGTAAGCAAAACTAGGCATAACTCAAGAACGAAGCATTATTTTTCAAATCCTCGAATAAAAATCCAAGAATACATGACTAGAAGCCTATAGACTTGCACTTCATTCATCCTTGAGCAGCTGTAGCAGTCTACACAGACAGACAGACAGACAGACAGACACACACACACACTACCGTATACCTTGCTTGCGCATGCACACCGAGGCATAATAAAGGGTAATTGCCGGTAACTCATTAAGTTATTAATTCAATCATGTATGTACTACGATAAAAACGTTTTCTGGTATCGATAAGACCACCCACCGATAAGACCACCCACCGATAAAAATGCTGTAGTTGTAGGTCAGCGTAATGGTTGTGGTGTGTGGAGACCTCGTTGAGCCAGGTGTGCACTAATCCCCTGAGCACTTTGAAGGCACTAGAACAGAGTGCAGCTTCATCGTACACAGTCAGGGATGCCGCACCAGTACCCTCCATTAACTCCTCAAGGGATGCCTGCATGTGTGTGAGAGATGGGGATGGGGTGTAGGATATATGATCATTATGTACTGGACTAAATGGTTCTACTGTGGGCCTGGGTTATGCAGCATAAGAGAATGCCATGTAAATCGTCAATACTACATGTACTCTTAGATATCATAATCCCCAAGGCTTTGTGGTCAGTGCAGAATATTACATTCAGTGCCATATATGCTGCATATTGCATATTGCAACAACATAGCAACAGGATATAATACGCATAAAAATATGCACTGCACATCTGAGTATTTGTTTACTCCGAGAATAACTCAAAATAAACATGCAAGGTACCTATTAGGCTTCGTTGACAGAAGTGATTTCTAGAAAGAGATAGCAATAGGTGATCAGACATGAGGTTACTGTTTCAAATCGGTGTGCTACTATTGACACTACAGAGAGGGACATCTACAGGTAGGTATTACAATAACAAAGTGACTGTGAAATTTTACTGCTTTTTAGATAGTTGTCTTCGTGAAGATTGGGGTAAAATAAGATTGACTGGTCCAAGAAGCATAAAAAACGAGGGAGCTGTTCAACTATGTCTTCGAACAAACAGGAATGAATATCTCTGGTTCTACATAGCCACTCAAGACGGTTGGACAAATAATCGCACAGCAACAAATTTAGCCTGTAGAGAACTGGGCATGAGTTACACTGGTAAGCTACAGATATACACTGGGAACACAGGATGAATTATCATTACATGTACATTGACCATTGTTCACTATAATTTTGAGTAAACAGATGTCACAGTGGGCACCGTACAACTAATGGAAGACGCTGTGACAGTAACAGTAGAAATTAATTGTAACAATGAGGCTGAGAAGTTTATAGACTGTTTACCCAGTTTGATAGACATATCCGGGAGGAATCAAGTTGCTGGACTGATTTGCAGTACGTTTCCTGTGTTCCAAAATATTATACTAAGTGTCATTTATTCTATAGACTGCATAGAAGGAGCTCTAAGAATGGTGGATGGCTCCAGCTACAATGAAGGACGAGTGGAGGTGTGCTCCAATGGTCGCTGGGGTACAGTGTGTGGTGATGGATGGACAGAGAGAGAAGCTGCTCTAGTGTGCAGTAGACTGGGGTACCCAACTCTAAGTAAGGCAATGGTTGTACGCTGTATATTTATCTTCTTATTTAACACGTAGATGCTACAATCAGCAACTTTGGAGAGGGTAGTGGTCCATTGTACGATATTACCTGTCGAAACACGGAAAGTGATGACCATGAATGTACACCCATAATAACATCTGCTCCATCAAGATGCAGTCACTCAATGGATGTTGGAGTGAGGTGCCTTCCTTTTATTGATGTTTGTCCAGTTCCAGTCAACGAAATAATTGTCACAGTAACAGCTTACGATTGTCAGCAACTTCCAACACCAACACCAACACCTACGTCAACGATTGCAAAGTGTACCCCAATGAGTACTGTCAGTGAACAAGGTAGCAATGTCAATGAGATGACTACTAACGACAGGCAATCGATGATAGTTACCGAAACCCCACAACCAAATAATGGAGCCACTACAGATAGCAGTATCAAGAACACTAGTGGGACATTAGGAGCACTCATTGGTCTATTGGCAGCTGCTCTAGTGGTTGTTGTTGCTGGATGGATTGTGTCGTGTGTTTACTTTCAGCAGAAAATAAACAAGTAAGCTCTAAATGCAAGCCTATAATGATCACTGAAAGCTAAGAAAGAATAACATAACTATAATAAAAGATATTGCACACTCTCGCAGGAAATACAAAGGCCACACCCACACAGCACCTGCCTCTATGATTGACCCCACCCTCCAACTCAACAACCCAGCATATGGTGTTAGCACCACTGCCCCACACACCATGTACAGCTCTCACGGACCCTCCTATGAAGTCGTCGGCGCTAACGAGAGGGTGGGGCACAGCTATGATGTCATCAGCCGTAGGAGTTTGTCTATACCACACCCACATACCACACCCCCTGCATCCAACGAGGAGTACAGTACACTAAACACCAGCAGAGAGAATAATTATCACATATTAGAGAGCAATGGAGATGGTGAATATTCAATGGTCGGACAAAGTGACCCTCAAGATTACGAGGTGCCCGCCCCTCCCCCCCAAGGTGAAGAGTACTCTACACTGAAGCATTGATAGCCCACGTGACTTAACAAGACACAGTGACACTCAAGTATATTATAAGCATTGTAATCACTAAATGAACACACAGTATATATACATGGATGTATACGCAGTTGTTGTAAGATAAACTTTATCTCTTGTTCAATAACTTGACAACTGATAAGTCAATGTGAGTACCAGTAAATATACTGTACAACATGGACCCAAACAAAGTAACCAATGGGAAGGCAGTGAATTCAACCCCCCCCCTCTTAGACCGACACTTACAACTATAGACATCTATAATTTGACTCTAACCAATGCTACAATTTACTGTATCAAAGCATTGCATATACAATGTATAAAGCCACTCCGAATGAGACTGTAGTTCCTGTCAGAAATTGCTGTAAATTAGATGCGGGCAGGAATAATGAAATCATTATAAAAGTGCTGCACTAGTACTTCAGATCCATAAATTCTTTTAGAATACGATTACAAGTCACAAACGATGCAATCTGATTGGTCACTGATACGTCCGTTATTTCTCATAGAGACCTGCCAGACATCCAGAGGTCTTCTACGGAGGTCTATATTAATTTGGTTAGCTATACATGTAGCTGCGCAAAACACTTCATGAATACGTCAGCGGCCCGTTTTGCTGAAAGGGCCTGGGGAGAACCTGGTCATGTAGAGTGTGTTCCTATAAAAGCAACGATTTGAAGTATTGTGTGGGGGTGGGATCTGGTCTCAAAAGATCACTTTGCCCAATATGCCATATATGTACTGGCACTGCATTTCCTTTGATATCAGACATCAAAAGTACATACTACATATTGCACATAGCAACAACGGAATATAATACGCATAATAATATGCACTGCATGTCTGAATATTAATTTTGTTTACTCTGAGAATAACATAGGAAAACTATATAAAGCGCCTTCAGTGGTTGATACGCCCTTGTGCATGGTTTTATTGACAGAATCAACATAAACAATTAACAACATCTTGCATGTTAATGACATTTCATTGTCCACGCACGTGATGTTGTCGTACCTCCTCCTTTGCATAATTCCTACACTTTTGCAGAAATAAAATGAAAAGTGTAGGAAACTGCTACCATTAATTTTAGACTTAAATTTTTTGGCATAGATCGTTTTAACAACAAAAACTAATAACTAAAACTAGTATCTACAAACTTGCTCGATGTATCTACAAGCTGACGGCTAGCTGCAACTCGATCACCAACATTTACCTTCGTGTCGCCCTACCCATTCTTTTGTATAAGTTTTGTTCAACATTTCCTGGCCTACCGGGCGTTTGATGCGTGGGTGGAAACACTATACCGTAACCTTAAGTGTATCCCATATAAGGAACGCACAGTACTCAACACTTTCATTTATGTGATGAAAAGATTCTGCAAACTCCAGTATTAGGCTTCGTTGACAGAAGTGATTTCTAGAAGAGATAGCAATAAGTGATCAGACATGAGGCTACTGTTTCAAATCAGTGTGCTACTATTGACACTACAGAGAGGGACATCAACAGGTAGGTACTACAATAACAAAGTGACTGTAACAATTGTATATTGTATATTGCTTTACAGAGAGCTGTCTTCCTGAAGATCACGATAAAATAAGATTGATCGGTCCAAGAAGCATAAAAAACGAGGGAGCTGTTCAACTGTGCCTTCAAACAACCGATAACGAATATTTCTGGTTCTACATAGCCACTCAAGATGGTTGGACAAATAATCTCACAGCAGCAAATTTAGCCTGTAGAGAACTGGGCACAAGTTACACTGGTAAGCTACAGATATACACTAGGAACATATATAGGATGCATAGCTTTGGTTCGTCCAGAGTATCATTACATTGACAATTTGCCCATTGTTCACTATAATACTTTTTCAGATGTCACAATGGGCACTGTACAGCTAATGGCAAACGCTGAGACTGTAACAGAAAAAATTAATTGTAACAATGAGGCTGAGAAGTTTACAGACTGTTTACCCAGTTCGATATACATATCCGGGAGTAATCGAGTTGCTGGACTGATTTGTAGTACGTTTTCTGCTTTCCAAAATGTCCCTTATATCTATTGTATAATTGTATAGACTGCACAGAAGGATCCCTAAGACTGGTAGATGGCTCCAGCTACAATGAAGGACGAGTGGAGGTGTGCTCCAATGGTCGCTGGGGTACAGTGTGCAATGATGGATGGACAGAGAGAGAAGCTGCTCTAGTGTGCAGTAGACTGGGGTACCCAACTCTAAGTAAGGCAATGGTTGTACGCTGTATATTTAACACTCTATCCTCATATATAGATGCCACTCTTAGCAACTTTGGAGAGGGTAGTGGTCCATTGTGTGATATCACCTGTCCAAGTACGGGAAGTAACGATCAGGAATGTATACTAATAATAACATCTGCTCCATCAAGATGCAATCACTTAATGGATGTTGGAGTGAGGTGTCTTCCTTTTACTGATGCTTGTGCAGTTTCAGTCAACGAAATAATTGTCACAGTAACAGCTCAGCAACCTCCAACACCAACACTAAAACCTATGTCAACGATTGCAAAGTGTATCCTAACAAGTACTGAACAAGATGGCAATGTCAATAAGATAATTACTAACAACAAGCAACCAATAACAGTTACCGAAACCCCACAACCAAATAATGGAGCTTCCACAGAGAGCAGTATCAAGAGCACTATTGTGACATTAGGAGCACTCATTGGTCTATTAGCAGTTGCTCTAGTGGTTGTTGTCACTGGATGGATTGGAACGTGTGTTTACTTACAGCGAAAAATGAACAAGTAAGTCTAAATGCAAGCCTTAATGATAATAGTGAACTGATAGCTAAGAAAGAAGAAAGCTAAGAAAGAATAACATACAAAAGATATTGCACACTCTCACAGGAAATGCAAAGGCCACACCCACACAGCGTCTACCTCTACGAGTGACCCCATCAACAACCCAGTGTATAATGGTAGCACCATTGTCCCACACACCATGTACAGCTCTCATGGACCCTCCTATGAGGTCATTGACACTATCGAGGGGGTTGGGCACAGCTATGACGTCATCAGCCGTAGGGGTTTGTCTATACCACATCCACATACAACCCCTCCTGCATTCAACGAAGAGTACAGTACGCTAGACACCAGCAGAGAGAATTATTATCACACACTAGAAAGCAATACTGGAGATAGTGAATATTCAACGATTGGACAGAGTGACCCCCACAATGACAGATCTGACCCCAGAGATTACCAGGGGGAAGAGTACTCTACACTAAAGCATTGATAACCTACGTGACTCAACAAGACACACTCAAATATAAACAGTAAAATATTGCATACAGTGCCTTTTTTTACGTGACTTTATTAGCTAGTCAAATGTTTGTAATCACTAAATAAACAAGCATTGAATGTACTTTCAAACACCACACTACACTTTAACTTTGTTCCCCTTCACACAGACTCTCCTCAGTCTCCTAATGTCCTGCACAATGTCATAGTGACACACACACACAAGAGAGTGTAGACTTCCATTTCAATAACTCGATGACTCTGATATGTCAATGTGAGTACCACTATAGCACTGTACAACATGGACCCAAACAAAGCAACCAATGGGAAGCCATGCAGTGACTCCCCATGCTGATATGTCAATATGAGTACCACCAGGAGCCCATAAGAGAAGGAGCGGCTGACTACGGGGATCACATCTCGTAAGTGGTTATGACCGCATTTCCATATATGCAGAGTCACTTAAGTGGTTGAAACCCTACACGTGTTATACGCAATACAGGGCTGCAGTTTGCAAGCACTTAGTCGCTTCCAAACAAGGAAGTGCGGTTTCACCGGCAATTACGAGATGTGATCCCCGAGTGTACGTTGAAGTTAGCCGCTCCTTCTCTTATGGGCTCCTGGTACCACTATAGCAATGTACAACATGGACCCAAACAAAGCAACCAATGGGAAGCCATGCAGTGACTCCCCTCTTAGGTACCGACGTTCACAGCTAAAGACAAGGATTCAGAAACACCGTAACTTAACACTAGTTAACCTTTTAACTAGATACAGCCAGACAATGCTGCTACAAAGTACTTTTACTATCAGTATCAAAACACTACATAAGGCCACTCTAAACGAGACTGTATAGTTCCTATCAGAGGCTGCTCTAAATTAGATTCGGGTGGGAGCATTATGAAATCAATATAAAAGTGCTGCACTAGTACTTCAGATCACTGAATTTGCTTAGAAAACGCTTATTACAAACAGTGTAATCTGATTAGCGTATAGCGGGTAATTTTCGTGGGGTAAAATATTCGTTATTTTCGTGGACAAGCTGACCTCCATGAAATTTTAACGTAGGCGTGGCTTACCGGAACGTGGGAATGCAGTGCAGCTAGGCAACAAGACTAAATGAAATTTTTACTCACGAAAACCACTGTTTCTCGAGTTCAACAAAAATTTGTATCCCACGAAACTTACCCGCTATACGGTAGTCACTGAGAGGTCCGTTATTTAATTCTCATAGAGATACATACACATACACAGTGCCGTATAAAGGTAATTTTTGTTGGTGCACATTTACTGCCCATTTAATGTTTCGTATTGTACAGCTTAGGATAGTTACGTTGAACGTACGTATATAGCGGTAGAATAATTTCGTATTTTGTATGATGCTCTACAATATGAAACATACGAAAATTCCACCATACGAAAATAACTCAGTTTATACTAATACGGTATCATTAAATACGTAGCTTTATCATTCACTAGTCACACAATGCACCTACCTGTGGGACCCAGTCAAAACTGACAGTGCTAGCAGCTCCGCCCTCATAGTCGTTGATGTGAGGAGACTGCAGTACAGTGTTGACTGCCAGGTTGTCAAGAGAGAGCTCTATGCAGCAGGTGGGATACGCCCCTGGGTTATTGATCTCAATGCTCCGGCCTTCTTCGTTGTCCATACACAGCCGCTGATCATCGCCCTCTTGACCTGGGGGGGGAAGTTTGATCACACAGTCTTAATCTTTATCAATCTACTTATATATATATAATCTACTTATAATCTACTTCACCCAAATGGTTCTTTTTTGCAGTACTGTACTTATCATGGTTTATTGGGTTGGCTGTTGATTTTCACCGTCTTGAAGCAAGGAAATTTCCAACTTGCACCTATCAATCACCCCTTTAAAAATTGGAAATCATCCCCTTAATATTTGAAACTCACATGTGCCTGCTTATCCTATCACGAATGTAGCCACTATAATCTTACATTGACAATTAAGGATCGGATATTATAACGCACCTCCAAGATCAGGATTGTCCGATGGGGAGACCCAGAGGATGTGGTTGTGTCTAGTCAGGTGACGAGAGTAAAATACGTCCGAAACGAAGAGGGAGAAGTTTGAGGGGAGGTTGCCAATGGGAATGTGGGCATAGCGAGCCTGGTAGAGCTGATTCTGCATGCATGGAGAGAACATGAACAGACTGAGGAAAACAGTTGAGAAAACAGGAGTGTATACGCTTGTGCCTACCGTATAGCGGGTAATTTTCGGGGACAAAATATTCGTGGTTCAGCAATATTGAGACATTTCGTGGGCGTGGTTGCTGTTTGCACTACAGGTAAAGGTAGGCAAGGTCGCTTCATTCATGGGTAAAATATTCGTGGTCAGATCTTCAACCACAAAAACTTTGCCGCACGAAAATTACCCGCTATACCGTATATGAAAGCACACACTTAAAACCTATACTACCAGATGTACTTTCTGATCAAAACACTCTCACCTACCCACATGGACAACACATGTACACACATCATGGGCACACACGTACCCCAACTAATAGTGGGTATAGATTTCCAACACACTGCAAAAGGCAGCCCTCCCACACCCATCCACCTGTGCATACATCTACATGTACAATGTATCATGCACACACACCTGTATCCATATGGGTAGGTTGAGGAACTGCTCCACCATAGAGCGAGAAGCAGCCCTCTGCCAGTCCAGAGTGGGGTATTGGTTGTCTGAGTCAAGACTTTTGATGCACACCTGCATGGAGAGCAAACTCATGAAGTGAATATTGACGGTAGGGTTTATATGAAGATAGAGCCTAATGTGTATTTTCATACTATAGAGGCCTATGTGTATGACTAAGTAATCAAGCATCTGTGTTACAGTACAGATAGCATTAACACTTTCGAGGGGGTGGTGAACGGTTATTAACTGTTTTTCTAAAACAAATATAATTATAAATAATAGTACATGTAGTTCGCCAGGATGGACAGTTTTATGGACAGATATTTCTCTACAATGTATACTCCGTAGAGCTTTTGTTTAGATTAGCGATTGCTTTTGTGATACGTGTTTAACAACCATCAAAGTTAGCTTTCGAAATAGGTCATTTGCACTAAGGCATTAGCCCACGCAAAGAAACTTGGACCCAAAAGCAATCTATTTTTTATTTTGACAGGTTAATACATCAATGCTCAATACCGTATTATATAACGGAAAAATTTGGCCATTTGGCAAACTTTACCAAAGATTGCCAATTAAAAACCGCCAAATTAAAGTTTACCGATGGACGCAACGTCATTGCTGTAGTAGCCACGCTTGAGGCGTCAAATTGAAAATTCCAATTCGGTTTAAATGGCTCATTCATATAATACCGTATAGCGTGACATTTTCGAGGCAGTAAATTTCGTGGAATCGCCTCTAAATAAAGTTTGTGGGTTGACTGCTTACCGGAAGCATTCCCAGGCCACGCCTTCAATTTTTGCACGTTATAGCAGATAATGAACAATTCGTGTAGGATGAAAACAGTGCTATACGGTACTCGCCAAATTTTCTGTTATATTGTAGTTGAGCTTTGGGGAACGTACAGAAAACGTTTTAAATGGAGGGAGGATTGTCTGTTCGTATTACATAAGGGTGGTGGCATTCGATCCCCTCTCCTGTGTTGCATTATGATTTTGTCAGTTTCTTATTTTAGAACGGGGAAAGTTTCCACTTTGCTAGCATTCATGGTCGGCACACTGACTGCACGAGGGCTGTGGTGTGGGAGTAGCCCCCAGACAAATTTTAGACGATTGGTGATTCTGCAACTAATAATCGTTCACAATAATCATGACTGTATTTCGCAATGCAATCTACATGAGGAGCATACATTCATTGTATATAGGGGGCAAACTGCAAAGTCACCGAGTACTTTATTACGCCCATGTTTGTACTAGAGTACTAATTAGGTTTCAATGTTGATACAAATTATTATCATTGTTGGCGTGGTTGGTTGATGTATATGTTAGCAGGAGTTTTTTTTAGTGATAGGTAGTCGTGGCTGATGTATATGTTAGCAGGAGTTTTATTAGTGATAGGTAGTCTAGTGTGTTTTGGCTTCCTTTGTTTAGGCGTGGTTGGCAAAATGGCAAGCAAAGGAACTGTTAGCAGTGAGGTGGATACTACCTGTCACATCTGTTTGGAGCAGTACAAGATCCCAAAGTTGCTGCCCTGTGGACACTCATTCTGTCTCCAGTGTCTAGTCAAGATTGATGAAGCCAACACAAAGCCTAGAGCTAGAGCTAGAGCTATCTTCAGGCAAAGTGTCATCTGCTGTCCAGAATGTCGAACTAACCACAATATTTCGAATGGCCCTTCATCTTTGCTGACTGACTACACCATGTTGTGGGAGCTACAGACGTTGGCTTGGCGTGCTGGGTTGGATAAGAGGCGCTCTGTTTGTGGTGGGTGTCCCGATGGTCGTGGTTGCAGCAGTTTCTGTGTCGACTGCGATGATTTCTTGTGCTCAGTCTGCGTACAACCTCACAAACGAATGAAGAAGTTGGCCAAACACAAGTTGATTGATATCAAAGACCTGGCTACTGTCAAACCAACGCCGGAGCCTACAACGTGTGCATCTCACCCGTCCCTACTGGTCAGCATGTACTGCTCTACGTGTAGTCTGCTCATCTGCACCGACTGTATTGCTTGCGCTAGCCACTCCACGCACACACTCCACACCCTCACTGCTGACATACTCAAATCCTTTGAACAAAAACTGGATGACCTTATCCAAAACACAGACAAAGCTGTATCCCAAAGAGTTCAGAGGATCGATGAAATCAACAACGTTCAAGAAACAATGAAAGAGAATCCGATCAAATTGAAAAAGGCTATCGATGAAATAGCAGACAAGTGCTTGTTAGCTGTGGAGCGGCTGAGGGACAATGCACATGCACAAGTCGACCAAAAACTGGCAACCAGCTTGGAGAAAAGTAATGAACAAAAACAGATGATTACTGGTGAACTAAATACGCTCAAGTCTTGTGGACGGTTTGTACAGAAAACGCTTTCATGTAGCGAACCTGCTGCCAGAACAGCAATGGTTGCTAAGGCCGCTAGTGTGTTGTCAGGGGTTACAGTGACCTCTACTAAAGTTTCAGCAATCGTACCGCTTGTCATGGCTGTGAACGATATCGAATCCATGTTCCAGTCTGAAACACTAGTGTCAGAATTCAACCCATCTAAGATAAAGGTGACTGGTTGGACTCACTCTACCGTCAGAAATCAGATGGTAATACAAGTAACTATTCCAGTGGTGCCCCCTCCAAAGCCAGAGTTCAGAGTGGAATACAGTAGCCTTCGCCGAGAACTTCCATTGAAGGTTAAGGCAGTGGACAGCAAAACTTGGAGGCTAGAGTTCACTCCGTGCTACATTGGACACCATTCTTTGAAGGTGAATCTGTTTGATGAATGCTTTTTTATTCCAGCGTCATCACAGTACATGTTTGGAAATTATGGTAATTTGATTAACATTGGAGGCTTTCTGAGAAAGGGTGATATTGTACGACCTTTGACGAAAGATAACACTGGGGATCGCAAAGTTGGAAGAATTGATGAACTACGTAATCGTCCTCGTAAAAGAGGGAGCACTGACCTTTACACGATGGATATTATGTGGAATTATGATACAGACAATTCAGTTCTAGAAGAAAACTATGAGTTTTCTTATAATTCAGGACACAGTGGTTACTTTCCTTTTGAACTTGTCCTTAGCTGAACACATTTTAGTTGAAAACATTATAATCAGTTGTTGAGTTAGGTAAGTATATGTTGTGCAACTGTATACTATTGTGTGTCAATTATCTTTCCTATACCATAAATAGATTGTTTCTTTATGTATAATTATAGTTTCAGTTATTGTACGCTTTATTTGGAATGTGTGTGGGTGGGCTGTCATGTGATATGTCATATGTCGTTGTGTAAAGAATGAGTGATTTAGAGTGTCAGTACTGCATACCTACTTACTGTGCAGAATGCATCAGACTCGCGAGTCTTCACATTTGCACAGAAAAATAGATTGGTCAAACTTCGTGTATATATACGTGACATACTTGTGTTGCACAGTCAGCATATTAGATATGATTCTATAAGTGGCTGTGGTTTCGTGACATTAGTTTACTGCACGTGATACTTAGATTTAGCTAAAATTACCTACAAAAAATTATCGTGCCATGTCTGATTATGCTCGAGATAATTATTACCTATTATGCTATTCAGCCTATTATCCTTTTCTATTATTCCCGCATTTTTCCTCCAATGCACAACATTGACCTCATGTCATCGCCACACAAGTGTAACATCAAACTATAAATAATGGCCACATGACTTTATCAGAATGCCAAGGAGATAATTAACCATCAGTACTTTCATTACCATCAGGCCTACAAATGTTTATGATTTGTGTACTTCCAAAACCTGCCTATTATTGTTATAAAGGTGCCTATTATGACAAGCATAATTCTCACCAAAAAATGAGAGCAAAACTCATGAAGTGAATATTGACGGTAGGGTTTATATGAAGATAGAGCCTAATGTGTATCTTAATTTACTCCGATTTTCATACTAGAGGCCTATGTGTATGACCAAGTAAAATCAAGCATCTGTGTTACAGTACAGATAGCATTAACACTTTCGAGGGGGTGGTGAACGGTTATTAACTGTTTTCTAAAACAAATATATAATAGCAGTTGCACAGTACATGTAGCTCCCCAGGATGGACTGATATTTCTTTACAATATACTCTGTAGAGCTTGTGTTTAAATTAGCGATTGCTTTTGTGGGAGTCCCTGATACGTGCTTAACAACCATTCATAGTCGGCACACTGACTGCGTGAGGGCTGGGGTGTGGGAGTAGCCCCCAGACAAGTTTAGACGCTTAGTGATTGATTCGGCAACTTATAATCATTACAATAATCACGACTGTACTTTGCAATGCAATCTACATACCGTATAATCTGGTTATTAAGCGCATACGCCTATAGCTAAAAGAGCAGGCCTCTATGCGCCTATAATCCGGATGCGCTTATAGACGCCCATGACATTTCAAGGAAGCAAATCCATTAGCTAGCTCAATTGTTTGTTTGCAAAAGGTCTATAGTCATATCTGACAGGACAGCAGTAACACAACTACCGGTAGTGAAAGAGAGTTAACATCTATAAAGAAGTGTGGAGACCAGTTGTTGGGCAGAGAACTGTGGAAAACCATGCGCCTTCTATCCAGGCTCTAGGTCTGTTAACCAGTATGCGCCTATTACTTGATGTGCGCTTATTAACCAGATTATACGGTAGAGCATATCGTTATTGTTGAGGGGTCCAAGTTACCCAGTATTACGCCCATGCCCATGTTTGTACAAGAGCACTAATTTGGTTTCAATGATACATAATTGTTTTGGCTTCCTTTGTGGTTTAGGCAAAATGGCAAACAAAGGAACTGTTAGCAGTGAGGTGGCTGATACTACCTGTCACATCTGTTTGGAGCAGTACAAGATTCCAAAACTGCTGCCCTGCGGGCACTCTTTCTGTCTCCAATGTCTAGTCAAGATTGATGAAGCCAACACAAAGCCTAGAGCTAGAGCTAGAGGTTATAGGCTAACTGTCATCTGCTGTCCAGAATGTCGAACTAATCACAATATTTCGAATGGCCCCTCATCTTTGATGACTGACTACACCATGGTGTGGGAGCTACAGACATTGGCCTGGCGTGCTGGGTTGGATAAGAGGCGCTCTGTTTGTGGTGGGTGTCCCGATGGTCGTGGTTGCAGCTGTTTCTGTGTCGACTGCGATGATTTCTTGTGCTCAGTCTGCGTACAACCTCACAAACGAATGAAGAATTTGGCCAAACACAAGTTGATTGATGTCAAAGACCTGGCTACTGTCAAACCAACGCCGGAGCCTACAACGTGTGCATATCACCCGTCCCTACTGGTCAGCATGTATTGCTCGACTTGTAGTCTGCTCATCTGCACTGACTGTATTGCTAGTACTAGCCACTCCACGCACACACTTCACACCCTCACTGCTGACATACTCAAATCTGTTGAACAAAAACTGGATGACCTTATCCAAAACACAGACAAAGCTGTATCTCAAAGAGTTCAGAGGATCGATGAAATCAACAACGCTCAAGAAACGATGAAAGAGAATCCAATGAAATTGAAACAAGCTATCGATGAAATAGCAGACAAGTGCTTGTTAGCTGTAGAACAGCTGAGGGCCAATGCACATGCACAAGTCGACCAAAAACTGGCAACCAGCTTGGAGAAAAGTAATGAACAAAAACAGATGATTACTGGTGAACTAAATACGCTCAAGTCTTGTATACGGTTTGTACGGAAAACGCTTTCATGCCACGAACCGGCTGCCAGAACGGCAATGGTTGCTAAGGCTGCTAGTGTGTTGTCAGGGGTTACAGTGACCTCTACTGAAGTTTCAGCAATTGTACCACTTTTTATGGCTGTAAACGATATCGAATCCATGTTCCAGTCTGAAACACTAGTGTCAGAATTCAACCCATCTAAGATAAAGGTGACTGGTTGGACTCACTCTACCGTCAGAAATCAGATGGTAATACAAGTAACTATCCCAGTGGTGCCCCCTCCAAAGGCAGAGTTCAGAGTAGAATACAGTAGCTTTCGTCGAGAGCTTCCATTGAAGGAGGTCAAGGCAGTGGACAGCAAAACGTGGAGGTTAGAGTTCACTCCGTGCTACATTGGATACCATTATTTGAAGGTGAAGCTGTTTGATCAATGGTTGGATATTCCAACGTCATCACCACGCATGCATAGAACGCATGGTGATCTGATTAAAATTGGAGGCTTTCTGAGAAAGGGTGACATTGTACGACCTTTGACGAAAGATAACACTGGGGATAGCAAAGTTGGAAGAATTGGTGAACTACGTAATCGTCCTAGTAAAAGAGGGAGCGCTAACTTTTACACGATGGATATTACGTGGAATTATGATACAGACGATTCAGTTCTAGAAGAAAACTACGAGTTTTCTTATTCAGAAGGCAGTGGTTACCTTCCTTTTGAACTTGTCTTTAGCTGAACACACTTTAGCAGAAAACATTACAAATAATTATGTTGTTGAGTTAGGCAAGTGTGTTGTACAACTGTAATTGTTGTGTGTCAATTAACTTGTTGTATTTGTGTGGACACAAAGTTTCTCTGTTGCATCATTAATGGCAAGCAAAGCAACTGTCAGCAGTGCAGTACAAGCACCCAAAGTTGCTGCCTTGTGAACACTCACTCATTGTGTCTCAATGTCTGGTCAAGATTGATGAAGCCAACACAAAGCCTAGAGGCAAACTGTCATCTGCTGTCTAGAATGTAGAACTAATCACAATATTTCGAATGGCCCCTCATCTTTGCTAACTGACTACACCATGTTGTCAGACTACAGACGTTGGCCTGGCACGCTGATAAGAGGCGCTCTGTGTGCGGAGAGTGTCCTGATAGTCGTGGTTGCAGCTGTTTCTGCGTCGACTGCGATGATTTCCTGTGCTCATTCTGTGTACAAGCTCACAAACAAATGAAGACTTTGGCCAAACACAAGTTGATTGTTATCAAAGACCTGGCTACTGTCAAACCAACGCCGGAGCCTACAAATGTGTGCATCTCACCCGTCCCTATACTGGTCAGCATGTACTGCTCTACTTGTAGTCTGCTCATCTGCACTGACTGTATTGCTCGTCCAGTGGTTTTGGGGGGCACTAGCCACTCCACGCACACACTCCACACTCTCACTGCTGACATCTCACATCATTTGAACACAAACTGGATGACCTTATCACAAAGCTATATCCCAGAGGATCGATAAAATCAACAACACGATGAAAGAGAATCTGTGCCAAATTTTCGATATAGACTCGTGGGTCATCACTGTGTGTAGAGTGGCTAAAAAGTGCAGTAGTGCCATCAAAATCCGAACGATTAATACATTTTCTTCATAATTACGGTCATGCATTGTAGCTAGCTTTTTAGAGCCTTCTATTGATACGAGAGAGAAAGTTCGAAGAATCGTGGCTATGTTCGAACTAATAGTTGAGTGTTTGGCCCTGTCAATCCGCCAAGGAAGTTTTTGCTGGCCGTGAGTTCAGACTTGAATAGATAGAGTCTTACCCAGTCTATACTTAGGTACTATCAGCTTAGTGCTCTAAGCTGCTGTCCTCGAGAACAAGCATTCGAAAATAAAATGTGTTCGATAATCGGTTGTTTACTGTGCTATGATTCGTACTGACCAAATCCTGCCATAATTGTTATGAAGGTGCCTATTATGCCAGTATAATAGGCACCCAAAAAATGTTCCTATTATGCGCAAAATTCAAACATAATCTACGTTGCAACCCCTAGCTGTGTCGTACGTGGTCTTCATTATTCAAGTTGACAACTTGCATGGGTGGTGAGCATCACATGCATTCAACATCAATAAACGTTTACAATAATCATGAACTTTGCAAAGCAAATGTTGGCATGGTTGATGCACAGTGTATGTTTCAGTGTTGTTGCTATAACCTCTATACCTGTGTTGTTAGTAATGAACATGTATTCTGTGCTCTTTCGCTATTAAGCCATGCAAAGTCGATTGTAGTTTCTCAGTCTATTATTCCTAAAATAGCATGCGGATTGAGGCAAATTAATGGTAATGATATTCATAGAATTTTAATTAAAAATACACCCCCAACTTCCTCAATAAGCGGAAGTGCATTTTTTCTTTTCTTTTCATTTGAGGTAACTTTTTGGAAAGCTGCCAAATTCTAGTTGGGCGCCGCCGCTCTCCACCGTTGCCCGGAAGGAGGTCGGGAATCAAGCCTATATCCACAGTTTTGTTTTACTGGTGGAATTCCACCAGCTCCAATCAGATTGCAATATCTCAACACACCCACTCAACTTTACCACGTGTGAATTTTGCACACATTGGATTGACTGAGAGGCGTGGCCAACACCCACTTTAATAAATGATATTCATCGCTATTGGCATAGAATGAATGATATTCATGATACTATTGCGTAACAGGCCAGAACAAAACTGTGGATAGGCTTGATTCCCGACCTCCTTCAGGGAGGGCGGCGATGCCCGACTAGCCAAATTCCAAGCGGCGGGAGGGCCTGAGAAACTACAAATTGACTTTGCATGGCCTTATGTAGTTAGTTTATTTTGATTGGAAGCTTTGCACAATAGGTTCTATATAGAAGTGGGTGTGTTTTGGCTTCCTTTGTTTAGGCAAAAAATGGCAAGCAAAGCAACTGTTGAGCTTGAGGTGGCTGATACTACCTGTCATATCTGTTTGGAGCAGTACAAGCACCCAAAGTTGCTGCCCTGTGGACACTCATTCTGTCTCCAATGTCTGGTTAAGATTGATGAAGCCAACACAAAGCCTAGAGCTTTATTTAGGCAAACTGTCATCTGCTGCCCAGAATGTAGAACTAATCACAATATTTCAAATGGCCCCTCATCTTTGTTGACTGACTACACTATGTTGTGGGAGGTACAAACGTTGGCCTGGCGCGCTGGGTTGGATAAGAGGCGCTCTATGTGTGGGGGGTGTCCTGATGGTCGTGGTTGCAGCTGTTTCTGTGTTGACTGCGATGATTTCCTGTGCTCATTCTGTGTACAAGCTCACAAACGAATGAAGACTTTAGCCAAACACAAGTTGATTGATATCAAAGAACTGGCTACTGTCAAACCAACGCCGGAGCCTACAATGTGTGCATCTCACCTGTCCCTACCGGTCAGCATGTACTGCTCCACTTGTAGTCTGCTCATCTGCACTGACTGTATTGCTCGTCCAGTGGGCTTAGGGGGCAGGGGCACTAGCCACTCCACACACACACTCCACACTCTCACTGCTGACACACTCACATCCTTTGAACACAAACTGGATGACCTTATCCAAGATATTGACAAAGCTGTATCCCAAAGAGCTCAGAGGATCGATGAAATCAACAACGCTCAAGAAACGATGAAAGAAAATCCGATCAAATTGAAACAAGCTATTGATGAAATGGCAGATAAGTGCTTGTTAGCTGTAGAGCAACTGAGGGCCAATGCACATGCACAAGTCGACCAAAAACTGGCAACCAGCTTGGAGAAAAGTAATGAACAAAAACAGATGATTACTGGTCAACTAAATACGCTCAAGTCTTGTATACGGTTTGTACAGAAAACGCTTTCATGTCGCGAACCTGCTGCCAGAACGGCAATGGTTGCTAAGGCCGCTAGTGTGTTGACAGGGGTTACATTGGCCTCTACTGAAGTATCAGCAACTGTACCGCTTGTTATGGCTGTGAAAGATATCGAATCCATGCTCCAGTCTGAAAGACTAGTGTCAGAATTCAACTCATCCAAGATAAAGGTGACTGGTTGGACCCACTCTACCCTCAGAAATCAGATGGTAATACAAGTAACTATTCCAGTGGTGCCCCCTCCAAAGCCAGAGTTCAGAGTGGAATACAGTAGCTTACGTCGAGAGCTTCCATTGAAGGTCAAGGCAGTGGACAGCAAAACTTGGAGAATAGAGTTCACTCCGTGCTACATTGGATACCATTATTTGAAGGTGAAGCTGTTTGATCAATGGTTGGATATTCCAACATCATTGCAGTACATGTTTAGAGATTCTGGTGATTCGATTACCATTGGAGGCGCTCTGAGAAAGGGTGATATTGTACGACCTTTAACGAAAGATAACACTGGGGATCGTCAAGTTGGAAGAATTGATAAACTAAGTATTCGTCCCAGTAAAAAAGGGAGCACTGACTTTTACAAGATGGACATTATGTGGAATTATGATACAGACAATTCAGTTCTAGAAGAAAACCACGAGTTTTCTTATTTAGGAGGTAGTAGCGGCTTTCCTTTTGAACTTGTCCTTAGCTGAACACATTTTAAAATCTGTTGTTGAGTTAGGTATATGTATGTTGTGCAACTGTATATTGTTGTGTGTCAATTACCTTTCCTATACCATAAATAGATTGTTTCTTCATGTAGTTTCAGTTATTGTACGCTGTATTTGGAATGTATGTGGGTGGGCTGTCATGTGATATGTGAAATGTCGTTGAAGGAATGAGTCATTTAGAGTGTCAGTATTGCTCCACTCGGTACAGGGACCCAACATTTATTTCTGTGGACATACCTATATACTGTGCAGAATGCATCATCACATTTGCACAGAAAAGTAGATTGTTAAACTTCGTGTATACATACTTGTGTTGCACAGTCAGCTTACCAGACATGATTCTAATTAGCTATGGTTTCGTGACGTCAGTCGCACGTGATGCTTAGATTTAGCTAAAGCAAAAAAAAATTATGCTATAGTGCTGTACGTGTCTATAGGGGTTGTAGATTATGCTCGAGATATTACCTATTATGCTATTTTTTATGCTCAAGTTAACAGCCTATTATTCCCGCATTTTTCCTCCAATGCACAACATTGACCTCATGTCATCGCCGCACAAGTGTAACATCAAACTATAAATAATGGCCACATGACTTTATCAGAATGCCAAGGAGATAATTAACCATCAGTACTTTCATTACCATCAGGCCTACAAATGTTTATGCTATGATTCGTACTGACCTGTACTTCCAAAACCATATTATCTGTTATAAATGTGCCTATTATACCAGCATAATCCTCACCAAAAAATGTGCCTATTGTGCTCAAAATTATGCCAGCATAATCTACCAACCCCTAGCTGTGTCAGTACGTACTATAGCTGGTCTTCATTACTCAAGTTGACAACTTGCATGGGTGATGAGCATCACGTGCATTCAACATCACTAATAAATGTTTACATAATCGTGTACTTTGCGCAGTTGATGTATGTTTAGGTGTAGTGGGTGTGTTTAGGCTTCATTTGTTTAGGCAAAGAAAGTAATGGCAAGCAAAGCAACTGTTAACAGTGAGGTGACTGATACTACCTGTCACATCTGTTTGGAGCAGTACAAGCACCCAAAGTTGCTGCCCTGTGGACACTCTTTCTGTCTCCAATGTCTGGTCAAGATTGATGAAGCCAACACAAAGCCTAGAGCTTTATTTAGGCAAACTGTCATCTGCTGTCCAGAATGCCGAACTAATCACAATATTTCGAATGGCCCCTCGTCTTTGCTAACTGACTACACCATGTTGTGGGAGCTACAGACATTGGCCTGGCGTGCTGGGTTGGATAAGAGGCGCTCTGTTTGTGGGGGGTGCCCCGATGGTCGTGGTTGCAGCTGTTTCTGTGTTGACTGCGATGATTTCCTGTGCTCATTCTGTGTACAAGCTCACAAACGAATGAAGACTTTAGCCAAACACAAATTGATTGATGTCAAAGACCTGGCTACTGTCAAACCAACGCCGGAGCCTACAATGTGTGCATCTCACCTGTCCCTACCGGTCAGCATGTATTGCTCGACTTGTAGTCTGCTCATCTGCACTGACTGTATTGCTCGTCCAATGGGGGGAACTAGTGCGGTGTTTGATAGCCCTCACTCCACGCACACACTCCACACCCTCACTGCTGACACACTCAAATCCTTCGAACACAAGCTGGATGACCTTATCCAAGATACTGACAAAGCTGTATCTCAAAGAGCTCAGAGGATCGATGAAATCAACAACGCTCAAGAAACGATGAAAGAGACCCCGGTCAAATTGAAAAAAGCTATCGATGAAATGGCAGATAAGTGCTTGTTAGCTGTAGAGCAGCTGAGGGCCAATGCACATGCACAAGTCGACCAAAAACTGGCAACCAGCTTGGAGAAAAGTAATGAACAAAAACAGATGATTACTGGTCAACTAAATATGCTCAAGTCTTGTATACGGTTTGTACAGAAAACGCTTTCATGTCGCGAACCTGCTGCCAGAACAGCAATGGTTGCTAAGGCCGCTAGTGTGTTGACAGGGGTTACATTGGCCCCTACTGAAGTATCAGCAATCGTACCGCTTGTTATGGCTGTGAACGATATCGGATATATATTCCAGTTTAAAACACTGGTTTCAGAATTCAACTCATCCAAAATAAAGGTGACGGGCTGGACTCACTCTGACTCTATTCTCAGAAATCAGATGGTAATACAAGTAACTATTCCAGCGGTGCCTCCTCCAAAGCTAGAGTTCAGAGTGGAGTACAGTAGCCTTCGTCGAGAGCTTCCATTAAAGGTCAAGGCAGTGGACAGCAAAACTTGGAGGTTAGAGTTCACTCCGTGCTACATTGGACACCATTATTTGAAGGTGAAGCTGTTTGATCAATGGTTGTGTATTCCAACGTCATCACAGTACACGTTTGAAGATTTTGAAGATTCTGGTGATCCGATTAATATTAAAGGCATGTTGAAAAAGGGTGACATTGTACGACCTCTAAAAGAGGATAGCATTGGTGATCGCAAAGTTGGAAGAATTGATGAACTAGCTATTCGTACCAGTAACTCAAGGAGCACTGAGTATTACACGATGGATATTATGTGGAATTATGATACAAACAATTCAGTTCAAGAAAAAAACCACACGTTTTCTTATTTAGTAGGTAGTAGCGGCTTTCCTTTTGAACTTGTCTTTAGCTGAACACATTTTAGCTGAAGCTGAACACATTACAAAATAATTTTGTTGGGTAATTAACATATTGTGCAACTGAACATATAAAGTACATCTCATTGTTGTGTGTCAATTAGCATTTATACCATTCATGGATTGTTTCCTTAAGTGGTTTCATAGTTATTGTATGCTGTACATATAAAGTACATCTCATCGGTGTGTGTCCATTAGCATTTATACAATTAATGGATTGTTTCCTTAAGTGGTTTCATAGTTATTGTATGCTGTATTTGGAATGTGTGTACGTGTGTGTGTCATGTGATATGTTGTTGTACAAGAGAAGAATGAGTGATTTAGAGTGTCAGTATTGCTCCACTCAGTACAGGAACCCAAAGCTTCTCTCCTGTGGACATACCTACTGCTCAAAATGCATTGAACATTTGGTAGTTACCAATGAAGTCACCACAGAGGCCCTCTATGAGACGTTGGGTTCAGAGGTCACCCTAAAGTGTCCTCAGTGTGCGTGTGAGTGTAGCAAGTGTCTGGTTACTACTGACTACACAACATTGGCAGCCATAGAAGAGCACACATGGAGATTGTGTATGGCGCACAAGAGTGCCTCGTGTGGTGTGTGTGAGGGTGTGGGACAAGTGGAGACCTTCTGTAGTACGTGTGAGTCGTTCCTATGCTCCCTATGCACAGCAGCTCATAAACGAATGAGCACTTTTACCCAACATGACCTTTCTCTCCCTGACCTATCAACTCTGACCTTTAACCCCAAGCCGAGGGCAGTATTTTGTCAGAATCATTCGAGCGTGGCTGTGAACATGTTTTGCCTGACTTGCGAGGAGCTTATCTGTAACGAGTGTATGTGTACCCCTCTACAAGGACCTGTACAGACATCACATGGGAGTCATGAGGTACACCCAATCACAGACAAATCACTCAAACTATTCACGGACAAGATTCAACATCTCGTTACACGCGCTAAGAAACTGCAGGAGAGTTTAGATCAAGATATGTGTGTGCTTAAGTCCCAAGAGGAGAGGGTCAAAGTTCACCCTGAGAAGTTGAAGAAAGCAGTGAATGAAACGGTTGATTCGTGGATTGCAGCGATTGACAAAACGCGTCAAGAAGCACTAAATGAAATAGATGAGGACTATAGGACCACCCTGGGTCAGTGCCATGACCAGAGCCTACTGATAGCTGACAGAATGAAGAGCTTAGAGTCGGGATTAAGGTTTACAAGCAAAGCTATGGAGTGTGAGGGGAAGAGTACCAAGTATTCAATGTTGGCTCAAGCACAAAGATTGTTAGCCTCTCCAGTCAAGTATCCTCGTTCTGTTGACACACCCACTTCCTGTTCCTTCTACCAGGTCAAGACGCCCAGACGAGAGTCGACATGTCTGAGCTTGTTAGTGAGCAGAGAGCAGGCTATGAATATCAATAGAATCCACTGTGTTGAGCTTGGGAAGAGAAGCAGTTTGGAGGTCAGCTTCAAGTACAAGCCATCTGAGCCACCTTTGTTTCGATTGACGTACATTGGGAGAACTAAACGTTTCATGTCACTGTCTAGTTGTGTTCGTAAAGACTCTAATGTGTGGGAGGTGGTGTTTACTCCAGGCTGTATAGGTCGCTATCAACTGGAGGCACAAGTGTTTGGCAAGTGGATATCCTCACAGCCGTTCAGTACCTCCCCTCTCTCCCAACTAGCTGCGGGGGATTGTGTTAGAGTTAGTCCCGACGCTTCCGCTGACCTGCTGCTCTGTAAGCCTGTAGAGTGTGAGACTGGCAGGATAAAGACAGTACAGTACAGCAGCAGTGGCTCAGGACGTACTATCAACTACTGCTTTGAGATATCGTGGGGAACTATTGAAACTATTGATAGGCACTTTAAATTCTCTCATCTTAGGAACTCTTACAATCCCTTTCCTTTAGAACTTGCTTTGTAAAGTGTTTCCGTGTGTGTGTGTGCTTTGAGATATCGTGGGGAACTATTGAAACTATTGACAGGCACTTTAAATTCTCTCATCTTAGGAACTCTTACAATCGTGTTTTCGTGTGTGTGTGTGTGTGTACTTTGTATGTTTTTGTTGTGTGAAGCCTTCTACAAATGATGCATGTGTGGGCGGTACATTGTGTACATAGAGCAATGAAACAATACTAAGTGTTCAATATGTCCCTTGGAAAGGGTCCTGCACTAATCATTCTACAGACTCAGGGTGACATACAGAATTTTGAAGCAAAGGGGGGAAATAAAGGCATGCTTTGAAGAGTCACCAGAAAATGTTGCTAAAAAAAAGGTTAACTGTGTTAGTATGTAACATCGCCAGCTATGGACACCCAGTAACAAATTTTGGATAATTACATGTAGGTGGTCTTATAGGCAAATTCTGGTTGGTTTTGAGGTTGCACAATACTCAGTCATACAACTGCAATTTTAGGGGAAGGGAATTTGAGCCAGAGGGGGATATCCCTCCTTCCCCCCCCCCCCCCCCCGAATGACACCTGCTACTGCATGCATAGTGTTCAATGCAGTGTCCCTTGGAGAAGGTTCTATCCAATAATAGATAGATACTGTTTTGGAGGTGTCTATGGGATTTAGAAGCCCAAAGGCACTGATTTAGTTTCCCGAGCGTAGCGAGGGTACTAAAGTGGCCAAGGCCTTCTAATACACATGGACACCTTTTGCGCATGCGCATCCGCAAACCTTGCCCATTTAGAAGCCCAAAGGCACTGATTTAGTATCCCGAGCGTAGCGAGGGTACTAAAGTGGCCAAGGCCTTCTAAATCACATGGACACCTTTTGCGCATGCGCATCCGCAAACCTTGCCCTTGAGGCTTGACTGCAATACAATTACTCAATTACTTGACAACAAGATACTAGTATATTGTAGGTATACTATGGGACCTGCTATGAGACACTTTTCCCATGTAGATCTTATCAACTAGTTCTATGTTTTCTGCACAAGCAGATTAGTAACATTGCTTAGCACTTAGCCGATGGACAGCCAATCACAGCAGTTGGGACACACCGTACCCCTACGGATGATATGCTTTGCTACGATTATAACCTATACTGGGTAAATGGATTTTTGTCACATGTAAATGTATCCTAATGTGTGGATCCTTTTCCCTCTTTCTAAGTTTGCAAGCGTTACCCGACATAAACTGCCAGAAAAACAAATCCTACACTTCTCCTACTTAGTCACGTCTAGTGTCTATACTTGCCCCGCCCACCTGTGGGAAGTCTTTGAGGCTGGTGATGGCTGCAGTAAGGTGACTGCTCTTGAGAGGGGACTGGATGAACACGACAGTGGGTCCTTTCTTAGCGTCCTTGTACTCCAACAGCAGAGTGTGTAGGTTACGATACACCTGCACAACAAACAGGTGACAGCAATCAAAATGTACAGTAGAAGCATGCACAAAACTACAAGATCCAATCTCGGTAAGTAATAGGTAATAGGTAAAGATCACTAGATCTAGAGAGTAATTAATGTAGATTTTGACGTAATGCAGAAACATATTATGTGATCATTACCGACCGACTCACCCTCCTTGCTTCAGTGTCCACCCTCACGTCAAAGCTGAACTCCTCGTCGGGTACTGGGTAATCCTCCTGGAAACTTGTTTGCCGGTGGGTGCGCAGCTGTTGGTAGAGGTTGGTCATGTTGGGCATCTGATTGGTACGCACACGATCAATGACAAACAAGTGGGCCTTCTTGGTTGCCATGACGAATAAACCCAACATGGATCTGTGGTCACTATGGAGATCAAACGTAGTGGGCGTGATAGTATTTTTCAAACGTAGACATTTTTATGAGATTGACAATATCTCAGCAACCACATACAAATTTAGATGTTTGTGCTTTGTTGATTTGTGGGCAGACAAGTATTAATTTTATTGAGCTGAGCCACTGAATATATGTAGCAAAATAATGTGGGAAACTGCTGCCTATATATTTTATTGCGGCTTGCTCCAAGTTAAACAAAACCGACTGACTGCGTATTAAACTAAAAGTAGAAGTGTGTGCAGCATCAACTGACCATGTGCTGTGGTAGAGATAGATTTGCTTGAAAGAGCTGGTGTTCTCCAAGTAAGAACACTCTGCCACTGTCTTGAAGTCCAGCTTGTCCAGTTCAAAAGAGTTCATCTCCTAGATAGTCATGCAGCGTGTTTGAATTGTGAATTGTGTTTGAATTGTGACAGACAGACATACATATAGTATGTGAATTGTTTTTGAATTGTGACAGACATACATGTAGTATGACTCAATCAGCAGTTAGATAGCCCTACATGTAAACCTTAGATTTGCTAACTGAGCTGATTTTAGTATATGTACACATTACACACCGTATAAATCTGTCTACGGCTTGAAGATTATATGCATTGCAAGTGGCTGTGGATAAATGATCACAACACCCACAGGGTTTCATCTAGTGGGGGGGAGGGGGGGGGGGGGCTGGGGTGAACCTTCCCCCCCAAAATGCTCATCTTCCCCTCCAAAATTGTGGTCATCATCAGATGTGGAATATGTAACTGTGATGCACTAGCACGTAATAGGGGGTGTGGTCAACAAATGTGGGAGTGGCCAAACATTTTGCGGTGTGCGTAAACCTTCCCCCCCTAGATAAAACCCTGACCCACCAAAGACCTACTGCACATACTCTAAAGTACACCCTATAAGTTAGAGAGATGTATGTAGCCACAAGGCTTCACAGTACATGCGGATGCACTAGGGTTTCCATCCACAGTATCAAAACATTGGCCAGGCAGCAATCACCACAGTTGGCATGGAAACTCATACTGTGTAACTCGACCTTCTTAGACTTAATTTGTCTTTGCTTTATAGTATAGTAAACGAACTATTGGAGTGCTGTGTATACTAGTAATAATACATCAACTGTGCCAGTACATCAATAGGTACATGTAAGTACAGGTATAGCTAGCCTTTGATCCCTACAAAACAGAGTACATAATGCTCCCAACATGTTCAAGACAGTCATCAACAATGGCACTACTCCTCTTCCAATAAACTTTTATACGTAGAAGATGTCAGAAAACCACACAATAGCTGTGCAAAACTATACACCGTACTTCACACATATTTACTAACAAACTCACTTACCCCAGTGATGACCTGTCTGGCGTACTTCCTGTTGAGACTAGCCACACAACCGAGAGTGACAATGGCCCTGAACTCGAGTGGCACCTGCGCCTCGTACACACCTTCAATGTCTGGGGCTGACAGCTGAGTGGCCAACTCTCTGGGGGGGGGGGGGGGGGGGGGGGAGTGTGTCAATGCATGTACTTTATTAGACATACCATGACGTTATACAAGTAACTAAGTGCCAATTAAAATTACGTTTCTTGAAAAATGTTCTGGGGATATGATCATTCGGCTTAAACGAACTATAAAATTTTAAGTATCTCCAAAACCAAGATTTCTTATTCACTGGACATAGAGATTTAAAGACTTCAAGTTACCAAAACCATAAATACCGTGCATGAGTAGGTATGTATGTCATATTGTAACACTCTTACCCATTCAAATACCCACTTGTCTACACACCACACAATTAATATGCCTACCACTCAACACATTCACTCCACCTACCCACCCCCACACACACTCTTACACTGTAATCACCACCCACCCCCACACTTACACTGTACTTATCCACCCCCACACACACTGACACTGTACTCACCCGGCATGCTCATAGAAGATCTCCTCTGATACACAATACTCATTCAAGTTGAGGACAGGGGATGAGCGTGGGAGATGCTTAGAGACACGCCTCCAAGCTGTGCCTTCACCTTGAAGCTGATTGGTCGATCGACAATTGACGTAGAACACACGAGGAATGGTGAGCTTCAAGTGGTGAAGGTCTCTTCCCACCATAGTCCAGAGGTAGTACTGTCCAGGGGTATTCGTCTCACACACCTAAGGAATAGATTCCAACATTTTGCCAGGAGATTCATCACGGAAGTAACCTCAAAAACAATTATAGATTGTGCACCTCCACTAGGATTTATTTCACAAATGGTTGTACGAACGTGTACAGAGGAAGGTCTAACTTAGTGTGGTCTTAACACTTAACATTACAAGTCAAAGGAAAATCACCTGAATGATTTGCCAAGGGAGGTCAACAAGAGCTCTGTTCTGTTGCCGTAGAAACCCAGTGAGACCACCAGTCCGTCTAGGTGTCGTGTGATCAAAACTGTCTCCGTAGTAGTCATCACGATTGGCCGCTGACTTTCGTTCACGTTTTCTCATCAATTGCAACCTCCACTTCTCTTTATGATACTTGAGCCATGAATAGAATTCTTCCTGTGAAAGCAATTAAAATGTAATTATACTATCGCTTTAACAACATACACCTCATACAATTTGTATCTCGCCTGAGGACATGATTAACCTATTTAGAGGCCATATGGCGTATGGCTACTGTCAATTGAGCAATAATTTGTAAAAAAAGTTGAGCGCTTACAGTGCCTTTAGTCTATAGAGTAAATAAACGCAATTTGGTACGTGTTAGTACATAAATGTAAATATTTTGAGATTGGAATATTTCTAAGAAAATATGATGATACCATTGTGTTGGTGAACAAATTATCTAAAACATATCCAAAAATATTTCCATGGCAACCAAAGGTGGTGGGTATGTGGTGGTTTATAAAACACCAACATTTTTCTATAGTGGACAATCGCTTAGCGATGGAAAAGACCAATTGTTTTCGGCTAAGGTATGGAACTTTGGCACAACATTCCTGAATAGTTTAGCTAACATATGCATGGTTACGTATAGCTTACATAAGTACACGTACTGATTAATACTCAATTATGGGATATTTTAGGTGCCTTTTCGCTTAGCGATGGAACTCAAGCAAATTTGTCGGCTAAGGTCTAATTGTTTTTGCACATTAATTGTTAATAAATTTTCTATCTTTTGATACAAAAAAGTTGTCCAGAAATACTTTAGTTCCGGAGATATTTTATGTTACACATATATTTTACGATCACCCCCATTTTTACCTAAAATGATTTCCCACTACAACAACTTTTGGGGATTTTCAAATAAGGTTGTAGCTTATTTATTCACCTACACAATGGTATCAGCACAATTTCTTAGAAATGTTCCAATCTTGAGATACATTTAAGTACAACTACTCACTCTGTGGTTAAATTTACTCTCAAAGCTGAAGGCACTGTATATAGTTATTATATGAAGCGATCTACTTGTGGAACCGCATCTATTGCTTTACCTTCTATCTATCCAATTATAAGCGTCAACTGGAATTACAGTTCTTTGTTTTATTTGTGCGCCGCTAATTCTAACCGAAGCGAGGCCCTAATCAGGTTCAATCGAGATTTTGGCGGTGGACGACAACAACGGACACATACATTCTAGTGTCTCTGGTTGCTGTAAACTGTAGCTAGGATAGTTACTGTTCTCTGTAAGTTTCCGTATATCTCTCCAGGCACGCACATTTCCTCCGTAAAACATTATGACGCGTGTCCAACCTCCTGTGGGGGTTCATGATCTCTACTGACGATCATTGCCTCTTAACCTCTACTAACACCGCGGCTAACATAATAGGAAATAATGGAAAAGGTCTATACAACAAGCTGTTGAAGAGTTTTGCTATTGTATATACAGGTTGCAAAAGTTTAAAGCAATGTTAGTTTATATAAGTGGTCGGGTCACTGTCTCGTAGCATTCTTTGTAGTGAGCATCTTATGTTTTTAATGATCATATTATTACTCTCAATGAATTGAAAATAGATGATAGTACAAGATAACTAGATTTTCTACTGCACACGCACCAAAATGAGCACTGCTATGATAGAGCAAACTGTTTTTCAATCCAATAGTCTAAATTTAATAATGTACAGAAACGTACAGGAAAATTAAACTAAATTCTAAAAGACAACAACAGATTCTTTACTGCACACATACACAAAGCCATCACTGTCCACAGCTACTCCAAAAGGAGAAGTGATATGACCATTACCAAATGATGTGACAAACTGACCATCTTTAGTGAACACTGACACATGCTTGTTACTATATTCAGCAACATAAACAAAACCATTGACACACACACCGTGAGGGTAAAACACATCTCCTTGTCCACTCCCTTTCATATCAATCGAGCGAATAAATCGACCATCCATAGTGAGCACTTGAACACGGTGATTGATATAGTCAGAGACATACACCATTTGTTCATAGTCCACTACTGCAACATCCTGTGGTTTGCTAAAATATCCATTACCAGTTCCGTATGAACCAATCTGCTTGACTAGCTCCAGCTCTGTCGTCAACACTTGGACTCTGTGATTGTACTCATCGCACACAAACACTTGATTATCAGCGACTGCTATCCCTCGAGGGTAGCTGAGTTCCTTTGGACCACTTCCTCCCGTCCCAAACTTCTTCAGCAGATCTCCTTTTTTGTTGAACTTGTACACACAGTGTTTGTCGCTGTCACAGACATAGATGTTGTCCTCCTTGTCTACTGTCACACCAGAGATATTACTAAACCCTTGCTTGGATTTGCTGATGCTTCGAATTTGTTTTCCTTTCTTGTCCAACACCAAAATATCATCTTTATAGTCAGTTACAATCATTTCTTCTGATGAGTTGAACACCATATACCGAGAGTCTTTGATTCCTCTTATCACCCTCACTGGTTTGTCCAGCTTGGTAGGGGGTATTTTAACGAACACAGAGAAGGGGCTTCCTGGGATGGGCTGGTCGTTCACTGAGATCAGGAGGTGGTGTCGACCACGTACCCTAGGGGTGTACTCAACACTGTACACTCCACCCCTCACAGGCACTGCTTGCAACTGCTGAGATGATTCCTCAACTAGCGATTTTAGAGCCACTTGTATTGTATAATGCTTTAATTGTGTATTACATTCCACAAGAATCGAAAATTTGTTAGGTGTATTAATTTCAGCAGTTCTAACTCCATCTCCTTCCACAGTACACTTCGTTGGATCCACTTTACCATCATACACAATAACATTGTTCTCACACAACTTCTTGAGATCCTCACAAACAAACAAATCAACTCCAAAATTATCTTTCTCCATGAGATCAGGATTGGCTGCTTCCCTCCCTCGCTTTACCACTTCGGTATCGATTCGACTCACCACCTGCTCTTGCATCGTAATCAGTTCTTCATCACTTGCATTAAAGCCAATCAAACTCTTAGCAGTACCCAGGGACAGGTCCAGACCCTTCTCTTGAACCACCAGCTTTTCCATTTTTGAATTAGCCAAAGCAGAATAGTTTCGTAAAACACGGATTTTGCATTGATCTAGTATATCGTGTAGCTCCAGGAATTTGGCACTCACTTGTCTCTCCGTCAGTTCTTTCTGGGCCTGGATTTTCTGTTTAATTCCGTTCATTTGACTCACAGCGGTGCTCAGATCAGGTAGTAGGTTTTTGAGTGGAAAGAGGTGCTCTGTCAGCTTTTTGCGAGTTGCGGGGATGGCTTTCTTTGCAAATTAGTAATTGTGTCCAGCGTGTTCAATAACGATACAGTCCAGACAGATGAGCTTGTTGCAATCAAAGCAGAAAATGTTTTTGTTCCTCGTGATCTTCACGTTTTGGTGGCGGCGGGCTTTTGAATGTTAGTTCTTTCACTCCGCTCTGTTTGAGCTCGTACAGAGTAGAGATGTCTTGCTCGAAATCAGTAACAACTGGATCAGATCCTTCAGCCTTTGCTATAAATTTGTAGTATAGCTATAAATAGAGCTCTGCAGCTAAAAGTCTATTTAAGTTGAGTTGGGAAGTGATGTGGTAAATTGTGGCTTCAAATATACTTTATGTGGTTGGAGCTTATATCACCTCTAAAACGTATACAGAAGCCCTTTTAACAATCAGTGGTATATGAAATTTTGAGATTGAGTAAACTTGTGACAACAATCAGTGGTATATGAAATTTTGAGATTGAGTAAACTTGTGACAACGTTAATAATCACGACAACATTATGTGGGCCAACTCAACTGGAGCCCACAAATAGGAGGTTCTTCCTAACTATCCTTTATGGGCTCCCTGAATAGACTAAAGCCTTACGTTTTGTAATTTCTAGTAAACAGCATTTCCTTATAATTATGGAAGTCACTATAAAGGCCTTTCCGCATTCAATGTGCATCCGCTTAAACCAGCTTGAATGCAGATTGAATGCAGATTGAGTCTGGCTTGCAAACCGTAGCGCTGTTACGCTGTATTGTGTATAACACGTGTAGGGATTCAACCACTTAGTTCACAACTTCGCACTCTCCATGTATAAATTTTCCACGGAAATTATGCTAACTTTTAGCTGGTTGGAGCTTATATCACCTCTAAAACGTATACAGAAGCCCTTTTTCAATCAGTGGTATATGTATTAGTTATTGCCCAGCCAGAGTGCAACATGCCATATATTGCACTGGAGAAATATAATGCCCGAGGGCATATGTCATCCAGTGCAATATATGGCATGTTGCACGAGGGCGCCTGCAATAACTAACTTGTTGCCCAATGACGTTAAACTCGTCTGACTGGTCATATAAATCGTAATAAAAGACATGTGTTTTGAAGGAATTTAGTGTATTCATTAGTTTTGCTGAATTTCATAGTAAATTTTTTAGGTTTTCTTCCCACTAGTAGTTGTAAAGGTAGTAGCCTATAAAACGGACCAACTGAGTATTGGGTGTGATGGTGGGGCATAAGTCCCAAATTGATATCTCTTAAAGAAATCTACTGCATATAATGCAGTGCAATATGCCATATACTGAGCACTGGATTGCTTTGATCTGCCCACTCACTGGGCAACAAGAAATTTTGAGATTGAGTTAACTTGTGACAACGTTAATAATTACAACAACATTATGTGGGCCAACTCAACTGGAGCCCACAAATAGGAGGTTCTTCCTAACTATCCTTTATGGGCTCCCTGAATAGACTAAAGCCTTACATTTTGTAATTTCTAGTAAACAGCATTTCCTTATAATTATGGAAAGCCACTATAAAGGCCTTTCCGCATTCAATGCGCATCCGCTTAAACCAGCTTGAATGCAGATTGAATGCAAATTGAGTCTGGCTTGCAAACCGTAGCGCTGTTACGCTGTATTGTGTATAACACGTGTAGGGATTCAACCACTTAGTTCACAACTTCGCACTCTCCATATATAATTATGGCAATGCGGTCATAGCCACTTACAAAATGTGATCCCCGTAGTTAGACGCTCCTTCTCTTATTTATGGGCCAGTAGACAACGAAGGTAGCTGCATAACCTGGCCTTGTGTATAACGCCCATTACACACAATACATATCTGAAACACTCAGGGCTATCAAAAAGGACGGTGCCAGACTCGACATCGCAGCAAATGGCATTTGGGGAGGGCGATTCGAAAGAGCGTACTTCAATGCAAATACAATGTATATTGTATACAAGAAATTTGGCGAGAGCATAACTCCAATCCGTTACAATCTCGTGAACAGTTCAGCTATTGTTGATACGCTATATTAATTAGAATCACAATTAACATTAAAATTGTCACCACTCCAACAAAGAACTTAGTTTCCCGTCCTGAATTCTCATGACGAGGCTGAGCCTATTATCCATTACTGTACTCTACCGAGATTACGCCCACCCCCACTTTTGAGTAAAAGTTCCTGCATAGGCTAATTTACTTCAGAATACGCCCACCAGGAATTGATGCATTTGTCAGTGCAGTGAGCAGTTGTCAAGAAAAGGTTTAGCAGTTTCTTGAGTATTACTAAGCTGGTTAGCTCTGAATATAGCAATATTTGCAAGTATAGACGACAAGGACAATCTTCTCTGAATCTCTGTTGAAGACTCTGACTGTAACAACCTTCTGATGACTTGTATACTTTTCTTTATACTTATAGCTACTTTACCCATGGATGCATTACCAACCATATTGATGTATATTCATTGTATTTCAAGGGCTGGCAGGTCTCATACAGACGCAGACAGAAAAGACTTTAATGAGTTGGCAAACACCTAGGTGCGAGACAAAAGTGCCGTTTTCGAAATTAAGCCCATCCCATGCACATATAGCATATAGCATGCTACAACATGCAAGGGTGGACGTAATCTCGGTAGAATACGGTACCATACATGCATGCATGCTATATAATTATTCCATTGAAAATGTACCAAAAACTACGTCATATTAATCAACAAAAAGGTCAACTGAAGTGCTAACCCTCGGCTGTTGACATAATAATAAAAATCTATAGGTGTATAGCAACCAAAAGATACAACAATAAAATAATGTTGGCTAAGCAGCAAGTAACAAGAGCTATAATTCTAGCTTTCTACTTTAGTCACCCTGTTCCATTGTTCCTGGTAAGGGATCACTTCAGCTGTAAATACGTACCTCGAATAAAGGCCAGATGTATAGCTAGCTAGCAATGCAGCCAACGTGTAAGCTCAACCTTCTTAGCTTTTATTCGACATCAAAATAACTTGTTGTGTGAAGGCTATCCATGCTGTAAACGCAGAGCTTGTATATAATGTTACGTTATTAATAAATGATGTTGTACATGTACATAATCTTACGTTATTATTGTTGACAATGAATTCCACATAGTCATTATAGTAGAGGAGCTTAATGGAAACAGAAGAGCCTACCGTATAGCGGGTATAAACGTTCACGGAATGACTGTTAGAAAGGTTTTCGCGGAATAGCAGCCTTTCTACAGCATGCATGCATGCGATATTAAATGGGTGGGTATAAATGTTCGCGGTGCATGCTTAATTAGCGAAAACTACGAACATTTATTGAAATATTGAAATATGCATGCTATACGGTATCTGATGGGTTGATGAATGATGTTCAAGGATAGAAATAGATCTTCAAGGATAGAAAGCAACTGCATGCATGTTATTGTAGATCTACAATGTAGAAGTTTACATTTCCTGTCAATAACAAAAGGGGGGATTCAGAGAAATGTTGTGTATGTACATGGTAGCATTGTAGTGTTTGGTGGCTTACTAGAAAAAGAGTGAAAAGAAGAAGAGAGATTGTATTCTGTCCCAGAATCTCACACAGGGATTGAATGCGCATGCACAGAAAAAAGGGGTGTATCCGCCGCAATAGGTTAAAGTTTGCAATGGCTGCATGCTGCAACTCTGGCAGTTAGTACAGTTTTGCAACTCTTTTTTTACTCTTGTAGCTAACAAAAAGCTAGCGCTTTAAGTCCAACAATAACTCATAAGTTGAATAGAAACTTTCAGCCGTCACTGTAAGTAAATGAGCCATAACTCGAGAAAGAAGCTTTAGTTTGCAAATCCACAAATTAAAATCCAAGAGAACGTGGCTAGAAGCCTACAGAAGCTGTTAGTTTTCGTCGCAATGCAACCGTTGAGCAGTTACAGCTAGCTGGAACACACACACACACACACACACACACACACACACACACACACACACACACACACACACACACACACACACACACACACACACACACACACACACACACACACACACACACACACACACACACACACACACACACACACACACACACACACACACACACACACACACACACACACACACACACACACACACACACACACACACACACACACACACACACACACACACACACACACACACACACACACACACACACACACACACACACACACACACACACACACACACACACACACACACACACACACACACACACACACACGGTCAGCTTTACCATATCCCTCGTGCGGTTACGCCTTGAGGCATAATAAAGAAGCAACAAACTACAATTCTACTTTTAGTAGAGACCGGTAAAGGATCACTACAGCTGCAAATAATTATGTAGATCTACCTCGAATAAAGGTCGCGTGTAGAGCTAAGCCAATTGAATGCTGTGAACGCAAGTGCTATGGCATCCAGATAAGACAAACCAACAAACAAACCAAACGACTAATATTACCCGAGCCGCCCACGAGCGCCTAGGGTAATAAAGGAGGTTAACGTTTCATATCTTTCAGGAGGTATAGACTATATAGTTCAGCTGAATGCTGTCAGCTTTTCTCTTTTGCTTTCTCATAGCTTTTGTGTGCCTAGCAGATACTTCTTAGTCCAGTATAAGGCTACAAAATATTTGTAGTACAACCTCAGAGAAGTTCTAGGGTTGTTAGACAGTGACTTGTTGAGTCATCAGAAGACAGTGACTGCAATGATGGCAAGGAAACTATCCTTCAGAAATCCAGCTTGAAAACAAAGAGACTGAAGATCCAGAAGAAGAAGCACTTGAGATGAACCATGTTCCTAGACCTGGGAAGTAGCTAGAGTAACATTTATAGCCCTGATAGCTGCAGTATACATTTGATTAGGATAGCTAGTTAAATAGAGAAGTGGACATCATGAGCCACCATTAATTCTGTATTTAAGACTGCCCGGGATGAAAAGCATCTTCAGATAGGACCTCACAGACAAGTTTCTGCAGATCCTGATTGAGTCATGTCACCACAGTTATACAATCACTCTGTAACCTTTATACAATGTTGTTTGTGTACATGATGTACACGATTGTGAATGTTTCGTAAGCAATCGAATATTTGTAGGGGGAGTCGGGTTGCTAACAACAACGATGATGTCCAAGGCTACCTTGCAGAACTTTAATTGTTACTAAATCTATGGTTTATGAGGTAAGATATAAACATGCAAATATTCTCTGAGTTCATTTACTAGTGCCAGCATAGATAGAGTAGAAGAGGGATTGGAAACGGAAGTGATTCACGTGATGTTTTACAATGAAGTCTACGTAGTGGCTCTGGGACCATCCGTGTATCTTCTCATAACTCCCGCAAAAGCCCGGGAAACTTATTGTGTCCAAAGTATACATCTCAGAGCTACCCCCATTACTGAATCACATGCCCCCTGATAGTAGGTATCAATTGGAAACAAAGAAAATATAATCTCGATTGTCGTGAAGTAGCTAGAGGTACACAGAGCGCTTTTTCATGCTTGTGTTCCTATAGTACCTTTGATATAGCTAAGGCTTTGTAACTAAATAGTGTCCTGTGTCCCAAATGGCCTCAAGTATTAGAGAAAGTTGATGTTTAGAGAACTGCTCGTGGACTTCTTACAGAGAGCAAAACAATTCTCATGAATTATTCATGTTTAGCCCTCGTGTTAAAAAGTAAGCCTCGATTAAAACCGCGGAGATACACGGATGGTACTTCGAGGGTACTTCCGTTTCCAATCCCTCTTCTACTCTATCTATGGTGCCAGGTAACCTTCACATGCACCATGGAATGCTCAGTAACAGGATGTCGAATTAGCATGTGCGAAATGTGCGAATAGTTACACTATATAGCTTCCCACATAGTCTGACATGGAAAAAAGAATTGCAATAATATTAATAAGGGCGGTATAGTGGACGTGACAAGGCCATTGATAAACTAGCTACAAAAAAAGAAGATGTCCACCAGTAACAACAGTGCAATCAACATCTCTCAAATTCATTTGAAAACTGTTCGAGACCAATGCATTGCAGTGGATGTTGTAAAAGATACGACATCCATTCAAGACATCGTGGAAGATAGGAAGAACATACAACTGCAAGAGGTATCAATTGTACCCAACTATATAGATGCATGAGCAAATCAACCACATAGCTATTGACGAATTTATACAGCTAGAGTAAACCATCGATTATCGAACGCATGCTATTTTCGAACGCTTTTTGAGGACAGCCGCTCAAAGCATCTAAGCTATAGTCTATACCTAGTCTCGCAAAGCCCCCAAAATAGGATATGGCTGATTTCACCGTACAAAGTTGTGTTGACCACGCCACTACATTTATGGCACTCAAAGCATAGGTTATTAACTCATGCCCGAGGGCTGTACTAGCTGTATAGCACGACGTAATAATTGACTTGCAGTTTAGAGGAGGTATACGATAATTATATATACCTCGATCACGCTAAAATTTTTTAGGCAATTGGTCACATGCAACAATGATTTTACTGTTGAACTTTACACGTGACCAAGCTTATCGAGGTACTCGTGTCGTACCTCCCCTGGCCGCAGTTATAATTGAGTTTCCGTGTTCTTTATAGTAGGTCGCATTCATACCTAATTTGATACCGCAAATAGCCACAGTAAGTTCCGAATGCATCTATGCAAGGTGATATTTGTTGGAATAATACTGTACACTTATATGACTTAATTAGAGTAGTTAGTTTCCATGGTTTTTGTTAAGAATCTTAATTCTTGGAGAGCATTGCTCTAGTTGTAACAAAAGTCCTTTGTTGTTGTTTATGAGGCCCTGCGCCCTGTTTTCTTATTAGTGCCTGTTTGTCTGTTATTAAACTGTCAGTGATCTCTCACCTGGATTTTATAGTAGCAAGATAGATAATATCAAGAGTTCATTGGCAAATCAAATTATATGTTTCACACATTCTTCGCTAACCACTGACTGCTGCACAAATAGTACATGTGTAATTTCATACTCTCTTGGATGGCTTGCGAGACTATAGGTATAGACTAGGTAAGGCTCTATTCAAGTCCGATATCATGGCCAACAAAAACTTCCATGCTATCTGAACGATTGTTGTCTTTAATCTCCAGTGTAGCCAATGACATACGACTGCAACTCTGGGGGGAAATGGAGAAAAAGGCAGTAATCATTCGGACTTTGATGGCAATACTGCACTTTTTCAAAGAGGGAGGCCACGATGTTTGCAGCCAGACCTCGAAACCTATATAGTTATAGATTACGGTCATGCATTGTAGCTAGCTGTTTATAGAGCCTTCTGTTGATACGAGAGAGAGAGAGAGTTCGAAGAATCGTGGCTATGTTTGAACTAAATCTATTCAGTGTTAGGCCTCGTCACTCTGCCGAGGACTTTTTGTTGGCCGTAAGTTCAGATTTTAGATTCAAAAATTAGAAAGAGGGGTGGTTTGCGAGACTATAATGCAGCAAGAGCAATAGTTTTACCTTTGCACTTTGGCGTTTGCACAATTTTCGTATTTTCACAAAATACCACAGGAAAATGACAGTGCATTTTTCGTCATTGACATTGGACGGCTGATCCACATGTACGACCAGTGGATGGACATGATACCGAATGTTGCTCCATTCTACGCAGTCAAGTGCAACTCAGATAAATTGCTGCTTAAAGTACTTGCAGAAATAGGGACAGGATTCGACTGTGCAAGCAAGGTGAGTGAACACAGTTCGACAATACTTACGTGCAACAACTGCAGGCATCCATACAAGTCCTGGTCACTTTAAACATGTAGTTGGATAGTCATTAATGGATTACGTTGAAGTGGATGAGTTCAAGAGCTGGTGGTTTTGAATTAAATTTGCAAGAAGTACAACCAGAAGCCCGATTGACAAGTGATCGTTGATCTTGAAATATAGAATCAAAAATCAAGTGCATTTCCTGTCAATGATATCTTTCGGGATACTTTGTGCAAATTCAATTCCACCAATTCTTGACCCTCATCCTGAATACGTTTTGAACCTCCAAAATGCAGCAAGAGATAGAGAAAGTGCTTGGTTTCGGAGTCAGTCCAGAAAGGATCATCTTTGCCAACCCGTGCAAAATGATATCACATCTCAAGTACGCTGCCAAGTGCGGAGTAAAGAAAATGACCTTTGACTGTAAAAATGAGTTGTACAAAGTACAGCAATATTTTAATGATGCAGAGTAAGCGAACCAACAGTAATAGTGAGATGCTTTGTGTATATAATTATTAAATATTTTAACGTGATTTAACACTTTCAAGGCTAATTGTGAGAATCAAGCTCGAAGCCAACGACAGCTACCAGCTCGGTTTAAAGTTTGGGTGCAGTGTTACTGAGGCTATTCAACTGCTTAAGCTGGCCAAACAACTTCAACTCAATGTCACTGGTGTGAGGTAAGCTAAATATGTAGGTTCTCTTATTATGTGTAGCTTATAATTATAAGTACAGAACTGTATAAACTTAATTCCGTTCTATTAACAAGATTAAGTCCTGAGGTTGTAGTAAGTGGTGTTAAGTATTAGTTATTGCATGAGCACAGTGCAATATGCCAGATATTGGCTCAGTAGTAAACTAGTGTTCAAGCTGGCGCTGTGCTAATGCCTCTCGCCATGTTTTTGCTTTCGCTGAAAAGTATTAGAGTGTTATATTAGTTTCTATAATGAATTTTATATTAAAGTTAGCTTATCTATATAAAGTCACTGAGAAGAAAAGACTTATTTACATGCATCTATTGTTGTATTATGTGGCTTACTAGGACCTCAAGAAAGAAGAAAATTGATTCTTCCAAGATCTGTAGTTCAGTGTATATAATATCTAAGAAGAAAAGACCTGTGTACATGCATATTGTTATCTATATTGTTATAATTATGGTAGTGTTTTGTGGCTTACCAGGCCTTCAAGACAAAGATGATTCTGCCAGGAGGATCTGGATCTGGGTCTTGGATATTATTATTTTCTCACACGTGGGGAATGAGCGCGCATGCGCATTACATACACAGGAATAATTAAAGGGTGTGTCCAAAGAGATCAATTTCACAAATGGCTACTGCTAGCTAGCTGTTTTAACAGATATTTTCTGAGTATTGTAGCTAACAAAAAGCTAGCACTTTAGTGCAAGGCTAACTCATATGTTAAATAGAAAGTTTGTGCGGACAGATGATGCTATGAAAGATTCTGAAGAGACTGCAACAGCCTTCAATGTGAGTCAAACTAGCCATAACTCGAGAAAGAAGCTTTAGTTTGCAAATCCACGAATCAAAATCCAAGAGACCGTGGCTAGAAGCCTATAGAAGCTGTTAGTTTTCGTCGCATTGCAACCGTTGAGCAGTTACAGCTGGAACAGACACACAGACACACACACACACAGTCAGCTTTACCGTATCCCTCGTGCGGCTACGCCTCGAGGCATAATTAGTGGTCGAGGGCTGTGATGTGGTGACTTGTTAGCTTTGATGTGCCTGGCTTCACTGTGCAATATGCCATATATTACAATTATTGTTGCATGTTTGAGCAAAAGATCATTGTTGCATGTTTGAGCAAATGACTTTAGTTTTTTCACATTAAGTTAACTCATTATCATTTGTCATCACTTGTCCTCTTCTAACTCACTTTCATTTTCAA
The DNA here is from genome assembly GCF_963675165.1 of Halichondria panicea. Lineage (NCBI taxonomy): Eukaryota > Metazoa > Porifera > Demospongiae > Suberitida > Halichondriidae > Halichondria > Halichondria panicea. The sequence goes on from NC_087387.1 coordinate 2,799,019, forward strand.
TAAAAAATAAATAAATAAAATAAATAAATAAAAATCACTCGTGCAATATGCCAGATATTGGCTCAGTAGTAAATTAGTGGTCGAGGGCCGCACGTGGTCATGCAATAACTAATACTTATTATAGTATTGATACATGTAGTTGCCTGTTGCTCATTGTATATACAGTGGAACGTGCATAAAACGGACACCATTGGGGAACAGCCTTTTGGCTGTTACAGAGAGGTGGTCTTGTTGATTGCCAATCACATGTATGCTCTGAGTCAATTCCTGCTGCAAATGAATCTTGGAGCTTTGCTAACTGCTTCTCTAGTCATACAATCTTTGAAAAGGCTGTAGGGACAAGCTACAGCTAGATTTTCACGCCATCTCAGCAATAATTTGTTGCTAATTCTGGGTGTGGCTGTCTGTTCTGCGAGGTTATTTTTTCATTGCTAAAGCTGATTGGGGATAGAAAGCTGCTTGTTGTACCAAGTAGAGAGGTGGCCGCTCCTGAAAGGTTGCTTTACATCGAGTCATTGTAGTTTCAATCCGGACCTGGCTGTTTTATAGAGTGCATGTGGTTGCTCTTCAGAGGTGGTCGTTAATGGAGGTTCCACTGTATCATATAGCGCGAAATTTTTGAGAGGCCTAATTTTTGCAGGTTAGCAATCCTGCACAAAAATTTAGATTTTGTGTTATAACGTGTAAAGATTAAAGATGTGGCTTCGGGTAAGCAATCAACCCACAAAATTTATTCAGCGAAATGCTTTTAGAGGCCATTCCATGAAATTTAAGTGCCTCGAAAATTTCGCGCTATACGGTACTATATATACATAGCTATAATTATAACTTATGCATGTACTATAGTTTCCACATTGGCTCCGACGTTAGTTCTGCTGTGTTCAGAGACAATATCAAGCAAAGTCTGATCGTCTTTCAGGAGGCTTCAACTATTGGATATGAGCTATCAATACTTGACATTGGAGGGGGGTTCCCAGGAAGAACTGGTTGTGAGAATGTTCTACAGCAACTATTGGATGACACAAAAGAAGAGTTGGAAAACTTTGTCTCTATTTATCCAAACACAAAAATAGTATCAGAGCCAGGTATGGTATTCCTGTACGATTGTGCTGGTTAGTATTAGGGCTGCATGTTACATTTGTCCTTGTGTACAATACTTTAATGTGTGCTGACGTTCACTGTAATTGGCCCATGCATACATTAACCTATAATTATTGTATACGGCTGCATGCTTCTTTCTTCGTGATTGAATGTATGCACATTGCATGCATGAATGCAGGTAGATACTTCGCAACTTCTACCCACACTTTGGCGTTGATGATACACTCCAAAAAGACGGAGTCAGATGAGACACAAACCATTCACATTTCAGATGGTGGATATGGTACATTTGCCATTTGTCATTACTTTGGCTGTCCACCACCAAATTGTCTTAAGGTTAGGACAAGCAAATATTTTTCCTTATTGCTGGTATGCTCTTTACCCTATTGCTTGGCTATCCATTAATCCACGAAGGTATTAAATAACGTAGCTGGCTATTATACACGTAACAGTCATGCATGTAGGGGTTCTCCAACATTCCAGTGTCAAAATTTCTATACATACAACATGCATGTGCTTGTCTGTTCACAGATTAATGACGTGACAACCAAAGAAATCCCTTCAGTCATATGGGGACCAACATTAGCACCTGATAAGGTAATCTCAACTTCCCTTCCTGAGTTAGAAGTCGGAGATTGGTTGTATTTCAAAGATATGGGAGCCTATTGTAGAGATTTTGGCAGCTACGCATTCAATGGATTCCCTAGACCAGAGTGCTACTACTACATCTCAAGTGTGTACACGTAAGTAGCATCGTACGTACTATAAATACACACAGGTAAATGACGGTGAGCCTTTTAGGATTGTTAGTGGATATATACGTAGCTACAATTATCTGATTGAGACATACATGCTTACATACACAGTCCTAACTGCATGCGACCTTCGCTATTTGACATCGAAGACAGCATAACAACGATTGCATGCGAATCATTGACCTTAGTTGAATGACAGCTACCCAATATACGTATATTACCATGCACAGAGAGAGAATGCTTAAACTGACACTGGAGAACTGATTCAACTGGCTACAGCTCACCTTTATTGTTAAGACTCTTCAACCTGCTATCTTGACATACTTATTTTATCATGTACTGAACTAAACATGAGTATACTGTATAAATTCTGTTCAAGTTTGTACAAACATTCATGACATAAAGTTGCACTTAAATTTGTACTATTGTGCGAGTTGTAGTTTATATTCCACTAATACCGCAGTCTATGCATGGAATGGCTATTATTATGCCTTGAGGTGTAGCCGCATGAGGAATACAATAGCTGTACTGCCAGAAGTAGCAGCCATTGTGAACTTTGACCTCTCTACAGATCTCCCCTTATCATTGACAAGAAAACCATCATGCATACACACTTCTGGTTTCATTAAACTCCACAACACTCCAATACTTTTCACGAATTAAGTAAAACACGCATTAAGCACTCAGGTGCTTGTGGAATTTTTCCATACGGTATAATTATATTTAATGAGCAATATACCATAATTATAGTACGGGTAATTATTTTTTAGCATTTATGAGGCAATTAAAGCGATTTTCTGATTATGCCACATAACAGCATTATTCATTAATCACATTGCATGGCAAATTGCGATCCTAGTCAAATCAATAAACTTGTTTCTGGCTACTGACCAAAAGTAGATTCTATCTACTGGGACAAAAGCCTGACAGTGCTGCATTTTTTATCTGTGTAAACCAACCCTGTACCTTTGTGGTTCCACGACTAGGGGGTGGGCCGAGTACATTTCTCCATGAGCCGCCAAGAGGCTGTGAGGGTGTAAGGGTGGTGTGCTTGGTGACGGTAGGAGTGGTGTGGGGACGCTTCTGACTTATAGCGATGTCCTCAATGTCAGGAGAGAGTCCAATGTTGTCATGGGAACGCTTGAGATTTGAAGGGGGCGGGGAATGATCTACAGAAACAAAATCGAAGTACATGCAATATATAAATCAGAATTGAATACACTATTTTCCGCAAAAATAGATAGCTCTGACCAATATCAGTATTCATGCACTCCTGTCAATACAACATGCAGTACAGAAACACAAACAATCCACTAAACGGGCCATGACACCGTAGAAACAGATTGTATAATGTTAGAACTTCATTACAACCACATTTATATACACACTGAAACTGGAACGTACTGACTTCTTGACAATTAATGAACAAGGAACAGCATGCATGTTAGCAACATGGTAAACTTGACTACATATACATAACATTAATTACAGTACTTTCACAAAGAATTCAAGTTGACACTAACCTGAACTGTAAGACATATTCCTATGCTATGCTACATGTATGCTTATGCTACAAATTTCCAGCAACACATTACACTATATACTTCGAAAACAATGGAGGAACTTCTACTTACTGAGCAGGTGACCTCCGATAAATTCGACTACATGCAGGATACTAATTGTGTTGTCCACATGTAGTTATTTAGCTATAATCAAGAGTATTATAAGAGTGTCGAACTACTGATGTAGCTCTATACAAAACTGTGTAACATGACTCGCACGTGATGAAGTATCTCCTTGTAAATACTATAACCATAATGTTTTTAGGAGTGCGGTAAATATTATTTAACAATGACATCTGATTAGCTAGTCGTCGGCGTTCAACTTTCAGAGTTGCTCACTGCACATTGATAGGAGACAATCTCGTCTCACAAAATCATCTAAATAGAGACAATAGTCGGTTTGATCCCGTTCACTTGCACTCTTTATACTCACTGTTAACAAATTATGTCCGTTGCATAATGCGTAAACATCATCAATTGCGAGTTGCTCACGTGCAACTGATAGGATGTCACGTTCTTTATGCACAGTTTGTTTGTAGAGTATGTTATAGTTATAACACGGGCACAAGGGATGTATGGAATATATTGCACTGAAGCACGAGGGCGCCAGCCCCTAGGGCTGAGTGCAATATATGCCATGCAGCCCGAGTGCACGTGTTATAACTAGTTTATATCCCGAGGGCATAGCAACATAACACTGTCCTAGTAACACAATATAAACAGCACAAAAAAAGACAGAGACAACTCTAGACACAGCTCCATCTCTTCTCTCTTCTAGACGCCAGTATCTGCAGCATATAAGATTGGCATGACCGACACAAAATTGTTGGAGTTTCAACTGAAATCTGCAAAACAACCCCACCCCACTTCTGGTGCTGCAAAACAGCCCCGCCCCACTTACTGCTGCATAGAAACAGCCCCACCCCACTACTCAGTGAATACACGGTATTAGCTGCTGGTCTACGCTCGGCCTCATAACCAAGCCAAGAAAGCTCGCTTCTACACTGCTGCAAAACAGCTCATGCCCCCAGCAAAAAGAGCCACTTCTAGTGCTACGGTGAAGCAGAATTGACATGCATCACGATGTCGAGGACTAGGTCGATCTAGGAACACAGAATATTCCACAAAATGAATCTTGGACAATTTTAAAACCTGCATGGTTGCAAGAAGAAACTCCAGCAGTGCTGAACATTCATTCCTGCATGGCTGGACATACTTCGATACTTGTTATTTCTCATGCGTATTAATTTAATTTTAATTTAATTGTCTGTCTAATTGCCAGAGGGGCGTTTTGCGGTCAGTGCAATATGACTTTGCGGTCAGTGCAATATGACTTTCAGCAGTGCAATATGCTTCATATTGCACTTGGCAACAACGTAGCAACGGGATATAAGAGTATAATCAAGAGTATATGATAGAGAAGAGAGTATCGAACGTAGGCATACTGTACATCAGATGTATGTGGAGAGTAACGTGACTTCCTGTATCTGTCACAAGCCTGGAATTTGCACACTGACCAATCCAAGTGTGGGTGATGTAATCTATCAAGATTACATCACCCACAGAAAGTCACGTTACTCTTCGCATACATCTAATACACAGTATGCCTACGTTCGATACTCTCTCTCTATCATATACTCTTGGTATAATATACTCTTGCTACATGTATAATCATAAGTATCAGTATAATTATTGGTAGCATAATACTGCAACATAGTAATTACACTGAAATAATGTGTTTGGAAATTTGCATGCATGTAAACTATAATTACTTCCTGTATGACGACGAGTATATATACTAGAACACGTATTACACAAATTCAATATTACGGCTATACTAGTAGACTTTTTAAGATAGAGTGAATGAAACATGAAGTTATTAGGTCTTGTAGTTTTCTACTTTCTGGAAATTTCGAACTGTCAAGTGCCACCGATTGAAGGTATTGCATATATAGCTCTGTGTGTATATAACGCTTGTAACTGCTGACTCAGAACATATCATTCCATTATAAAGGTAATTGTGACAGCAATGGAGATCTCAGACTAGTACATAACAGAGGAGAGAAGTTCAGAGCAGTGCAAATTTGTAGTAGTACTAAATGGAAATATTTTTCAACATGTGATAAATGGACAGAAGAAGCTGCTAGATTGGCCTGCAGGCAACTTAATCTTGGCTATTTGGGTAAGTATTTACATTAACAAGATTATCTGTTCTACTCCTTTGTGGCAGATGCTTCAACAAGTGCTTTGCAATTGACTAGCTCAGTAGGTCCAGAGGGATTAAAAAGCTACACTTGTGCAGAGACGGCAAATCAACTGAGCGACTGCATTCAATTACAATACTTTGCACCCCATACTACTACTGTGGCAACAGTGAACTGCAGTAAGTATTGCAAGACCTTGACACATGAGAACTATCGTTTATACAGGTAATGGTGACGTACATGTATGCAGTACTAACGGAGCCATGAGACTAGCGGATGGGTCCACATACAGTGAAGGCAGACTAGAGATATGCCACAATGGTCAATGGGGGACAATATGCAACCAGGGATGGACAGACAGTAGAGCTAGTCAAGTGTGCAGTAGACTGGGGCTCCCAACCTACAGTGAGTCACTTGGTCTTGTTGTATAAGATCAAAGGGAACAGTGTGCCAAGCAACCATAAAGTGCATACAGTATACAGATGTTGTACATGACCGCATGCATGCATGCATGATGCTATATATATGTGGTAAAATGCACGATTTCCTTGTGAACATGAAATTGGAGATATATTGATTAATTGTGATAAACAAGTGTTTGTTGGCAAGAGTATAATTATATGCAACTCCAATAGACAGTACACAAAAGGTATTCTGTCTGACTTATGCCACAAATACTCAGTAGCATTAATCGCACATTAATTTCCTAAGCTCACAGCTTATAACAGCATGTATGCATGTGGTTATGACCCACAACGCCTATACATACTAAGTGGAGCTGCGTATATACACGTACATGTACTCGTCCTATATTGAACTAATAGCACAATCAACTAATACGAACCCCATGCATATTTGAACAGATGCTACACTACAACAATTTAGTGAGGGAACTGGTTTTGTGTACACAATCAACTGCACGACATTGGACGGTGATATTTCTAACTGTATCCAAGAGTCTTCTTGTGGCCACTCAATGGATGTTGGAGTGAAGTGTCTTCCTTTTCCCGACGCTTGTGTAGTTCCTGTCAACGAATCAATTGCTACTGGTGTGACATTAGGAGCACTCATTGGTCTATTGGCAGTTGCTCTAGTGGTTCTAGTGGTGGTTGTCGCTGGATGGATTGGAACGTGTGTTTACTTACAGCGAAAAATAAACAAGTAAGCTCTAAACTAGCCTTAGCAAACTAAAAATTAAACTGAACTGTTGACAAAATAATATGCATGTACACACAATGCCTACCTACCCTCAGACACCACACCCACTCTACACCCGTCTCTACTAACGACTCCACCCTCCAACACACCACACAATGAGGGAGACGGGAGATTGTACGACAAAATTAATGACACAGTTTCTAACCTGGAGCACAGTAATTTTGTGAAGTGCGTTCGAAACGAAAGCTATTCACTTGACAGAGGAAAACGAATACACTGATTGTGTAATAGAACTTTAGTTGGATAGTATGAGTATGCCTATTACCAACACCAATAGTTTTGCACGCTATCTAGAAGCATGCATTAAAGAGTTAGTGATTCTCAATATTGAGATATACATGGTACAATGTTGGCCAACATGCATAATGTTTCTGCTTAATAACGCTCATAGCTACACTAGAGCCAATGGTAGAGATATACGTCATTTACTGTAACATGCACTGTTAGCCAACGAGTAATGTTTCTACTAATAGCGCTCATCATACATGTAGCTATACACTAGAGACAATAAGTATATATACACAGGGCAACAACCATGGAATACCCAGCACATAATAATGGGGATCATACAAATATATGGATTACGAAAATTTAGTGATGCGATTTCTAGACAAGGATAAAGATAAAGTGGCGGAAGATCGAGGGGCTTAACCAATACGCAATAATGTGTGTACATTAGCTAGGCATCATTATACTTGTAGCATTTACCTTTACGACTTGATTAATAAACGACCTCAAACTGTAATAGAGATTACAGCATAAAGCTTCGGAGAGGCATACAATGTAAGGACCACATTGAGAGGTCATAGTCACATGAATCACCACTCCCCAGGTTCCAACGTCACTCAACAGTGGAAAATTAATTATACAATTAGAACAAACAAGCCAACAGACGGTTATTGGGGCGAGTGAAGCGAGTCCCTTACCTAGTGTGCAACGTTGAGATTTTGTCTGTCTGTCTGTCTGTCTGTATGTCATGGACCAGCACGATATTTGTTTTACGTGAATCAATGCGCATGGGCACAACTCATAGATACACTAAGCTCAGACAAGACACAGGCTCTTGAGGCCACAGAGGCCACAATTGACTAGCTACACTAAGCTCAGACACAGACTCTTGAGGCCACAGGCAAGACACGTACACAGACACAGACACTCTTGAGACCACAGGCACGCCTACTTGTGTTGTCTTGTGATAATAAACCTTGCTTGGTCCACAATAACATTAAAAACAAGACAAACAGATCATAAGGGGGCACTTTCAAACTACTTTTGCATCTTAACGTCAATATGACATTAACATTTTGACCAATCCATATCCATGGCTGGCCGGCCATGCAGCTCAGTCTTAGCTATGGTCTCAGAGTCACTAACTAAATTAGTAAATAGAGCGGTGGGGCTGACTGATAACATAAAGAAAGTGCATCAAACACGGTGAACTTAAACAAACCCTTATCATTATGAACTCAAACGCTTATGCTCGCCCCATGACACCTTGTGTCACTCTAGTAGTTATGTATAATTATATAGATAACACAATATTGATACTTGTAAGTTACTACAGAATGTATGCTAGGAGGGGAGGGGGTGGATTTACCTACATACGTACATATAGTAATTATTAGGACTGATAAGCACCAGTCACGATACACGCAAGAAGTTGAGGTTTAGGACTATGCATAATTATATGCACTGGACGTCTGAATACGTACCTGTTTATTCTTAAAACTAGAGCACTATAAGTGTTAACTTCGGCTGTTAACATGATCTACAGGTATGTGGTATAGACAATAAATGCTGGCTAAGCAGCAAGTGACAAGAGCTAGAGGTAATGCTGAGATTGGAGTTTTAGTAGTACATGCATTGTGGACTAGAATTACAGCAAAGAAGCCTGGAGTCCTTAGAAATAATTTATGGGTTCTGTGGAGTATGGCTCTAGGGCTAGGAATGAGGATAAGCAAAGAAGCAACAACCACAAAATCATAATACTAGCTTTCTACTTTAGTGACCCTGTTCCATTGTTCCTGGTATGGGATCACTTCAGCTGTAAATACGTCTACCGTGAGTAACTGCCGCCTGTAGTTAGTTAGCTGCCAACGTGCAGTGCAAGTTTAGCTTTTGCTCACTTTTATTCGACAACGAAGCTTTAACATCAAATATGCCAATCTTAAAACTACTAACTTTTTGTCTGGAGGCTATCCATACTGTAAACGCAGTGCTATGGCATCCAGGTTAGTAGACAGGTCTGACAAACAGACAAACAAACCAACGGACTACTATACCCGCTGACCGCAGCACGACCTCGGGTAATAACATCATCATAATTTATTTATTGGATACATAAACATGCCAAGTCCCAATTGAAAGCTATAGGCTTCGTTGACAGAAGTGATTTCTAGAAAGAGATAGCAATAAGTGATCAGATATGAGGCTACTGTTTCAAATCAGTGTGCTACTATTGACACTACAGAGAGGAACATCAACAGGTAGGTATTACAATAACAAAGTGACTGTAACAATTGTATACTGCTTCACAGATAGTTGTCTTCCTGAAGATTTCGGAAAAATAAGATTGTCCGGTCAAAGATTCATAAGAAATGAAGGAGCTGTTCAATTGTGTGTCCGTTATGGTCGTTCAGGTGAATACAAGTATCTCTGGCACTATATAAAGACTCAGAAAGGTTGGACCGATCATCTTAGAGCAGCAAACTTATCCTGTAAAGAACTGGGTTTGAATTACACAGGTAAACTGCAGACGCACTAGGTGGGCATACAGGCACATGCAAATAATGCATGCATGGCTTTACTTCTTCTAGATAACGCCAGGAGCATATAAAAGAAGGAGCCTTTAACTCTACATGGGTTAGAGAATCACATCTCGTGTGTTTTCCTAACCGCTGGATTGCCTTAAGTATATAAATTACATATCGCGGTCAGCCTCTGAATATCACAGGCGTTTTGATTTTGCAGTAGGGAGTCTTACTGGGGTTCTTAGAAAAGAGAGCTTACTACCAGGCCTTAGCCTCGAGACCAGCCGTTCGTTATCTGAAAGAACGCCTGGTCAAGTTCCAATGTACAACTTGTCTAATTGGTCCAGGAATTTCTTGGACCGATAATTTCCCACACAAGGTGTATTACCCATGAATATCATTATGAGCTGTAAAACACTGACTCAGCTAGACGAGTTGTACATTGGAACTTGACCAGGCGTTCTTTCAGATAACGAGGTTAACCAGGCCTATTGACCTATGCGCCAGTAAAAGTGCACCATCAGCTCAATTAGCACTCGTCCTAGATGATTATCACCCACTTAGCGGTTTTGCATATAAGGTCATGCTTTGCAAACTTGCACGAGATGCGATTCCCAACGTAAGACGCTCCTGATAACGTTATCATGCAGTAAACATTGTCAATCGTTTGCTTGTCGTAATTTTTGCTAAACAGGTGTCACAGCGAGTACAGTCCGACTAACGGAGGATGCTGAGACAGTAACATCAGATGTTAATTGTAACAGTGGGGATAAAAATTTAAGAGACTGCCTACCTGATTCATTAAGCACGGGGCATAACGATGAAGTTGCTGGACTGATTTGCAGTGCGTTTACTGCCTATATAATTATACTCAGAATCTAATAATTAAGTAAGTGCATGTTGTGTATTTTATAGACTGCAGAGAAGGAGCCCTAAGACTGGTGGGTGGCTCCAGCCACAATGAAGGACGAGTGGAGGTGTGCTCCAATGGTCGTTGGGGTACAGTGTGTGGTGATGGATGGACGGAGAGAGAAGCTGCTCTAGTGTGCAGTAGACTAGGGTACCCAACTCTAAGTAAGGCAATGGTTGTACACTGTAATATTTTAAGATATTATATCCTCGTAGACGCCACTCTCAGCAACTTTGGAGAGGGTAGTGGTCCATTGTACGATATTACCTGTCGAAGCACGGGAAGTGATGACCAGGAATGTATACCCATGATAACAACTGATTCCTCATCCTGTGCCCATGTTGGAGTGAGGTGCCTTCTTTTCACTGATGCTGGCGCAGTTTCCTCACAACAAAATGAGGGAGCTACATGTGAGAGCAGTATTACAGTCAGGAGTGGTAGTGGGACATTAGGAGCACTCGTTGGTCTATTAGCAGTTGATCTAGTGGTTTTAGTGGTTGTTGTCGTTGGATGGATTGTGTCGTGTGTTTACTTTCAGCAGAAAATAAGCAAGTAAGCCCTAAACTAGCAACAAAAAACTGAAAGCAATCAAAACATATTTTTAATTTTTATTTTACTGCTGTTAACAGAACAATTACATTATAATTATAACACTGCATGTGCACACACACCCACACAATGCTTACCCACCCTCAGACACCACACCCACTCTACATCCGTCTCTACTAACAACCCCACCCTCCAACACACACCACAAGATGAGGGAAACCAGACATTGTACGACACAATTAATGACACAGCTACTAACCTGGAGCACAAAGAGGATACTGTGCAATGCGTTCAAAACGAAAGCTATTCACTTGTCGGACAAAGGAAAACGGACACACTAAATGTATAGTTAACAGAACTTTAGTTGGATAGTACGAGTATGCGTATTACCAACACCAATAGTTTTGTTGGAAGCTGCATGCATTATGAGAGTTAGTAATTCTCAATATTGAAACACTTAAATACATGAAATATACATGTACATGTACAATGTTGGTCAACATGTAATGTTTCTACTAATAACGCTCATAGCTATACACTATAGAGCCAATGGACAAGAAGGCATAGAGATCTACATGTACAATGTTGGCCAACGTAATGGTTCTATACTAATAACGCTTATACCTACACTAGAGACAATGGACAACATGCAGGGCAAGAATACCAGGACCATGGAGAATGCACAACTAATGGGGATCATAATTATAATACAGTGACAAGATTTATAGATAGGGAAAGATGAAGTGGCCGGAAAATCGAGGGGCTTAACCAATACATAAAAAATGCAATAATGTGTACATTAGCTATAGACATCATTATACTGATATTGGTAGCATTTATCCTATTAATACACGGCCTCACACTGTAACAGGAGGCACATAATGTAAGGACCACACTGGAAGGTTAGGTGATAGTCACATGACTGAGACAAACACCACCCCCTTATTCTAACGTCATTTAATTAAGCAACAGTGGAAAATTAATTATAGTACAAACATGCCAACAGATGGTAATATACCGTATTATGCTTGATCAGAGGCCGCGGCTACTAAATATTTCATTTTGCTGGCAGAGGAGGATTTATACAATTCGAGAGAGGCCATTGTTCAAGAGAGGCGTTTATTAGCCCCACAACCTTATCAAACACCTGCATAGACTCGAACTCTGCCATGAGAAAGTCTTTGTGAAGCAATAGAAGCTGCTACCTAGCTACATGTGTTTCAGCGGAAAATAAATAAGTAAGTCCTAACTAGCAACACATCCTTAAAAAAACTGAAAGCAATTATCAATTCAAAATTTCTTTTGCAACAAGATCCTTAGCAATCACTGAAAAATTAAAACTGCTAACAGAACCATTATAATTATAATACTGCATGTGCACACACACCCACACAATGCTTACCCACCCTCAGACACCACACCCACTCTACATCCATCTCTACTAACAACCCCATCCTCCAACACACACCACAAGATGAGGGAGACCAGACATTGTACGACACAATCAATGACACAGCTACTAACCTGGAGCACAAAAAGGATACTGTGCAATGCGTTACAAACGAAAGCTATTCACTTGTCGGACAAAGGAAAACGGACACACTAAATTAATGTACAGTTAATATAACTTTAGTTGGATATAGTATGAGTATGCGTATTACCAACACCAATAGTTTTGCTAGAAGCTGCATGCATTATGAGAGTTAGTGATTCTCAATATTGAATACATGAGATATACATGGTACAATGTTGGCCACAATGTGTAATGTTTCTACTAATAACGCTCATAGCTACACTAGAGCCAATGGACAAAAAGGTATACACAGGGTAACAAGACCAAGACCATCGAATACCCAGCACAAGTAATGGGGATCATACAACTATGTGGATTACGAAAAATTTAGTGACAAGATTTCTAGGTAGGGATAAAGATAAAATGGTTGGAAAATCGAGGGGCTTAACTGCATAAAAATCGCAATAATGTTTAGTTATAGTTATATCCCGAGGGCATAGCAACATAACAGTTAGTAACACAATAAATAGAACTGCACAAAATGACAGAGATAATCCTAGACACAGCTCCATCTCTTCTCTCTTCTAAACAATATGTGCCAGTATCTGCAATGTATAAGATTGGCATGGACCAACGAATGGCTTGACACAAAATTGTTGGGACCAGTTCCAACGCACTACTGCAAAACAGCCCCATCCCACTTTTGCCAGCCCTCCCTACGCGGTATATCCTCGGCCTCACAACCAAGCCAAAGAAGCTCGCCTCTGCACTCACTGCTGCAAAACAGCTCAAGCCCTCAGAAAAAAGAGCCGTTTCTAGATGCTACAGTGCTATGGTAAGGCAGAATTGACATGTATCACGAGGACTAGGTCTAGGAACACAGAATCTTTAGCAGCATCTGTAGAGGGGGCGGTTAAACGAGATGGGCGGTTATTTGAAACGGGCGTTTATTGTTTTGTCTACTTCAAACTCTTGCTCATCAGCAGTTATTATGCTCTTTTTGGCTGCTGCCACAGCTCTCAGTTTCAATCTTAAGTCGTAGGAGAGGTGTTTCTCTCTCTGTGTCCTCTCTGCCATCATAAATAGTATCTATTTATTCTATGCTGCCCTTATTCCAGCTGGTTCCATGTGCTAATTCAGCTCCACCCACAGTGCCACGCCCCATACATGGGCGATTATTTAAGACGGGCGTTTATTGACATTGACAAAGACAGCTTTTACCATGGGCGTTTAAACGAGATGGGCGTTTAATCAAGGAGGGCGTTTAATCAAGTAAATACGGTACCTCGCTGCACATGCGCACCCGAGGCATATAATTAAGGTTATATGGTTATAGAGAAGATACACTGTAAGTATACGATACATAATGACATCGTAATGATGAATACATATACATACTGATGCGTATGTATATATACATAGCAAAGGTTGAGATTGCTAAAACAATGCTTATTATTAGGAGTGATAAGCACAGTCACGGTACACGCAAGCAGTCAAAGTTTAGGTTAAATGCACTGCATGTCTGAATACGGAATTGTTTATAATTATATTCTTAAATAACATCATCATATAAAATAAACATGAACGGCAATCTATTTGAAAGCTTTAGGCTTCGTTGACAGAAGTGATTTCTAGAAAGAGATAGCAATAGGTGATCAGATATGAGGCTACTGTTTCAAATCGGTGTGCTACTATTGACACTACAGAGAGGGACATCAACAGGTAGGTATTACAATAACAAAGTGACTGTAACAATTGTATACTGCTTCACAGATAGTTGTCTTCCTGAAGATTTCCGAAAAATAAGATTGACCGGTCAAAGAATCATAAGAAATGAGGGAGCTGTTCAACTGTGTGTCCGTTATGGTCGTTCAGGTGAATACACGTATCTCTGGCACTACATAAAGACTCAGGAAGGTTGGACTGATAATCTCAGAGCAGCAAACTTATCCTGTAAAGAACTGGGTTTGAATTACACAGGTAAGCTGCAGACGCACTAGTAGGGTATACAGGTACATGTACATGCAAAGGATACATGGCGTTACTTCTTCTAGATATAACGTTATCATACAGTATACATTGTCGATTGTTTGCCAGTTATAATTTTTGCTAAACAGGTGTCACAGCAAGTACAGTCCAGCTAACGGAGGATGCTCAGACAGTAATGTCAAATATTAATTGTTACAGTGGAAATAAATTTTTTAGAGACTGCCTACCTGATTCATTAAGCACACGGCGTGACAATGAAGTTGCTGGACTGATTTGCAGTGCGTTTACTGCCTATATAATTATACTCAGAGAAGTTTAAGTGCCATAATTATATTGCAGTATTTTATTATAGACTGCACAGAAGGATCCCTACGACTGGTAGATGGCTCCAGCTACAATGAAGGACGAGTGGAGGTGTGCTCCAATGGTCGCTGGGGTACAGTGTGTGGTGATGGATGGACAGAGAGAGAAGCTGCTCTAGTGTGCAGTAGACTGGGGTACCCAACTCTAAGTAAGGCAATATGGTTGTGCTATTTTCATTTAACCATTTAACATTCTATCATTGTAGACACCGCAATCACCAACTTTGGAGAGGGTAGTGGTCCATTGTACAATATTACCTGTCCAAGTACGGGAATTGATGACCAGGAATGTATACCCATAATAACAACTGCTTCCTCAAGATGCAACCACTCAACGGATGTTGGAGTGAGGTGCCTTCCTTTTATTGATGTTTGTCCAGTTCCAGTCAACGAAATAATTGTCACAGTAACAGGTCAGCAACCTACAATAGCAACACCTACACTTACGTCTATGCTTGCAAATCGTACCCCAACTGAACAAGATGGCAATGAGATGACTACTACAGAAACCAGTATCACCCAGAGTACAGCCATGAGTGGTAGTGGGACATTAGGAGCACTCATTGGTCTATTGGCAGTTGCTCTAGTGGTGGTTGTCACTGGATGGATTGGAACGTGTGTTTACTTACAGCAGAAAATAAACAAGTAAGCTCTAAAATAAATGAAAGCACCACGGTGCTGATGCCTCGGTGAAGGTGCCAAAGCTACATAATATAAAACTACTAATAGCTAGCTTTTATACACACATTGATTATAATTATCATGATGAAAATCTTTAATTTTGCTGCATGCAATCAACCAAATAGTGGGTAATGATTAACCACGATTGTTGTTAAAAACGATCAATGCCAAAAGTTCAAGTCTAAAATTAATGGCTGCAAGTCACCAGAGCCTTGCAGCTCTCTGCTCACTTTTGCAGCTACCAATAGCTGCGTTCTAGCGCAGAGCTAACTACTAAGTAGAGTAGTAACACTCGGTGAACAAGTTTTGCTACGGACTCTTCTGAAAAGGCTGCAATGGCATTCCAAGTAAGCAAAACTAGGCATAACTCGAGAACGAAGCATTATATTTTGCAAATCCACGAAAATCCAAGTAAACATGACTAGAAGCCTATAGAAACTCTTACTTGCACTTGATTCATCCTTGAGCAGCTGTAGCAGTCTACACCCACCCACCCGCCCACCCGCCCGCCCGCACGCACGCACGCACACACACACACACACACACACACACACACACACACACACACACACACACACACACACTACCGTATACCTCACTTGCGCATGGGCACCGAGGCATAACAAGTAAGCTCTATACGCAAGCCTATAATGATCACTGAAAGCTAAGAAAAAATAACAAAAACAATTCTAAACACTCACACAGGAAATGCAAAGGCCACACCCATACATCATCTGCCTCTATGAATGATCCTACCCTCCAACTCAACAACCCAGCATATGGTGTTAGCACCACGGCCCCACACACCATGTACAGCTCTCACGGACCCTCCTATGAGGTCATCAGCACTAACGAGGGGGTTGGGAACAGCTATAATGTCATCAGCCGTAGGGGTTTGTCTATACCACACCCACATACAACACCCCCTGTATCTAACGAGGAGTACAGTACGCTAGACAACAGCAGAGAGCACATACTAGAGAGCAATACTGGAAATGGTGAATATTCAATGGTTGGACAGAGTGACCCCCAGAATGACGGGCCTGACCCCCAAGATTACGAGGTGCCCGCCTCCCTCCAAGGTGGTGGGGAAGAGTACTCTACACTGAAGCATTGATAGCCTAGTAGCCTACGTACTGAACAACTTTAACTAAACAAGACTGACTCAATGTGAGTATTATACGTGCCTTTTTTACGTGTACTGTTTGTGGGCAGCATTAAATTATCATGTATGAACATGTTATTGTATTATAATGTTATATGTACTATATCAGCACTCCATAACTAAAGACAAGAATTTACAATAACTATAGGACACACACAGTACGGCATATGCTACTATGAATTTTAACACAAGAAAAAAAAATGAACACAACAACTGGAACTACACACAACAGTATGAATACACAGCTGTACATGTACAATAATATTTTTATTGTTACGTCATGTACATGTACATGTATTATACGAGTAGTGGCTATACAAGATCGTGATTAGCGGTCCACATGCAGCTATATTTATGGATACCTCACTCATATTTGTTGGCATTATTATACGTACACTTGCGTACGTGCATGTATGAGCAGTGTACCTGAATCAGTTGTAGAGGCTGGAAGTTTAGCGAACATCTCGCTAATCTTTTGCTGCTTGCATACATCATTCTTCTCCATCAGCCTCTTAGCCAACCAGTCAGGATGAGTCACTCGAGGAGCCGGGTTGGCTACCTGCGTAAGCGGACACAAGGAACATGAACAAGCTACAATGTATATACCGTATAGCGGATAATTTTTGTGGGGTAAAAATTCGTTGGAACTTGAACAGCGGTGATTTTTGTAAGTAAAAATTCATTACGCACACTGCATTGCATGTGTTCCAGTATTACGTTTTCGTGGATAAAATTTTCGTCGAGGTCAGCTTGCCTACGAAAATTACCCGCTACATGTATACAGTAGACTAGTGATACTGACAGTAGGTTTCACCGTAAAATTGTTACACATGTGCATGTACACGTACAAGTACAACTCCCAGCCCACAAACATATCTATAACATTGAACAGTAAGATTTGTCAAACAGAAATTACACTGCTAGTGTGTGTGACTTTGAAGGTCAACTCATTTAAATATTTGATCAGTGTATGTGTGTGTGTATGTGTGTGTGTGTGTGTGTGTGTGTGTGTGTGTGTGTGTGTGTGTGTGTGGGTGGGTGGGTGGGGAGGATGACGGTACTTACCCCCTGCATGGCGGCAGGAATAGTGATAATCTTTTGAATCGTATTGCCCAGCCTCTCAATATAGTACTTCCAATCCAGGATCTGGTATGACAGAGAACATCATCATAAGGATAAACTGATTGAATGGTTCAGCTTCACTTAACCATTGTACATTGCATGCACATACATTATAATGAGTCAGAACACATGATTGTAAAAACAAGCTCATAATTATAATACACCATACTGTATAGATGTTCCTGTATTGTACAGCATACACATAGTCCCTACTACACTGCACGAGCTCACTCACAGCTCTAATATCGAAGTTATCAATGGAGGAGGTTTTGAGCCATTTTCTGAGAAAGTGCTTCTTCACACTGGGCTCAGCCTGGAAGATGGCCAGTGGAATGGCTCTCTCAGTGACTGGAGCACCCTCAGGTTTGCGAGCAATGATAAATCGACAGGCAAGACCAGCGTCTTTCACCATCTGGTCACCAAGGAACTAAGGGGAGTGGTTAAACTAAATTAGAAGCAAGTTCTTTAAATGTACGTATACATGTATATTCATAGTGAAAAAAGGTCGAGTCAATATTATAATTATTAAGCACAATGCCAACCATGGATCCTTCATATAATGTACACATTACACTGCTGATTTCTTAATTTTGAGCTAATTAAGTACATGTACATATACAAACTCAATCGGCCTAACCTCAGCCAGTCTCTTTGCAGTGCTGATGGAGGTGCTCTTTTGCTCCCCGTAATCCTCCAGTTTACGAGACATGCTCCTGTTCTCAGAGATCAGTGCAAACAGCTCCGAGTCAGGCATGTTCTCGGCCTGTGTATGTGTTCGGGGGAGGGGAAATTTTGAGGGTGGAGTGTGATAAGGCAAAGCAGAGACAAAAATACTATCCCATAACCCTATAATTAAACTCTACGGGACAGTAAAATTGCCTCAAGGCTATGCTGTACATACATGTACATGTATACCTGACTGTACAGCACATCAAGCCAGTAGTCTGCCACCTTGGCCACTGAGGCATAACACTCCTCCAAGGTGCTGCCATTGAGGAAGGACTCGAACACGGAGGACTGGAATATTTTGATGAGTTGTAGCTCTCCTCTCCTCTTCACCTCAAACCCCTTTAACTCAGCAAGGCTACCATCTTCATTGAACACTGCATATCTAACAAGGGGGGAGGGGCTTGTACATGTGGTAGAATATTTTTATGCCCACCAACATACACGTGTACAATACAGTTTGCAATGACGAATTACATGTACTCGTGAACACAGGTGTCTGGCAAATTGAAATACATGTAATCCAACAAACAGTAAAATGTAAGGCAATTAAATTAGGATTTTGCAGTCTTAGTCATCCATTCATCCCTTAAGAGTATTGAGTATTAGTTCCTACAGTAATGGCCATAATTGTGTGTATAAATATACCTCTTCTTGAGTCTCTTCCCCTCTTCTTTCGAGCACGGCAGGATCATGGCACGATACGGACCGTCCACCTCGAAGAAGATGGAGTTCTCTTGTCTTTGCTCGTACACTACGCTCTCCGGGTCCACCAACTCTTGGTATTGATCGTTGGTAAAGAAATCCTTCACCATCACGTTCAACATTGCCCCAGGGTAGGAGACGGTCACACGTGACTTGCGAGGTACGTTGGTATGGAACTCAAAGTTCTCAGGGAAACTAGAGGGCAGAATGCACCAGATACCATCCGTGTCCAACTCAAGAGGGCGGCTATTAGGTGAATACATGTAGGACAAGGTAGAGATCGAGTGACAGTGGCACAAACTATACCAACTTGAAAGGTCATACGTACACACTACAGTACTTATTCGCTCATTCCTAAGCATAAATGCAAGTAGTACATATATACATTGGAGTACATGCATACAATTTATCAATCAATACGCATCATTCAGACGTTTGCTAGAATTCCTGCATACATGTATATGTACATTGTACGACAACACTTACCCTATCTGCTCGACAATCTGCCTGGCCTTAGTGATGATGTTGGCTCCAGTGTAGCACACAATACCAGCCATTTCCATGGAGTACCAGCGAGCACTGAACAAATACAGCAAACGTTAAGCACACATGCACACATGCCACAAGCAAAGCTGGAATTGCAAATTGCTATTGGAGCATCCCATCACAGCTAAGACAAACTCTCAATAATGGTACCATATGCACATGTACAGTGTGTACGCCTTAATGCTGCTTATGCATAGGTGGCTGACATTTACTTTTAGAGAACTTCGTACAATGTCATATACCCACCCGTACGTTTGTACAATGTCATATACAATGTCATATACCCACCTGTACATACATTTGTACAATGTTATATACCCACCCGTACGTTTGTACAATATCATATACCCACCCGTACGTACATTTGTACGATGTCATATATACCCACCCGTACGTTTGTACAATGTCATATACCCACCCGTACGTACATTTGTACAATGTCATATATACCCACCCGTACGTTTGTACAATGTCATATACCCACCCGTACGTACATTTGTACGATGTCATATATACCCACCCGTACGTTTGTACAATGTCATATACCCACCTGTACGTACATTTGTACGATGTCATATATACCCACCCGTACGTTTGTACAATGTCATATACCCACCCGTACGTACATTTGTACGATGTCATATATACCCACCCGTACGTTTGTACAATGTCATATACCCACCCGTACGTACATTTGTACGATGTCATATATACCCACCCGTACGTTTGTACAATGTCATATACATGTACCCACCCGTACGTACATTTGTACGATGTCATATATACCCACCCGTACGTTTGTACAATGTCATATACCCACCCGTACGTACATTTGTACAATGTCATAAACACCTACCCCTTCCTCATGACATAGCCATAGAATGAGTTGAGGATGCACTTGTGAGCCAGCTGCAGCGAGTCGTAGAGCACCTCCTTGTTCTTGCAGCTCTTGACCTCTGCCGGGTCTCCACTCTGTTTGGCCGCATCCAACTTTTTCTTCCATACCTGTGACAGCAAGTTCATTAATGAGTAATGGACAGTCATAATGTAACGTAGTTTAAGAGGAGGAGGTACATACAGAAGACTTCAGTGTATAAATAATGGTAATTGCATGATCACATATCGTATAGCGGGTTATTTTTGTATGAACATTTTTGTATATTTTGTATTGTAAAGCATCATACGAAACTTAAAACTACCCTACCGCAATAGGCTCAACATAACTATCCTGAGCTGCTGTACGAATATTTAAATATTTCTAATTGGGCAGTTCATACAAAAATTAGCACCAATAAAAATTACCCGCTCTACATACGGTACATTTGTACAGGGAGTTAACATGCACATACAGCGTGCATACCTTGAGTAGTCCCTTGAACTTGTACCGACGATCCCTGAAGGCTCTGACAGTGTCCACGTAAAACGAGTTTTCTCTCTGACACACAGTGGTGGTCTTTACGTCTTGTTTGGTCATACGCACTCGCTTGTATGCCTTACGACAATAGTCTAGGGGAACAAGGTTATATTTAACACAATCACCTGATTGGGACAATACAATTAAGCAAGTACAGTAGTTTCGACTCAAAGGCCTACATGTACCAGAATTGAACACCCACGCACACTGTCAATGTAAATGTACTTGCTTGCAGCCAAACATTTTTTGGAGGTACAAGTGTATGGCTCTTCGACCACACCTTATACCTCCACACACACAGCTCAACCGCCAGCCTCTTCAGCCACACCTTACCCCACACAACCCACACAACTCACTCGTCAGCCTCTTCAACAACACCTTATACTCGGCCACACCCTACACCCCACCTCACACGGCTTACCCGCCAGCCTCTTCTTCTCTAGCTGTGACTGCTCCAGGGGAGGGAGGGAGTGAAAAGACTTCATCTTGTCCCCCGGCCTCTCAGGAGGGAACGTCTCACTCTCTAATTGGAGCCGAATCGTCTGGTACTCATTACGACTGGCAGGCACTGGAAGGGGGTGGGGTGTAAGGTGTAAGCTTACATGTACAAGAATTACAGCACGCTCAGTCATAAATATGATGTACGTGCATGTATTGAGTATGATACATGATATAATTTTAGAGTACTGTACGTTGTACAATAAGTTTCACTTGATTACAACCATAATCATATCATCGTGCGTACGTGTGAAGTAATCACACACGTAAATCAATACATACTCACGGTAATCTGCCCTCCAAACCCACTCCATGGGTCGCTGACACATAGCCCCAGGCTTATTGAAGTCACATGCTGCACACGTGGCCTCGTCTACAATGGCTGATGGTTGAAGTCGATTGGTTAGAATAATGTTGGGATACATTGCTCCTACATCAAGATGGTAAATCATCGGGTTCTCCATCCTAAACGGAGTGTCTCGTAAATTGTTGAGTTTCGAGATAATTTCGGAGCAGGTTTCATCAAAGTTTGTAACTTGGTCTAGTGGTATTTTTTCTTCGACCTCTAGGGCATGTGTCATTGTGCGAAGAACATTATCTGCAAGGTGCTGGCACATCTCCGGGTTCTGGGAGGGAGGGAGGGGGGGGGGGGGGGTAATATAAGGATACTATGTATACATGTAACTACACTGAAATGTTGGCATAATTACGAGTAAAATCGTCCTTAAAGGATACAGCATTCGCAATGTATGCAAATAAAATGTATGCTATGGTGCATTTATATATGATATATGCACACTCGCATTATTGTTAGAATAGTACATGTACACAAGCACGTACTGCATGTACATATAAGTATGAAATGAGTACAATGACACAGATGTAACAGACGCAGATCTTCACCATTTTGAATCGTGTGGGGATGTCACTACGGAAGACACCTGACTCCAGTGCCTCCACATGACCCCCCACATAGGTCTCCGAGTCCAGCAGGTGACCATCGGACGTCAGCTTGCTCAGTATCTTAGGGGGCAGAGAACAAAATGACATCTCATATACATGTACTACTGTTGTACATACGGTAACAATCACACAGGTTAGTGAAAATAAAATATTTCTATACTATCCAATACCATTTAAGACTGTCACTACATGCACAGTGTAGTGAAGGTAATACTTAGTAGTGTAATTTTTTCATAGGCATGGACTGAGAGACCTTTTAATGAAAACGAACTTTAGTTTATAGCTTGGAGGTGATCTCTATAGGCTGGCACACAGAACCATAAGTCTGAGAATTGTGGATACTACTAAATGCGTAATCTTAAGGACCGCCACCTTTCTGTTGAGACTGGACCAGTCTCAACAGAAAGGAAAGGTGGCAGTACAAGTGTTCACAAAAGCAGTATACTAAATATACTATTATATTAGTATACATACTAACAATTGTCTCCCTATGTAACTCACGGCCTCGTGCTTGTTGGGAAAGACGATGTTTCCATGGAAAGCCTGCACCATGAGCAGAGTCTCGCAGAGTGTACCAGAGCCCTTCCTCAGCACCTCGTCCGGTTCCATGGGGATGATCGTGCAGAGGGCAAAGATAAACGGGTGCACATATTTCATGTAAAGGTAGTACGTCGCCACGGCATCAGATACAGAATAGTTGGAGAGCCCCTGTGGGTGTGGCATGTGGTCAATCGTGTACAGTCATGGAATACACACGATACATGTACATGTATAATATATTGTTATCGTTTTCTGTAAATCCTAAAATTTCCTGAATACTGCACCCAAAATGTTTGTACACAAGTTCTACAATACAAATACATTTACAATTATATATTCCCAATCAACAAACAAGTGCATGTACACGTATAGCCTCCTGAAAGAGAGGTTGACCTAGACCAATACATGTAAATATTGTACAATAGATTGTAAGAGCACTTACATTACCTAAAGAAGAAGGCTCAAACAGTACGCCCCACTAGTACTAACCTGCGGGTCCTCACAAGCCATCCTGCACATGTCCTCTGGGTCGAGTTCCACCGGATCATAGCGCAGCTTGGCCTTGGTGGTGGCCTTCAGGTTCTGGGATCCCACGGGAAGGTAGCTATCTCTCTTCACCCATCTTGAAGGGGGAGGGGGGGATTTAAGATATCAGTCTTATGCGTACACTTACATAATTATGGTTTTAGCAAAACGATAACAAGAACGTGTTTTAGCAAAATGTTTTAAAGTCATGTTAACCCGAGTGCCATACCAGAGAGTGTTGACTAACTAAGTGATCAAGCGATAATCACTCCATGTACATGTGCATGTGGGGGGGGGGGGGGGGGTCATATGTACATGCATGTACTTGTACGGTACAGTTTTATGTACACAGTTACTGTACCTGTAAGCGTCCATGTGTATGCAAGGTCGGCACTTGTACTCATTCTGTGTGTCTGGGCTAAACCCGATCTCGTCCATCATGTTCAAGTGGTGGTGGGTTGCCCTCGCCTCCACAAACGGCCTAGGGGTGTGTGGTGTTAGTCTATTACAAGCAGTATGGACAAGTAGATCTATGCATGCACACAGTACTAAGCTCAAGCTGGACACTACACTGTATACATGTACATGTGTATGTAGTGTACCTAAATCATTACCATACATGTTTGCCTGCTAATAACCAATGAAATCACGATCGATATTCAAATAGTGTGTATATTATTATGTACAATGTACAATGTACCAATGTGAAATCTCTGCAACGTAAGAAGGATCCCTCTAGCTACATGTACATGTATATGTGTACATGCATGTACTGTAACGTACATTACATGTGACTGCTTTCTATTCTCACCAATCAAACAAGTCTCCATTGTAGGTGACAAAGATGTTTGGCCTTATCTCCAGGATGTGATCAAAGAACTTGCGGAGTAGAGAGGCCTCATCGGGTTCATTGAACACTATAAATGGTCCCTCGTACTCGGGTTTGGGGGTGTACTCAAAGTCCTCCACGTCCGCTCCTATCACCTCCCGGTTCGTAATCAGGTAGCCCTGCAGAAGAAGGGGGGGGGGAGACGTCGTGAAATGTACACAAATGTACTCCTGTACACACACACACACATCCAGCAGTCAAATAGAAGTTGTGTAGTGTGAACAGAGGCATACTGATCGTAACACACATCAATGAGATTACTTAGTTGATCGAAGGACAGAATGACTGTGGGTGATGCTACACTAAGAATCCCAGCTGCTATTGCCCCATATGGGATGAAGGGTGAAGGAAACCATACATGTAGTACGGTCCACAGTACTGCTTGTGACTCAAGGAATGGCAAGGTTAGAGCTTCTTTGATTCTATTTATATCTCCCGGACCCCATGATATTTATATCTCCCATGACAAGTGAGGACACTAAAATAGCCAGAAATATTGGTATGGAGTTAAATATCACTCCGTACATGTACATACACGTCACATGCATGTTGTATCTTTTAATACACACTACTAAAATGAGCCAGCTGCACATGATATGTACTGACTGTCACCTAGTAAAGACTCACCTGTCCATCTATCATATAGGAGATCATCATGATGCTGTCTAGACTTCGATCGGGAAACTTAAGAGGCAGTTTTGTAGTCTCGATATCAAACGCCAACACAACTGGCTCTGGACGATCGGGTTCCTCACTAACCAATGAGAATTCAGGAGGGTCGGAACCCCGCCCCTTTACATGGTACCAGTGGCCGACATTAATCTTTAGGTCTATAGCGACACGTACGTGGTAAGGAACATCATACTCCCTGATGCCAGTAATGTTTTCCATTTGGTCTGTGACACGAGAAGAGGTGGAGCCAGCCTCAGACATGTTTCTAAGGGAAGGCAGTACATTCGCTACATTCGTTACATGCATATCTCATAACCTACAGCTAAGCTGTATTCTGACAGGCATATCAAATAACACCAGTAAAGACACATGTACGTATAACATGACAGACGAATAAGCGCACTGAGTAGCTAATCTCAGCCTCGTAGAGCTCACCTGGCGGTAAAGAGAGAAGGATCGTAGGCAGAATGAGCCTTTTCCCTTTCTCTGTTCTTTCTGACAGCTGGCATGACATCACGCTTTGCTTTTAGGAGATCCTCAACGCTATGGAATCGAAGCTTTAGGAATCGAGCCTTCAGACCTACCAAATGGTTGGCTAGATCCAAATCTTCTTTCTCTACCATGTCTATTCCAGCCACTCTACCGGAGAGTTTCCGACTAAGGAAGGAGCTAACTTCACGCTCTGTGTCCTGTGTGGGCGTGTGTGAGTGTGTGCGTGTGCTATGATGGGTGTACAGGGTTACACATAATTATTATGGTGTACAGTGGAATAAAGGAGACTTTAAAAGAGCACTTGGTTTTTTCAATTTTTTGTACTAGGGTGAATCAGCCATAAGATATATAAGACATATATAATAGTAAAAACTACTTAATCAGGGAGTGTGCTGTCTGTGAAGATATAATTATAAATGTACATGTACTAACCATGAGATTCAGCACAAATCAAAATGTGTTAAATGTGTGTGACAATTGATTAACGACTGCACCTTCTTGGTAGAGATATAGAAGTATGGCTGGAACGGCAATGTCGCCTTGAAACGGTCGCCATCTTCTTGGATGAAGTAAAAGTCCACAGCACTCACCAACTTTTTGTTCTCATCAACAATATCAGCCTGTGTACAAGGCGGGGCTTACTATATGGGTCATCAAAACACCAAACCGCTATGTCAAGAATAAAACTGATGTACACACAATTTTGTAAGGATACCAGTACATACACGTAAAGTCATATAGTATTTTATGAGAACCAAAATAACTCCACAGGCACGACAGGGTTATCACATGCTGTACATACATAGCTATGTACATGTACATGTACGTACTAACTGTATTCGTCCACCTGATCGTTATTCAATAAACAAGTGGAAACGGTCACATAATAGGCTATTCAGCATTTCAAGGTGCTACCCAATAAGGCACAGAAATACAGAAAGTGCGGTTCAATTCACAGGCTAGCTAGACTACATATATCACATGATCACTCACGGGGTGAATGTTGATGAGCCAGCCCATTCTCTCGGAGGTTCCCTGGTAACGACTGAACCCAAACCGAGCATCCATCTCGTCACATTGTTGGGCTCGCTGGTAGCGAGCACTCACAGACGTGTCATCCCTGATATAAATTTATAGATCTAGATATGCAGACTTGTACCGATGCAAATATAAACAATTGGAAAATGTCATGCTGTGTATGATGTTGTTTCAGGGCACAAACAATAATTTATAATGTAATGCTATAATTCATAATAAAAATCAATATAATATATCTTGTACAGCCTATGTGTACGTGTACGGTCAAGATTGTCTTACCTGTCCCCTCCACGACCCCTGAGCCCAGGTACACCTGCCTCTCTGTTTAGTTGGAAACGATCACTCATAGAGCTAGCTGCTGTATTTTTTGTATCTTGGTCTATGTCTCACAGCTGAGGTCACAGCCTTTTTTCCCGCCAATTACCCACTAACCCAAGTCCAAGCCCACGTGACATACATACTTCTGCTTTTATTGCAGACAAAGATCAAGAAAATAAATAAAAATAATGCTTCTAAAAAAATATATCTTCTATCACTAGACTAGTTCATTCACTAGACTAGTTGAATTATCAATCGTCTTGGAGAAGAACAATCTCAACATTATCATGTACACCTTGAAGCAACAGTTGTCCCTCATACGAAATGATCTTCTTGCGTTTGGCAGCTCTCAAAGTCCCAACGAGAGCTTCAAAAAGATTTGCACATTTGTCATCACTGAAAAGAACTCCAAAGGTAGTGCTGATCTTTCCCTCAGCATTGGGGGTCCCAAGCCTTTTGATCTCATCGATCAGTAGTTCCACTTCGTGTTCAATATTCATGGCTGCCCTCGGTGACTGTATAAAAGTTATATTTAGTAACGTGTCGAGCTAAGGCTACACAAAGTAAATTACTTGGTTATCAGGCCCGCCCGCTTCGTTTTTTTTTCTTTTATACTTTTTACGACCTTTGACTTTTTGTCTGCCTCACAACAGCTTTAATAACTTTGTGACCCTTTTGCTGAATAGGCCTACGCATTAAACAAAAAAAGTCGCTTCCCCACATCTTGAGAACCATGGCTGAAGTATGGGAAGTTACACGCTACATAACTGCGTAAGATGCTTGTGTAAGATGCTTGTGTTATAATGCACCTATCAATGGCAAGTCCCACCTCCCCTACTACAGGCATAGGTGGGGATTTGATTGACTTCTCCCCAGGGGCAGAGAAATTGATTTGACATGATTGCGCATTAACTACATAGCCCTGTGCTGATCAATGCACTTGTCTACGGGGATTTGACATCGAGGCTGCCCCTAGATGGGGTGCATGAATTATGTATGTTTCAAATCCCTACCATAAGCATCTTACGTTTTAGAACGCATTACTAAGGCCATACCAAGTTTTTTTTCTTTCTGACTCACTGCTTGAGCCAGAAACTATATGAGCGTAACATAAACAAACACTAACCGTTAGACAGCCTAGCGCCTACCGGTAAGTTTTCTTTTATGAAACAGGAAATTAACTTGGTATAGAGTCAAGTATTGATTGTTGTTCCAGACAACAGAGGAGACATAGTCCTCTTTTAATGTAATACCCTTTCTCACCTTCTTTAATGCTTGTGCCTCAGAGCCTCCCAAAAGAATGTTTTCATAACAAAAAGTCACGTGGCTAAAATTATTATTCTGGTGTGCATCTTTTGGAAATATTTAATTATGGGTGAGCTTGTAGCTGGAGTAGGTGATGAAGTGCTGCTGTTTGCTACCTTCCTGATCCTGTCTGCTTGCATGTACGTAAGTGTCCTGCTATACAGGAGCCATGGTAACAGACAGAACACTGAGCAGCCAGCACCACAGGGTATGTCCTCATAATATACACGTACCTACAGCCGGGCTAGTTGGGCGTGGCTCAACCGTCTCCTGACGGGAGGTCGGGTTGCAAGCCTATCTGGGATTTGTTCCAGCGCCACTATAGTGGCGCCCTATCAGATTGCAGCATTTTTCACGTGTTTGGTTACACTTCCGTTTGCATCTAGTTGTGAAACCGCATGCAGTATGCTGTGGTTTATCCACGTCATCATGTCGGTTAACACCCACTTGAGAAGAAGAATAACATAATGCTGCAGAACAAATCCCAGATAGGCTTGCAACCCGACCTCCCGTCAGGGAGACGGTCAGGCCACGCCCAACTACAGCCGGGCTACCATATTTTTTCTACATACAGCGCCACCCTATTAGAAGCGTCAAGTCCCAAAAGTAATTTGTTTTACTCCAATTGAGCGCCAAGTTAATTCTGGAATTATTTTTTCTGGTGCTAATGAAAAGGCTATAGCTAGCTACATGTACATACGTGTACATCAGAGGAGGGTGGACAGGGTCAAAAGGTCACTAATGAAACATCATGTGAGCTTATGTTTTGTGCAGTAAATTTGCAAGTTTGACTGCACATCGCGCCCTGATTCTTGTGATAAAGTAGCCCCTTCATGTTACTGCTGCTGCAAATTAGTTAACTTTTAGCTACTGCGCCCCTCCAGAGAAATCGTGCAGTGCCTAAAAGGGGTGACCTCTCACAAAGGTCGTAGTTCTGTCATGTCAAACTGACCTCTGACCTTTATAAAGTAGGAGCTACCGTGCTGTAGAGTGAATGTATAGCTCAGCTATAATCATCATCTAAGTATACTCTTGTTTCCAGAATGAAAAGGTGGCCTGCTGGCTAGAAAAGAGCTTGTTAAAGTAGGTTCAAGGTTCATTATTTTAATAAAGATTACGTCATTATTAACTTTTTGGCTTCGTGTCCAACCTCCTCTGCGTGTACTGCCCTTTGCAGCTCACTTGGAAGTTTAGGGCAAATAGTAAATTGCAAAAAACCACTTGAGATAAGTGTAACAGTTTACGTAAGTAAACCACAATACTATAGAACAAAGGACAAAATTGGAATAGACCAGATCTTTATATGTTTTGTTGTTGTTGTAGTTTTTCACGCTATTTGTTGTAGCTCACATAAGCTCACGTGAAGTTTTGGCAAATAGTATTACAGTACTGTAAAATGCAAAAAACCACTTGAGGTAAATGTAACAGTTACAGCTAAACCACAACTTGGCCAAATCTCTATCTACAAGTACTCAGTTTGGGCTGTAGGAGTAGCTTGATTACGACATAAACTGCCTGCATGCATGTTCGTCTAGCCATTTTTAAAATTGTTGACTGAGAAACAGCCTGCTGCTGAACCAGTCTCCAATTCTCTGCCACAATGACATAGTACGCCACTTAACTCCTCTTGATAAGGATTAGTTTTTCATGGTTACCCAACCAGTAGTTTATGCTGAATACTGTACTAGGTATAGCTAGAGATCTATATATCCACATAAAGATCTGAATCCAAAATTTTAACTTTGTCCCTTGTCTATAGTATTGTGGTTTACTTGTGTAAACTGTTACACTTATCTCAAGTGGTTTTTTGCATTTGCTCCAAACTTCCAAGTGAGCTGCAAAGGGCAGTACATGTAGGTACAATTGATCTATCGTATAGTGGGTTATTCATTTTTCATATGGTGGAAATTTTCTAATACTTCGTGTTGTAGTGCTTCGTACGAAAATTAAAACTCTGAAATTATTTTACCGCAATACGTTCAACATAACTATATATCCTGAGCTGTACGAATGTTTAAAATACGAATTTTATTGGGCAGTGCGTACAAAAATTTACACCAACGAAAATTACCTGCTATACAATATAGGAATGGCTATCTACGTTTTATGCTAAGCACTCCAATGTAAGCGCTAAACTGGAATTAACTATTATTCTAGCGATAAAAAACTACACCTATCAAATAAAAGACTGAAAAATCATAATCACATTTTTAGGTGCTAAAATTACCATTAAGTTGTTGTAATTATAGCACCCCAAATAATTATTACACATTTAAGCGACGTATCCTTTAGAGCCCAAAAATTTACCTTCAGTCCGAGCTGGCAAATGTAAAATGTAACAATAATTATGTACATTATACACACAGCAAACGAGAGTGAAAGCAGCAGAAGTGAAGCAACAAATGAAGCAACTATTCCTCCGTCCAGTCAGCCTGAAATTCAGCCCAGCACACAATCCACTCTGAGGTCGCGCTTTAATCCGATAGGTACTACGTCAGAGCGACTTGAGTCTAGTGACCAAATCAGCACTGCTGATCCTCCATCTGATAGTGGAACTAGTACTGCTTACGAGGAGCCCAGTGGTGACAACTTGATTAGCATTCGTCTGATTTTCTCCAATGAGAGCAGAACTGTGAGACTTGCTCCTAACACAACACTTCATGAATTACGAAGGTAATTAAGTTATCTGCACTCGTACATTGTGGAAAGAGGAAGCAAAGTATTATATTTATGCCTCGGTGCGCATGCGCACCTACTCTGACCGTAGTGTGTATCTGTGTAAACTGCTACAGCTACTCAAGGATCTCAATGAAGTGCAAGTAAGAGTTTCTATAGGCTTCTAGTCATGTTTTTTTTCTTGGATTTGCAAAATAATGCTTGATTCTAGAGTTATGCCTACTTGGAATGCCATTGCAGCCTTTTCAGAAGAGTGCGTAGAAAAACTTGTCCATGGAATGTTGCTACTCTACTTAGTAGTTAGCTCTGCACTAGAACGCTAGCTATTGGTAGCTGCAAGAGTGAGAAGAGAGCTGCAAGGCTCTACTGATGCAGCCATTAATTTTAAACTTGGTATTGATCGTTTTTAACAACAATCATGGTGATCATTACCCACTCTTTGACTGGGATTGGATTCTGCCTGCATGCAGCAAAATTAATTATCATGATATAATGTATGTATAAAAGCTATTGCTAATAGCTATGTTATGTAGCTTTGACACCTCCACTAAGGCATCAGCACCCGCGATACTTTCGTAATGATGGTTTTTACCTCATCCAATGATGGCTCTAGATGTAGAGAGATACAAATGATGGTCCTTCATGCTTGTACATGATGGATTATTTTGCTTATAATTTTTGTTCGTGTATTTTATCTCGTCCTCCATGTTTCACTTACAGCTCCCATTTCAGAGCCGAGGTGGCACAAAACAGACCGGTTAGATTCA
This sequence comes from Halichondria panicea, assembly GCF_963675165.1. Classification (NCBI taxonomy): domain Eukaryota; kingdom Metazoa; phylum Porifera; class Demospongiae; order Suberitida; family Halichondriidae; genus Halichondria; species Halichondria panicea. The sequence continues at coordinate 2,830,974 of NC_087387.1, forward strand.
TCTTCCAAGGTCGAGTCCTCCCCGATGACAATGCAACACTTGTTAATCTCGGGATCATTGATGGTCGTGCAGTACATGTGCACATAGGGAGGCCCCGTTCACCTGGGGAAGTCCCCACAGATGGACCTGATACCGATCAAGACTTGGACTTATCACGTTTGTTTGTACCACTGTTTGGAATTATTCTCGGCCTAGTCTGGGTGTCTATGCTAATGTATCCTGGTGTTTTTAATTTCACTACCAAGATTTTCTTGTTTTTGCTCTCATTAGGTTATGTAATGCTCACTTATGTGACCACATTCAGTTAAAAATGTTTCTTTCTATAATTATGCACTTGTTACTAATACGACTGAAAAAATATTATTTTATCACATCAATGTGGAGCATAATGGGTTCTTTCGACAAGCATGATAGGCTAAATTTGGGGCAGTGCTCAAAAGCATACAGAGGCATAATTTGCCAAGGCCTAGTATGCTAAAAAACTTATACATAGAGGTAATTAGGTAGAGGTAATTATACTTTGCTAATTATAATATTGCGTTTTCAAGTAGTATGTACATGCATGCATGTAATAGTTATTACAGGCTATGAGAAAGGCCTGAGATCATTATCTACTACAAGGGCCAATAAACTGCTTGTGGCACGAATTTTTATGCACTAATTTGAAACCCTTTGCTGCATATAGAAACCACTTAGCTTGCTACACATGTACATAGATATGAAAAAAAATTTGTTGTAGTTTTGTTCTGTTTTTGATGGCTATTGTCAGGAGTGAACTCCTGCCATTGTATAGTAACTGCATTCAAACCATGCATGTATATCACGCACACATTTCTTTATCACCGTTACACCATTATGTATAGGTGTTCACCAAATGCATGTACATGTATGGTATGTAGGTGCATGATGATGACATTAGAGAACTCTACAATCTGATTGTGTCAAAATCATGGCTACATTATTTTTGCTACACGCTAACAATTATTATTACTGCATTATAACAATTCAAGTTCAAATGTTCCATGATTCTGCATGGCTCTTAAGCCTGATATTCTGCGGAATCCGAGTAATCACTACTACAGATAAAAGATGCATATCATAATTATAAATAAATGACAGCTAATCGTAACTTGACTTACGAATATTCACATCTGTGGCCAGCATAGTCAGTGGGACATACACAATAACCAATGCCAGGGAGACATGTTCCACCATTTTCACACGGAGGGAGACAAATACCTATAAATATAGATACATTGGATAAATTAATGTTGAGCTTTAGACTGTTGAAGTATGTAACGCAGTGTAAACTGAAGCTGCACTGAAATGACGTCTTTAACGCCTTTCAATACTTAGGGTCGGGCATTTCCAAACTACTTTTGCATTTCTTAACGTCATTATGACGTTAGGGAGGGGGGTCTTGGGCTATGACGTTAGTATTGACCACAAAGTTCCAGGGCATGTCAAGAAGGGTGTGACTTGCAACTAGCCATGTCACTGAGGCAAAACTGTTTTGTTGAAAGTTCTCACATGCAGACAAGTATGAATCATTTATTGACAAGTGGAAGCATTAATAATAATAATGAAGGCAGCAATAAAAGTAAATCAAAGAAGCACTGTGGCTGTTTTAGAACTGTGGTGTGACTGTTTAGATGGGTGTGGCCCGTCCCCAGGCCATGCTCATATAGTGAATTCTTGTGACGTTTAGAGGGGGGGTTAATATTAACGTCAAGAAATGCAGAAGTAGTTTGGAAGTGCCCCCTTACACTATCATGTTTGCAACTAACCTTCATTGCAAGTTTTACCAGTGTAGCCGGTAGCACAGAGGCATGAACCATCACTCAAACACGTTCCATGAGCACCACATGTGGCACAATCAACTGCACGGTCATACATAGATCTAATTATAATAGTGAACATGCAGCTGATATGCCATACTTTATTATCTTCTCCCTCATAAGATAGTTCACATGAAACATAATTAAAATTATATGCATCATTTAGTCATGCTGATCTATAGTTTATAGATCTAAAATGGTGCTTACTGATTTGACACTGGAGCCCATCGAACCCGTAAGCACAAGAGCAGTGTCCTGGAGATACACAGTGTCCACCATTTAAGCATCCACTAGGTAAAAAGCAAATGGCTTCTGTACATCGTTCTCCTTTCCAGCCAGAATTACAATCGCAAGTATTTTCATCCGTACACGCACCATGAACACAATTAATGCTGCATTTTTCTAAATACAATGTACATGCATGTTAAGGAAAGCACGTTTAACTGTAGAAATACTCACGGATTCCACATCTTGAACCTTCATAGTTTACATCACAAGCACAATGACCAGGAGAAATACACCGTCCACCATTCAAACAGCCATTTGGTAGACAAACCGCTATATACATGAAAGTTATACAGCATGCAGTTATCAGTATGCTATAGAAGGACACAAGGTGTCATGAGGCGAGTGTAAGCATTTGAGTTAACAACTGAAACTCAGAGACGTTGAAGCTGGAAGGTAGCGTCTTATAAGGCCAAGAATGACAGAAAATATTCAAAGCAATATCAGGCTAAGCTAAAAATGCCAGCGAAAGTCCTCCTATATAGCAGATTAATAGACTAAACGAGTACTATTTGTTGCCTTTTAACCTCTGAGATCAAAGGAAATGCAGTGCCAATAAAAACATCGCAGATGCTGATGCCTCGGTGGAGGTGTCAAAGCTATACATAACATAAAGTTACTATAGCTATTAGCAATAGCTTTTATAAACACATTACATCATAATGAAAATTTTTGTTAAGGCTGTATGCAGGTAGAATCCAGAGGAAGAATGCCAGGGTCAAAAGGTCATTACCACGTGGCCCTATGTCTTATACATATAAAACTGAGTTCACCCTCGTGCCCTTGGATTTATACACCACCAATATAGCTTGATCCTCTTTATAATCACAGCAGAAATCGGTTGAGCTATCGCGCCCCAGACGAACCAGCTTGAGAAAAGAGATCCAGAATTTAATTGCAACCCTTTGACCTTTTATTGCATTCTTCACTTCTGCGGCTATATAGGGTATAAATGTTGATGTATTGACTTACTGCACTGGATATAGATCTATAGGTATAGTAAGCATTCCAAACAGACAAATAAACAACAGAAGCTGCTATATTCAGCAACGGTTAAGAACCCAGAACAAGAATGTTTAATCTTTCATTAAACGTGACCCTATTAATCCTGGCATTCCTCCTCTGGGAAGAATCACAGCGAAACTCAAAGAGTGAGTAAGGATCGGCCATGATTGTTGTTAAAAAGGATCAATGCCAACGGTGCAGTCCAAGTCAAAATTAATGGCTGCATCAGCAGAGCCTTGCAGCTCTCTTCTCACTCTTGCAGCCACCAATAGCTAGTGTTCTAGTACAGAGCTAACTATACTAACTAAGTAGAGTAGCAACACTATATGGAAAAGTTTTGCTACGCCACTCTTCTAAAAAAGCTGCAATGGTGTTACAAGTAAGCAAAGTAGGCAAAACTCGAGAACCAAGCATTGTTTTGCAAATCCACGAATTAAAATCCAGGAAACATTACTAGAAGCCTATAGAAACTCTTACTTGCACTTCATTGATCCTTGAGCAGCTGTAGCTGCAGCTGTCTATACAGACACACAGACAGACACACAAACACACTACCGTATACCTCGCTTGCGCATGCGCACCGAGGCATAATTATTGTACTGTGCAATGGTCAGTTCTGTATACCGTATAGCGTGAAATTTTTGAGGGGCTTAATTTTCGCGGATTTCGTGGGTTAGAATTCTACACGAAAATTAAGTCTAGGAAAATTGTTCTTTAATTAGAATTACCTGCTATCATGCAAATATTTAAAGGCGTGGCTTCCGGTAAGCAGTCATTCTGCGAACATTGTGCAACGAAATGGCTTTTAGAGGCCAATCCACGAAATATAAGTGCCTCGAAAATTTCACGCTATACGGTATATGGCATACAGAAAGTGGACCTCTGCATGGAGAGAGAATCCATCTCCTATCCTAAACTTTAAACCATTGCTTTTCAGTATAAAAACACTCACTTTTATTATTTGTGGGATATATAGGAATGTGAATATACATTCAGTTGTCTCATAATTATAATACCCACTATTAGATTTCCATGCTCGAGTAATCATTCATTCACCTCGTGTTTTATCAGATTACTTGTGAAAATATTATCATTATAAAAGGAAAATTTGGTGAGTGATATATTTGGCAAAAATTCCTTTGAACGAATTGGTGTTTTTTAATTAAGCCTCTGCTACTAAATTTGCCATATCACCAAAATAAAGTGCTCGTCAAATTTTCCTATCACATTAATGCATGTGCTTATGACAACGTTATAGTTATTGACTGATTGACTAGTAATTATGGCTTATAACCAATGCTGAGGGCGTATTATGTACATGCTTACGCTAGTTTTACCTTCTTTGCAGTTGCGGCCGGTCCATCCACTTTGGCATTCACACATACCATGAACGCAGACCCCTCCATGCAGACAGCCAGGTTCACACGTTTCTAGCACACATTAATAATTTGTATATATAATTTTAAGGTGTCCACCACCAAGGAAATCACTATATATATGCTACATTGTGCATGCAAATTATCTAGCCTCGTTTCCAGCTCAATTTTGAACTGACCTGAAAACACGACCTGGTATTGTATAGGGTATGCTTATGAACCGAGAAAAAAACAGACATATTGCGCGTTTGAGTGATACCTCCGTGTTATGTTCTCTATAGCAAGCTAGTATGTTCAAATCTGGATTTGATTGTGATAGAGCACTCTGGCTTGCCAGGCTTTATTTTTTTGCTTGATAGTCATTCAGCATAATTTAAAAAAGGTCTGGTGAAAGCAGCATCATGGCATGCAAGCGACTTGCTAAGCACTAGCTAACACCTTTTACATATAAAATGACACAATGATCACAGTGACTGTTTTACAAACCAAAAATGCTGACAAAATACTAGATGCAATTTACCAAATTGCATTTTTAGCAACCATAAATTGAGGCTATAATTATATAGGGAAGAATATGTTCAAATGTTTTCACTATTATAAGTGTATGAACCGTAATCATATAATTATGCAGAGTGATGTGAGTGAAAAATGCCCACTAAACTCTTCTCTGAGTCAGTTTTGTGATACTTATTTTAGGAGTGGCTACTGGACATAATAATAGCTACACGTCATTATGATACCTGTCGCACAATGAGGTCCTGTCCATCCATCCAAGCAACGACATTGCCCAGGTAGTACACAGACACCATCATTTAAGCATGGAGGATTGCATACAGCTGCATCACAATAGAACAAATGCAGATATAATTTTTATTCACTATATAATTATTGTACTGGCTCATGTCATAAAACTATGGCATGTACGTAGCATACTGGATCAAATTTACCTTCATCACAATGATCTCCTGTCCATAAACCCAAACATTGACAGACATTTGGCTCCACACATTCACCACCATTTGCACAAGCAGGATTGCAAACAGCTGCATTAAAATTAATAATTATAATGCAGTAAGGCATGGGCCACATGCATAGATACCGATATTTCGGCATTGTCATGCCTCAGTGTGCATGCACAAAAGAGGTATGCGGTAAGTGTGCTAATGTGCGTGTGTGCAAAAATGGATACTTTAGCTTACTATGAAAGCCATTGCAGACTCATCAGGCTCATTTGTAGCAAAATATGCTGCTATTCTACTTAGTAGTTGCCACACATGCATGCATGGAGAGTGATAAAATAGCTACAAACTTCCACTGTCAATAATGATTGAGCAGAACCATTGCACCAATCATTGCATCGATGTTACGCATTCCTTATAGTTAATGAACTATTGGCATTGTTCAACAGCAATCATGCACGGTCAATCATTTCCTACTCTTTTCCATACATGCAAACTAACATAAGCAGCCACTGAGACATCGTGGTGTTTTTAAATAACAAGTAGTTTTAATACCTTCAGTGCATCGGGAGCCCAGAAATCCTGTCCCACTACACTCGCAGTGACCGGGACTGATACAATGACCTCCATTCCCACAAGTGGGGTTACAGACAGCTGCAAGCATGGAAACATGAAAATAAAATATAGCAAATGGATGCTGCATGATTTCAATGTTGCATGCATGCGCACATGCACGCCAATTTTCATCATACCATCTTGGCAATTATCACCCGTCCACTGCGTAGTGCAATGACATTCCCCAGGTCTGATACATGTGCCACCATTAGCACAAGAAGGAGAACAGCCAGCTGCGAAAAATGTATGATAATTATGTATAGACTATAGTGTAAACATTGAAAACGTACGATCTTCGCATCTTATTCCTTCCCACTCCCGAGGACACCCACAGTAGCCAGGTGCAGTACAGTTACCACCATTTTTGCAGGGTGGGAAACAGACGGCTGCGTATAACAAACAGTGTTATCATAACCACTAATAATGTTCGGCCTATTAGTGTAGATATAAAATGATCAAGGCCACGAGGGATATCGGGATGAAAAGCACTGTCCGAGGGCATGTAGCACAAGAGGAGGAGTGCTTTTAATCACGATATTTCCCAAGTGCGCATGATATAATTACGTAAATTGTCTCACTTCTTTAACTACATCCATGGTAACTATTGATGTCAGGGATAGCAATCATGTGGCAATTAGCTGTAGCTATAGGATGCATGACTGAATAGAACAACGGATATAATAAGATAGAACCTTAACAGTCTCGCTGATTTTGTTTATATAAGGACGAGCTATTAAGCTGGGGTTGACACCTCCCAACCCCCTATTCCAGAGCCACAAGCAATAAAATTCCTGTTAGCTGTTGGAAGTTCTTCTTCCCTTGCATGGCCTTGCTACGAAGTTTAATATGAGGGTCACAGCTCGTACTTAATACAGCTCACAGCAGCAACAGCTAGCTACAGCCAACTGCTCAAAACATTTGGATCTGCATGCTACATTCATGCACTGCAATGTCTTTCAGGCATCCCATAATCAATGTGTCAAACAAAAACTAGTTTAAAAATTTGATCTCTATTATTAGACATTATTTCAACTATAATAATTATAATGAAAGCACCGCGGGTGCTGATGCCTCGGTGGAGGTGCCAAAGCTACATAACATAAAACTACTAATAGCTAGCTTTTATATACACATTGATTATAATTATCATGATGAACATTTTTAATTTTGCTGCATGCAATCGCAGAGAAACTCAAATAGTGGGTAATGATCAACCATGATTGTTGTTAAAAACTATCGATGCCAAAAGTTCAAGTCTAAAATTAATGGCTGCAAGTCAGTAGAGCCTTGCAGCTCTCTTCTCACTCTTGCAGCTAGCGTTCTAGTACAGAGCTAACTACTAAGTAGAGTAGCAACACTCGGTGAACAAGTTTTGCTACGGACTCTTCTGAAAAGGCTGCAATGGCATTCCAAGTAAGCAAAACTAGGCTTAACTCGAGAACGAAATTTTATTTTACAAATCCACAAATAGCAAGCCAAGAAAACATGACTAGAAGCCTATAGAAACTCTTACTTGCACTTCATTGATCCTTGAGCAGCTGAAATAGTCTACACACACAGACACACAAACACACTATACCGTATACCTCGCTTGCGCATGTGCACCGAGGCATAATTAGCTTACTGCAGACTATAGACTCCAGTTAAAGCGTGGCCGTACTTTTACGCATTGGTTAAAGCCCTTGTGGTCACAGCTATGTACTTGTTCTTATTTGTAGTATATACTCGCAAATTATTTGATCTACAGTAGACTCTCGCTATTCCGGCTCTCTGAAGTACGGCCACCTCGATATACCGGCCATTTGGTTTGGCACGGAATGCTAGCTATATGTTTACTGCACAAAACTCACCCTAAAGTACGGCCACTCGCTATTCCATTTACCGGCCAGTGCTGGCTGTTGTCCCGAACAAGGTTTTCAATGTAATTTTATACGTATATTACGGCCGGATGTGATGTTTTAGGTGCATGTGGTTTAGCAAATAAAATTGGATTACACTTAAATAGAGAACAGAATGATTCCTTATCCTTCATTATCCTCGAGACAAGAACCACAAAAGTAGTCATTAGATTCGAGGTAAGGTCGTTTTTAAACCGCGGCTACTTCCTGAGATACAGCCACCTTGCTATTCCGGCCAAGCTGCATGGTCCCAAGGGTGACCAGATTAACGAGGGTCTACTGTATACATCTTAGAAGTGACACAATTATAGCTATACCAAGGCCCTGTTGTAGGGATCTATTGCAGTAAACCCACCAAGCCCGAAGGCAGATGGTTTACATTGCCATCAATCCTCGTAGTATATCATGGTGTGAGTGTTATAAATTCTACGTGAGATTGGCTATATACGTTGTGCTTCTACCATGGTAACTCACATTAAACTATCACTAAGAAAAGTAAATTGTAAGCATTGTCGAAAAACTTGCTCTGTCAGCCATTCTATAATGTATCGCTACCATACAGAGGAGGTACGACATGCAGGAGCAATTAGATGTAATTGGAAATTAATTGGTAATTTTTACTGAGTCAGCAAATACGTTCAGATACAGAAAACTCAGCATTTGTAGAGTCCTATGGCTAATAAAAACAACAGGCAGCAATTGCAAGATCACTTCTATGTAGCTAGCCTGTTAGTTCTCAGGTATAAGGTCACTGTATTGAGCATCACGTAGCTACACATATACATATTTGCTAACTCAACAAATAGGGCAATTACTATTACATAACAATCACGTGCTACGAATATTGTCAAGTCAGCAAAATATGTGTAGCTACGTTGATGCTCAATGCAGTGACCTTATACCTGAGAACTAACAGGCTAGCTACATAAAGTGATCTTGTAATGGCTGCCTGTGGTTTTTATTAGCCATAGGCTCTACAAATGCTATATCTAAACGTATTTGCTGACTCAGCAAAATTTCCAATTAATTTCCAATTACATCTAATTGCTCCTGCATGTCGTACCTCCTCTGGCTACCATATACCCAGAGGAGGTCTGACATGAGTACCTCGATTAGGCGTTAATTAGTCACATGCGCAACAATGAATTTAACGTTGAATTTTGCACATGACCAAGCCTATAATCAAGCCTGATCGAGGTACCTCTGCCATATATATATACCATTGATCTATAGATTTAACTGCAAGAAATGCTAATTTGGCAGACCCTGAGCCCCTCTCAACTATCTATACTCCAAGGCGGGCATAAAGCTATACTACCATGCATGCACAACACAGAGTCAGACATGCAGTGCAGTAATGGTCGAGTTCCACTCTACATGCAGCGCTTTGTAATGAGCTATATATGATCTTTTCTTTCAACGGAAATTACTCCAGCTAGAAAAAACAAAAGCATGCAGCGTTCACTTAACTTAAGTTTCTGTTTAGATTTTCATTTTCATCAAAGAAGCACTTCTCAGGGTTAAAAGGTCTTTTGATTAGCCAATATTTAGTCTAAACTCATTCTCAACTCTATACTTACGACGTACTTTTTGGTTCAGTATGACGTTTAAATTGCAGTCAATTGGCCATGAGCAAAAAAACAGGTATTGTCAACCAGGAGTGCATTCCTACTCTGTGCCTATTATAACTATAATACCTTCTTCACAAAGTGGTCCTTCGTAGCCTGGAGCACAGTGACACGTCCTTTCCTGAGTGCAAATGCCTCCGTTCTCACATAGGGGATCACAGATTGCTAAATCCATGTACATGAACATGATTATAGCAAGTACATTAAGCCATGTTTATGCATAATGAATGCTACAATTATAATGGTTTGTATAATCAAAGATAACAGAGCATAGAAAGTCTTAATTATCTATGGTATAATGTATATACAATGCTTACGTTCACTGCATGTACTTCCACGATAGGTGGAAGGGCATGAACATTGTCCAGGTGCTACACATGTGCCTCCATTTTCACAAGCAGGTGAGCAGACAGCTGTAAAACAAATATGACTGCGAGCATGCATGACTGCATTAAGCAACTGATTGCTTATTAGGTTACTGTATTATAATTAATTATATCCATGCATGCTTGGGCTATACAGTGGAACCTCCATAAAACGGACACCATTGGGGAACAGCCTTTTGATCGTTATAGAGAGGTGATCTTCCTTGGGAGGTTTCGATTGCCAGCTATATGTATTACTCTCTGAGCCATTTCTTGCTGCAAATGAATCTTGAAGCTTTGTTAACTGCTTCTTTAGCTCATACAAGCTTTGAAAAGGCTGTACAGCTAGGTTTTCACGATTGTGCAGCTAATTCTGGGTGTGGGCTGTCCGTTCTGGGAGGTTATTGCTAAAGCTGATTGGGGAATAGAAAGCTGCTCGTTATATGGAGTAGAGAGGTGGTCGCTCCTGAGAGGTTGCTCAGATCTCTGGGTTACTTTACATTGAAGTCATTGAGTTTCAATCCGGACCTGAGCTCTTGGCCGTTATATAGCGTGTGCATGGTTGCTCTTTGGAGGTGGTCGTTAATGAAGGTTCCACTGTACCATTAGGGATGCCGCCTGGTATAATTATACATGCAGTGGAACCTCTATAATTATAACGGAAACCCAAAACAAAGTTTTGCTCTGTTACAGAGAGGTGTTCGTATAGTAACAAGTTTAAGTTTCACGAATCAATTCCTACTTCTATAGCGAACCTATAGGGACAGTACGAAATGCAAGCTTTGAAAATACTGCAGAGGCAAGCCCTGTATGCAGCTATAGGTTGCATAAAAAATATCTCAGCAATGATTTTCTGCTGATCCAGTATGAGGCTGCTTGCATGCAAATAGGAGCAAGGTGTCCATTTTGCTCAATGTTTCATGCGGTCTACTGTGTCTCCATAATTAAACTCCATTTTATACGGGCCAGATTGTCGTCATTATTCGTAAAGCAGGGTTACAGTACTGTAACTAATCATCATTTGATAATTTGCCACAAAAATGATTAGACAGTACAATAATAATTATCTATATAATTATTATACTTACGGTTTTCACAACTAGGGCCAGCATATCCAGTAGGACATGAGCAAGTGTTAATGTCCACACAAGTTCCTCCGTTTTGACAAGGATTTGCACATACAGCTGTATATTGCATGCATGGGACTCAGTGTCATAATGCAATCGTAATCATGCATAGAAATGGTTAAAAGCGTGTTTAGTCAGCTGAAGTAATCTACCAAACTTTATCAGACACCTATGATCAGCAGCTAATTACACAACAAGACACAAGACGATCTTTAACAATATCACGCTTTGTTAATATATATATATATATATATATGTAAGTGGCCGATTACCATGCTGACAAAGATTTCCTTCCCATCCAGTAGCGCACTGGCATTCATCAGGAGAAGTACATCGACCTTGGTTTTGACATGCTGGCTCACATATTGCTGAAAGTAATGAATAAAAGTATAATAATTATACTGATACAAAATTTGGTAGATGCTAGGCTTTGACCAACCAAAAATTCTATACTCATGGTTCTGTAGTAATTATTCCAGCATGCAAGTTTTTCATTCAGCATATGTTAGTATATACCTTCTCCACAATACTCTCCCTTCCAACTTGCTGTACAAGAGCAAGTATTTGGTGCAGTGCAGTGTCCACCATTTTCACATGAAGGGTTACATTCAGCTGAAATAAAATACATAATGACTCACAATTATAATATTATTTATAAAGCTCACATTCTTGGCATTGAGGTCCACTATAGTGTTGAAGGCAGTGACACACTCCTGGAGCAATACAGCTACCACCATTGTCACACCCTGGCACGCATACCGCTGCATGTATGTATATTGAAAAAGATGACAGGTCATAGACAATTAAAACTCTAGCTATAATTCCTTGGGATGTATGAAACTTGACCAAAGATAAATACAAAGTTCAGGCAAAATGGATGTAGACTACTGTATTAGAATGTTTTCATGTAAAAAAACGAAAAAACCTTTGCAAATAAGCCAAATAAGCAGTATATAGCTCGCATGCAGCTACATTCCGGACATCATATAACGTGCGCTATAATGATATAGAAATAATTATATACCCGGACAATTCCAAAGTAATTATATCTCTTGCTGTTTGGTATAATTGTGCATTACCACTGTGAGAAGTAGCCTGCATGCATGCACATTTTACAATTATATATGCTTCAAAATTATATAGTCATATAAAATATAATACTTACGGGTCTCACAACGATGTCCTTCGTACCCACTATGACATGAGCATATTCCAGAACTGATGCACTTTCCGTTGATACATTCCGGATCACATACAGCTGATTCATAATAATGTGCATGCATATGCATATTTACATTGACTGTAAATACTTACGAATACAATTTGAAGCACTTCCTGTGTAGCCAGGACAGCAGTAGTTTTCAAGGTAAGACTCTGTATAGTATGTAGTGCTATACGCTGTTTTGGAATATTTCCTGCATGCAAAAATTATTACAAGTGAAATCGGTAAAATGTGAATGATTGTGTTAGAATTGGCAGTGTTTGTAAAGATAATAATTATATACCAGTCGACGATGGAATGTCCAACTGATATAATTATCTCGAAACTATAACTGCATGCAAAGCTAGTTTTTTGGGCCTTTCTTGTGTATATGCCTGTGTTCTATAGTATCCAAAAACGTTCACATGCAGAAGCTACAAAACTGTTGCCAATCCTAGTTTAATGGCTTAAACATTTTTACTCAAGGCGCGTGGGTAGCCACAGGTTATATATATAGTAGTCATCTGTTTGTCTCTGTATATTCTAAATCTTATCTTGGCTGCCATAGCACTGCGTTTACAGCATGAATAGTTTCCACACAACATTTTAGTGAGTGGCAGAATTTATTTTAAAACTTCGTTGTCGACTCTGCCTCTGCATGGAGTCTTTATTAATAACTATAACCACCATGCACGTGGGTTTTGTACACCCAATTAATCTATACAGAGTGTTCAACTTGTATTAATTTAATTCTACTCATACATTGCAAACAGTGAATACCTGCAGGCCCTGTTCCCAAGGGCCTGGAATCAAGGCTGAAGGACAGGTGTAAGTAAGCCTATATTATTATAGCTTCATTGTGATGCACAAAGTTGAACAAGTGCAAATTGTTTTGAGAGTGTCTGATTTCCGAATATTATTATAATCTGCATGTATATACATGGTGTGAGTACTGGTAAATATTAACTTACACTTGCCGAGAACGTGAACACCTGCTCCATCCCCAAAAACCACATTTTACTGTGTAGCCTTCAGTCCTCAAAGAATACCTTAAGGTGCTGACTTGCCTAGAGCGTTGCCGATGGTTGACTCGAACACAAACACCCCTACAATAATAACTGTTATCAATATAATAATATAAAATTAATTTAAATGGGCGTCGTGATAATTATATATAGCATGAGAATCCTCGTGTTTTATGCAATATACATTATATATACAGGCAACTCACCTTCGGGGCATATTTACTTTATTCCCACTACTAATAAAAAAATGTTATGCTGCAGGTAGTGCACATGCATGCACTGCACTGCGTACAGTGGCAGATCTAGACGGGTTCCATGAAACCCCCCTTTCACACAAGAACCATGCACTGATGATGGCAGATCAACTACTGAACTATATCTATATATATATATAGCTGTACAATTTAATCGTTGTGACTAACCACAGCTTTAGCATGCCTGCATGCAGGTATAAGATTCATAGCCTGACAAGGCTATAAATATTCTGGTTTCAAATGCACGGTTAATTGGTTGCGAATGACATTGCACATGCAAGCCTAAATGCCTTTCTGCAAAGCACGAAACAGCATGCAAATGCTCTCTTTGCGGCACGTCTTTCGATCGCAATGTACGGAAACTTGCAATTTCCAATTGAAACAGACTCGCATTCGAAACCAATAAAGAGGAACAGTGCCATACATATATAGTCTAACTAGAGTTGCATGCAAGATGATCTATATAGTATTATAATAGTGAGTCTTACTCTGATTGTTGAGCAGTGACTGTCCAACTGATACAACCAATAATGAACGATATATATAGGAGACAAAATCCTTTTGCCATGATTGACTTGTATAGATCTATAGATTAGCTTCCACACTTTCTTTTGCTGGGTGATCTGCTTTAAAAACAGACTTTAGCTAGATCTGCTCACTAGGCGTTTTATAGCAACTTTTATTATCACCATTTCCTGTCAGTGAGCTATATAAATTACCCTAAACTATACAGCAGTAGATAGATCTATAGTATTAAGACAATTATAGCCTACAAACGTCATCAGTATCCAATTCTGTCAACTGATCTACTGCACTTGATGTTAATATAAGTCTCTAGCAGCGATATGGATGTTAAAGTTCGACTGTGTATTTGTGTTCTATATGTTGTTCTAATATCTGAGGACGCGAGTTCAAGTGGAAGTCAAAACAGTGAAGTCCAGGAGTAAGTAGACTACTGTGTAGATCGTGTGCATAAAATAAATTATTATTATTCTTATATGTAATTATTATTACAGATCTAGACTCGTTTATACGTGTAATTATACTTAGCCCCTCTTGATCCTTGTGCACTGATGTAGCTTTCGATTTATATGATGCATATATATATATATATATATATACTACTACATTGTATATAGATACTGAATTTGTACAGTGCAGCATGCAGTGCTATTAATATCTAGCATCACATCGAAACATTCTAGCTAATTACATTCATTTGGGTAAATAAGCATAGATAGCATCATACAATATAGAGGCAATTATATCGAGGCCTTGTCTTGCCAGCTATATATAGTATTGCAATTGCATCGCCATGCATGCATGCTTGCTATTCTTGTTCACTTTGATCATAATTATAGTCTATAGGGCTAGATCTACTAGATTGAGGTTATCTGTATTCGATATTTGTATGATATTTGTATTCTAACACTGACACAGTCGAGCTAGTCATTGTCTGCATCATATTATAGTCTTATACAAAACTATACTACTCTATTATATGTACATGTAGATCTAGTTACGGTGGCAGATCCAGGGGGAGATCCCAGGGTGCCATGGATCCCCCTTTTCAGTCTAGCCATTATGGCAGCTAGTTAGTACAGCTACCAGCTATATATTAATTATCAGTTTTTGTAGCTATTGTCATGATTGTACCTGTTGTTTTGATGTATCAACTGCCAAAAGAGTGTTCAAAGTCAATGGTTAGCCTAGCTAGCTAGTTGACTATTCGTAGCAGCATAGATAGAAGAGGAAGAGGGATTGGTAACGGAAGTACCCTCGTGTAACATCCGCTTTACCCGCAGTTTAATCGAGGCTGTGTCAAGAAGCTAAAGCTTGTAGATGGGCGTGGTCCGGCGAGGCTAAGCTGATGGCCTATTTCTACACACAGTGCATAATATACCACAAGCATATATGCTCAGTCTGTGCAACTCACTCATATTTAAAGGTCTATACCTATTTTAGCAGTTATAACAAGCACGCTTACACGTTTTAGCAATACAAGACTATAAATAGCAGCTGTTCGCCTAAAACTTTACTGGAATGTCCCTTTTTACTGGGTGTGGTCAGTCATTAGTAAGTACAACACGTGGCTCACAGACTGGGCGTGTTATAAATTGCTGAAAAAGATTATGTCTCGAGAAAACACAACTTTCTTATTTTGAGCGAGTTACCCGGCAAAATAGCCTCGTTTATAGGGCGTAACGCGGATAGTTTTCGAGGTTTTACTGCAGATTCAATGTAAAATGATCACGTGAACTGCTTCTGTTACCAATCCCTCTTACTCTTCTATATCTATGGTAGCAGCTAACTAGCTCTACGCAAGTCTATATTATGGGATTTCCCCTTGCTGAGAATGGGATTTTTCCTATAGTCTTACTGTGCAACGTGTGACCCAGAGGTCCGACATGCGTGCACGAATAACTACAAGTGCTAGTGCATTTGGCCTGGACATATCATGTGACCGCAATGACCACTGAACTTATAGTGATTCGTGCACGCATGTCGGACCTCCTCTGAGTGTGACCATGCATATACTGATACAGTGTCTATGATGTGATCGGAAGTGGGTGTAACCCCTCAAAAATATTGCGGCTACATGCAACTTTCACTACTCACGCTGCGCGCTCGTTAGTTTGGAACCCCCTTTTTTTTTTCTAGATTTGCCACTGAATTATAGAGTCTCTGTTGGATTGCACAGGGGTACATTGATCTGATCATGCATGTGTGCATGCATTATTATAATACAAGCATAAGGAAATATTGGTATAATGAGTTAATGAGTCACCTATTATACTATAATGGAGAGAAAAATGTGCTCTTAAAACATGGATTGAAATCTAACAATGTGGCAGTGGTACTATACTGGGTCATTATAATCGTTCTTTAAAAACAAAGAGGCTTTAGGAACTACCATACAAAGCGGTTATCAATTATAATTAAAGCAACAAATTGACCACAAATACTTTCTCAACAACTAATTCTCCAAAAAAGTTACTATGGTTACTAACTTAGTTTATATCAGTATACATATGTACAGTTATTGTGTATGACTACATGCATGTATTAGACTTTCTCACACATAAGTTTGTCGATTGAGGATTGAGGGATTAAGTGTGCACATGCGACGCTAGCTAGCAAATTGGTAGCGAGAAAACAGCTGTGCTGTCCAAGGCCAAAAGCAGCCATTGAGAACGTTGACCTCTCTGTAGGTCCTCCCCTTTTTGCTGATTTCAAACTTGCTGGTGAAAAACCTTTGCGAATGAGCCAAATCAGTAGAAAATTTGACCTCTTGTGATCTAACTTTATATAGCAAGGATCATTTAGGTTTTGCGATTTGTTGCGAATTGATCAACCCTCACAAAATTTGCATATGCTTGATGCTCGCAAAACATTCTAGTAATACGGTATCACTTTTTGACCAGAATTATGTGTACATATATTATATATAGCATTCAAAAATCAGTCTGTGCATGTGCAATTCCTAACCGAATCCTGCTAGTTTTAGCTATTTTAACAGAAATTCCAAGATGTGCGTATGTGCACACAGATTTTTCATTGCTATATAAACCTATAACACTCCGATTGTGAGACTTTATAATAATTTACAACCGCTGAGGGTTTAGCACGTACTTCAATGCTCCATAAAAAAAATGTGCCCATTATGCCAACATTATAGTCAGTTTGCATGCCACCAGGAGCTCATGTGCGTGCTCCTGCTGTCACTGATCTGGCATTATTTAAATTATATACGCATATATACATGTACATGTCAGGTCTACAGGTTCGAGCAATATTTGCACTAGACAATTCTCCAGGCTCGAAACATACCGTACTAGGAAAAACCGGTAAGCCACAAAATACATGCATTAACATATAATTATACTGATTGTAACATGCATGCATGATGTGTGTTATAATTTAAAGTAGGAATTCAGCAGAAATGCACAAGTCAGTAGGACGTATACCATGCACATAAATATGCATGCATGCAAGTATAATACTCAGACATTGTGATTACAAATTTATATTCACGAATTCAGATTTGTAACCCGAGTGAAATATTTCCAAAGAAAAAGATGCTGTCAGGGCTATTCAAACTTTCCATATTGTGAACGTAGGTATAATTATTGTGATCGTAATTATACATATACATGCATGTTTAGCATGCAAGCAAATTGTATGGGGCCACTATAATGTTATGTGCAAGATCCTAAATACCAAGCCATTAACTGAATAATGTTATGTTCATGCAGCCGATTGCTGGTGTGCTAATGGTGGAACATGTGTCGGCCTAGATAGATGTAACTGTGCTGCCAATTGGGAAGGACCCCACTGCTTCAAAGGTATCAATGCACCATGCATGATGTACACAATGTACATAAATGTATTAATTATTTCGTAGTATATAACTGCATATAAAAGACAGTGTCTATATATGTTCTGGGCTGCCATGCATGAATTAATGTGAACGATTTTATACAGTATATACATGAGATGAGTGCACAGTAGGCCCAAGCTAATTATTCAATCATAATATTATTATTCATACTTTTATTCTCACTTTCATTCTCACCTATTATTCAGTCTGTTTTTGATAAGAAATAAACTGATGTAATAACAATTTGTCCTCTAGATCCCAAGATACTGCCTCTTATTCAAGAATAATTAGCGCAGGGCTGTATACAGCCTAACAGGATTATCACCAATCAATTGCAAGACTACGCATAACTTTTAATTGGCTCCAGCTGGACCGGTACGCACATTCAAGCATTATGCTCTGCTTGCATGTACAGGATATGTAAAAGCTACCTTTTTGCGTAATCTCGCGTGAAAGTATATAGGTATAGAATCATGAGTCCCAAAAGCAGATATCGTTTCCTGCATTGATGATGACAGACAGATCACTCATCCCAATAAACACGCCTCATGCATTTATAGTCTAGCTATATATAATTGTAGATCTCATAATTATTATCATAACATTATAATCATACAGCTATCTGCACACCAAACTGTGTCCATGGAGACTGTACAGCTCCCGATGAATGTTCATGCAACATTGGATGGATTGGAAAATTATGTGTAAAAGGTAATATGCTTCTTATCGCTTACGGGTTAATTAAATTATACTTATGGTGCTATGTATAATAGGTTTACCGGATCCTTTCTGGTAAGTGACATTTTCTTAGCCAGACAGACTAGTGGTGTATAATTTTAAAAAAACCCTTCCGATGACTAGTGGACTAGACTGGAAACCACTCCCTTCGCTCTGGGGACTGGCAAGTCGCCGTGTTGAGAGTTGTCCCGTTGGAATGCAATTAGAACAAACCACAAAATGCGTAATGCGTGGGTGATATTATTTCAGCCTCGATAACAGACCGCCAGTGATGTACTTTATACTCGAAGCCGATAATATTTTGTGCAGTGATAGTTAGCGTTGTAGGCGGTGGCACATGACTATTTGTGACATTTACATTCTTGTGTCAGCGTGACATTCTTCATGCACTGGGACAACTCTCAACACAGCAGCTTGCCAGTCCCTTTCTCTCGAGAGAAGGGGAGTGGTTTCCAGTCTACTAGTGGACATGCACTGTATACAATCCCTGTGTTTCAATAAAGCCACTCACCTTAATTAATCATAGCCCAATACCGTGGTTCTATCCAATGGGTGGCATGGGTGGGTGGGGCATAAATACTACAGCTTCCCCCCTCCATCACTAAGTCTGGAATTGAAAATGTATAATTAGATCTATATAGCTAAACGCCATATCTCTCATAATTTTTTCTACAACCTTTCTTTCAGTTACAGTAGAACTTTCAGTTACAGTAGAACCTCGATTATCCAGCTGGAAAACTTCTTTACATAGGGTCAAAATTCAACTAATAGTCAATGCCTGTCCCGGGCCAGACGAAGAGAAATTTTCAATCTGGTTGGAGCTAGCCCCCTGTTTATCAGGAAATCAGCGTGTTTTTAGACTAGCTGTCTACTCTTAGCTTTTACTCGCCCGTATATGAAGTTTTACAACGGATATCTCTTCATCTGGCTGGAAGGTACTTAGCTACATATAGATACCAATAAAACTTGCTGAAAGTACTTACTGCTCTTATAAATTGACGCAAAAAATAGTCTATATACTTGCGGTTTTGATGCCCTCTTTTCTCATTCATGCACTTCATAATCAGGGCATTCTTACACAAAACAATAGTAATAGAGTTGATAATCATATAATATAAGTACAGCAGACTTCTTTGAATCTGCAAAAGAGAAAAAGCTGACATAATTAAACTCATGAATATTCATGAGTGACCACAATACCCTAACCTTAACTCAGTGCTGTTTATCAGGTAGATCGAGACGTGGTTTATCCATTCGATTATCCGGAATATTTATTAAGCCTGCCTATATGCAAAACGGTGTCTGGATAATCGAGGTTCTACTGTATTTGTATAGACATTCTATATACAGTGGAACCTCTGTTAATAACTACCTCCGAATAAAGGCCAGCTTGCTATATAACGGCCAAGCACCCAGGTCCCAAATGAACAGTTTGTGTACAAAACAACCTGTCAACAAAGGCCACCCCTGTATAAAGGCCAAAACATTGTTCCCCAAAGGTGTCCGTTATAGAGGGTTCCATGCACTGTACCATAATAACACATGGCATTCAAATGCCCTGACCATAAAGAATGTAACCCTGAATATGCATGGTCTCTCCATTATATCATGGGAGAGTTGTTTTTAGCCTTGCATGTGTGCATACAGTCATTCTTTATCACCTTATTTTTTCCTCGTGTGCATGTTATGGTTAAACGTATACTCTCAATAATTATATGCAGCCATTTGCACACAAGGATGCCATAATGGAGGAGAATGTATTGAACCGGAGAAGTGTAAATGTACTGAAGGGTGGACAGGCTTCAGTTGCAGTGAACGTAAGTTATATAAAAGGGCCTGCATTTTAATTTCATACAATTTTTGTCTCAACCGGCTCATGCTAGCTATCCGTTACATATGTAGCTTTATATACAACTACATACTTATGCTGAACAGGTTTGGATGTCATGTGACGATTAGGGGTGCAGTACAGTGATAAAAAATATAGAAATTAATGTGGAATGCAGCCACCAGAGGAGGTCCGACAACCGTGCGCCTAGAATTAATATTTGCTGAATCAGCATTTAATAAAACTTGCCTTTACAGGAGAGTTAGAGCTCCTATTACTAAAACTAGACCTAACAATACAAGACAGAGGGCTAAGTCCAAGAAGAGTGCAACACCTACCTCTAAAGGCAAGTTTTATGAAAATGCTGATTCAGCAAACATTAATGTTAGGCGCACGGTTGTCGGACCTCCTCTGGCAGCCACACTCCCAAATCGTTCATAGAAGGTAATTATTATTCAGTGCATGTCCAGTGGCAGATCTAGAAAAAGTGATAGGCAGGTGCTGTAAGAGTCTTCTTCAATAAACGCGCACAGTAGCGCGCGAAAATCCGGGGTTACGCCCCTTTTTACGTTATTTCCGGTAGGTGCGGTGTCAATAATAAAGACATTGATAATTTTGCAAGTGTTGTACTGCACTCTATTCTTGTCAAGCCTAGTCTGCACTGCAGTGCTGCTTTTATCACAGCTTTTAAAGATACTACTGTACTAGATGGGTCTACAGTTACTCAGCTAGCTAGTACCAAGTCTGAGTGACTTCCATCAACCAATGAGTGAGACACAAAGATAATTAATTAATGTCCAAGGTCAGGGGGGTGCTTGAGCACCCTCTGCTACCTGCTGGATCCGCCCCTGATGTCTGTATACTTCCACTTAAGGCGACATTTTTTAAAGCCAGAGGTCACTTCTTTTGGAGGTTTAAAAATTGTGTTGAAGTCCTGGTGTCGCATATTTAGAGGTAGCTCTATACTTAGTCTATTTGCCTCGATTTCAGGCCACTTAAAAACATCTACTTTCCAGTGGAGTAAAATTGAGGCTAGGGTGTGGCTACATTTAGGACGTGACATTAACGCAGCGGCATTTAAAAGTAAAAAATTGCCTAAACTCACGTGTCACATATTTGGAAGGGTCGCCTTAGATGTCTTACGATATATAGTCCACACTATTAAAAACCAATATACTGTATATGCTTTGTGGACTCTGCAGCTATATGTTCACCTCCATGCCAAAATGATGGAGAATGTATAGAGCCAAACACATGTCAGTGCAGCACTTTACTCTGGGAAGGAGAATTTTGTGAAATAGGTGAATTAGCTAAATAAATATCTCGACATGCATGTGAATACCTTCTAATTACAATTCATGTATTATCATTAGCGGTATGCCACCCTCCCTGTCTGAATGGTGGTGAGTGTTATCGTCTTCTAACGATGGATAGATGCCGATGCATTGAAGGCTGGTCCGGAGATCGATGTGAAACACGTAGGTGATGTTGAATGCCCACTGCTTGTATATAGATTTGATTTGTTTCACAGCTGTTTGCAATCCTGGCTGTGAGAATGGAGGTCGCTGTGTAGCGCCAGGAGTGTGTACCTGTCAAACAGAGTGGACTGGCAAATCATGTGAACAAGGTAAGCATATAAAAAGACAACCAAAAAGATAAAGCTATTATTATATAGATTTCTAACATGCACTCTTTTTCAGCTGTTTGTGACCCACCGTGTGAAAATGGTGGACACTGTTTCCAACCATCCAGATGTAGATGTCGACAGAATTTTGTTGGATCTACGTGTCAACAAGGTACATACACGTAAACCACATCAAGTGTTTGAATATAGATCCCTGCATGCTGGCTATATAGTGAGTATGGGATTTGTACAATGTAGTACAACTGAACTTCATGCCATGCATGTACTATTATAAAGATGCATGCATAATTTTGATTCACACGGCGAGTGTAGCACAATGCAATCCAAGCTGTGGTGTCAATGGCAGGTGTACAAGTTCTAACACTTGTGAATGTAATGAAGGGTGGACAGGAATTGACTGTTTAGAAGGTAATGCTTGTCTGCATAGCTATTCCGGATCCTTTTCATTATTATATATATGATGCAATAAATTTTGCAATAAATTATAGCGGAATGTAGTAGTTCTTGTCAGAACGGAGGGAGCTGTGTAGGACACAACTTATGTCACTGTGTTAATGGATGGGAGGGACAAAGATGCGAGAGAGGTATATATTACTTATAAACAGTGATAATACTGTATTATAGCATCAAATTTTCGATCAGCAAATAATTTCGCAGATTGCTCAAAATAAGCATTTCAGAAATTTTGGATATAAGTTCAAACAACCACATGCACCCCTAAAATCGAGGTCTTTACAAAGTAAACCGAGGTTTGAGGTCAATCCGCGAAATGTATGCTCTTTGAAATTTGGCAGTAATAATCAACAAATACTGTTATTTATTCAACAGGTGTATGTTTTCCTCTGTGCCAAAATGGTGGCACATGTATTGCTCCTGGAGAGTGTAATTGCCCAGAAGGGGTAACAGGCAATATATGTGAAACTTGTGAGTGGATTATAGCGGACATTACTTTATAGATTATTGCTGATAAACATGCATATACATAAACATTATAGCTGCTTGTGTTCAACCCTGTCTGAATGGTGGACGTTGTGGACCAGAAGGCACCTGTCTCTGCCTTAATGGATGGAGGGGATCACAGTGTGAAGAAGGTAAGAAGCATCACATGACAAGCATTACCCTATTCTGACGACATCCTACAGCTGTATGTTCAAATGAATGTCTCAATGGAGGAATGTGCATTGCTCCAAATTATTGCAGCTGCTCTCCACAATGGAAGGGTATCATCTGTGAGCAACGTAAGCAGTTACCACTTGTTTTCATACTGCATTCACCATGCACAATTGTTATGCATGGACAGCTGTTTGCAACCCTGGCTGTGAGAATGGAGGCCACTGTGAAGAGCCAGGAGTGTGTACCTGTCCAATAGGGTGGACCGGCAGATCATGTGAACAAGGTATAAAGGGCATAAAATCGGAATCCATGCATACACGCGTGTTGTGCACGCGCATTGTACCAATTCAGTTAATCACAGGTGTATTTATGATAATTAGGAGAATGTATGCCACCTTGTGAAAATGAAGGTAGATGTGTAAGCCCTGGATACTGTGCTTGTCCGAGCAACTGGAGTGGGTATAGATGTCAAACAGGTTAGCAAATGACTTGCTAAAAGTTAGTTTAATCGTATATATTGACAGCGATCTGTAGTCCTCGATGTCAGAATGGTGGAGTTTGCACTGTAAACCACACATGTGAATGCACTACGGGATGGACTGGTAGCACCTGCGAGCAAGGTTGGGTATATTTAATTCAGGTTAACTACCAGTGTGATTGTATATATATACACATATATTAGCTGTGTGTGTTCCACCTTGCCAAAATGGAGGACATTGTACATCACAAGGAACGTGTACGTGCACTAATGGCTGGGGTGGAGATCACTGTGAACAAGGTTTATTGGCTGAGACCCTCTAATACATGTTATGCTACTAATATTTTGTTCAGTTGTTTGTTCCCCACCTTGCAATAATGGAGGACACTGTGTTGCACGTGGACGTTGCAACTGTACTGAAAACTGGCAGGGACAACATTGCCAGCAAGGTGCACTTAATATACATGCACATCATTGCATTGCATTGCATTGTGTTTTTATAAACTTAATTGCAGCTATTTGTATCCCTTCCTGTGAGAATGGTGGAATTTGTATTTCACCTGGACATTGTGCTTGCCCATCAGGATTTATTGGTTCTAGATGTGAAGAAGGTATAATTGTATACACTATAACATTATTGGGTCAAACTATATCGATATATGCCAGCCTCGTCTCATTGTGACCTATGTAAGAATGGAGACTGCTCACAAGGCGATTGCTCATGCTATTTGGGATGGAAAGGTCCGATGTGCGATGAAGGTAAGTGAATTATGGTGGCATGTTATCCATGAGTGTATATAAATTAGATATGCATGCACTGATCGAAGTTAACCGTTGTCCTCCACTACAGCGATATGTTCCCCTTTTTGTGCCAATGGTGGACTGTGTATAGCACCTGAAATCTGTTCGTGTGCTCAGGGATGGGAAGGTGCTACATGCAATCAAGCACAATGTGATATGGGTTGTGCTAATGGAGAGTGTACTGCACCAAATACGTGCTCATGTAGTGATGGCTGGAGTGGGCTTCGCTGTGACCAAGGTATATTACTACTGTAATAATTATATATCAACTTCCACGACAACTCATGCATGATTAGGTGAATGTGCACCACCATGTCAGAATGGAGGAACATGTGTTTCCTTTTCAAGCACGAGGTTCTGTATTTGCGCTTTGGGTTATTCTGGATCATTCTGTGAGCTACGCAGCTGGTAAGAACTATAATTATATATATCTCTGAACGTAACATTCATATATACCTTCAGATTCTGTGATGGCATCATTGATCGAAACTTGATAGTGCTACAATTGGCTCTCGTAATTATATATACAGTACAATTACTACAAACCACTGGCCATGATGTTTATAGCTAAATTTGTGCCAGATTAATCTACGTTTTTTCAGTGATGAAATTATGGAACTGTCTTTGTTTATATTAGAGTCATGTGGATATAATTGTTGTTGCACGCATGTGCTAAATGTCAATGGGGTGCGATATATATATATATATCTTTTGCATGCACTGAGATAACTATAATACCTGACTATAGATTCAGGCTGAGGAAAAGGAATTGCATGGTCTAAGAAGTTCTATAATGCCTCCATACAATTATAGTGTATATCATTATTTATCATCATACCATTGTTTGCCGGCTGATTCATTATAGACATGCAACCATAATTATACGATATAATTATTATTATTATTATGCCCTGCCACACATTCAGATCATATCTGCATGCATGGTTGCCAACAGACTAATAGCTGTAATTCTACATTTAATTCTAAAAGTTGGGTATACTTCTAGATTTATACACTATACAATCACATGCAGAGCGGGCACGACTCTAAAATTGCATGGGAGTGCAATTTTGAGAGCTATTGTGTGCAATCCTTTTATCTCCTCAGCACCCCGGGGCCGTATACCTACAATCCTAGATGCGCCCCTGATTATAGGCCGAGGTTTATGAAATAATAGTACCACGGGCGTATAAAGAGAAGAGGGTATGCAACAGGTGCTCTAAAGTAGGCGGCCAGACAGTACATAGTTATGTAACACCGTTATTAAATATGCACTATCAAGTGCAACTCAACATCCATAATTGTTGCATGTACAACTATATACAACTATATAGTGGTTGCATGCAAACAACAAAACTACACGTCCACAACATAATCCCAGTGTATTCATTATGATCAAAATGCAAAACTCAGACCATCAGCTCTGACAATCTGCTTATACAAAAAATGTTATGATCACTCTCATGCGGCCCACTTTGCATTTTGAAAGATAACGACTTGGTTCAGATATAACACGTACACTTGAGATGTACGGCGTATATTACTTCTACCGTACTTTTTCGAATATTAAAGGTTAGGTTTGCTAGTGTACTAAAGCATTTTATATGGTGCTATAATTTTTGGCGGAAATATCCAGGTGCCACAACAATTAGAAGAGAGCCAACCTACCAATGCGGGGGAAAAGTGGGAAAGCATGGGTGCGGGATTAAAACTATCCACATGCAGGCACAAGACTTCCGATAATACAAGGATGTTGAAACTAGTGAGCCAGCTAGGGGACACCCATTGTGGGTCAGGAAGCTCATCTAGAGAGACCAAAATCCTACACAAACATACATTTCACAGACTTGATGGATTTGGCCTGTTAACAAATGGTTATTGAGTATGCAAGTGAAAACCTATATAGTTGTTGTATATAGGTCAGCCAGCTCTAAAACTCCAAACCTACTAGGCTACAGCCATGCACAAACATAAATTCCCAAGACTCGGCGTATGCTTATACCCGTGCACCAACTAATTATATAATTAAACTATTATATCCACACACAAATAAATTATCAGCAAAAACAAAGAGAATATTGAAAGTTAGTTCCAGCTAGTGGGACACTAGCCTCAATTCCAGGCTAATTTTTCTTTCGGGCCGGAAACGAGGCTATTGAGACATCTGCATGTTGTAGGTCAGCGAGCTATTACGCTACCAAAGCCTGCATGCTCTATACCCATGCATGCACAAACATAAATGCCTGGTATACATTAATATATGCATACCAGGCATTTATGTTTGTGCATTTATATTCGGCCTTGATAAAAATTAATTGAGCATAATAGGGAAAGCAACTATTTTGGTGTTTGGCAATAATCGTTACAGAAAAATGGTATTGTTGAACAAAATTAGCATAACCAAATCCTTCCACTGCACATACTACGTTAATCAGACGTAAGATGATACATGAGCTTGTACGTGATCTGGTTGGTGGACAAATAATTGAAACTAGTTATAGTGAGCTATAGTGGACCGACCACCTGTTGGGGTCAAGATTAGGGCTTGAAACTAATAGGTAGATCTAACTCTTGGTAGGCACAAAATGAAGCCTACAATATTTTCATAATTATGTTTAGTATAGAACTATAAATAGTTTTTTAGGATAAAAGTTGATGGAACCACAAACTATCAGTAGAAACTAGCTGATTAAATGTTTTCTGGTTGGTAAAAAAAGAGGAGTATGCATATACAGTGATTTAAAATACAAGCACACTTCTAATAGATTACAGTACAACACTGTTAAATCAAGAATAACTTAAGACTAATGCATTGGGTGATGACTTGCATGGAGACAGACTGTTATATAATAGGCAAACTTTTGAGTCTAGTCAGGATATAGATTGACCAAAAACCTGTACACTACACCCACAAACATAAATTCCCAAGACTTTATGGTTCTGGCACAAATAAACAGGATGATATAGAGCAGTGCAACACCTGTCAGCAAGCTCTAAAACCCCAAACTTACTAGATCTAATACCCACAAACATACTTTCCCAAGATTTGGCAGGGCATAATTATGCTACAGTATATATACAGAGGAGGTCCGACAGGCGTGGTGCAACTCAAGCAATTAGCCTTTGATTGAGCAATAATTATCCGCCCACACCCCGCCCACGTGGTATGTTTTTGCTGAGAGTAATCATACAGGCTAATTACTTGAGCTGCACCGCGCCTGTCGTACCTCCTCTGGTATATATATATATAGGGGGTAATTTTCCAGGGTCAAATATTAATTAGCAACTTTTGTGAATTTTATACCATACCCTATAAATGTGTATTATCTTTTATGCGAGGCCTGCACAGTTGCATATATAGGGACCCTCCAGGCTACAAAGGAATCCCTGTGAGTTAAGCTGTCAAGGGTTTAACCATAGAAATAAGTTAATCGTATAAATTGTGTAATGTTTTCGGAGCCTTAAAATTTGCCAAAACGCACAATTTTATGCTCGCATATATAGCACTACAGTATGCATTTATCAGGGCTTACACGGGCCCTAAAAATAATGCTACTTTAATCCCATGTGGGCTTTATATGCACTGAAGGCACCTACCAGCTATACTTATATAACAGATACTTAATTAAAATACACTGACCTTGCAATGTCACTGATCTGGCTGATGGACAGATAGGTCAGCAATCTAAATTAATGCTGTTCTGTTCCACACATGCATGCACTTAATTATTATTAGCCAAAACAAGAGGATATTGAAATTAATTTTTAGTTACGCCCAGTGGGACACCTGCAAGCGAGCTTATTAAGCACCTGCATGCTTTACCTATGCACAAACATAAATTCCCAAGACTAGATACACCCGGTATACAAGGCATTAATTGCTAGTTCCCTGATAACTAATAATTTGAACATTACAATTGTTATACGGGGCATCCATTTTGGTAATAATAAGTTAATGTTATAACTATATTGAATACATGTAATGGAAAAATAATACAAATTGCAGATTACATCGTTTTGTTAGTATCAAACTTGAATGTTGCATGGGATTTAAACTACCCAAGGCACATTAATCCTAAGATTTATGATCATACATGGTGCAAGATATGCATGTGGTCTGGCTGATGGACAAACAAAAAGGATATTATTATAGTGAGCCAGCTAGGGGATCAGGAAGCTCTATAATTATATAGATAGACTAAACACCAACACATAATTATCTATACACTATACCCACAAACATAAAAATTCCCAAGACTTAATTGATGATTCCATCTGGCTGGACCAACAAACAGGATAGGGAAATTTAATATGTGAGGGGTGGATGTGGAACACCTGCATGTTGCTCTAACATCCCAAAATCTATTTATATACCACCCACAAACATACTTTCCCAACTTGGCAAAGCATAATTATTCTATATAATTTAATTCTGAATTTCCAAGGGTGTAACAATTGTGAATTTCCCTGCTAAAATAATATTTTTCGAGGATAGCTTAATTTAGTGGACTAGCTAGCTTGTATATTGAATATGCATTTTCCCAAGTGACGGCTTGGTTGAAATCCGCAAAATCCACGAACTCAAAAAATACCTGTTACACTGTATATCGTATAGCGGGTATATTTCGAGGGTATGAACTTTCGCGAATTGACCGTTAGAAAGGTTTTTGCAGATTTAATTTTTGCGGAATAGCAGCCTTTCTGCAGCATGCATGCAATGTGATATTAAATGGGTGGGTATAAATGTTCGCGGTACATGCTTGATCAGTGAAAACCGCGAATATTTATACCCTCGAAATATACATGCTATACAATAGCTAGCTTGAATTGCACATGATTCTGAACGAAAAGGAGATTAAATGTTACTTATATATTGTGTGAGCTATAGAGGGACTCTATACTGTTCCACTCCACCCATGCATGAATGAATGAACTATAAATTATACCTACAAGACTTACGATAAACAAAAAGGACATAGCATGTATGAGCCAGCCATTATTTACAAGAGGACATGGACAGCAAAAAGCAAAAGTGGTGTGCAAACCCTAGGTTAGCTTAACATTTAGGTTAGGGTTGTTCAACAATAATTTGCAATTTCAACTATTCAAAAGTGTATAATAATTATAATGATTATTACCAAACACCAAAATAAATGCTATCAAGAGTAACTTATCTATACTCTGGATGCTATAAAATGAACTGAATACCTATAGTTAATGCATTTATGCGTGATAATACTAACTAACGCTATTTATGCGAGTGTATGGTTACCATGTTGCATAAATTTGCGACACATAATTTTATATTTTATTCGAGGCCTGTACAATCCCGTTGAAATCGCATGCATATAACTACTGGTACATGGTATAGAGGGGAACTCTAAAATCAATACTGTTCCATCCATGTACATGTATGCATAAACTATATATATATATATATACACCCACTAATAATTAAGTATTAGCAAAAACAAAATTAATTAGAAATTAATTATTAGTTCTACATCTGCATGTTGTAGGTCAGCAAGCTATTAAGCTATCAAAAGCCTGACTGCTCTACCCATGCATGCGCATGCACACACATAAATTCCCAAGACTATATACCGTATTACCAAGGGCGTATAAAAGAAGAGAGGGCATGCAACTCCACTATCAGTACACGTAGCTAGCAGAGTTCAAACGTGTGCATTTGCATGAAGTGCTAAAAATAGAAATTTCTATTTTTAGCATTTCATGCACTGTCATGCACATTCATCCGCCCACGTTTGAACTCTGCTCACTCATATAGGAGTTGCATGCCCTCTCTTCTTTTATACGCCCTTGGTATTACTAGAATGTTTTGCGAGCATCAAACATTTGCGAATTTTGCGAGGGTTGATCAATTCGCAACAATATAATCCGCAAAACCTAAATTATTACTGGTAAATACACACGATCCTTGCCAGAACGCAATAGTTAGATCGCAAAGGGTCAAATTTTCTGCTGATTTGGCTCATTCGCAAAGGTTTTTCATCCGCAAAATATTCTAGTAATATGGTAGATATATATATATTACTTGCATGTTCCCCTGATAACTAATTTGAACATAACAATGTTATAGACACATATTTTGGTGTTAGGTAATAATGTTATAATTATGAATAATTGAACTACAAATTCTCTGCAGGTTACATTGTATCTTTAACTTGAATACCACATGGGATTTAAACTATACCACATGCACAATAATATAATTATTCCTATAAGAGTGTGGTCTGGCTGGTCGACAAACAAAAAGTATTTGATTATTATAATGAGCCAGCTAGGGGGCACCCATTGTGGGTCAAGAAGCTCATCTAGATAGACTAAAAACCTATACACATAATTATCTATATACTGCACCCACAAACATAAATTCCCAAGACTTAATTGATGATTCCATCTGGACCAACAAACAGGATATAGGGATGTGAGCCAGTGGAACACCTAACAGCTCTAAAACCCCAAACCTAACTAGATCTACAACCCACAAACATACTTTCACAAGACTTAGCAAGGCATAATTATGCTATACATAATGTATGATAACCCACAAACATACTTTCACAAGACTTAGCAAGGCATAATTATGCTATACATAATGTATGATAACCCACAAACATACTTTCCCAAGACTTAGCAAGGCATAATTATGCTATGCATAATGTATGATAACCCACAAACATACTTTCCCAAGACTTAGCAAGGCATAATTATGCTATACATAATGTATGATAACCCACAAACATACTTTCCCAAGACTTAGCAAGGCATAATTATGCTATACATAATGTATGATGTGCTATTAGTGACTGGAGAGTGTACCAATTAATCCCTATCACATCCAGTCCAGTAATTGACAGCGTGCAATTACCTGTCAAGTAATTGTCAAGTAATTGCACACTGTCAATGATAATGTATTGTTTCGAATAATGGCCGCGGCCGAAAATGTTAATAAAAACTGCAGAGAACTTCATCACAAACGATTAACAATCAATAGTATGGTTACTCGTACAATAAGGGATTAATAGCACGAGTAACAAGCACTGGCAAGGCTACTAATTGCATGAGGCGTATTGCACTCTTAACTATACTATTAATTATAGGGGTAATTTTCAGGGGTCTAATTTTTGCAATTGGCTGCATACAATTTTCGAGATAGTTTAGTGGACCTATAATTATATTGAACATGTATTTTCCAAGTGGCAGTTTGGTTGATATTTGTAAAATCCATGAAAATATTTGTTCTCGAAAATAACCTGCTACGAATTGCACGTGATTCTGACCAAAAAAGAGGTTAAATTCAACCTAGATTGTGAGCTAGTGGGAATTCTAAAATTAATACTGTTCCACCCACGCATGCATAGGACTTATTAAACTACAGCCCTCGGTAGGCATTCAACTCATCAGAAGAACTGATTGTAACTGACTATAGCGGTGATGTTTTGGTGTTTAACAAGAAAGGAAAACAAATTCAGCAAATCGAAACATGGGTTTGGCAATATCTCTGGTGTGGCAGTAAACAAGGAAGATAACATCTATGTCTGTGACAGCAAACACTGTGTGTACAAGTTCAACAAAAGAGGAGATCCGTTGAACTGAGACATTTGGGACGAGGGGAAGTGGTTAAAAGGAACTCAACAAAATTGAAATAACCCTCGAGGGATAGCAGTCACTGTGATTGCCACCAGTCAGGCATTATTCACGAGACTTAAAACAAAAAGAAATTGATATAAAAAGCTGCAAAAGTAGTACTAATCCATTATTAAGGTTAGTTGAGAAACATCCGTGCAATGTTTCGAAGCCTTAAAATTGGCCAATACAATTTTAGTTTCAATTATTCAAAAGTTTATATAATGATTATTACCAAAGATACCTATACTAAATCTGAATACTGTAATATTAGTATGCGTACTACTATTTATGAGAGCAGCTAGCAGCTACATGCCGTATAAATTAATTTGTATCATACAATTAATAGGCTTTTATTCGAGGCCTGTACAATTCCATTGAAATCGCATAGGGACCCTCCTCCAGACTACAGAGGAATCCCTGTGAGTTAGTCTGTCTAGCGTTTAGTCGAGGAATATCCGTGTAATGTTTTTGGAGCCTTAAAATTGGCCAAAACGCATAATTTTATGCTTGCATATTATATTTCTAGCACTAGTACGGTATCCCATGCATGGGATTTAAAATGCCTAAGGCACATCATACATGGTGCATGCATGTGGTCTGGTAGCCTCGAGACCAGCCGTTCGTTATCTGAAAGAATGCCTGGTCAAGTTCCAATGTACAACTCGTCTAGCTGAGTCAGCGTTTTACAGCATCATAATGATATTCATGGGTAATACACCTTGTGCATGGGGGCAATTATCGGTCCAAGAAATTCCTGGACCAATTAGACAAGTTGTGCATTGGAACTTGACCAGGAGTTCTTTCAGACACCCAACGCTGGTCTTGAGGCTAGTGGTCTGGCTGGTGGACAAACAAAAAGGATATTGAAACCAGACTACAATATTATAGTGAGCCAGCTAGGGGACACCCATTGTAGATCAGGAAGCTCTATAATTATATAGATAGACTAAAAACCAACACATAATTATCTATACACTATACCCACAAACATAAATTCCCAAGACTTGATGATTCCATCTGGCTGGACCAACAAACAGGATATAGGGAAATGGAACACCTGCTGTATATGCCATGCAAGCTAGCTCTAAAACACCAGATTAACCTAACACTCACAAACATATTTTCCCAAGACTTGGCAAAGCATAATCAATTATTATGGGGTAATTTAATATTTTCAAAGACAGGTTAGTGGACTTGTATATTGAAATAGTCTCGTTCCCAGGCCGAGTTTTCGCGATATAAAAGCGAAAACTCGGCCTGGGAACGAAACTCATATTGAGTGGGCACTTGATTGAATCCACGAAATCCACAAAAATGACCTACTATAAGAAAAATAATGGGAGGGCCTATTATATGCATGTGGTTTTTGATTGGAATTTTAGAGTTCAACAGATCGAACAAATTCCAGATAAGCTTGCAACCCGACCTCCCATCCTAACGGAATGGGCCACGCCCAACTATGTGGCTTGCTGGCCATTATTCAAAAAACGTAATGTACTCTTAGACAAAAGGACATGGACATAAAAGCTGCAAAAATGGTGCCAATCTTAGGTTAGCCTTTTACCTTTTAGGCTTGTTTAAATACCGGTATCGTAATAATTATTATCGTATATAATGCTAGAAATGTATGCGTAATACTAACTGCTATTTATGCAAGCAGCTATATACCATGCCGTAAAAATTTGTATCGCAAAATTAATTCGAGGCCTGGGTTTAACCATAGAAATAGTTTTCAGAGCCTTAAAATTGTCCAAAACACATAATTTTACGCTCGCATATATCTGGGTATCCTATATGCATGGAATTTAAACTACCCTACCCAAAGGCACATTATTCCTAAGACTTGTAGTCTGGGTGGACAAACAAACCAGATATCGAAAACAGTCTATAATTACAATTACGAGCCAGCTAGGGGACACCCATTGTGGGTTAGGAAGCTCTATATAGATAGACTAAAAACCTACACATAATTATCTATCACTACAGGGACCAACACAGGAAAATTTAGTATGTGCGCCAGTGGTTCATGTCATGCAAGCTCTAACACCCCCAATAACATTCCAAATCTACTATATCTAACAGCCACAAACATACTTTCCCAAGACGTAATTTCCGAGGGTGTAAAATTGCAAATATCCCTCTATACTTTAATTTTTTTGTGGGCTTGCATAATTATTGAACATCCATTTTCGCGCTTGGCAGTTTAGTTTACCCGCTATACGGTATAACGAGATTGAATTTTAGCGAAAATGAACCAGCAAGACTTACCGTATAGCGGGTATATTTCGAGGGTATAAATGTTTGTGGTTTTATAACTGCGAATTTAATATCGCATGCATGCATGCTGCAAAAAGGCTGCTCTTCCTAAATCAGCGAAAACCTTTCTAAAACCATTACCGCGAAAATTTATACCCTCAAACTATATACGGTATATTATGGATGACAAATTAGCAAACAAAAAGGACATAGTTTATGTGTGAGCCAGCCATTAAATTAAGCTACCAAAAACTGCTATAGATCTACTAATTCAATATCCTTTTTTTGTCCTACCAAAAACCACCTGCATGCAATAGGCCCCCCCAGTTATTTTTTCTTGAACATCTGCCTATTAATTTTGTTCTCATCATAAACCTCCAAGCTGGCAATCTTAGGTTAGGGTTTTAAAGTGTAACATTAGCAATCATTATCATGCAATTTGTATTTCAGAAAGTTTATATAATGATTATTACCAAACACCAAAATAATAAAAATTTAATTACAAAAAAATTCTGATTTATTAAAATTATTATTATTTATCAGAGTCTAACGTGCCATTTACTGCAATTATTGCTGTGCAATAATAAGTTATTATTGTGGAACAGCATTAATTTTCTATATAGCTCTCACAATCCAGGTGTATACATAGCTTAATACTAAATTTCAATCTCCTTTTTGCGACCAGAGTCACATGCAATTCAGCCAATTATATAGCACAATTATAATGCCTTGCAAATTTACGTTAGTGGGTATTAGCTAGCCACTCCTGGTATCAGATCTAGATCTAGTAGGTTTTGGGTTTAGAGCTTGCTGACCTATATAATGTAATGTCTTAGTCTTTGACTCGCTCAGCCTCAGTCCTGCCTGCCGTAGGCAATGATAGTTTTAAATCCCATGCGCATGGCACATAAAAAATTATATTCCCAATGCACATGAGCTTGACTAAAAAATTTAGTCTAATGATTATATGTGCCATGATGTGTACCTGTATCTTAGAGTGCAACGGTTTGAACTGCCGTTTGGTACAAACCCAACACACCCTGGCCTAGTGAGTGACTAGTCTTAGGTCTTCTTCTTAAATTACTTGAACCTATACTTTGACGAGCAGGTCACCTTTTTATTCTGGGAACAGGAGTATACTTGATGATGACATAGCCGAGCTATACATTCGCTCTACAGTACTGTAGTTCCTACTTTCTAACTTAGGTCAGCAGTCAGTGTGACATGACAGAACAACGACCTTTGTGTGAGGTCATCCCTTTTAGAGACTGCACGATTTTTATGTGGGGGCACAGTAGCTAAAAGTGATAATTTGCAGCAGCAATAACACGAAGGGGCTATTTATCACAAGAATAATAAGGGCGCAGCAAGCAGTAGTAACTCTTGATTGTCACACATGATCATCAATTTTGACCTTGTCCAACCTCCTCTGTACTTAGATTATGTCAGCCATAAATCCTGCAATCTGATTGGCTACAGTTAGTGTTCTATCCAACTTAGAAAATCCTTAGAAAATCATGTACCGTATAGCGTTTAATTTTCGCTATTTTCATGGGTTAGCAATACTACTTTGCTAAGATTGAAGGCGTGACCTGGAGTGCTTCCAGTAAGCAGTCAACCCAAGAAATTTATTTAACGAAATGCTTTTAGAGGCCATTCCACAAAATTTAAGTGCTATGTTGTAAAGAAGACCTTGATTTAAGGCGACCCTCCAACTACGCGCCAGATACCCTCGAGCTAAGGCAATTTCTGACCCCTCTAAAAGTAGTAACTGCGTAGACAATTGTTGCGCCCTAAATAGAGGTAAAATGTAACCACATCCTAGCCGGGGATCTACCCCACTGGAAAATATATCTTTATAGCAGCCTGAAATCGAGGCAAGTAGACTAAGCTAAGCTACTTCTAACTAGATGCGACCCTCTTAAATATGTGACACCAGGACTTCAACATAATTTTTTAACCTTCAAAAGAAACGTTGCCTTATATCGAGGTATTACGGTAGCATAGATAATTGGCTATAAAGCCCCCTGGACATTTCTTAGCACTATATAAATTCACTTGTTTTTCTTCTTCGCAAACGTAAATATTAAAAAAGCACCTTACTTTGAATTGACAACAGAAAGGGGATTCAGGTGGCATATAGGATGTAATTTTGAAAGGGGGAGGGGTTCGGGTTAGCTAAGGGAAAATAACAAAAATTAGGGCGTTTCCACATCCGGTGCCGTATAAGCCACCTGATCCCAGAAACGGTTATAGGTCTACAGGAGGTTAACGTAAACCTATATGTACATGACAGGCTTTGGGAAAACAGCCCAATTATTGGTACATGGTATTGAGCATGTACATACATGATTGACTGCATGGAGGCCCTATGGGTATCCTTGCATAGCGATATAGCATAAATAGCATACCTGACTAGACTGTACTGAAGAGAAGATAAGAGGTCTGAGCTGTATATATATACACTGTAGCTAGTTGCACACCAGGCACAGCGGAGTCACGTGCGAAAATAGCTATTAAATTAACCTCGATTCCAGGCCGACTACATGTATTTAGCCTGGGACCGAGGCTACTATAGTAGAGAGGCAGTCGGCGCTATTTTTCTGTCGAGTCAGCAGTTTTAAAGAGAGGCACTGACCATGTCAACTAGGATATGAGCAATTTGACTTCTTCCTCACTCCAAGCTGTACAACATTGATCACTGCACCTGTTTCTGATTTAACCTTAGTCTAAGGATTCTCTTAGCCAAAATACTAAATCTACAGAGATGAGGCTTCTCTTCCTGGATTGAACAGGAGTTTGGCGTGTAGGTGATCCTCAGGATCTTTTACTGCTAGAGCTCTAGCTCTTGACATAATAACCGCAGGGAAACACGGATTGTACTTCGAGGGTGCTTCGTTTCCAATCCCCCTTTTTCCTTTATTTATGGTATATAGCAGTGTATGAATCGAATGGAACCGTATAATTATATAGATCTAGCATTATTATCTTCATTCTGCATTGGATGTTTACTGTACGTATAACTTGTGAAAAAAACAGAAATCAAAATTTAATAACAGACTGAACATTACAACAATGTTCTAACGAAGTTGCCACGAAAGTTTGTATCATAATTATACAATTAAGCTTCATATACCTATACCAGCAGATTCTGCTGTGTATACGTTCACAAGACTATCTCATTGTCAATCTGTTACGATTATAATTAATAGCTTCAGTATTCGCATCGAAAACCTCCATAGCCAATATCACAAGCACATAAATTTGGCCGAATGCAGTAACCATGTACACATTTGGGAGTACAGATTGCTGCAGGGGACAGAAGATATAATAATGCCAATTATAACTATTATCATTCCAGTATTAATTTTTATACCTTGATTACAAGCTGACTGTGGCCCAAACCATCCTTCGTCACAGTCACATTGATTAGGCCCTACACAGCTACCGTGGCCATTACAATTCTGCGCACATATTCCTTGAAGAAGTACAATAATTATAGGATCAAATAATAATAATTATTCATATTTACCTTTATCGCATTTCTCCCCGGTCCAGCCTGAAGCACAGCTGCAGATACCTGGAATGATACACTTTCCCCCATTTTGACATCCACTTGGAGGGAAGCAGACAGCTGCATATATATAATATCGTATGATGTGCTATTATAGTGCACTGGAATTTGTGCAATGAAGCAGTGCAATAATAGTGATTAATTTCTAAAATACGCTTAAAACTGCAGAAAACTGCACAGCAGTCAGTGGTTACTCGTGCAGTAAGGGATAAGACATAATACCATCAATGCATAAGTCAAACCTTCTTCGCATGTTTCGCCTTCCCAGCCAAAACTACAGTCACACTGATTCGGCTTGGTACATTCTCCATGCAGACATCGTATGTTGCCACATATTGCTGTATAGTAATTACTGTATATATAGCGCGAATTTTAACTGTTTTCATGGGTTAGCACTAACAAAAAATTGTTCTACGAAGAATTATCTGCTATAACGTGCAAAGATTAAAGGCGTGACCTGAGAGTGTTTCCAGTAAGAAGTCAACCCACAAAATTTAATCCAATGAAATGCTTTTTTCCACGAAATTTAATGCCTCGAAAATTTCGTGCTATAATTATGGTATACGAATTTATAATCTTAACATTGAGCATATCAGTCGAATAACTTACATATCTCGCATCTGATACCTGCCCATCCAAATGGGCAAGAACACTGACTGGGGGACACGCAGCTACCATTATTCATACACCCACTTGGTGGAAAGCAATCCACTGCATGTATGGTATAATTGTTAAAATCATGACGTCACTATGATAACTGTTAACATAATTATGCATGCTGCAGGCATTACCTTCAGCACATCTTGGTCCATAAAATGGTGAGAAACATTCACAGATATTTGGAGCTATACAGTCACCACCATTTATACATCCTGGCTCACAGATGGCTATAATTATAATTATAATATGTGTGCAGGGGTGCATAATTATACCATCACATGCAAAAACACATTCCATAATTATATACATCAACAGACAGTGATGAGGCTTATGAGAGAATGATTTGAGGGTATAATTATTATAATTATTAATAACAAAACCTATATAATTACAATGAAAGCACCGCATGCAGGTGCTGATGCCTCGGTGGAGACGCCAAAGATTCATGACATGAAGCTAGATCTACGATAGTATATGTAGCGGGTTATTTTCGTATGGTGGAAATTTTCGTATTAATGGAATTAATGTGAATTGAAACGCAATGGAATCTATACGCCATGCACTATATTCTGAGCTGTATATGAAATATTGAATTGAGTAGTTCATACGACATTTTGCACCAATCAGTGAAAATTACTCGCTATATATACGGTAGCTATACAATGAACACTTGAGTACTTTTTATATTGTTACATACACGGAAATCCAGATAATTTTTGAGATGAGAAAGATCGACCATGTTCGTTGCTAAAAAGGATGCCATAAGTACGGTCCATAAAATTAATGGCTACTGCATGATACAGCTATAAGTAAAGCTATATGCATGCAGCTCTTTTATCACTCTTGCAATAATTATAATTATAGCTATAGCGTTCTAGTGCAGAGCTAACTACAAGTAGAACACTCTATATAGAAAATTTTTGCTACGCACTATTCTGAAAAGGCTGCAATGGCATTCCAAGTAAGCAAAACTCGCCGGAGAACGAAGCATTATTTTGCAAATCCACGAAATGACGTCAGCTGTAACAGTCTAGACAAACAGACACACACACACTACAGTATATACTTAGCTACGCATGCATGCACACACCAAAGCATAAAAGGACACACTGTATAGCAGGGGGAAATCTGGGGGTAAAAACATTCGCAGTGAGCAATCAGTATTTAGTCACGTTGCCAATATTTTGTGGTTGCTGCGTGCACTTTCTGGTAAAGGTGCATGGTCATGGTCGAACCATTCGTGGGTAAAATATTTGTGCTCTGGGACTGATTCAAACAAAAACCACGTGTGTTTGCATGCATGCGCAACTGCATGTTAACCACTGTTCTATTAAAGTGGGTTGTAGAGTCACTTGAGATGTGGATGTTTTACACACGAAATAATTATTGTTATAGTTTCTTACTCCTTTTCATGTATGTATATATATATTATACTCTTGATGGCACTTGCATTGTGATGTAGAAGCTAAGATTATACTTACGATCAGTACAGAGTCGTTCTTTCCACCCAGAATGACACACGCACTCATCTGGCCTCAGACAGTCTCCGTTCACACACGTGGGATTGCATATAGCTAAAATGTCAAACATAAACACAACTAAAATGGTATCTGTTCCTCACCTTGCCCACACCAATCTCCAGTCCAACCTTGTCTACAAGTGCAAACGTCGGGACCAGTGCAGCTACCATGCTCACACACCCGACTGCAGATTGCTAAAATTATATATTAATTAGAATGCATGTATGCAAAACATTGACTTACGTTGATCGCATCTTGTGCCATGCCAACCATCAGGGCACGTGCATACACCAGGTTGAAGGCATGATCCACCATTATTACATCCATTACCACAGACAGCTATATGTATATATAAGCAATACAAACAACTCCTGTCACAATACAATAATGATTATACATGCAGTATCCATGCAGTATCCATGCACGCATGATTACCTTCATTGCATGCACTTCCTGTCCACCCAGCAAGACATGTGCAGATTCCAGGAGAGGAACAAATACCTCCATTAAGGCACAATAACTCACAAACAGCTAAAAAAAGAATGAAATGAATGCACGTGATAGAGACTGATAGCATCACGTACGTGTTTCACATCTAACTCCAGTCCAGCCGAGAGGACAACTACAAACTCCAGGTTGCGTGCAATTCCCACCATTCTGACATGAAGGCGTACAACTTGGCTGTACAGGCGGGCGTACTGTATAATTATATATGTATCAAATATATAATATAGAGATAAGTAATGTTACCTAAAGGTTGCTTGGATAGCGAAACAACCTTTAGTCCCATAGGTCTATTCAGTAGATTTGAAATCACACCGTAGATTGTGAAAACACCCGAAGTTGAACTATGAGTTATGGTAGAATTCAGTACTGCTCGAAGTTGCCAGTCCGTCCAGTAAAGGGTACCATCAAAAAAGTCAATACCAAAAGGATGATTAATGAACTGACCAATCAGTATTTTTCTACCAGATCCATCAGATTTTGAGCACTCAATGCGATCTAACCCGGCATCAGCCCAGTACAAAGTTTGAGAGATAAGATCAAGAGTCATAGCATTTGGCCAAAGTAAATTAAAACTATGAAGTGTTTGCCTCTGAGTGCCATCATAAGAGACTCGCTCAATGCGTGGCAGAGATCCCCAGTCAGTCCAATATATTTTCCTAAGAAAAAATATAATAGCTATACCCTTAGTATTAATTAAATAGTGCACGCAATTACCTTGCAAAAGGATCGAGAACAATTGCTCTTGGAATACTTTCTCCCTCTATACCAGTAAGCAGAATAACAGATCTTATTCTAGTGTTGGGATCAAGAACTTCGATATCTCTCTCCCCCGCATCAGTCCAATAGAGCTTTTTGTTCACCCAGTCCCAAGCAATACCATCTTTTAAAAGTGGTTACCATACAATTAATTTTACATGCACAATTTTAGTACCTGGGGTTGTAATATCTGTTTGGACCAAGATAGTCAATTGTGTTCCATCCATTTTAGTGCGAGCAATGTGTTTAGCACCAATATCACTCCAAAACATAAACTTCTCTCTGAACAGCAATGCACCATGAAATGTAATTAATTATATATAATTATGTATTATTGTACCTGATGTCAAAATCAACAGCTATCATATTACGTGTGCCTGATCGAATGCCTTGCACTCCAGTACCATCTCTGTTTATGTTCACTAAAAATTGCTCATTGCCAAAAAACAAGTAATTCTCTCCAAGCAAAGCTGTAAGAAAAAGCGTATAACAATTTTAGTATAATGTAGATTACACACTAACTATAATTTATCACAGTTAACATAGTTATAAAGAAAACAAACAAGCTATAGATATATTTTAGTGCTTAATTTATAGACTAGCACTTACGATTGACAATCTGCCTTCTTTCTCTGATTAACTCTTCCGACATTATAGTGATTGTGCTAATGCTCTGACCCTCTTGAAGGGCTGTTGGATACTTAGAATCTTCTTCGTCGAATGGTAGATTTACAGCATCAATATTGGTCATCACAGAATCGTCGATTGTTGGCCTGATTTGCGCTGCTGACAAATCCAACACCACAGGCACAGGGGTTCTTGCTGCATATTTACCAATACTGGTATGGGTGCTGCTCACTAGAAAGAACAGTATCGGAAAGATTAACTTTCCACACTGCAACATTGTCTGTTATTTTGATCCACAGTTTCTTAATACTTATTGGTGCATATAATTATATTGCAGTGGCTCTGCTGTGCATGTTTTATACACACGTCTTGCCACAAAGTTATTTTAATTGATTAATAAGCATCCTGCAGAGATTCCTGTGCCAAAAATCTAGGTTAGTGGGCGTGGCCTGTCCTGCAAGTTAGCTCTGGCGATTTGGCCGACTAAAATACGGCTGAAGGTGAGGGTCACCAGATTAAATTTTCAATAATTAATTTTGTTGCTCATAACCCTTTTTCCCGGCCTATTGACGAAAAAATCACCGTTTAGCCTATTTTTCTTTAGTTTGGGCAAAAGCTATATCTTTGGTTTGGGACAGTAATAATGGCTAATAATCCTGCCTAGCCTCTTCCAATTTTTGCTTTTATATTAGATCTATTGGATAGGGAACAAGGCTATCTTCAGCCCTGATTTTTTGGTGTGAGACTACAACCGACCAATAATAGTGATATTGGCACATGTTATCTAGATCAAGCTGAGTTGTCACTTTTATTCCGATATAAAAGAAAAAACTCGGCCTGGGTGGAAGTACGCCACACCCACATGGTGTCTCTGCACATGCGCACTTGCAGGAGTTGCAGCTTCAGCCACTCCCACTGAACACACAACAAACCATAGGGGCCGGGGACAAACAAGGAACAAGCACTTGAAGAATGGCTTTTGTGTGGATGTGCAGGCTCACTTGCTTGATCTTGCTAATTGACTATGGAGCATCTAAGGCTATGGCCAAGCCTAATATCATTCTGCTCTTTGCAGATGATGTGAGTTATTGTATTATAAATTTAGGGAGTTAGCCCTGAACATTAAAGCTTTTGTGCAGTGTGGCAGTACGTCACTTTTAACAATGATTTTTTAGCAGAGTGATTTGTATTTTACAGCTACCCTGTTAACGGGTGTATGCCAAGATGTATGTGTATAACTTGCAACTGACCTGTGTCAAGAGAAATCCAACAGTATAAATAGAGATGCTCGGAAACATATGGTTGTCGTACAGGCTATAATAATTATACCCAGACTTTCACACAACTCAATAGGGATGTATAATTATACTAATAACATGCTGTTTGCAGTAGTTGTCTGTTTTATATAGATCGAGGTCAATGAAGAAGCTTCTGGAAAAATCCCATCACACAACTCCTTCCTTTTCCAGAATTGGCTCAGTATGCAAATCTAGTTGGGACTAGGCCTTGGTAGATCATGCCGTCATGATTTTTAGCGTAATAGGCACAATTTTTGGGCGAGAATTATGCTGGTATAATGCGTACCTTTATCAGTAGGCAGGCTTTGAAACACAGGTCAGTACCATCATGATTCTAGGCTATAGTGTTCATATAATTTATGTTGTGCTAGCTGGTGGTTTACGCTAAATTAGCTGGGCTGCCATCATGGATCCCTTTACAAACCCCACCAACCTTAGTCTCCTACCAGTTTTCTAAGGTAAAAATGTGGTCCACTTACTTTTAGACGCTGAGGAGCTCGTATGATATAGTTCGCGGTTTAGTGCATGATCGCGACGGTAGCTCAGCTTGCCTGCTGTATTTTGGTATACGTTATAATGAGTTCAAATTTGTATGTACAGTGAGGATTATAACAGTCTGTCATCGGTCAAAAACCAACCAAATGGCTCGAATGACAGGCCCACCATCAGCTTGAGCTGACACTATGATCAACCAAATATACTGAGCTGGCTAGATAATGTAATCTAAAGAGCATACGCGCTATAAAATATAAATTTATCTGCCACGTGTAAGAAAAGTTTAGCCATTTAATAGCTAGTTATTGGTGCTACTGTAGCTCTTTTAGTGCTAGCTAGTACAAAGAGAAAGAGAAGTAACAGTGACTATCTTTAAGCAGTGGCAGTCTCAGATCT
Organism: Halichondria panicea; assembly: GCF_963675165.1. Classification (NCBI taxonomy): domain Eukaryota; kingdom Metazoa; phylum Porifera; class Demospongiae; order Suberitida; family Halichondriidae; genus Halichondria; species Halichondria panicea. The sequence continues at coordinate 2,875,276 of NC_087387.1, forward strand.
CCTTGAATATACTTAATAAGCCCAAAAAATCGATCAGTGACACACCTCGATGGTAAGGCACTTTTCCCACGTAGATCTTAATTATCAACTAAGTATCTAAGCAGTGTTAGTGTAATTACAAATACAGTTACTGCAGGCCCTGTAATTATACAGGCTCCAATATACATATAATGAGGATTATAATTTTTCCTTCTAGCTGACATTTGTCTGACCATGCTGCAAAACGATCGGTCATTGACTTTATATGCTAGGTCAGCATGCATCTCGAAAATTATAACAGTAAAAAGTTTTATGAAAACGTTTGTAAATAATTCAATGGCTTAATTGTAGTCAAGCCTCGAAGCATAGTTTGCGCATGTGCACTAGTATCTAATGAGTTAAACAATTTTTGTCGGTGTCCATGTGATTTACTGATAAGAAACCTACAGGAACTTGTAGTACCCTCGCCAGGATACTAAATCAGTGTCTTTAAGCTTCTAAATCTCAGAGACACCGACCTCCAAAAAGTATCTACCGTAAAAACTCGATTTAAAGCGACACTTTTAAATAATTACGTTTTGCGCAAAAAGTAAAGTTTTAATGTACACAAAAATATGGTGCTATAATTATGGGCGAAATGTCCAAGTGTTGCTTATTAGAGGGTCGCCTTAAATCGAGGTTTTACGGTAACTATTAGTATAATTAATAGTATGGCTAAGAGTGCAATATGGGATTAATAGCACGAGTAACAAGCAATGGCAAGGATACTAATTGCACGAGGCGTAGCCGAGTGCTATTAACCTTGCCAGTGCTTGTTATGAGTGCTATTAATCCCTTATTGCACGAGTAGCCATACTATTGATTGTTAATCGTTTGTGACAAAGTTTTAAGGACATTTTTAGCTGCAGTTTCAGTAAAGAAATTAGCCGCGGCCGTTATTCGAACGTGCAGTCATCAAGGCAGTAATTGCACGTCGTTATTAACGACGTGCAATTACTGATACGCGATTAATCACTGTACAAATAATAGGACAACATGCGATTATTATATATAGTGAGCCAATTCAGTAGAAAATGTAATATGAATTCTTGACCTTCTTTTACCTTAATTTACCCTATAGTGGTAGAATAATAACATGCGAGCATTTATTTATATATTTCCTCGGTTAAATGCTGCGTTTAGTACAGACCTCGAATAAAAGCCAATTGATTGTTCTCTACAAATTAATGCATCATGGTAGCCGCTCGCATAAATAGCATTAGTTAGTATCACATGTACATTTTTAGTACTACGGTATAATAGCTCCAAACATAAACAAGTTAGAGGAGAGGAGTGGATAACTACTGTAGAGCGGCATAGCAATAATGTCTGTGGACTGCAGTATCCATGCAGGGTAGACTGTACATTAAACCGTATATGTGGCCAATGTTTACAGCCCTTTGGGTTGTGTGAAAGTCTGTGGACTGCAGTATCCAGGGTAGACTGTACATTAAACCGTATATGTGGCTGATCATCAATACATTCACAGGGTGATGACTATAGCTTAATTTGCATACATTTTCTAGCTTGGCTATGGTGATTTGACAATGTATGGCCATCCAACCTCAACTAATCCCAACTTGGAGAAAATGGCTTCTGAAGGCCTACTTTTCACTCAGTTCTACTCGGCTAGTCCAGTGTGCAGTCCATCGCGAGCTGCTCTGCTCACAGGACGATACCAGACTCGCAGTGGAGTATATCCCGGAGTGTTTGGCAGCAACAGCGTTGGAGGTGTGTAGCAAACAGTCATATTATCAGTGTAAGGTGTTATATAATTATATGAAGATGAAGAATGGTAAGGTATTGCACGTATATTTAGCGACGAACCAAGACTTAGCGAATCTAGGTGAGGGTCGCCAAATTAATAATCACCAATTATATCAAGATACATTCTCATGTGATTATTATATAATTTTCACCAAATGTACCCGCTATATACGGTATATTTATGCCTCAAGGCGTAGCCACCACAAGGAATACGATAAAGCTGACTCTGTGTGTGTCTGTCGATCTGTCTATCCCAGCTCTATAAGTGTTGCAATGCAACAAAAACTAACAGCTTCTTATAGGCTTCTAGCCACATTCTCTTGGCTGGGATAGCTGTTTGTTAGCTACACAACGTCTAGAGTCAGAAAAGCTGCAAAGCTATACTGCCAGAAGCAACATCCATTGTGAACTCTGACATAATTATTTGCAGATCCACCCCCTTTTTTAATTTTATTCATTGACAGGAAATGCACAATCTCATAATCATCTATGCTTCTATCCTTGAAGATCATCTTTATTTATTATCAGAAAGCAAAACATGCCTCAAGCCAGTAAGCACTTGGGGTATTAGTAAAACCAGTAGGTTTTACATAGGATTGGCAGTGGGTTTGCCTGTGTTTAGCAATATTTCAATTATTTTGACTCATGTTCAAACTGTTCTATCTCTGCAGGGAAAGGCCACATCAAGAAACTGGCTGAACAGATAGTTTATTTAGCCTTTTCTCTCTTTGTATCTCTCATTTCATAATCCATAAACATTTTAATGAATGAATATTTTCATTTTAAAAATTGCACTATTTCGACGTTTCACCGCTCTTTGTCTGACTGACTAAGTAAGTAAGTAAGTTTCTTGCCCAGCATTTACTCCAAGTACAGCCATCTCCAGGACATTCTGCACAGGGTTTCCAAACGACTACAACCTGGATTACAAAGCGCTTCTTCAGATTTGCGATTGCTTCCACGAGGCAGATGACCTCTCAGTCTCTATTTCTCTTACCTAGACAATTCCGCCATCTTTAATGACTCAGCAATTGCTTTGTGGCCAATAATAATAGATAGGCGTGGCTAATAAACGGTGCGCCTAAAATCAGTGCAGCAGTGCTTTTCCAGAGCCTGAGGTGTTCCTTTTCTTCACACTGTTTAGCTCTAGCTCCCTTTCTCTGACAGGCATGCTATATGCACTGGCTAGATATCATGCTCTTAAAATGGCTGTCATTTAATACTGATACGCAAATTCAACATAATTATCAAGCAATAAATTATTACTCATTATACTATAATTATTAGTCCAGAGATATTCGAGAAGATATCTGATTAGTCCTGTCTTCTAGTTCTTGTACTGCCTCTTGACGTTCCACTTATGCATGTCATGATACGTAAACTGTACTGAAAAAGAAAGGGAATCCGACTAGAAAAACATTTGCAATGTGAAAAATTGCTAGGATTGGCCAGGGGAACCACAAAAAAGCGTGGGAACAAGAAATCAGACGAGAGCATAACTCCAATCCGTTACAACGTCATGAACATGTACAATACATAGTATATTAAATAATAGACTGTGTTCCAGATCCACCTATCAGCTTCCATCCACCACATCATTCCATGCAGTCACCAGTACGGTCTGTGCATGTTACTACGCATGGATGGACTGTGTGTACCTGTGCTCAACACTGCATGTATTAGGAACATCAATTCATCACAAATCATCATGATTATGTGCCCCACATTCTAAAATGGATGTATAATAAATATATATAGGGATTGGTCATCACTCCACCAGTAAAAATTGCGTGGCATATTGGCTGGGAAAACATGGGAAAACTACCAGTATACATGTGATTGACGTTGTAACGGATTGGAGTTATGCTCTCGTCTGATTTCTTGTTCCCACGCTTTTTTGTGGTTCCCCTGGCCAATCCTAGCAATTTTTCACATTGCAAATGTTTTTCTAGTCGGATTGTCTTTAGTTTCTGGTCAGATTTAACAGTGCCTATATGCCAAACTGATGGGATTGTCTGATTATCGTCCTATCATGTTATGCTAGAACATAATGCAATTGTAGGACTTCCTTTGAATGAGACTACGATAGCTGAGGGCCTAAAGGCTGAAGGCTATAACACCAGTATCATTGGCAAGTGGCACCTGGGAGTAGGCAAGGACAATGAGTATCTCCCAACAAGACAGGGCTTCGACTCGTATCTGGTACGACTTTTATTTGTACTGTATTTTAGTATTGTTTGAATCTTGTTTTAATTTACAGGGAATACCATTTTCTCATGACATGTGCCCGTGCTTGATATGCTTCTATCCCAATGCGCCTTGCTTTGATAAGTGCCGAACAGGTAAGTTGTATGTATTATTAGTATGTACGGTATATCTTATTGTGGCATTCCCACTGCTTTTATAGGAGAGTCTCCCTGCCCTCTGTTCCAAAATGAGAAAATAGTCCAGCAACCAGCAGACTTTCTTCAACTGACAGAAAATTATGTCAAGGGAGCAGAGTCATTTATCAAAACCAATGCCAGTATGTTAGCATCACAATGCACCACAGAATTCTGCAGTTTAACATCATGCAGCCCTGCCCCTATTATAGCATTACAACTCCTCTTTTATATAATTATACAGACCAGAAGGCGCCATTCTTTCTGTATATGGCTTTCCAACACACCCATCATCCGCAATTTGCCAGCAAGACTTTCACCAACTCCAGTGTGCGAGGCAAGTTTGGGGATGCTCTCAATGAACTGGACTGGGCTGTGGGACAAGTATTCCAATTTATTGAAGACGCCGGGATAAAAGATAACACGTTTGTCTTCTTTACTTCTGATAACGGGTGAGCAGTTGTGTTAAGGTTACGATAAACAGTTTGCTCATTAATTATTCATGAGCTAGATCTAGTGATCTTTTCCAGCTAGAATGAGCTGGAAGTCCAGCTGAAACGCAGTAGTCATTTCATGGCTCGAAAATAGACACTTTTAATAGATAGCTTAGGTGCAGTCTACTGTAGCTGAACTATATGCAGGGCCACACGAAGAGATATTAAAAAAAAAGCCTACTGAAAGCTCACAATTAAGAGGCTGTTTTCTTTGGCTCTGTCAGCCATTTTAAGTACATATTTTTGTTTTGTGAGAGTTTCCTGGCCTGGAACGAAAAAACGCTTCGTGTAGCCCTCCAGAATGGTAAGAAGCATCCTATAAGAGCAAGAACACTGAGCTAGAAGTATTTTTGGAAGCATAAAATGACTACTGGTTTGTGTTGTTTCTAGTAACTTGATGATATCGCTCAGAACTTCCACTGAAAAATGTTTTGAAGATTGATACTTCTCATACGATTGATACACTGATATATTTATCATGTATGTGCTTCAAACTTCTCTCATGGCATTTATAGTTTCACAAAAATCATTAGAAATCATGAATATTCATGAGCAAACTGTTTACCATAACCTTAAGCTCCTACCTAATTCGTCTATGTAAAATCTGTCATGATAATGTAGTATACTCACATGTAGTTTAGAAGTGTTCGCTATTCGGGGTTGCAAGTATAGTTAGATAGTAAAAGCAGAATTAAGGTACAAAGCATACTGTCAGCTATAACGAGGGGTCCGCTATTAACAGAGTCTGTTATCCTTTTACACCCTATCAAATGTTACCCTCCAGACTCATTCCCCCCATTCCCCCCACCGACACACCGCCAACATTATTGTAGCCAGAAAAGTTTCGCTGCTATAATTATAAGCAACTACTATAGAGGTATAAATAGCACATCTTGACTGATTGCCCTGACAAGTTATCTTAGCATAATATATTTTGTTCTGCCGTCAGGCGCGTGATATTGGTTGGACATTAAAAATCCCATGCAATGTCCTTAGTAATAATTATGTAAAAATTGAGGGTTTAGGAAAAGTAATGCTTAGCTCGTAAAATAGAAGCTACATGTATATATATTTATTTATTTAGGCCTGCAGCTCTTGTACATTGAACAAAGACACATGGCTGATATGAGATATATTAATGTGCATGTGCATTACTATGACCTTTAATTGACCTTCAATATTTGCATGCGAGCAAGTAGTTTAATGGCCGGTCGAATAGGCTAATTGCTCAGAAATTGACTGGTGACCTACTGTTATTTATACCTCTGCTCAAACTACCCATAGTTATTTTTTTACTGTTACCCTAAGCTACAGATGCACTAAATTAATTAAGCACATGAGATTTAGCACTTTGCCCTATTCAGACCATCCCTGACGAGGCAAATTCGTGGTGGTAATGCTGGCCTCCTGAGGTGTGGTAAGGGAACAACCTGGGAAGGTGGACAGAGAGTGCCAGCCGTTGCTTGGTGGCCGGGTATGATCAGGACAGGAAAAACAATGGAGGTATAATATTTTGTTTTCAGCACTTCTTCCATAAGCTTTAAAACTCTTATTCAGCATATATTATTTTGCTTTCTGGACGGTTTCTTTATTAAAGTTACATGTACAGGAAGTATCTATATAGTATGGTCAAAACATCATCTTCAGTTTTGTCTATTATGCCTCGAGGCGTAGCCGCACGAGGGATACGGTAAAACTGACTGTGTGTGTCTGTGTGTCTGTTCCAGCTGTAACTGCTCAACAGTTGCAATGCGATGAAAACTAACAGCTTCTATAGGATTCTAGCCACGTTCTCTTGGATTTTGATTCGTGGATTAGCAAACTAAAGCTTCTTTCTCGAGTTATGGCTATAGTTTGATTCACATTGAAGGCTGTTATTGCAGTCTCTTCAGAAGTTTTCATAGCATCATCTGCTCGCACAAACTTTCTATTGAACAATGAGTTAGCCTTGCACTAAAGTGCTAGCTTTTTGTTAGCTACAAGAGTCAGAAAAGATATGTTAAAGCAGCTAGCTATAGTAGCCATTAGTTTGTGAACTTGATCTCTTTGCAGACATGCCCTTTAATTATTCCGCGCTTATCCCCACATGTTAGAGAATCCAGTGGCAGAGTCAACTTACTTCTTTTTCTTGAGGTCCTGGGATACTTTTATTTCCATTCTGCTTCTCTCCTATAATGACTGTGTGGAATTCACAATTAACAATAATGACGTAACATTATACCTCTTTACCTCTTCTAATAGTTTTTGAGCGAAAGCAAAACAACGGTGAGAGGCATTAGCACAGCGTAGCTTGCACGACTCGTTTATAATAGTACTGTTACAAAGGTATCGAGCTATACCTGCACACGGTTTGTCGCACAATAATGTATAATTATAGTTCAGATCATGAACGCTTTTGCTCACTTTGCAAGTCTTGAATTTAGGTTGCTGCAACAGTGGATGTTTTTCCTACACTGATGAATCTAGTAGGAGGGAAACTGCCCAATGTTGCTATGGATGGGGTGGATATGGCTCCAATTCTCTTCAACAACCAGAAGGTACTTAAACTGTGACATGTGTTAATTCAATGTGTGTCAATCACTTCCGGCTTGCAGAGCAACAGAGATTTCTATATCCACTATCCTACAAACCCAGACAAGACTCATGGTGTCTATGCTGTCAGGTGGCAGCAGTACAAGGCACACTATTACTCTCATGGGTGAGTTCTATATTACACGGTTGTGCTCAGTGCAACAGGCCTATTACTGTATTGCATGAACTAACAAGTGTACATCTACATTTAGCTGAAAAGATTTCAAATCATCATTCTGGATAATTTTTTTGCAGTCTGTCCATTCCTCTTTTATCAGATTCAATTTTTGTATAGAGGGCTGTGTCCAGACTTCTACCCTGATACGGTATGTCGTGGCAACTACTCCCTTCACTCATACGACCCTCCCCTTCTTTATAACCTCCATAACGATCCTAGTGAGATCTATGCACTGGATGTTAAAGAGTACACTGATGTTATGAAAGAAATTGAAATGGTGAGTGCATGTGTATGGTATAACTATGGAAGTCTTACCGTATGTATACTGTGATTTGCATGCAGCTCGCTTGGAATAAACAAAAACAGCTTACATAAGACCTTCGATTGAGTAGTGCCATGATTTACTTTTATGTAAACTGTTACACTTCTTAATCTAAGGCGCGTAGATTGCCACTGGTTATATAGTAGTTTGTTGCTAGCCATGCATGATGTTATGATACATTATGTGTGTTGAATCTATATACGTGCATGTTATACTTGTAAATTTTGCTCTTAATACTCCACAACCCTACTACCAATATTGGTACTGTCACCAATGTGATTTGTCTGAGCAGGCATGTTTAACGTTTCATTTTGTGTATTTCAGGTGAAAGCCAACTTTGAGGCAGGTATGGTGTGGGGAGAAAGTCAAATGGACAGAGGAAGGAACTCATCCTATGACCCGTGTGCCAAGCCTGGCTGCACTCCATTCCCTGCCTGTTGTACCACTAACTCGTTCATTGATCCAAATATGAGCTTACTTGTGTAGTCGTGGTGTACTGTAGACACTGTCTTACTAACATGTATAGATCTATAGCATCAGCTCACTTATGAAGTCTACACTTCATTTATTATATCGAATTTTAGTAGCAAACTATTTATTTTTTCGTGTGGCTGTATGTGCATGGATAAATTAATTTATGTATGACTGTAATAAGTTGGCTTGGCCTAACTGTATTTTAAATTGTAGGTTGTTGGTTATGGTCATGCTAATACTTTCAAGCACCACAATAAAATAATTACGAAATGGTTCTGCTGCATGTAATTTGAAGAAAGACTGTATATACTCTTGCTTGTAAGTATTAGCTTTTTTTTTGGTGCATGTATAGTCATCTGGAGCCGCCCCCACATCACAGGCAAATTAAGGTCAAAGTAGTCGTGCCCACTTTTGAACAATATTCATAGCTTCAGCCACTCCCACTGAAAGCAACAAGCAAGAAAGACTTGAAGAATGTGTGCTTTTGTGTGGATGTGCAGGCTCACTTGCTTGATCCTGTTAATGGACTATGGAGCATCAAAGGCTGTGGCCAAGCCTAATATCATTCTGCTCTTTGCAGATGATGTAAGTTACCAAATTTAGGGGGGTATACTCACTATTACTTTTACGAATGGCAAGCAATTTTTTTAGCGCAGTGGTTTGTACCAAATTTTAGTAGCTACCCTGTTAATTGAAGTGTACCATGATGTATGCATAGAACCTTATAACTGCAACCTGTGTCAAGAGAAGCCCTTAGAGGAGGGTATAATATTATTGTTACTGTAATAGAGTGAAAATACTGACACTTGGACACCTACGATTATTGTACAGGCATGCAATACCCAGATATTGCAGAATTTCATCACACAACTCAAATGGGATGTAGTGTAATGATGTCTTGTTGCTATTTGTATAATAAATGTCTCTACTCAACTCATCCTTGGTGCTAGATCTAGAGGTCAGAAGAATGCTTCTGGAAAAATCCAATTTGGGAGCCTAGGGCCTTAGGTTACTATTCCTACATAATCTATAGTGAGCCAATTCAGGAGTTGACAATTTCCCAGAGTGTGTTTTCTTTGCCCTTCATATACACCTGTAGCTCAAACATTCGAGCTGATTTGCATATAGAGCGATGCATCCCCTTTATTTGAGTTGTGAGAAAGAAAGTTTGTAGATCGCAGTATCCGAAATAGACTGTACAATAACTGTATGTGTCCAAGCACATGCAGAGTGATGACTGTTTAATTTACATAGCTTGGCTATGGTGATTTGACAATGTATGGCCATCCAACCTCAACTAATCCCAACTTGGAGAAAATGGCTTCTGAAGGCCTACTCTTCACTCAGTTCTACTCGGCTAGTCCAGTGTGCAGTCCATCGCGAGCTGCTCTGCTCACAGGACGATACCAGACTCGCAGTGGAGTGTATCCTGGAGTGTTTGGCAGTAATAGCGTTGGAGGTGTGTAGCATGCAAACAGTCGTATTACCAGTGTGAAGTGTTATAACTACATGTAATCCCATGCTAAGGTATTATAATATTATTGCATAGCGTGTATATATGGCGAATCTATGAGGGTCGTTAATTTTTAAATCGCCAATTAGGTCAATTAGCTTCTACAAATACTCAAAACCAGACACTTCTTTAAAATTATACAAATCACTAATACAACCACATCTAGAATATGCCTCTGCCATTTGGAGTCCCCACCTGGCCAAGGACATTAAGTCACTAGAGGACATGCCCTAAAAGTGGGCCTAAAGAAATGGGATGCGAAACTACAAGACACTGTTGACCATGTGCAACCTGAATACTCTAGCTGATCGCCGGAACATAATCAGATTATGCCTACATTTTAAGATAAACTCAGTGGACATATCGCATCCCAATCTTCCGTTTAGCGTCATAGATCAGTTAAGACACTTGACAACTTTCGGTCCCGCCTGCGATGTCTAACACTTTCAAGTCTTCATTCTTCCCGGAAACTCTATCAGCTTGAAATCAATTAAGTTTTGACACAGATGGTCTATCACTTGTGTGTTTTAAACTATTAATTGAGAAGGTTACCTAAATGTAGTACATGCATGTAGTACATGCATGTATAGTACACATGTTTTGTTTTGTCTGTCCATAATCATAGAGTTAATTATACAGTACATATTACACTACACTATTCATGCAAGTGCGTGACTAGTGGCAAATATCAGGCAAAAAAACTGACATTTGCCACAATAGTCAGGTAATTTGCGTGAAATGAAATCACACATTATTTTTTACAGTGTAGAACGTACATGTAATACAATTGTAGGACTTCCTTTGAATGAGACTACGATAGCTGAGGGCCTAAAGGCTGAAGGCTACAGCACCAGTATCATCGGCAAGTGGCACCTGGGAGTGGGCAAGGACAATGAGTATCTCCCAACAAGGCAGGGCTTCGACTCGTATCTGGTACTTTTATCTGTATGGTATTGTATTGTTTTAATCCTGTTTTACAGGGAATACCATATTCTCATGGCATGTGCCCGTACTTGATATGCTTCTATCCCAATGCGCCTTGCTTTGATAAGGGCCGAACAGGTAAGTTGTATGCATTAGTACATGTACGGTATTATTGTGGCATTCACACGCTGATTTTATAGGAAAGGCTCCCTGCCCTCTGTTTCAAAATGAGAAAATAGTCCAGCAACCAGCAGACTTTCTTCAACTGACAGAAAATTATGTCAAGGGAGCAGAGTCGTTCATCAAAACCAATGCCAGTATGTTAGCTTTACAATGCAACATCATGCAGCACACAGCCCTAGCTGCCCCTATTATGGCATTATATGTAATTATACAGACAAGAAGGCGCCATTCTTTCTATATATGGCCTTCCAGCACACCCATCATCCGCAGTTTGCCGGCAAGACTTTCACCAACTCCAGTGTCCGAGGCAAGTTTGGAGATTCTCTCAATGAAATGGACTGGGCTGTGGGACAAATATTCCAATTTATTGAAGACGCTGGGGTAAAAGATAACACGTTTGTCTTCTTTACTTCTGATAACGGGTGAGCAGTTGTTAAGCTATTAAGAGAGGCTGTACCTCCGTCTATATAATGTCATAATAATCTGTCATGATAATAGATTAGTATGTTACATGTAGCTCCCAGAGTTTAGAGGTGTCTGCTATTCAGGGTTGGAAGTATACTAGTTAGATAGTAAAAGCAGAAGATACAAGGCATATATCTGATAACAAAGTGGTCCGTTATCCTTTTACACCCCAGTAATGTAAATAAATGTTACCATCCATGCAGACCCATTCTTCTCCTCCCCCACTGCACACACCACCAGTATTATTGTAGACAGAAACCTTTTGCTGCTATAATTATAAGCACTATAGAGGTATAAATAGCACATCTTGATCGCCCTGACAGGTATCCTAGCATAGTACATTTGTTCTGTTGTCAGGCGCGTGATATTGGTTGGACACTAAAAATTACCCATGCAATGTCCTTAGTAATAGAAATCGAGGGTTAGGAAAGTTAAAGGTAATGCTTAGCTCATAAAATAGATGCTATATTATACGTTTAGCTTTTACATTGAACAAAGACACATGGCTGATATGAAATGTTTTAATGAGCATACGCAATTAAAATTATAACTATGACCTTTGACCTTCACATGCTATAGGACACTATGATCGAGCAAGTAGTTAAATGGCCAGTCAAAAATAGGCTAATTGCTCGGAAATTAACTGGTGACCTACTGTTATTCCTATAGTTATTTTTTTACAGATGCACTAAATTAATTAAGCACATGATTTAGCACTTTGCCCTATTCAGACCATCCCTGACGAGGCAAATTCGTGGTGGTAATGCTGGCCTCCTGAGGTGTGGTAAGGGAACAACCTGGGAAGGTGGACAGAGAGTGCCAGCCATTGCTTGGTGGCCGGGTATGATCAGGACAGGAAAAACAATGGAGGTATAATATTTTGTTTTCAGCACTTCTTCCATAAGCTTTAAAACTCTTATTCAGCATATAATTATTATTTTGCTTTCTGGACGGTTTTCTTTATTAAAGTTACATGTACAGGAAGTATCTATATAGTTGCATAAAACATGGTCAAAACATCATCTTCAGTTTTGTTTATTATGCCTCGAGGCGTAGCCGCACGAGGGATACGGTAAAACTGACTGTGTGTGTGTGTGTCTGTTCCAGCTGTAACTGCTCAACAGTTGCAATGCAACGAAAACTAACAGCTTCTATAGGATTCTAGCCACGTTCTCTTGGATTTTGATTCGTGGATTAGCAAACTAAAGCTTCCTTCTCGAGTTATGGCTATAGTTTGATTCACATTGAAGGCTGTTATTGCAGTCTCTTCAGAAGTTTTCATAGCATCATCTGCTCGCACAAACTTTCTATTCAACAATGAGTTAGCCTTGCACTAAAGTGCTAGCTTTTTGTTAGCTACAAGAGTCAGAAAAAATATGTTAAAGCAGCTAGCTATAGTTTGTGAACTTGATCTCTTTGCAGACACACCCTTTAATTATTCCGCGCTTATCCCCACATGTTAGAGAATCCAGTGGCAGAGTCAACTTACTTCTTTTTCTTGAGGTCCTGGTATACGTTTGTTTCCATTCTGCTTCTCTCCTATAATGACTGTGTAGAATTCACAATTAACAATAATGACGTAGCATTGTTTGTCACACAATAAAGTATAATTATAGTTCAGATCATGAACGCTTTTGCTCACTTTGCAAGTCTTGAATTTAGGTTGCTGCAACAGTGGATGTTTTTCCTACTCTGATGAATCTAGTAGGAGGGAAACTGCCCAATGTTACTATGGATGGGGTGGATATGGCTCCAATTCTCTTCAACAACCAAAAGGTACTTAAACTATGACAGGTGTTAATTTAATGTGTGTCAATCACTTCCGGCTTGCAGAGCAACAGAGATTTCTATATCTACTATCCTACAAAGCCAGATAAGACTCATGGTGTCTATGCTGTCAGGTGGCAGCAGTACAAGGCACACTATTACTCTCATGGGTGAGTTCTATTACACGGTTGTGCTCAGTGCAACAGGCCTATTACTGTATTGTATGAACTAACAAATGTACATCTACATTTAGCTGAAAAGATTTCAAATCAGTGCTTCATTCTGGATAATGTTTTTGCCTTCTGTCCATTCCTCTTTTATCAGATTCAATTTTTGTATAGAGGGCTGTGTCCAAACTTCTACCCTGATACGGTATGTCGTCACAACTATTCCCTTCACTCATACGACCCTCCCCTTCTTTATAACCTCCATAACGATCCTAGTGAGATCTATGCACTGGATGTTAAAGAGTACACTGATGTTATGAAAGAAATTGAAATGGTGAGTGCATGTGTATGGTATAACTATGGAAGTCTTACTGTATGTATACTGTGATTTGCATGCAGCTCGCTTGGAATAAACAAAAACAGCTTACATATAAGACCTTCGATTGAGTAGTGCCATGATTTACTTATGTAAACTGTTACAGTTCTTAACCCAAGGCGCGTAGACTGCCACGGGTTATATAGTAGTCTGTTGCTTTGTTTGTCTGTTTGTTTGCCTGTGTACTTCGAGTCTGCTTATCTGGCTGCCAGAGCGCTTCGTTGATTCATATAGATTGAAGAGTTAGAGGGATTGGAAATGAAGATACCCTTGAGTAACATCCGCACTAAGCTACGGTTTAGTCGAGGCCATCACAACAATACCTATTTCTATACACAGTGCATAATAAACTACAAGTACCTATATGCTCAGTTCGTGCAGCTCACTTATATTTCAAGGTTTATACCTATTGTATAGTAGTCATAACCAGCACGCTTACATGCTACATGTTCCATTAGCAGCTTATATGGAATGTCTCTTTTTACTGGGTGTGGTCAGTTATTAGCATATACTGCACATGGCTCACAGACTAGGCGTGTTATAAATTGCTGAAAAAGATTATGTCTCGAGGAAACACAACTTTCTTATTTGAGGGAGTTACCCAGTAAAAATTTTAGCCTCGTTCATAGGGCGTAACGATAGTTTTGAGGCTCCATTGCAGATTCAATGTGAAAGCATCACGTGCACCATTCCGTTGCCAATCCTTCAATCTATGGTTTATTAAAGCTTCGTTTCGAAGAATCTTACCTTGCACAATAGTGCCTATAAGGTCAATCTTCCTCCTCTGGCAGTGTTGCACGTGCAGTACCAGGATGTCTATGAACTAGCCTCGATTCCAGGCCGATAAAAATATGGCCTGATACCTATTGCATGGTGATAATGCGCATGCGTTAGTTTATTCTCCAGAATCTGGAGAATCCCCTTTTTCTTTCTCTCATCTATTTTTTATCTATGTACATCAGCTTATAGCTCTCTATTGTGTTGTTCCAGAAGGCTTTAACATTAGTCTGAAGCCAGAACAGGCTCTCATCTACCTCTATGACGGTTATGTGGTTAGGATTTACCTTGGATCTGTACAGGCTATGCATGGGAAGTGTATGGTGCCTCAAACTGCTACTTGCGAAGACAACCCGGCTATAGGGCTGTCCTAGACATAGATGAGAGCCTCTTCTGTCTTAAAACTAGTGTTCAAGCCTTCTAGACCAGCGCAATAGACGGCATAAGCCACAGCTTCACGAAACTCAGTCATGGAGATAAAGTATTACAGAACATATTTTTAGTAAACAGACTAATTTTCGTTATAATCTACTACTGTTTTACGTTTGTATAGTACGATCACCTATATTTTGGATAATTTGAAGCGCATGCGCACTATCACATGCATGCAATAGGTACCAGGCCTTATTTTAATGCAGCCTGGAATCAAGGCTATCTATGAACCTACAGTGTACAAATCCCATACCATCTGGCCAGCAGGGGTCTATCCATAGACCAAGGGGAGCACATCATCATGTTACGCTCAGTCATGTAACAATTATTGAATTCCTTTGGGTCAAGGTGTGTAAAAGCTGATTACTGTAGTGCAAGAGGTGGAGAGCACCAAAGAGAGAGATTAACAGTGGGCCAACCTCCTCTGCTCATATAAATCATAACCCTTTCTTGTTATGCGGGAAATTGGGAAAGTGTCGAAAATTTCCTCATTATGTATAGAATATATTTTACGCCTATGGCGACTGGTGCACCTGTATTTAATTGAGCGCACGTTAGGTGAATGACGCACGTCCAGCCTCCTCTACCATAAACTATAGGTATTCCCGGGGAATTCTTACAACTGCCCTAGATAGCCATGATGTTATGATACATTATGTGTACTGAGTCTATAATATTATACGTACATGTTATTTGCTCTTAATACTCCACAACCCTACTACCACAAAATTAATATTTTAGGTGAAAGCCAACTTTGAGGCAGGCATGGTGTGGGGAGAAAGTCAAATGGACAGAGGGAGGAACTCATCCTATGACCCGTGTGCCAAGCCTGGTTGCACTCCATTCCCCGCCTGTTGTACCACTAACTCGTTCATTGAGCTAAACATGAGTTTACTTGTGTAGTGATAGTGTACTGTAGA
This sequence comes from Halichondria panicea, assembly GCF_963675165.1. Lineage (NCBI taxonomy): Eukaryota > Metazoa > Porifera > Demospongiae > Suberitida > Halichondriidae > Halichondria > Halichondria panicea. The sequence continues at coordinate 2,891,005 of NC_087387.1, forward strand.
CACTGTCTTACTGACATGTATAGATCTATATTATTAGCTCACTTAGACTTTATTATAATTATTATTGAGTTTTAGTAGCAAACTAATTTTTTTGTTTTCGTGTGGCTGTGTGTACATGGATAATATATCTTGTTTTTAAACCCAACCATATACATAATTATAATAACTTTATTGGACACATTCTATGCATGTGCTTGACTGCATAATGGAGCAATTTCCTTGATATAATTATGCATTTAGTGCCCTCCAGGTGAGCTGCAATGTAATTGTCTAGACTTTGATAATCTTGATGAATTTAGATAAAATGTCAACTACATGTCAGCAGGAAAAAAAATTGACACTGGAGGTCCACAGCAGCTGCTAGCATTGTTATCAGGCCGAATAATAAATTATCAGGCCTGGGGACGAGCTAGTATGGCTTTTAGTTTAGTACTTCAGTACTGCAAAATTATGCGGTTAAATGTATACTCTACATAAAAGCTTTTGAAAATACAGTGTAACACTATTCGTATTCCTCACGTTCACTTAATTATACCAGGAGTGCATGAAGGGTGGATTCAGTGAGGTAACATACAGAATTTAAAACTCTGTCTATTTTAAATGGTTTTACGGGTCTATGTGCTGGTACACTATGGCATACGTTAATATTTCTTGCCTGTCTATAATTTATTGGTTTATCTGTCCACCCACCTGTGGTACAAAAGATTATGATAATGAAAGCACTGCAAGTCGGTAATCAAATGGCCATTTCAATAAATTTTAAAGTATATACTGCGTGGGTTAATATATAACTATATATAGAACGCAGATATGATTCGTTGACCTTTAACCTTGTGCAGACTGATCTGAACATTTGTTGGTGATTCTTTGTTTAACCATACGCTCTGTGTGTCTCTACTGCACGCGGGCATTAGGAACAATCGCAAGCGTTTAACAAAACCTCCGCGCGTGCAGTTCATTGTGGCGGTAGGCGGAGGTGGGTGACCCTTCTTCTTGGCCATCGTAGTTAGGCTTCCTGTACAGAGTAGCAGTAGGCGGTGACTCTCAAGTGTATTGTGGTTTTGTGGTCTGATCACACTCAACTGTCACAAAATCACAGTAAAAGTAAAATAGATATACTGATGCCACGCAACTCAAAGAGCATGTACATTTACTAGCTACTCTACTTACATCACACTAGACCTTTTACTTATGAATATGAATCATGATCAGCTGTTCATGGAATACCATATAGCGCAAAATTTTGAGGCACTTATAATATTTCGTGGATTTGTCTCTAAAAGCCATTTCGTTGCACAATGTTCGCGGAATGACTGCTTACCGGAAGCCACGCCTCGATCCACCACTGGAAAGAAGAGTATGCCCTCTCAATCTAAGAAGCACAACAAATAATTATACAGTTTGAGAGACCAATTCTTTTTTCCCAAAAGCAATATCTATATGGAATGAACTACCACTCGAGCTGCAGGAAAGTGCATCGATTTTGTCATTTTAATTTGTACACGCTATTGTAAGTACTATAATTATACAGGGCACACATTAGGTTAGCATAATATGCTACTAGTGTATCCATGCATTTTGCAGTATTATAAAAATAAAATAAAAAAAGTGTGGGTGGTGTGGGTGGACTAAAATAACACAGCCAGGTAACACTATATTGTGGCTGCAGTGCTAATCCTAGCTCTACTTGATTTTGCTCCCGAGCTATTAGGTCTGGCCCCCAGACTAGTTGTTGGTTAATAACTTATGGCCCGGGTCATGCTAATACGTTCAAGCACCACAATATCGAAAATGGAAATGGTTCATAAAAATAAAAGTAAGACAGTTGTGGTTCTTTTATGAGTGGTGCTGTAATTAGAAGAAAGAGTGTTGACTGCAGTTTTGCTTGTAAGTATAGCTTTGTTGCATGTGCATAGAATGGCTCCACATCACACAGGTCAAAGTTCATTCCCACCCACTTTTGAAAAATTAATTATTGGATTCACAGCTTCAGCCACTCCCACCAAAAGCAAGTACACAAACAAGAAAGAATGTGTGCTTTTGTGTGGATGTGCAGGCTCACTTGCTTGATCCTGCTAATAGACTATGGAGCATCAAAGGCTGTGGCCAAGCCTAATGTCATTCTTCTCTTTGCAGATGATGTAAGTTTTACCTACAAATTTAGGGGATTCATCCCTGAAAATTAAAGCTTTCATGCGGTACGTCACCATTTTTAACTGTACGAATATCTGGCAAAAAATTTTCTAGCGCAGTGGTTAGCTACACTGTTAACGAAAATTTACCACGATGTATATACATAGAACCTTAAAAATAATAACTGCTGCAACCTGTATCAAGAGAAGCCCTGAGAGGACTGGAGGGTATAATTAATAGAACCTTAAAAATAGTAACTGCTGCAACCTGTGTCAAGAGATCGAAGCCCTGAGAGGACTAGAGGGTATAATTAATAAAGGAATGAAATACTGATGCTTGGGCACATACGATTGTTGTGCAGGCGATACTCAGATACTGCAGAATTTTACACAACTCAAATGGGATGTAGTGTAAGTGTAATTACCTCGTGCATACGCAGTGCGCAACAGGGGTAGAGTGATTGGTGTGTGTGCGTTGGTTTGTGTGTGTGTGTGGACGCAAAAATGAGCTGTTTGAGCAAACTAGACACTTTCATGGACTACTTTAATTACTAATGAGACAGTACGTAGTTGAAAAATGATAGGCTTAGTTATAGTTGAAACATGTAGGCGATCTTCGAAGGCGACAAAACACTGTTTTCTAATTGATCGAATTGTTTCTTTATAGATTCATGATCACATTCCCGATTCACAATCATTCCCCAAATGATAATGGTCATTACAGTAAAAAGTTATCGTATCCGTTTTGCTGCTGTGCAATGAAGCTCAACGCACGGGGTGAATGCTCTGTGAGCATAATTATTGTTATGTCTTGTTGCTGTTGCATATAGTATCTCTCCTCCAACTCATTAAATCATGTTTGATGCTAGAGGTCAGAAGAAAGCTTCTGGAAATATCCAATTTAGGAGCTTATATAGGGTGGAATTAGTCTCTATGGTTTCATGAATCATCCGCTCCCTAGAGAAACTGTTGAGCACTATAGTCTGAACTTTTTTGGCCAGATCAAAATTCCAACCTAACCAATCAGATCAAGGAATGACAAAACAAAAAGCGTATGCATTCTATACAGTAGGACGCATTTATAGCTAGCGCTAGTCATCCTAACTGTGGCTACTGTTAGCCAGTCAAGGAGCCATAGTAAGTTGAGTTAACTGCACTAGTGCTGCTATGCAACTTTTTTCTTGTTCTTTTAGCACGTTCTTGGAGCAAGCCAAACAAAAATTCATAGCTGCTGGTCAAGCGTTCGCAGTTGACCCTTTGCATGCGTTGGATGTGGTTTTAACACTTGACGTAATGACAATTAACATTCCATTGTGGAGTGACCTGCTAAGAATGGTAAGAGTATTGTGATTCATGAGATTAGGGTGGAATAAGGAAGGAGTTGCTTGAAATTGAAAATTTCCCAGAATGTGTCTTCTGCTCCTAACATAAACAAGCTGCTTTGCAGATATAGAGTGGTCCATCCCTAACGTCTGTATATTGCAGTATCCGGAATAGACTGTACAATAATTATAGCCGTATATATGTCAGAGCAATTTTTCCACTTTGACAATGGGCTTGGTAAATACTGAGAGTGATGACTATAGCATAGTATTATTTTAATTTGCATACATTTCTAGCTTGGTTATGGTGATTTGACAATGTATGGCCATCCTACCTCAACTAATCCCAACTTGGAGAAAATGGCTTCTGAAGGCCTACTTTTCACTCAGTTCTACTCAGCCAGTCCAGTGTGCAGTCCATCGCGAGCTGCTTTACTCACAGGACGATACCAGACTCGCAGTGGAGTGTATCCTGGAGTGTTTGGCAGTAACAGCGTTGGAGGTGTGTAGCCAACAGTCATATTATCAGTGTAAGATGTTATAATTATAATGATCCAAGAATGGTAAGAGTATTGCGCATATATTTGGCGACGAACAAGACTTAGCGAATCCAGTTCGCCTGCAACAGTGACGGCTTGCGAGTCTAGCTAGGTGAGGGTCACTAAATTATTAATAATCACCAACTCATGTATTAGTCTCATGAATCAGCCGCACTTAGAATGTCCGTCTGAGCACTTTAGTATAGAGATCATTCCACAATGGAATGTTAATTGTCATTACGTCAGTGTCAAAACCAAAAGAATTTAACGCATGCAAAAGGTCAACCGCGAACGCTTGACTAGCGCTATAGCAGCTATGAATTTTGTTTGGCTTGCTCCAAGAACGTTGCTAAAAGAACAAGAAATTTAAGGTTGCACAGCACTATTGTGCAGTCAACTCAACTTACTATAGCTCTTTGACTGGCTAACAGTAGCCACAGTTAGGCTGATTAGCGGCAGCTAGCTATAAATGTGTCCTATACTGTATAGAACGCATACGCTTCTTGTCATTCTTTATTTCCTTTAATTTTGTCAATCTTCGATCTGATTGGTCAGATCGGAATTCCAACCTGGCCAAACCAAAGTGCTCAGACGGACATTCTAAGTGCGGCTGATTCACGAGACTACTCATGTATAATGTTCACCAAATGTCTAGTACCCGCACGCTATACACGGTATCAGGAGTGCACTCTAGCCTCGAATCCACACCGATTAAAATACGTATGTTAATCGGCGTGGATTCGAGGCTAGAGTGCACTCCTGACGGTATAATTTTTACATGCTCAAGGCATAGCCACCACGGGGAATACGATAAAGCTGACTGTGTGTGTGACAGAAGCTGTTAGTTTTTGTTGCATTGCAACACTTACAGCTGGGATTGACAGATTGACAGACACAGTCAATGCAACGAGCTTCTTGGCTTCTAGCCACTTTTTGGTTCGTGGATTTGCAAACTAATGCTTCTTCTTTCTTGCTAGTTTTACATACATGCAGTGAAGACTGTTTGCAGTCTCCTCAGAATTGTTTGCAGCATCATCTATTTGTACAAACTTTCTATTGAATCTACAAGTTATATGTAGCCTTGCACTAAGCGATAGCTGTTTGTTAGCTACAACGTCTAGAGTCAGAAAAGAGCTGCAAAGCTGTATAGTACTGCCAGAAGCAACATCCATTGTGAACTACTCTGACATATTTGCAGATCCACCCCCTTTTTAATTTTATTCATTGACAGGAATTGTATAATCACATCTATGCTTCTATCCTCGAAGATCAATCAGAATCCTCTTCCATAAACTTTTTAACCAAAGCAAAACATGCCTCAAGGCGTTAAGCACTTGGAATATTGTCTTTAGTTTCTGGTCAGACTTAACAGTGCCTATGCCAGATTGTCTGATGATCGTCCTATCATGTTACGCTAGAACATAATGCAATTGTAGGACTTCCTTTGAATGAGACTACGATAGCTGAGGGCCTAAAGGCTGAAGGATATAACACCAGTATCATTGGCAAGTGGCACCTGGGAGTAGGCAAGGACAATGAGTATCTCCCAACAAGGCAGGGCTTCGACTCGTATCTGGTACGACTTTTATTTGTACTGTATTTTAGTATTTTAGTATTGTTTGAATCCTGTTTTACAGGGAATACCATTTTCTCATGACATGTGCCCGTGCTTGATATGTTTCTATCCCAATACACCTTGCTTTGATAAGTGCGGAACAGGTAAGTTGTATGTATTATTAGTATGTACGTTGTATCTTATTGTGGCATTCCCACTGCTTTTGTAGGAGAGTCTCCCTGCCCTCTGTTCCAAAATGATAAAATTGTCCAGCAACCAGCAGACTTTCTTCAACTGACAGAAAATTATGTCAAGGGAGCAGAGTCGTTCATCAAAACCAATGCCAGTATGTTAGCCTCACAATGCACCACTGGCACAGAATTCTGCAGTTTAACGTCCTGCAGCCCTGCCCCTATTATAGCATTACACTCCTCTTTTTATATAACTATACAGACAAGAAGGCACCATTCTTTCTGTATATGGCTTTCCAGCACACCCATCATCCGCAATTTGCCAGCAAGACTTTCACCAACTCCAGTGTGCGAGGCAAGTTTGGGGATGCTCTCAATGAACTGGACTGGGCTGTGGGACAAATATTCCAATTTATTGAAGACGCTGGGGTAAAAGATAACACGTTTGTCTTCTTTACTTCTGATAACGGGTGAGCAGTTGTGTTAAGCTTCAATTTTATAAGAAAAGAGTGTACCTTCGTCTATATAATGTCTGTCATGATAGTATGTTACATGTAGTTTAGAGGTGTTCGCTATTTGAGGTTGCAAGTATAATTATACTAGTTATAGATAGTAAAAGCAAAAGGTACAAAGCATACTGTCAGCTATAACAGAGGGGTCCGCTATTAAGAGAGTCTGTTATCCTTTTACACCCAAATGTTACCATCCAGACTTATTCCCCCCCTTCCCCCCACCGACACATTGCCAACATTATTGTAGCCAGAAAAGTTTCACTAGTCTACTATAATTATAAGCAACCACTATAATTATCATAAATAGCACATCTTGATTGCCTTGACAAGTTATCCTAGCATAATACAATTGTTCTGCCCTCATGCAGGCACGTGATATTGGTTGGATACTAAAAATCCCATGCAATGTCCTTAGTAATATGTAAAAATCGAGTGTTTATAAAGTAATGCTTAGCTCAAGCTATACATGTGTATATATAATTATAGGCCTGCAGCTCTTGTACATTGAACAAAGACACATTGCTGATATGAGATATATTAATGCGCATGTGCATTAAAATCATAACTGTGACCTTTTACCTTCCAATAATGCATACTATGACCGAGCAAGTAGTTTAATGGCCGGTCAAATAGGCTAATTGCTTGGAAATTGACTGGTGACCAACTGTTAGTCATACCTCTACTTGAACTACCTATAAGTTTTTTTACTGTTCCCTAATAAGCTACAGGTACACTAAGTACATGATTTAGCACTTTGATCTACAGACCATCACTGAAGAGGCAAATTCGTGGTGGTAATGCTGGCCTCCTGAGGTGTGGTAAGGGAACAACATGGGAAGGTGGACAGAGAGTGCCAGCCATTGCTTGGTGGCCGGGTATGATCAGGACAGGAAAAACAATGGAGGTTTGTTTCCAGCACTTTATATTATTATTATTTGCTTTCTGGACGGTTTTCTTTATTATGTACAGGAAGTATCTATATAGTTACATAAAACATGTTCAATTTCAAACATCATCTTCAGTTCTGTTTATTTAAAATAATTGTTACAAAGGTATCGAGCTATACCTGCACACGGTTTGTCACACAATAAAGTATAATTATAGTTCAGATCATGAACGCTTTTGCTCACTTTGCAAGTCTTGAATTTAGGTTGCTGCAACAGTGGATGTTTTTCCTACTCTGATGAATCTAGTAGGAGGGAAACTGCCCAATGTTACTATGGATGGGGTGGATATGGCTCCAATTCTCTTCAACAACCAGAAGGTACTTTAAACTGTAACAGGTGTTAATTCAATGTGTGTCAATCACTTCCGGCTTGCAGAGCAACAGAGATTTCTATATCTACTATCCTACAGACCCAGACAAGATTCATGGTGTCTATGCTGTCAGGTGGCAGCAGTACAAGGCACACTATTACTCTCATGGGTGAGTTTTATAGTAATACACGGTTGTGCTCAGTGCAACAGGCCTATTACTGTATTGTATGAACTAACAAGTGTACATCTATACATTTAGCTGATAGGAGTTTAAATCAGTGCTTCATTCTGGATATTTTTTTGCAGTCTGTCCATTCCTCTTTTATCAGATTCAATTTTTGTATAGAGGGCTGTGTCCAGACTTCTATCCTGATACGATATGTCGTGGCAACTACTCCCTTCACTCATACGACCCTCCCCTTCTTTATAACCTCCATAACGATCCTAGTGAGATCTATGCACTGGATGTCAAAGAGTATACTGATGTTATGAAAGAAATTGAAATGGTGAGTGCATGTGTATGGTATGACTATGGAAGTTTTACTGTATGTATATACTGTGATTTGCATGCAGCTCGCTTGGAATAAACAAACATAAGATCTTCGATTGAGTAGTAGTGCCATGATTTACTTTTATGTAAACTGTTACACTTCTTAATCTAAGGCGCGTAGATTGCCACGGGTTATATAGTAGTTTGTTGCTAGCCATGCATAATGTGTGTTGAATCTATATACGTGCATGTTACTTATAAATGTTGCTCTTAATACTCCACAACCCTACTACCAATATTGGTACTGTCACCGATGTGATTTGTCTGAGCAGGCATGTTTAACGTTTCATTTTGTGTATTTCAGGTGAAAGCCAACTTTGAGGCAGGCATGGTGTGGGGAGAAAGTCAAATGGACAGAGGAAGGAACTCATCCTATGACCCGTGTGCCAAGCCTGGCTGCACTCCATTCCCTGCCTGTTGTACCACTAACTCGTTCATTGATCCAAACATGAGCTTACTTGTGTAGTCGTGGTGTACTGTAGACACTGTCTTACTAACATGTATAGATCTATAGCATCAGCTCACTTATGAAGTCTATACTTCATTTATTATATCGAATTTTAGTAGCAAACTATTTAGTTTTTCGTGTGGCTGTATGTGCATGGATAAATTAATTTATATATGAGTTGGCTTAGCCTAACTGTATTTTAAACTGTAGGTTGTTGGTTATGGTCATGCTAATACGTTCAAGCACCACAATAAAATAATAACGAAATGGTTCTGCTGCATGTAATTTGAAGAAAGACTGTATATACTCTTGCTTGTAATGCACTTGTCAATCTAATGCCCCATCTCCCCCCTACCGGGATAGCCGGGTGGGGATTAGACCAATCACATGATCTAATACCCCTACCTTTGGGCATGTTTATTTGGTCTAATCCCCTGGTGCAACATGGGGGTTATGTGGGGATTAGACCTGCATTGTATCACACTATAGCTATTTCTTCATGGTTTCACTGTAGTGAGAAGATAACAAGTACAGAATCACTATATAAATATGTTCTTACATTGACAGCTATAAGCTTACTCCTATATAGAACACATTCACTGTTAAAAGTTCCTTTTCTCTTTTATTTTAATATGCTATGTTTTTTGTTCATAATCATTTTTTTTAGTTTAATATCCCTGTTAATTTCTCAAAGATTAGAGAACACCAATTATTTTCTATTGATACCCATTGACTTGCTTAACCAGATGAACATTCAATAAGATGAAGATCGAGTCGTATACTCCGCATATACAAAGTAACATAGAAGTTAACGGAACGCTTGAAACAGTATAGTATAGTCTAGTCCATAGCTAGCTATGTTGTTGACAGTTCTGCAAGCTGGCTTCTTGCAAGTGCTGCTTGGGCCAATGCCTTGAGTACCACCACATCTCTTCCTGCTTGTAGTGAGGCGATTGCACAGTTACCTGCATGCATGCATGAAACGATGTGTTATGCAATTCTACCTAAATTTAGGTTTACATGTACCATTAACTTTGTACGTTGTACCTAAATTTAGAGACAGTTGCATTATAATAATACCTAAATTTAGGTAAACTGCATGCATACATGAACTCTACTTGTGTACATGTGCATGCATGGATACATTCCCATGCACTATTATACACATGATAATTACATGTATGTGCATGTATATAATATTATGCATGTAATCTTATTACATGTACTCATTACATATATACAACTACACTATGCTGACGAGGCCCAACAAGGCCGAAACTATCTGACTATCATGGCAGGTGGTCCATAGTTGTTTGTACATCACAATCATGCTGGGTATCTAAAACATAAAAATAATAGTAATCATGCATGCATGCACTGTCATCCTATAATAATTACCAGATTCACTTGTGGCATCAATAACAGTGCTCCCTTCAAAAGACAGCTTCTTTATAATGCCTGTCAGCACACAAATCGGAATCTTAGCAGTGGATTGATCAATACAGGGGAAGAAATTGGACCGCCCTTCCTCAACGAAGTTAAAGTGGTCCTCCTCCAGCTTTCCACTGAGTGAGTAGTGTCCCACTACCACACAACCAATTGATGGGATAAATCCCAGTGGATGAGTGGAATCTAAGCCACCTATAACAATAATGATTATGGGCTGTATAATAATTATTATGCTTATAGTTATGTACGATATAATAGGCTGCATGTGTACATAATAGTGCGAAATGTTCGAGGTGCTTATATATTTTGTAAAGGCCTCTAAAAGCAATTCGTTGCACAATGTTCGTGCTTACCAGAAGCCACACCTTAAATCTTTGCGAGTTATAGCAGATAATTAGTAGTATTGCTAACCCACGAAATCAGGAAAAATTAAGCACCTCGAAAAAGTTCACGCTATTATACAGTTGTTACACGATAAATATTATATACAGTCATGCGAAATATTTATAGCGTTGTTATTTTGAGTGTATAATTATAGCAGAGGCGAAAAACCGATGGATTTGCACACACCGTGTGACACAAGTTGTTAAATGTATAATGTCGATGAATTATTATTGAACATAGTTTACCTGTGCACGCTGTCTGCCAGTAGCACACACTGACGTGTTCGTAGCACTTCAACAAACAATTCTTCAGTTCTTCAATTTTTGAGAGACTGGTGCTAATCAATGCAACATTAAATGTGCTCACAGTTTTCTCGGGTATTGTATTCAGCTGTTTTGTGGTGTACACAAGGCTTTGAATTTGTTCTGTTGTCCACGCCTGCACGAAGTTGAACAACATGTAAGTATAATATCAGGAGTGTTTATATACGTAGCTATAACATATACATGTGTTATAGCTGTACGTGCATGCATGCACATAATTATACCACGGGTATGTCAGCCAGGAAGAGATTTGAGCCCATGAATGTAGGGTAGACATCCCTAACATCTTGGCAGCACATGTTTGCTGCATCCCCTTCGACCACATAAGCCTTGCAGTGCCTGAACTTATATATATCAGCCGAGGGGACAACAGTGTCTGTGCTGCCTGATTTTTCTGCTTTTAGAGCTGCCTCACAATATGAACGAAAAGACGCCGGTATTGTTTTGGTTAAACATATCTGGTGGAATGTCCTCAGACGCTCTGGGGTAGTGAAGGCAGGAAATCTACGTTTTGCCTCGCACCACGTACTGGAAGTAGTTATCCTGGGATGGAATTATACTTAACTTAAAAAATGTGATTATAGAAATAATACACTTTAGATCAAAAAAAGGAAGTTTCCACATGATTTAGAAGTCCTCACGAGTCAGGGCTAGTAGAACCCTCACCGCGTTCGGGATACTACAATTACCAGCCCTTTGGGCTTCTAGAAACTTCCTAAACAGTGTCTATACAAATGCATGCATGTGATTGTTAATTTACTTGCAAAAAGCCCTTTGCAGAGACTTTCTTGATCTGTAGCTGGTAGCTTCTTCCTTTAATTCAGCAAGGCTTAGCTCACTGCTTGAAACCTGGAAAATTAATAATTAACATTTAGAGCTGCATGGTTGTAGTATCCCGAACGTGTAGAGAGGGTTCTACTAGCCCTGATTATAGATCATGCATAATAATTATAGCAACCATGATTCTCAATTTAGTCAATCATGCACTATTCTTATCTAATCTTTGCTACATAAGTGAAGTAAATACCGTATAGCGCGAAATGTTCGAGGGGCTTAATTTTCGCGGATTTCGTGGGTTAGAATTCTATACGAAAATTAAGTCCACGAAAATTGTTCTTTAATTAGAATTACCTGCTATCGTGCAAATATTTAAAGGCGTGGCTTCCCGTAAGCAGTCATTCCGCGAACATTGTGCAACGAAATGGTTTTTAGAGGCCAATCCACGAAATATAAGTGCCTCGAAAATTTCGCGCTATACGGTAAGTATACTAAGTTGGATAGAACACTTCCTCTATAGCCAATCAGATTGCAGGCAAACATGATCTAAAAAACTGTTACTGTTAATTCATAACAACTTCAATGCAGATATAAATAGATTACGCTGTCAGGCTCCTATAACCGAATAGCCGCGGTTGACGCTTTGAAGCGTCAATATGTGAATAGCTGGTAGCCGCGGTTGACGCTTTGAAGCGTCAACCGCACATTACTCTACTCTTAATTAATTTGTGGTGAGCTACAACCTTCCAGAGCTCCACAGCTTTGCAAGGCTTCTCTAGAAGGTCAACAGAAGCCGTACTGAGTCCGATCACCATAGGTTAGCAATCAAAATTTGCTGAAATTTTCATGTGAAATTTGTATTTCAATATCAATCTCAAAAGTGAACATACATTATAATAAATACAATTACAATTAATTCTATAGTACAACAATGACTAAGAGGCCTCTGCACACAGGGGATGAGGTACTCCTAGGTATCCTGGATAGTAGTCACAGTGAGTAGACCTTCTCAGACCCATAAGATGGTGGTGGGTTCCATGGCAGATAGCAGTGACGATAGTTTCACAGACCTGCATGAGGAAGAAGGAGTATTACCAACCAAGCAGATCACCTCTAGAATCAATGGTTCTTACACACAAGTAGCACAGAACCTGACAAACACCAGCCAACAAGCCAGCCATAAAGAATTGAATTTTAAATGTAACCTTTGGGGTGGTGCCTAAAAGATCAAAAGATTATCATGCAATCAATACACACACTAAATTGAATAATAACATTCAGCCACATAATTATAATTGAATTGCTATAACAGACAGCACACTAAAAATTGGGTAGATACATGTAACACAGCACTAACTCACAAGCCAACAAACCTAAAGAAGTATACTGAGAACAGCCATACACAAAGTACAGTACATCTCATACAAGGGTGACAAAAAATAATTATGAATCATGCAACCTTAGACATAATTATGTAGGCTCCCACAAGCAAACTTACATGCAATGGCACTCATAGGCACATATAAAGCAATTGTGATCCTACAACAAACTGGGAGTTCATAAAAGATTCAACTTTGGGCACAGAAGAATTACAATGCATATCACAGGCAAACACACAAGCCAACAAGCCAACTAATAACAAATTATGACCTAATCCTAGCTGGGGAGCATAACACAACCAACAAGCCTATTATGTTGAGAATAAAATGTCCTTACACAAGTAAACAGTACACTCATAAGCCCAACAAGCCTTTGCTTTCCCCTGAAAAGGTCAGAACATTATTATGCAATCAACCACCATACATGTACACAGTGAGCCTAATGAGTAGTGAGCCTAATTGAGTAGTAGCCTAATTGAATTGTAACCTTGGAAGCAAGCAGAAACTTCACACAAGCCTAGGCATAAGAATTAACTTTTGGCAGCACTGGTAATATGTAAATTGTTAGCACATATAAAGTATCATGCCACAGGCATACACAGGGGGCACACACGGCACGGGCGGGCACGCACACACACACACACACACACACACACGGCACGCACACACGTGGGCATCAATAGTGAATACACATGCAGCTATTAACAGAATACATTGTGGATGAGACCAACAGATAGCTAAGCATAACACCTTTACATTGCAACACTGCTGAACTGCTGAGCGTACATATATAGGCTTCTGTATTTTAAACTCGGGCTTCAACACACTGCTGGAGCAAGTATACTTTACAAGCTACGTAGGTAAGCGTATAGTATAATCATACGCACACAAAGCTTACCTCTAAAGTAATCTCTCGCTCTGTCCTTGGCTGGTTGACTCTTCGACTGTTCAGATAGAACTACAAGGTAGCTTGAAGAGAACTGTTACTGCTACTAAGGGGTTCATCTTTCTTTGCCACACTGAAACAAATAAATTAAATATCAAACACTGTACACTACACTCTAAAAACAGGCTCTAAACTAACTCAGCTTCTACACAAGTATACTTTACACACTCATAAGCTATCTAGGCAAGTGCATAAGCATATTAAATCAGCTCAGAGGCTTCTGAAGGCTTATACTAGCTACATAATGCTTGCTATATACGCACACAAAGCTTACCTCTGAAGTGATCCCTTGCTCTGGCCCTTGGCTGGTTGACTGTTTCGTTGGAAATCAGGAGATCCTGACACAGTAACTACTGTAGACTACTTTGCTAAGAAGTTGAATAAAGAAAACTGTCACTGTTTCCAAGTTATGCATCTTTCTTTGCTAGAGGCAAATGCTGAAAAAGATAAAATAATTTGAATATCAAACGTTGTAGACTACAGTCTAAAAACAGGCTCTAAACTCAGGAAGCTACTCTTCCAGTATATTTCACACACTCAGAGGCTATCTAGGTAGGTGGACAAGCATATTACATCAGCTCAAAAGGCTTCTAAAGGCTGAACTAGGAAAATGATGATCGCTATACACACACAGAGCTTACTTGTGAAATGATCCTTCGCTGGGGCCTTGGCTGGTATACTCCTCCGTTCAAAACTTAGAGATCCTGGCAGAGTAGCTATTCTAGACTAGTTTGCAACAAAGTTGCCTGCAGAAAACTGCTACTGCTTCTTAGCTACGCATCTTTCTTTGCTAGGGGCTGATAATGAAAGTAATTTAAAATTAATTAGATTTTGGTTCCGCGGTGGGCGGTACTACGTATGAAATCATAACCGCGGCTAATCGGATAATATTATACCTCTGCATGTGCTTCTTTATACGTAACAATATTATTTTGTCTATAGAAAATCTTCTCAAGCGCTTGTATACCTTTGATAACATTTCCAGCTTGAACTCATCAGGAAGGCACTGGATTGGGCTAAAATTTTGCTGCTTAAACTCGGGCTTTGTAGTCAGAGATTTTGTTGAGAGGGTCTGATCTTCAAGTGATGTACATGAAAAACGTATTGTACATCAATTATTACATTTTCCCTATCACAAGGATCTATATGACCCCCCCCCCCATTATTCCTATGTGAAAACAGGGACTGTATCAACTGTTGTACACCTTAGCAATCACGCAGAAATGGGCAAGACACATTATTATGATACCTTTGTCAGTTGGTTGAAGACTTGAATGAAGTCGACTGCTCTCGCCCCAGGAGACAGCCTCAACAGTCGACAAAATGCTGATTTATTCCATTCAAACTCCTTCCGATTCAGGAGCACAGTAGTCTTGCATTTAAATGTGACCTGTATGACCAATAAAAACCAGGATTATATCTGTGGTGCTTATTACTAAAATTACAACATTGTTATACATTATAGCTTACCTCAATGGCTTGATCTAGGTATTCTTTAACCTTATCACAAGTCTTTCTAGTAGAAGGAGTACCTATTGAATATACACTTTCCAAGACTGGGCGATTTGGGAGTTTGTAGCTCTTAATCCTTGCACCATTCTTGTACACAGTGATACCACTGACTCCACCCACGAGAAACTCAAAGTGCCACCTCTTGGTTGCAGGCATTCTTCACCTATGCTGTAAACTAGGGAGCTACAGTAGCTAAGCACGTACTACTAAGTGCAGCGCAGTGCAGTGCAGTTTTAAATGCAGCTGAATAGTGCTAGTCCATCGGCGCATGCGCAATAAAGTAGCCATGCGTGAACCCGCAGGTGTGATAGTTCAGTGCGCATGATTTGTGGCTTGCATGCATGCAATGATGAATGATTCATGTCCTCTCTATGATGGCAGTTATAGCCAAGACTCTCTCCTTATTGTGTCACCAGGGACAAGCAGTAAGCAAGACTCACAAACTAGCATCAGGGGTGCATGCACTCCTGCTAGCATAGCTAACAACAAGCAAGACTCTCTCCTCATTGTGTCTCCAGAACTCGAAACAAGCATAGTGCAAGACTCTCTCCTCATTGTGTCTCCAGAACTAGAACTCGAAACAAGCATAGCGCAGGACTCTCTCCTTATTGTGTCTCCAGAGCTCGAAACAAGCATAGCGCAAGACTCTCTCCTCATTGTGTCTCCAGAACTCGAAACAAGCATAGCGCAAGACTCCCTCCTTTTTGTGTCACCAGAACTCGAAACAAGCATAGCGCAAGACTCCCTTCTTATTGTGTCTCCAGAGACAAGCATGACTACCAACACGCAAAACTCTCTGCTCTTATCTCCTGTTGTAGACAGCAGCCAAGAGTTGTTTGTGTCCTCCAGCTTCACTAACTGTGATGCTGACTCCGAACTACTCGAACTCATGGATTTTGATCCCCAATTTGAAGCTCCTTTGAATTCAACACCTGTCAAGAAGCGAAGGACAGAAGATCCTTTGGAATATGAGAGTGAATCTCCTGTAAGCTCTCATCGGTTTCAATGTTGTGGAAGGGTGTGTATTGCTGCATTTACTCAGCAGGAAGTACAGAAAGTTAGAGGTATCTTTAACAAAAAGAGAAGAGCTGACCAGAAACAGTTTCTGTTTGATACCTCATTGATATTTATTCCCTCGTCAAGCAGACAATCATCGAGCTCAAGCAAGCTTACGATGATGCTCGAAGGAAAGCATGTATGCAAGAACGCCTTCTTGAATATTCTTGGAATTTCAAACAAGAGATTCAAAACAGTAACCGAACAATTCTCAAATGGCATTCACAAAGCCACTAGAAAACCCCACGTGAGAGCCGAGGCCTCAAAAACGTCTGAAGCCAAGACTTGGATGAGGCAATACTTTAATCTCATTGGAGATCAGATGCCTAACATCGATCGTGTACACCTTCCTCATTTCCTCACTAAGTACGATGTGTACGTCAGGATGAAGAGGGAGCTCATGGCTGGAGGAATCCCAGAAGATGCTGTTGTGAAAGTTTCTACCTTTTATCGCTTTTGGAAAGAAGATTTTTCGAAGGTGCTCATTCCCAGTGTAAGTATTCTATTATACTATTATTATATAACCATAACCATATAATTATCCAATTTACAGCAAAGCGCTTTCAGCAAGTGTGATATTTGCACTAAGTTTGACCAGGAAAGAATGAAGAGTGGATGGAGGTGTGGATTTAAGGAGGAGTATGATCAACATCTACAGATTGTTCAGTAAGTGACTCTGCAAGCCTTTACCTTGTATTCGAGTACACATTACATTTCCACGCAATTAATTCTTTGCCTTTAGTCAGACAGCAAGTAAATGTACCTAAATTACTCGTCCCATGTGCATAATTATACATCCAAAACGTAATTATGCATGGGTGCATAGGACTCACAATTATATGCATACGAATTTTATTCCATCTTGCTATTATTATTATGGTGACAGGCAAGAAAGGCGGAAGTATTATGGTCATCGGGAAAAATCTAGAACAAATCCACAACACAGTGTTACCATCATCATTGATGGCATGGATCAGCACAAGACCAATCTTCCTCGCCTCGCAAAGATCCCAAAGTCTGTGCAGGGATTGCTTCCTCTCAGAACACACGTCACTGGAGTGCTAGTACACACCCGGGCACCTCATGGAAAGTTAGCTCACGTCTACATTGACATGCTGCAATTCCCTCATGACTGCAACGTTACGATTCATGTGCTGCTCAAATCCTTGATTGCTCTAGATCATCTCCCACCAGTTCTCAACATCCAACTGGACAATACAGCAAAAGAAAACAAAAACAAGTTCTTCCTGGGGTTTTGCGCATTGTTGGTAGAACGAAAGATATTCACTAAGGTATCATTATAGTAATTATTACATAGCAACTGCATAGCCTCGAGACCAGCCGTTCGTTATCTGAAAGAACGCCTGGTCAAGTTCCAATGTAGCACTCGTTCTATGGTCCAGGAATTTCTTGGACCGGTAATTGCCCGCACAAGGTGTATTACCCATGAATATCATTATGATGCTATAAAACGCTGACTCAGCTAGACAAGTTGTACATTAGAACTTGACCAGGCGTTCTTTCAGATAACGAACGGCTGGTCTCGAGGCTAGCAACTGCATGCACTGCCCTGCCCTAATGACTATAATTATAATCATTCATGCAC
This sequence comes from Halichondria panicea, assembly GCF_963675165.1. Classification (NCBI taxonomy): domain Eukaryota; kingdom Metazoa; phylum Porifera; class Demospongiae; order Suberitida; family Halichondriidae; genus Halichondria; species Halichondria panicea. The sequence continues at coordinate 2,908,943 of NC_087387.1, forward strand.
ACATTGTCAATGCATGGTTGCCCATGCATGCATATGACACTGTATACATTGTGCTATAATAGGTGCGGGTAAACTTCCTACCTGTTGGTCATACTCATGAGGACATTGACCAGCTTTTCTCAAGGATATCTAAGCAGCTCACTCTAAAAGGAGCTGAATCTTTACCAGGTAATAATTATGCATTCATAATTATACATGTAGTATGTAGGTATTATGCATGGTGGTCAATTATAATTATAGCTATAATTATACTTCCTATAAATTATAAATTTATTAAGGTTGGTTTTGAATTGATTGTGACATTACATAATTATTGTTGCATGTATAATTGTACAGATCTCCAAAAGCAGATTACACAGTCAAGCACACCTACCCCAACGGTTGAGGTACTCAATACTATTTCTGATGTGAGGTCGTGGCTGGAACCTTGTATTGACGGACTAAATGGTCACTCTCTTCCACATTGCTTCAAATTCTTTTTAGAAGATGGGAAAGCTGTGATGTATTTTCGGCATTGGAGCAGTGATGCTTGGTGCAATGCTGATGTAGCAGTGAAACTACTTCTGGCAAGTCCGCATGTAATAACGTTTTTTTGTCAGTGATCATAATAAATACCGTACAAGCACATGCATACTACATTATGTATGGCAACACACTTTGTGTTAGGGTGTATGCAGTTGTTATAATAATTAATAGCAGTTTTTTACAGACGCTGAAGTTCGAACCATAAGTATATTCTACAGCTCTCTAGGCCCTGATAATACACCCATTCGATTCTTGAATTCTTTAAAAAATTAATGTGCCTATTATGTTCATAAAAATTTGGATTTTGCACTATATAGCGTAACATTTTTGAGGGTTAAATTTTCGCTGATTCGTGCATTTTACTGTAACAAAAATGGACAATGTATTTATCGACCTACACCTCTTATGGCTATAAATTAAGCTCATGCATTCGTATAGATCAAATTACACTTTTTTAACTTTACATGCAAAATGTTTACTGTGCAGGAGATTCCATGTGGCATTCCAAATAGAGTTCACCTGTCTGACAACAAGATAGACCTGCCACGTCTACACATAGATATTCCAAAGTTTTATTCTTGGATCTCTGATGATGCTCGTATTTGGTGGGAGCAATTTGATATGGACGCTGTCTACTCTGATGATGAATTTGGAATTACCCCCTGGCCCTTGCTACATCTCCAAGAAGGTGAGCAAACTCTCATTTCAATCAGAATTATATACGTAACACCATAATATACTTTACATTACGTATATCACTTATATTCTAATAATTATTACACAGTTCGTCAACTGGCCCAACTCCCAGCCTCAGGATCAGCAGATATGAGCTGTGATGCGCCTCAGAATACCCAGCTTCAAGCTCTATTTGCTGCAGAGAATGAAGAGTGCAATGTAAGCAATAATTATACGACAGTTCAGCACACCTATTGCACTTTCCCTAAATTTATAATAACCTAAATTTAGGTCACTTTGCATAATTCTTCAACTTAGGTATATACGTAATGTATAAGTATATACACACAATTCCCTAAATTTAGGTCAATGTGTGCATGCACACACACAAATTATACCATCCCTAAATTTAGGTCACTGAGTAGGCTTCCTAAATTTAGGTTGCTTTGTTCACATGGTATCTACCTTCAAATTCAATGTCATACAGGTGTACACTGGGGCCTACCGAAAGCAATCACGGACAGACGTTAGGGAGGTGCAGGATTTAGCAGGTCTCAAGATTGATCAGTTGCTGGCAGTCAGAAGCTGTCCAAGCAGTAACATCGAGCCATGGATTGCTCAACTTCGATCGATCTCAGATTCAGAGGTAGGAGTTGTCTGGATGGAAGGGAAGTACAACAGCAAATGGAAAGTGGCAAGAAGACAGGATCCAGAAAACAAGAGGAAGCGAATTGAGTGGGAAGATTCAGTCACGAAATCCTCAATACTCTTGTACGATTTCCAGTTGACGTCCACCGGTCATCTACGTAAAAAGACAATAGAACATTTAAAGAGTGTATACCAAGAGCTAAAGCAAAGTAACACCTAATGTTGTGTATATTTCATTCTGTTTATCGTGATACAAAATATATCTCTGTTAGCTTCTCCAAATCTAGTATGCTAAACAGAGTCAATAAAAACAAGTTAACACAACCATGGAATACAACAATAACATAACAATGCAGATAAGATTTACAAATAGACAAAAAATCAAACAATTTTTGTTTCACTTAACTAATAATACAGTGAATTCTATTCTGATCCTGCAAAAGAGAAAGGGAACTTTTAACAGTGAATGTGTTATAGTCATAGAGCTAGTGAAGTCAAGGCAGAGATTGCTTCAGGATTAAATTTTGCTGTCGTGTTGGAAGGAAGAGTGTGGGCAGATATCATGTGGGCAGATATCATGTGATCTTTAATTGACATTTGACCCAATGCATGCATCAGGTGATCTCTAAGTGATCTGTCTAAGTCCCCTAGGTAGGGGAGCAAATTCAAGTCTAATCCCCAACTAATCCCCACTTATCCCCGGTAGGGGGGAGGTGGGTATTAGTGCATAAGTATTATCTTTGGTGCATGCATATAAGTGTAGTCCTCTGGAGCCGCCCCCACATCACAGGCAAATTAATTAAGGTCAAAATAGTCATGCCCACTTTTGAACAATATTCATAGCTTCAGTCACTCCCACTGAAAGCAACAAACAAGAAAGACTTGAAGAATGTGTGCTTTTGTGTGGATGTGCAGGCTCACCTGCTTGATCCTGTTAATGGACTATGCATCAAAGGCTGTGGCCAAGCCTAATATCATTCTGCTCTTTGCAGATGATGTAAGTTACCAAATTTAGGGGGGGTACTCACTATTATTTTTTAACTTTTAACTTAACCTGTACTGTACGAATGGCAAACAATTTTTTTAGCGCAGTGGTTTGTACCAAATTTTAGTAGCTACCCTGTTAATTGAAGTGTACCATGATGTATGCATAGAACCTTATAACTGCAACCTGTGTCAAGAGAAGCCCTGAGAGGAGGGTATATTGTTACTGTAATAGAGTGAAAATACTGACACTTGGACACCTACGATTATTGTACAGGCATGCAACACCCAGATATTGCAGAATTTCATCACACAACTCAAATGGGATGTAGTGTAATGATGTCTTGTTGCTATTTGTATAATAAATGTCTCTACTCAACTCATCCTTGGTGCTAGATCTAGAGGTCAGAAGAATGCTTCTGGAAAAATCCAATTTGGGAGCCTAGGGCCTTAGGTTACTATTCCTACATAATCTATAGTGAGCCAATTCAGGAGTTGACAATTTCCCAGAGTGTGTTTTCTTTGCCCTTCATATACACCTGTAGCTCAAACATTCGAGCTGATTTGCATATAGAGCGATGCATCCCCTTTATTTGAGTTGTGAGAAAGAAAGTTTGTAGATCGCAGTATCCGAAATAGACTGTACAATAACCGTATGTGTCCAAGCACATGCAGAGTGATGACTGTTTAATTTACATAGCTTGGCTATGGTGATTTGACAATGTATGGCCATCCAACCTCAACTAATCCCAACTTGGAGAAAATGGCTTCTGAAGGCCTACTCTTCACTCAGTTCTACTCGGCTAGTCCAGTGTGCAGTCCATCGCGAGCTGCTCTGCTCACAGGACGATACCAGACTCGCAGTGGAGTGTATCCTGGAGTGTTTAGCAGTAATAGCGTTGGAGGTGTGTAGCATGCAAACAGTCGTATTACCAGTGTGAAGTGTTATAACTACATGTAATCCCATGCTAAGGTATTATAATATTATTGCATAGCGTGTATATATGGCGAATCTATGAGGGTCGTTAATTTTTAAATCGCCAATTAGGTCAATTAGCTTCTACAAATACTCAAAACCAGACACTTCTTTAAAATTATACAAATCACTAATACAACCACATCTAGAATATGCCTCTGCCGTTTGGAGTCCCTACCTGGCCAAGGACATTAAGTCACTAGAGGACATGCCCTAAAAGTGGGCCTAAAGAAATGGGATGCGAAACTACAAGACACTGTTGACCATGTGCAACCTGAATACTCTAGCTGATCGCCGGAACATAATCAGATTATGCCTACATTTTAAGATAAACTTAGTGGACATATCGCATCCCAATCTTCCGTTTAGCGTCATAGATCAGTTAAGACACTTGACAACTTTCGGTCCCGCCTGCGATGTCTAACACTTTCAAGTCTTCGTTCTTCCCGGAAACTCTATCAGCTTGAAATCAATTAAGTTTTGACACAGATGGTCTATCACTTGTGTGTTTTAAACTATTAATTGAGAAGGTTACCTAAATGTAGTACATGCATGTATAGTACACATGTTTTGTTTTGTCTGTCCATAATCATAGAGTTAATTATACAGTACATATTACACTACACTATTCATGCAAGTGCGTGACTAGTGGCAAATATCAGGCAAAAAAACTGACATTTGCCACAATAGTCAGGTAATTTGCGTGAAATGAAATCACACATTATTTTTTACAGTGTAGAACGTACATGTAATACAATTGTAGGACTTCCTTTGAATGAGACTACGATAGCTGAGGGCCTAAAGGCTGAAGGCTACAGCACCAGTATCATCGGCAAGTGGCACCTGGGAGTGGGCAAGGACAATGAGTATCTCCCAACAAGGCAGGGCTTCGACTCGTATCTGGTACTTTTATCTGTATGGTATTGTATTGTTTTAATCCTGTTTTACAGGGAATACCATATTCTCATGGCATGTGCCCGTACTTGATATGCTTCTATCCCAATGCGCCTTGCTTTGATAAGGGCCGAACAGGTAAGTTGTATGCATTAGTACATGTACGGTATTATTGTGGCATTCACATGCTGATTTTATAGGAAAGGCTCCCTGCCCTCTGTTTCAAAATGAGAAAATAGTCCAGCAACCAGCAGACTTTCTTCAACTGACAGAAAATTATGTCAAGGGAGCAGAGTCGTTCATCAAAACCAATGCCAGTATGTTAGCTTTACAATGCAACATCATGCAGCACACAGCTCTAGCTGGCCCTATTATGGCATTATATGTAATTATACAGACAAGAAGGCGCCATTCTTTCTATATATGGCCTTCCAGCACACCCATCATCCGCAGTTTGCCGGCAAGACTTTCACCAACTCCAGTGTCCGAGGCAAGTTTGGAGATTCTCTCAATGAAATGGACTGGGCTGTGGGACAAATATTCCAATTTATTGAAGACGCTGGGGTAAAAGATAACACGTTTGTCTTCTTTACTTCTGATAACGGGTGAGCAGTTGTTAAGCTATTAAGAGAGGCTGTACCTCCGTCTATAATAATCTGTCATGATAATAGATTAGTATGTTACATGTAGCTCCCAGAGTTTAGAGGTGTCTGCTATTCAGGGTTGCAAGTATACTAGTAAAAGCAGAAGATACAAGGCATATATCTGATAACAGAGGGGTCCGTTATCCTTTTACTCCCCAGTAATGTAAATAAATGTTACCATCCTTGCAGACCCATTCCTCTCCTCCCCCACTGCACACACCACCAGTATTATTGTAGACAGAAACCTTTTGCTGCTATAATTATAAGCACTATAGAGGTATAAATAGCACATCTTGATCGCCCTGACAAGGTATCCTAGCATAGTACATTTGTTCTGTTGTCAGGCGCGTGATATTGGTTGGACACTAAAAATTACCCATGCAATGTCCTTAGTATTAGATCCCATTTGAGTGTATTTAGCAGGGAACTATGAGCTATAGTACCGGTACTATAGATTGCTCTGGGCTACAAACTACAACATTGTACATTGTATTGTGAGTTACAAGAAGATACACATGTAATAACATGAAAATTATTGTAGCTAAGTCCTTTGTCTAGTAATATAATAACAGAACTAGAATGAAAGAGAGAAGCTCTAGTTTCTTTTTTGGCTTTGTTCGAGAGTAGTATAGGAGACGCTCGTTTTTTGGGCAGTGTGCTGTGCTTTTTTGCTGCAAGGCTGCATGGGGGAGGAGCTGGATGTATGGAAGTGCTGGGATTCTAGCTTTGGCTTCTTCCTAAATTAAGTTCCTTTTGCTTTGTTCAAGAGTAGTATAGGAGCCGCTCGTTTGCTGGGCTTGTTTGCTGCAAATTATAGCTTAGGTGTCTTCCTTTCGCTTTGTGAGAGTAGTACGAGCCGCTCGTTTCTTGGGAAGTGTGCTGGGCTTGTTTGTTTCGAAACTGGGGGAGGAGCTGGATGTTTCTGTTTTGTGGGTGGAGCTAAGACTATAATTTTGTCCATAAAACTGAGGTGAAGGAACAGGGTTGACTTGAATAGAGACCACAGATTTAGTAGAGACATAGAGATGCCAACTTTAGATATTAGTTTCAAAAGAATAATGATGCAGTTGCTAGGTTGGCTGTTTATATAGGTTGACTGTTGCTAAGCTAGTGGATTTCTAGTAGCCAATAGGTTTTGGGATCTAAATCAGTTAGAACATGTGCATTCGGTATCTATGGTTATAGTGTCCCTCATCCCTCGGGCTAAAGCCCTCGAGCTTTGGGACACTATAACACATAGATACCTCATGCCCATGTTCTAACTATAACATAGAAATCGAGGGTTAAGAAAGTTAAGGTAATGCTTAACTCATAAAATAGAAGCTATAATTATTATACGTTTAGCTTGTACATTGAACAAATACACATGGCTGATATGAAATGTTTTAATGCTCATACACATTAAAATTATAACTATGACCTTTGACCTTCACATGCTATAGGACACTATGACCGAGCAAGTAGTTAAATGGCCAGTCAAAAATAGGCTAATTGCTCGGAAATTCACTGGTGACCTACTGTTATTCATACCTCTGCTCAAACTACCTATAGTTATTTTTCCCTAAGCTACAGATGCACTAAATTAATTAAGCACATGATTCAGCACTTTGCCCTATTCAGACCATCCCTGACGAGGCAAATTCGTGGTGGTAATGGTGGCCTCCTGAGGTGTGGTAAGGGAACAACCTGGGAAGGTGGACAGAGAGTGCCAGCCATTGCTTGGTGGCCGGGTATGATCAGGACAGGAAAAACAATGGAGGTATAATAATTTTGTTTCCAGCACTTCTTCATAATTAAGCTTTAAAACTCAACATATTTTAGCATAATTAATTTTTTTTATATTATTTGCTTTCTGGACGGTTTTTTCTTTCTTAAAGTTAAAGTTACATGTACAGGAAGTATCTATAATTATAGTTCAATTTCAAAGCATATCGTCTGCAGTTCTGTTTATTTACATGTATGTTAGCTACCTGTACACTGTCCGTCATGCAATAATAGTTTAGATCATGAACGCTTTTGCTCACTTTGCAAGTCTTGAATTTAGGTTGCTGCGACAGTGGATGTTTTTCCTACTGTGATGAAGCTAGTCGGAGGGAAACTGCCCAATGTTACTATGGATGGGGTGGACATGGCTCCAATTCTTTTCAACAATCAAAAGGTACTTAAACTGTCACTGACGTGCTTAGCTACAATGTGTGTGAATTGCTTCCGGTTTGCAGAGCAACAGAGATTTCTATATCCACTATCCTACAAATCCAAACAAGACTCTTGGTGTCTATGCTGTCAGGTGGCAGCAGTACAAGGCACACTATTACTCTCACGGGTGAGTTCTAATACACAATTATATATACATTGTGCTTATTGCATGTGCAACAGGCCTATTGCTGTAAACGAAATAATTATAGTTTTGTCCATTCATCTTTTGTATAGAGGGCTATGTCCAGACTTCTACCCTGACACGGTATGTCGTGGCAACTACTCCCTTCACTCATACGACCCTCCCCTTCTTTATAACCTTCATAACGATCCTAGTGAGATTTATGCACTGGATGTCAAAGAGTACACTGATGTTATAAAAGAAATTGAAATGGTGAGTGCATGTGCATGGTATAACTATGGAAGTCTTACCGTATGTATACTGTGATTTGCATGCAGCTCGCTTGGAATAAACAAAAACAGCTTACATATAAGACCTTCGATTGAGTAGTGCCATGATTTACTTATGTAAACCGTTACACTTCTTAACCCAAGGCGCTTAGACTGCCACGGGTTATATAGTAATCTGTTGCCTTGTTTGTCTGTTTTGTTTGCCTGTGTACTCTGAGTCTGCTTATCTGGCTGCCAAAACGCCTCGTTGGTTCATAGATTGAAGAGTTACGTAGATTGAAGAGTTAGAGGGATTGGAAATTTCTCTTTTTACTGGGTGTGGTCAGTCATTAGCACGTGGCTCACAGACTAGGCGTGTTATAAATTGCTGAAAAAGATGATGTCTCGAGGAAACACATTTTGAGGGAGTTACCCCGGTAAAAATTTGTTAATAGCCTCGTTCATAGGGCGTAACGATAGTTTTGAGGCTCCATTGCAGATTCAATGTAAAAGCATCACGTGCACCATTCCGTTGCCAATCCTTCAATCTATGGTTTATTAAAGCTTCGTTTCGAAGAATCTTACCTTGCACGTTAGTGCCTATAAGGTCGATCTTCCTCCTCTGGCAGTGTTGCATGTGCAGTACCAGGATGTCTATGAACTAGCCTCGATTCCAGGCCGATAAAAATACGGCCTGATACCTACCTATTGCATGGTGATAATGTGCATGCGTTAGTTTTTATTCTCCAGAATCTGGGGAATCCCCTTTTTCTTTCTCTTCTATCTATGTACATCAGCTTATAGCTCTCTATTGCGTTATTCCAGAAGGCTTTCACATTAGTCTGAAGCCAGAAGAGGCTCTCATCTACCTCTATGACGGTTGTGGTCAGGATTTAAGCTCTCTATTGCGTTGTTCCAGAAGGCTTTCACATTAGTCTGAAGCCAGAAGAGACTCTCATCTACCTCTATGACGGTTGTGTGGTCAGGATTTAAGCTCTCTATTGCGTTGTTCCAGAAGGCTTTCACATTAGTGTGAAGCCAGAAGAGGCTCTCATCTACCTCTATGACGGTTGTATGGTCAGGATTTACCTTGGATCTGTACAGGCTATGAGAAGTGTATGGTGCCTCAAACTGCTACTTGCGAAGACAACCCAGTTATAGGACCGTCCTAGACGTAGATGAGAGTCTTTTCTGTCTTAAAACTAGTGTTCAAGCCTTCTAGACCAGCGCAATAGACGGCATAAGCCACAGCTTCACAGAACTCAGTCATGGAGATAAAGTATTACGGAACATATTTTTAGTAAAAACAGACTAATTTCCGGTGTAATTTACTAATGTTTTACGTTCTACCTATATTCTAGGTAATTTGAAGCATGTGCGCACTATCACACGCATGCAATAGGTACCAGACCGTATTTTAATGCGGCCTGGAATCGAAGCTATCTATGAACCTACTGTATCCCATACCATCTGGCCAGCAGGAGTCTATCCATAGACCAAGGGGAGCACGTCATCATGTTACGCTCAGTCATGTGACAATTATTGAATTCCTTTGGGTCAAGGTGTGTAAAAGCTGATTACTGTAGTGCAAGAGGTGGAGAGCACCGAAGAAGATATTAACAGTGGGCCAACCTCCTCTGCTCATATAAATCATAACCCTTTTCTAGCTTGTTACGCGGGAAATTGGGAAAGTGTCGAAAATTTCCTCATACTTATAATTATGTATAGAATTTATTTTGCGCCTATGCGACTGATGCACCTGTATTGTTAATTGAGCGCACATTAGGTGAATGACGCACGTCCAGCCTCCTCTCCCATAAACCATAGGTATTCCCAGGGAATTCTTACAACTGCCCTAGATAGCCATGATGTTATGCTACATTATGTCTATATACGTACATGTTATTTATAAATTTTGCTCTTAATACTCCACAACCCTACTACCGATATTGATACTGTCACTGATGTGATTTGTCTGAGCGGGGATTGTTTAACAAATTTAATATTTCAGGTGAAAGCCAACTTTGAGGCAGGTATGGTGTGGGGAGAAAGTCAAATGGACAGGGGAAAGAACTCATCCTATGACCCGTGTGCCAAGCCTGGTTGCACTCCATTCCCTGCCTGTTGTACCACTAACTCATTCATTGAGCCAAACATGAGTTTACTTGTGTAGTCGTGGTGTACTGTAGACACTGTCTTACTAACATGTATAGACCTATATTATAGTATTAGCTCACTTATGAAGTCTGTACTTCATTATATCGTTTTCGTGTGGCTATTTGTGCATGGATAATTTATATATTGTTTTTGAACACATACATAATTATGAGAAACAGATTGAACACATTCTATGTATGAGAAACAGATTGAACACATTCTATGCATGATAAACAGATTGAACACATTCTATGCATGAGAAACAGATTGAACACATTCTATGCATGAGAAACAAATTGAACACATTCTATGCATGAGAAACAGATTGAACACATTCTATGCATGAGAAACAGATTGAACACATTCTACACATTCTATGCATGATAAACAGATTGAACACATTCTATGCATGTGCTTCGGCTATGGCTTGTAGAGATGGGTGTGGGTCAATGGCTGTGCACAAACTAACCATCGATTTTATGCCTTGCTGCTGCCTCGATGGAAGTATGTGTGGCCTCTAAAAGCTGCACTCTGGTCAACTAAGCTGCTTAGCAAGCATGTAGACTATTGTAGAGCTTGTGTCCACTTGTAAAGTGCCTGTGTACACAAATGGCTTGCTGCTTCCTCTTCGAAAATATTCTATGGCTACCAAGATAGTCCAGAGGGTCTACCAATGGATACTACTCAGTCCTACATGCTGTATAGCTTGTTTTAAACCTTTTTTTTTAAGTGTCCTAATTGAACAGCTCAGCAGAACTTCAAAGGATAATCGCATTCATGATACTATCCAATCTGCCACAGAATCCAATATCATGCAACATTCACAAGTGGATAACACGCTCCCTCCCAGATTGTTGTTGTAAAATTTACAACAATTTGACCAGTAAAAAGTTAAGTGGGTTACTTTATCTTGATGAATTTAGATACCTGCCAATTCTCTAGCCTCTCTAAAATAAAAATCAGCCTGGGAACGAGGCTACCAATTCTCATGAAATGTTTCCCAAGCAAGCAAGCAATTAAAATTTCGACTACATGTCAGCAGCAAAAACGTTTTAACAACTGCATGACCACAGCAGCTGCTAACCTTGTTACCAGGCCGAAAAATAAAAATCAGCCTGAGGACGAGTATGGCTTTAGTACTGCAAAAATTATGCGGTTATAGGTACACTCTACATAACAGCTTTTGCAAATACAGTGTAGCACTTACTATCTTACGTCTGACTAGTGAGCTGACGTCAAACTTGTGGTGAAATGTTTGCTTAGTAGTAGATTTTTTGAGTTAGCCTCTATTTATGCTCAGTGTCTTTGCTGATATGGTATTCATATTCCTCACATTCACTTAATTATACCAGGATCGAGTACATTAAGGGTGGATTGAGTGAGGTAACATACAGATACTTACTCTGTCTATTTAAAATGGTTTTACGGGTCTATTTGCTGGTACACTACAGCATACGTTAATATTTCTTGATTGTTTGTTGATGAAAATGAATGAATGCCTCTTTGAAGTAGATACCGCCTGTCTATTGGTTTATCTGTCCACCCACCTGTGTGGTACAAAAGATTATGCCAAGCTTTGAAAGAATTAGAGAGGCTTGTACTTGTTGATTGTTTTATTGAAGGAAATAAAATGGCTCTTTGAAAGTGAGTAGACACCACCTGTCCATTAGCAAGAGCACTCATATGTGAGACAGAGCATTCTGAGTATTTTGGTCGGCTTCTGTTATGATTGTCGGTAACAAGCCAATAAAAGCAATCTTAAGAATTAACTTGGAATTGCCATGGCCTGCAAAATGCAAATCCTTATGATTATATACACTGTGCAACTGTTTCTGGTGGACACAACGTTATTGCTGTAGAGAAAAGACTAAAACCACCAAGTTGGTTCAAATGGCCAGTTGTACGGTACATCAAATCTCCTCATGACTAGTGATTGCGATGGTAGCTCAGCTAACTTGTTGCTTGCTTCATTTTGGCAAAATGATGAGCTAAAACTCGTACGTATTATTATAGGGCCTGTACTAGTACTGTCAAAATTGAATTTTTTCCTCAAGCATCAAGCAATATAATTATGAGTAAGAGGAGTGATAAATGCTGTGCAAGTAGAGTAGAAATGTAGTAAATGTACGGAAGCCCATAGGGGCCATTCAGTTCCACTCTATATATTGACTTACGTTGATCGCATCTTAAGCCAGACCAACCATCAGGGCATGTACATACACCAGGTTGAAGGCATGATCCACCATTATTACACCCATTACTACAGACAGCTATATTCAATAAAATAAAGAAGTCTTGTCAAAAGTCTTGTCACATAACTATAATTGTGCAGCATCCACTACAGTAACTGCATTGTTATACCTTCATTGCATGCGCTTCCTGTCCACCTAGCAGGACATGTGCAGTTTCCAGGAGTAGAACAAATACCTCCATTAAGGCACAACGACTCACAGACAGCTGAAAAAATAAACTTTAATGCATGTGGTATAGGCGTAGCCGCTAATAGCATCACATACGTGTTTCACATCTAACTCCAATCCAGCCGAGAGGACAACTACAAACTCCAGGCTGTGTGCAATTTCCACCATTCTGACATGAAGGGGTACAACTTGGCTGAACAGGCGGGCGTACTAGAAATAAAAGGAGTTTTACACATAATTGTATCGGATAGTAAACAGGAAACGTTACCTAAAGGTTGCTTGGATAGCGAAACAACCTTTAGTCCCATAGGTCTATTCAGTAGATTTGAAATCACACCGTAGATTGTGAAAACACCCGAAGTTGAACTATGAGTTATGGTAGAATTCAGTACTGCTCGAAGTTGCCAGTCCGTCCAGTAAAGGGTACCATCAAAGAAGTCAATACCAAAAGGATGATTAATGAACTGACCAATCAGTATTTTTCTACCAGATCCATCAGATTTTGAGCACTCAATGCGATCTAACCCAGCATCAGCCCAGTACAAAGTTTGAGAGATAAGATCAAGAGTCACAGCATTTGGCCAAAGTAAATTAAAACTATGAAGTGTTTGCCTCTGAGTGCCATCATAAGAGACTCGCTCAATGCGTGGCAGAGATCCCCAGTCAGTCCAATATATTTTCCTAAGAAAAAATATAATGGCTATACCCTTAGTATTAATTAAATAGTGCACGCAATTACCTTGCAAAAGGATCGAGAACAATTGCTCTTGGAATACTTTCTCCCTCTATACCAGTAAGCAGAATAACAGATCTCACTCTAGTGTTGGGATCAAAAACTTCGATATCTCTCTCCCCCGCATCAGTCCAATATAGCTTTTTGTTCACCCAGTCCCAAGCAATACCATCTTATAAAAAAAGTAATTGAATGATCAGTAACATATAAAATTGTTGTACCTGGGGTTGTAATGTCTGTTTGTACGAGGATAGTCAATTGTGTTCCATCCATTTTAGTGCGAACAATGTGTTTAGCAATATAACATCACTCCAGAACATATAGCCATCTCTGAATACCAATGCGGCACAAAGATGAATAATACTGTATACATACATACATGCATTGGACGGTATGATATTATTACCTGATGTCAAAATCAACAGCTATCATATTACGTGTGCCTGATTGAATGCCTTGCACTCCAGTACCGTCTCTGTTTATGTTCACTAAATATTGCTCGTTGCCAAAAAACAAATAATTTTCTCTGAGCAAAGCTGTATATAAGCAAAAGTAGTGTATACAGCAATAATATGCATGTGCATTCAGAAAGAAAATCAAGATCCATGCAAATATTATTATGGTGGTGCTTATAGACTAGTACTCACGATTGGAAATCTGCCTTCTTTCTCTGATTAGCCCTTCCAACATTATAGTGTTTGTGCTAATACTCTGACCCTCTTGAAGGGCTATTGGATACTTAGAATCTTCTTCGTCGTATGGTAGAGCATCAATATTGGTCATCACAAAATTGTCGACTATTGGTTTGATTTGCGCTGCAGAAAAATCCAACACCACAGGCACCGCAGGAATTCTTGCTGCATGCATGGAATGAAAGATAATTATGAACAATAAATGCAGCAGGTTTACCAATACTGGTATGGGTGCTGCACAGCAGAAAGAATAGTATCAGAAAGATGGACTTTCCACACTGCCACATTGTTGTTTCTTTTTGATTTCACAGTTTTATAATTGTTGGCAGTTTAATTTCTAGTTGACTCTGCCTTGATTTTATAGCTTCAGTTTGCACGGGGATGTGATCTAGCGCGCGGGTATGGACCCCTGATTTCGGGGGGGCCTAATTATTAGCGCGATCTACTTAATTTAGCGCAAATTCACTAAAATTAGCTAAAATTAGCTTCAGCCACTCCCACTGAAAGCTACACCACAAACAACGAGGACAAACAAGTATTAAAAATGTGTGCTTTTGTGTGGATGTGCAGGCTCACTTGCTTGATCCTGCTAATAGACTATGGAGCATCTAAGGCTGTGGCCAAGCCTAATGTCATTCTGCTCTTTGCAGATGATGTAAGTTTTACCTACAAATTGAGGAGATACATCCCTGAAAATTAAAGCTTTCATGCAGCGCAGTACGTTACCATTTTTAACTTTAACCTGTACAAATATTTGGCAAACAATTTTTTTAGCGCATTGATTTTTAGTAGCAGCTACACTGTTAACGAGAGTGTATGCATACTGATAGAACCTTTATAATAATAACTGCTGCAACCTGTGTCAAGAGCACCCCCCTAAGCTAAAAATTTATTACTTGTTTATCTGGAAGCTATTCATATTGAAACGGTGAGCAGCACTAGCTATTCAGATTGAAAGCTAGCAATTGCATGTCTCATGATTTAGACCACACCTTTAAAATGTTGTCATGCGCAGGAAAAGAAGGTGTGGCTTCCGGTGCATGGACGTATAAAATGTTCGCGTGCTCTCAGCACCCTCCTACAGCATTTCCTAGAAACGCCACAGGAGGGTATAATTAACTATAATGGAGTGAAATACTGATGCTTGGGCACATACAATTGTTGCATGTGCAGGCAATACCCAGATATACTGCAGAATTTCACACAACTCAAATGGGATGTAGTGTAAGTGTAGTTACCCCGTGCATACGTAGCGCACAGCAGGGGTAGAGTGGTTGGTGTGTGCGTTGGTTTGTGTGTGTGCGTGCGTGCGTGCGTGACAACTTTCATGAACTACTTAATTGCTAATGAGACAGTAGTTGAAAAATAATAGGCTAGTTGTAGTTGAAACTTGTAGACGATCTTCGAAGGTGACAAAAACAATGTTTTCTTGATCTAATCGTTTCTTTATAGATTCATGATCATTCTCGATTCACGATCATTCCCCATACTGATAATGCTTGTTACAGTAAAAGTTATCATATTCGTTTTTGCCACTGTGCAATGAAGCTCAACGCACGGGGTGAATCCTCTATGAGCATCTTGTTATGTGTTGTTGCTATACTATAATAATGTAGTAGTTATTTCTCCTCCAACTCATTAAATCATTTGGTGCTAGAGGTCAGAAAGCTTTTGGAAACATCCAATTTGGGAGCCTAGGGTGGAATTAGTCTCATAAATTATCCGCTCCCTGGAGAAACCGTCTGAGCACTTTAGTCTGAACTTTTTTGGCCAGATCGGAATTCCGACCTAACCAATCAGATCAAGGATTCAGAATGACAAGAAGCGTATGCGTTCTATACAGTAGGATGCATTTATAGCTAGCGCTATAGTCAGCCTAACTGTGGCTACTGTTAGCCAGTCACAGTAAGTTGAGTTGACTGCACTAGTGCTGCTGAGCAACTTTTTCTTGTTCTTTTAGCAACGTTCTTGCATGGAGCAAGCCAAACAAAAATTCATAGCTGCTAGTCAAGCGTTCGCGGTTGACCTTTTACATGCGTTGGTTTTGACACTGATGTAATGACATTAACATTCCATTGTGGAATGACCTCTGGACTAAAGTGCTCAGACGGTCTCTCCTGAGAGCGGCTGATTCATGAGACTCGGGTGGAATAATGCTTGAAATTGTGTCTTCTGCTCCTAACAAAACGAGCTGCTTTGCAGATATAGAGTGGTACATCCCAAAGTCTGTATAATTATTGCAGTATCCGGAATAGACTATACGATAATTATAACCGTTTGTGTCCGAGCATCAAGTTTGCAATTTTTCCGCTTTGATCATGGGCTTGGCCGAAATTGGCAAAATAATGAGTGATATGACTATAGCATTATTTTAATTTGCATATATTTCTAGCTTGGCTATGGTGATTTGACAATGTATGGCCATCCAACCTCAACTAATCCCAACTTGGAGAAAATGGCTTCTGAAGGCTTACTCTTCACTCAGTTCTACTCAGCCAGTCCAGTGTGCAGTCCATCGCGAGCTGCTCTGCTCACAGGACGATACCAGACTCGCAGTGGAGTGTATCCCGGAGTGTTTGGCAGCAACAGCGTTGGAGGTGTGTAGCAAACAGTCATATTATCAGTGTAAGGTGTTATTATAATAATTATTCATGAATGGTATTGCATGACGTATATTTGGCGACGAACAAGACTTAGCGAATCTAGGTGAGGGTCACCAAATTAGTGACTCACCAATTACATTCTCATGTCATTATTATATAATGTTCACTAAATGTACCTGCTACCGTATAGCTGGTAATTTTCGTGGGGAAAAATATTCGTGGTTTTCGTGGTTGGAGGTCTGACCACGAATATTTTACCCACGAATGAAGCGACCTTGCCTACCTTTACCTACAATCCAAGCATCAACCACAAAAATATTATCCACGAAATGTCTCAATATTGCTGAACCACGAATATTTTGTCCCCCGAAAATTACCCGCTATACAGTATATACGGTATAATTATGTGCCTCAAGGCGTAGCCGCCACGGGGAATACGATAAAGCTGACTGTGTGTATCTGTCGATCTGCCTATCCCAGCTGTAAATGTTGCAACGCAACAAAAACCAACAGCTTTTTATACAGGCCTCTAGCCACATTCTTGGTACGTGGATTTGCAAACTAATGTTTCTTTCTTGCTACAGTGAAGGCTGTTTGCAGTCTCTCAGAATTGTTTGCAACATCATCTGTTTGCACAAACTTTCTTTTGAACTTACAAGTTATATAAAAAATATTATGTAGCCTTGCACTAAGCGATAGCTGTTTGTTAGCTACAACGTCTAGAGTCAGAAAAGAGCTGCAAAGCTGTATAGTACTGCCAGAAGCAACATCCATTGTGAACTCTGACATATTTGCAGATCCACCCCCTTTTTTAATTTTATTCATTGACAGGAAATGCATAATCATCTATGCTTCTATCCAGAGGAGGAATGCCAGTGTTAAAAGGTCACTAATTAAAACACCACGTGGCCCAATGTTTTACATGTAAAACTGAGTTTACCCTCGCGCCCCTGAGTTTATGCACCATCACTAGCTTGATCCTCTTTATAATCACAACAGGAATCAGTTGAGCTATCGCGCCCCAGAGGAATCAGCTTGAGAGAGGAGATCCAGGATTTAATTGAAACCTTTGAGTTTTTATTGCATTCTTCGAAACCACAAGATATGGAAAATAGCCTGCCGTGGCTAGAGAATAAATTTTGATATACTGGCTTGCTGCACTGGATAGATCTAGGTATATTAAGCTTTCTAAGCAGGCAAATAAAGAACAGAAGCGCTATATAAGCTGCTATATGCAGCAAAGGTCAAGAACCCAGAACAAGAATGTTTAATCCTTCATTAAACGTGACCCTATTGACCCTGGCGTTCCTCCTCTGGCTTCTATCCTTGAAGATCATCTCTATCCATCAGAATCCTCTTCCATAAACTTTTTAACCAAAGCAAAACATGCCTCAAGGCATTAAGCACTTGGGATATTGTCTTTAGTTTCTGGTCAGATTTAACAGTGCCTATGCCTGATTATCGTCCTATCATGTTACACTTGAACATAATGCAATTGTAGGACTTCCTTTGAATGAGACTACGATAGCTGAAGGCCTAAAGGCTGAAGGCTATAACACCAGTATCATCGGCAAGTGGCACCTGGGAGTGGGCAAGGACAATGAGTATCTCCCAACAAGGCAGGGCTTCGACTCGTATCTGGTAAGACTTTTATTTGTACTGTATTTTAGTATTGTTTGAATTCTGTTTTAATTTACAGGGAATACCATTTTCTCATGACATGTGCCCGTGCTTGGTATGTTTCTATCCCAATGCGCCTTGCTTTGATAAGTGCCGAACAGGTAAGTTGTATGTATTACGTTGTATCTTATTGTGACATTCCCGCTGCTTTTATAGGAGAGTCTCCCTGCCCTCTGTTCCAAAATGAGAAAATAGTCCAGCAACCAGCAGACTTTCTTCAACTGACAGAAAATTATGTCAAGGGAGCAGAGTCATTTATCAAAACCAATGCCAGTATGTTAGCCTCACAATTCACCACAGAATTCTGCAGTTTAACATCATGCAGCCCTGCATGCCCCTATTATAGTATTACAATTCCTCTTTTAACAGACAAGAAGGCGCCATTCTTTCTGTATATGGCTTTCCAACACACCCATCATCCGCAATTTGCCAGCAAAACTTTCACCAACTCCAGTGTCCGAGGTAAGTTTGGAGATGCCCTCAATGAACTGGACTGGGCTGTGGGACAAGTATTCCAATTTATTGAAGACGCCGGGGTGAAAGATAACACGTTTGTCTTCTTTACTTCTGATAACGGGTGAGCAGTTGTTAAGCTACAATTAAGAGGCTGTACCTACGTCTATATATAATTATAATGTCATAAAAGCTTTCATGATACTAATAGATCAGTATGTTACAATCCAGACTCATTCCCCCCCCCCCTCCCCCACTGACACACCACCAGCATTATTGTATATAGCTAGAAACGTTTTGTATGTAAGCAACGGACTATGCAACTATTAAAATTATAGAGCACATCTTGATTGCCCTGACAAGTTGTCCTAGCGTAATACATTTTGTTCTGCCATCAGGTGATATTGGTTGGACACTATAAAAATTACCCATGCAATGCCCTTAGTAATCTCTATAAAAATTCAGGGTTTACGAAAGTTAAGGTAATGATTAGCTCAAAAATTAGAAGCTATGTATTATGTTTAGGCCTGCATGCAGCTCTTGTACATTGAACAAGACACATGGCTGATATGATAGTGCATGCGCATCATAACTATGACATTTAACCTTCAATATTTGCATGCTAGGACACTATGACCAAGCAAGTAGTTAAATGGCCGGTAATAGACTAATTGCTCCAAAATTCACCGGTGACTGGCTGTTATTTATACTTTTGCTTGAACTACTAAATGCCATTATACATCTTAGTTCCTGTTACCCTAAGCTACAGGTACATAATTTTGCAATTTGACCTATTCAGACCATCCTTACTGAGGCAAATTCGTGGTGGTAATGCTGGCCTCCTGAGGTGTGGTAAGGGAACAACCTGGGAAGGTGGACAGAGAGTGCCAGCCATTGCTTGGTGGCCGGGTATGATCAGGACCGGAAAAACAATGGAGGTATGCATAAACTTTATTTTGGTTTCTGGACGTTTGTCCTATAGGAGTTTCATAGTTTGTTCAATTACAATTCTGTTTGTTACTATAGTATTGTTAAAATTAGGTATGCTACCTGTACACTGTCTGTCACAATACTATATAGGTACCGAATGTTTTGTGAGTACCAAACATATGCGAACTTTGTGAGGGTATCAATTCGCAACCATAAAATCGCAAAACCTAAATTACTACTGGTACACACGATTGCTAGTTAGATCGCAAAAGCTCAATTTTTCTGCTGATTTGGCTCATTCGCAAAGGTTTTTCACACGCAAAATATGTTAGTAATACTGTATGGTTCAGCTTTTGCTCACTGCATGTGCAATTAGGTTGCTGCGACAGTGGATGTTTTTCCTACTTTGATGAATTTAGTAGGAGGGAAACTGCCCAATGTTACTATGGATGGGGTGGACATGGCTCCAATTCTCTTCAACAACCAGAAGGTACTTAAACTGTGACGTGCTACTTCAATGTGTGTGAATCGCTTCCGACTTTCAGAGCAACAGAGATTTCTATATCCACTATCCTACAAACCCAGACAAGACTCTTGGTGTCTATGCTGTCAGGTGGCAGCAGTACAAGGCACACTATCACTCTCATGGGTGAGTTCTAATACTCAGTTATATATACGTTCTGCTTATTGCAAGTGCAACAGGCCTATTGCTGTAAACGAAATAATTATAGTCTCTCCATTCGTCTTTTATCAATTTATGTATAGAGGGCTGTGTCCAGACTTCTACCCTGATACGATGTGTCGGAGCAACTACTCCCTTCACTCATACGACCCTCCTCTTCTTTATAACCTCCATAACGATCCTAGTGAGATATATGCACTGGATGTCAAAGAGTACACTGATGTTATGAAAGAAATTGAAATGGTGAGTGCATGTGCAGGTATGACTATGGAATGTTACTGTATGTGGCTGCATGCATGTGCTTTGCGCTTGCTTGCATGGAATTAAGCGGGACATAGTTAAGAGTAAACTACTTGGTGTAACAGCTTATGATTGAGTATGCCATGATTTTCCTATGTAAACTGTTACACTTCTTAAACCTGAGGCGTGTAGGCGGCCACGGATTATATAGTAGTCCGTTTGTTTGTCTGTGTACTCCGAGTCTGCTCACCTGCATGGCTACCGGAGCTGCTGTGCTTCGTTTATTAAAGCTTTGTTGTCGAATAAAAGCGAGAAATCTTATCTTGCATGTTAGTGCCCAAGGTCAACCAACTGGCCAGCAGGAGTCTATCCATAGACCCAGAGGAGGTTGGACACTCGTCATTATTTCGCGCTCAGTCCTATGACAATTATTGAATTTCTTTGGGTTAAGGTGAAACTGTAAAAGCTGATTAGTGTTACTGTTACTGTATAGTGCAAGAGGTGGAGAGCACCAAAGAGAGAGATTAATAGTGGTCCAATCTTCTCCATAACCCTTACTTGTTATGCGAAAAATTGGGAAAGTGTCGAAAAATTCGTCATACTTTTCATTATGTGTATAAGCATCCGTCTGGAACCTTTTAGCAGGGCGACTAAATATACTCCTATATATATGCCTCTTCTGGCTATAATTGTTGTGTCTCTCTCTGAGTAACGGTGGAGCATCAGGTGCGCTTTTTTTGTAACTATTTCATTGAGCGCACGTGATAAAAGCTGATGGTGGATGACGCATGTCCAGCCTCCTCTGCTATAGACCCCTGCTGACATTGCTAAATTCTCGGTCCTAAAAATGAGTTGTTAAGCAACATAAAATTAAGCTTATCAGCCTATGATTTGTGGTGTTCTTATAGTACAAGTCACCTATATACACCACTATATACCTTGGCTATCAGTGGTTTGAGCCCTGCATGTAAATATTCTTAGCTGGGCATGTAGGTATTCCCGGGGAATTCCTACAACTTCCCTAGATAGCCATGATGTTATGATACACATCATGTGTGCTGAATCTATATACGTACATATACATGTTACTTGATTGTAACATTGCAACTATTCCCATTTAATCTTGCTTGCTCATAATACTCCAACCCAACCCATACACCCTACCACCAATATTGGTACTGTCACTGATGTGATTTGTCTGATCAGGCATGCATGTTTTGACAAAATGTTTCATTCCGTGTATTTCAGGTGAAAGCCAACTTTGAGGCAGGCATGGTGTGGGGAGAAAGTCAAATGGACAGAGGAAGTAACTCATCCTATGACCCGTGTGCCAAGCCTGGCTGCACTCCATTCCCCTCCTGTTGTACCACTAATTCTTTTATTGAACCAGACATGAGTTTACATGTATGACTATATACAAGCGGAACGTCTTCTTGACATGAGATCTATAGTATAAGCTCACCTATATGAAGTGTATGCATTGTATCGAGTTTAATTAGTTTTAGTAGCAAAAATTAATGTTACAGTTTTCGTAGCTGTCTGTTCACATGTTTATTGTGTTTTTTAACCCAACCATACATATAACAGATGATTATTGAAAAGCTTCCACCGAAATATGCATTTACTGCATCAAATAATATCGTCCAGACTCTAGATCTGTGTGGTTTCTTGGTGAAATTTAGCTACTCGCTAATAAAATGCGTCTCTTCCCAAGCAGGCAAGCAACATTTCAACTGCATGCCAGCAGCAACTGAATGTTTGACAACTGCATGACCACAGCTGTGTCAGCCTAATTACCAGGCGGATTTTTTCTTTTAATTGGCCTGGAGAGTGGGGATGAGGCTTGACCACAACTATCTAGTATGGGTTCAGTATATACTGCAAAAATGCTGCGATTATAGGAATTAAATACTTTACATAACAGCTTTGTTGCAAATAAGACTACCAGTTCAGTCGTTCGCGTATACATATATATCTAGGATGACAGTGAGGTAACGTATACGAATTTAAAACTCAGTCTAATGGTTTTAATTTACGGGTCTCTGTGCTGCATGGTATATACAGTACTACTACATGTAAACCGTATATATAGCGCGTAATTTTTGTTAGTGAAAATTTTCGTACGAACTATACACATTTAAATTCAGTATTTTAATTTTTGTACAGCTCAGGATAGTAACGTTGAACCTATTGTGCCAGAAAATGTTTGCAGTTTTTTTTATTTTTGTACATGTAGATCTAGGTGCTTCCACCATACGAATAATAACCCTATATTTGTTCATTGTTGAGATTGTTCTAGATCTTTGAAGTAGATACATGCATGCACCCTGCATGTCCATTGGTATTATCTATCCACCCGCCTGCGTAGCCCGGTGTCATAAAATTTTGGTCCCCCCCCCGGGCCTAGAATTTTAAAATTTTGGGCCCCCCGGGCCTAGAAAACTGTTAACATTCTAGGCCCCCCACTGTGAGATTAGGCCCCCCTCTTCTGCTAGAAGGAAGTCAAAGAGATATAAAAATAATATGGTAAGGTTAGCTCTATTACATGTAGTTGACAAAGCATCAAAGAGACTGCATGCATGCAAAGACTCTGTATCAAAGTAGCAAAAATGTTTGCATTATTATTCTATCATGGAATTCAAAGTGAAGGAAGATTTACCTTTCAAGTTACTCATGCTTTACCTATAAGGGTTAAATGCTTTGATGCAGCTCTGCAATGTTGGATCTTCCTGTAAGACAATCGATGTTGTTGCATAGCTATCGCCATATTTGCAACTTCGTGCTTACTTTCTCAGCCAAATTTCAGGACAAAAAAGTATAAAACACACAATTTCAGTGCAAAGACAACAATTCATATCTTCCTCCATGTTTTCCTATACATAGAAGATGCAAATTGTTGTGGGGATACTCCAATAGCATCACTGGCTCAGCTCTCAAGTAATGTGGAATCACAGATAGAAGTCAAGAGAGAAACTGTTGTATCATGGTGGAATCACAATAGCAGTTTCCTTTCGGGACAAGGGTAATCTTGGACAGTCCTGACCAATTCGGGACAGCTGGCACCTATGTGCTTCGTGCTGCATGAGGCCTGATTCATAGAATGACATGGTGCAGTGTGATGGCTGTGAGACCAGTGGTATACTATACTACTGTACATGCATGAAATGTGTGTGTGTGAGGAGAGCTGCATTCAGTAACTGGCACTGCATAGACTGTGAAGACCATGAAGACTGCATTGGTGTATTTTGAGAATGCACTGTCACATAATGTTACCGCTGTTGCGCTGTTAATGGGGGGCCTAAAATTTTAAGAGGGGGCCTAAAATGTTAAAATTCTAGGCCCGGGGGGGCCCAATCTCATGGGGGGCCTAAAATTTTATGACACCGGTACAAACAATATGATAATGACCGTATGGCTAATTGAAGCCTTTGAAAGAGTTAGGGAGGCTTGAGGTAATACTGAAAATGGATTGTTCTTTAAAAATGAGTATTGGTTATCTATCCACCCACCTGTGGTAAAGCCTTATGATAATGACTAATTGCCAAGCCTTTGAAACGGTTGTACTAGACTGTTTGTTGAAGCTATATCTACTGAAAATGAATTGTTACCGCCTGTTATTGGTTTCTCTATCCACCCACCTGTGGTATTGTTAAGCCTTTGAAAGAGTTGGGGAGGCCCTGTAAGGTCGTCACTTTGTTATTCTCTCTCAGTGTTGCAATTTTTTGTGGAAATCCATTATAGATCTACTGCGCATGCGCAAATCATTCTATAAATTCTCGGGCAACTCTGACACTAACAGGAAAAACTAAATCTAAGATGAGTATTTTTGCAACTTTTTGGGTGATTCTTTTGTCTATAGCTACTTCTGTTGTAGCCATTCCACAAAGTGATTTCTATTCATTTGGAACTACTGCTGGAGATAGTTCAGTACCAAGAGGAGATGACAACTCATCCCCAATTGTATCTCTAACTATCATCGCTTTTCCGTACTATGGACAATTTCACAACCAACTTTATGTGAGTGCATCTTTATACACAGTGTGGATTGAAGCTAGTGGCTTAGCAGCTTTAATATGGAGCATAATCTGTAAGTGGATTATTTAAAATACATGTTGCTATTATTGTGAGTGAATTACCTTTTTGTTTTTCACAACACATGCAGGTGAATACCAATGGACACATCACATTTTTTTCTCCTTCTGGTGCATTTATACCAGCGCCATTTCCTCTTGCAGATAACCTTCAGCTTATCACTCCCTACTGGGTTGACTTAGATACTCGAAACCCTCTAAGTGGTCTAGTATGGTATCGCATTGCTACTGATTCAACAACTCTAAGGAGAGCTGCAACTGACATTCAAAGAGCATTTCCAAACCAACGTCCATTCACTCCGGCGTGGTTGCTTGTTGCAACATGGGACCATGTTGGGAGATATAATTACGAAGTTGATGTGGTACGTAAGTTTCTTGTTACCAGTACAGCAGGTATAATTATTTTGTGGGTATTCACTTTCGGGGATTTAATTTTTGTTGACTATCGGCCTACAATATTTGCGTTTGCAGTACATGTCTAATCAGCGAAAAACGGGAAAGTTTATATCCTCGAAATAATAATACCCGCTATAGTTATTGCCCAACTAGAGTGCAACATGCCATATAATGCACTGGAGCAACATAATCCAGTGCAATACCGTACTCTACCGAGATTACGCCCACCCTAATTGCATGCTACAAAGCAGCTACAGTTAATTTCGAAAACAGTAGTTTTGTCTCAAAATTAAGCCCACCCAGGTGTTTACCTCGAAATTAATTAAGCCCACTCATTAAGAAACTATTCTTCTCTATCTGCGTCTGAGGCCTGCCAGCTCTTGAAATACAATGAATACATCAACATACAACAATGGTAAATGCATAGGTAAAGTAGCTACCGTAAAACCTCTATTTAAGGCGACCCTCTAAATATGCAACACTTGGACATTTCGCCCATATAGCACCATATAAATTCATTTTTTGTGTACATTAAAACTCTACTTTCGCAAAACGTAATTATTTAAAAGTGTCGACTTAAATCGAGGTCTTACGGTAGGTATAAAGAGTCAAGATTCTGCATCAGAAGGTTGTTCCTTGTCACTGTCAGAGCCTTCAACAGAGATTCAGAGAAGATTGTCCTTGTCTCTTATACTTGCTAATAGGATCTAGCTATATATTCAGAGCTAACCAGCGTACACAATAAACTGCTAAACATTTTCTGGCAACTTGCTCCACTGACAAATGCATCACTTCCTGGTGGGCGTATTTTCGAGGCAAATTAGCCTATGCAGGAACTTTCACTCAAAAGTGGGGGTGGGCGTAATTTCGGACGTGGGCGTAATCTCGGTAGAGTACGGTATATGGCATGTTGCACGAGGGCGCCTGCAATAACTAACTTGTTGCCCAATGACGTTAAACTTGTCTAACTGGTCATATAAGTCGTAATAAAAGACATGTGTTTTGAAGGAATTTAGTGAATTCCATAGTAAATTTTTAGGTTTTCTTACCACTTCAAGTAGTTAGCCTATAAAAGGGACCAAATGAGTTATTCGGTGGGATGGTGGGCATAAGTCCCAAATGGATATCTCTTAAAGAAATCTACTGCATTTACACACAGTGCAAGTGCATATAATCCAGTGCAATATATGGTTGCCATGGTAGTGATGCAACATGCCATATACTGAGCACTGGATTGCTTTGATCTGCCCACTCACTGGACAGCAAGCTATTATACTTTTGTTTTGATACTGCAGAGAAGCACTTTTCAATGTGTTTTGGCAACTGATGGTCAGTCAACTTTCGTAATATTCTTGTATGCTGATGGAGGGATTGAGTGGGACTTTCCCGGTCAAGTGGGTCTGAATGCTGGTGATGGAATTCGGTTCTTTAGCCATCCTGACTCATTTTCTTCACGACTCACTAACATTCACACTACAAGCAACGTAGGGATTCCTGGAGTTTGGATATTTAAAGTGGACGGAGAAGAAGTTGTGCCTGCCGGATGCTTAAATGAAAACAATAGTGAGCTATTTAATTGTATAGTATAGTTATACATGTGGCAGATCTATATATAGGATTCTTGAAAGGGGGGTTCTAGAATAATTACAACCCGCGTCCCATTTTTAGCGACACTCATGTAATTAAACATTTTATCAAGTAGCCTAGTATTTGTATCTGTCTAGGACTATATAATTATATCTAGCTTGACTAGGCTAGCCATGGCTACTAATTTACTTGCAATAATATTTGACATTTTTCTTGCAGTTCCAATCACTCTTACTCCCCGGTATGGCCATCTTTTTGGCGGTACCCCGGTTATTGTTACGGGGCCCTGTTTCTCAGTGAATGACTCTATTCGGTGTATGTTTGGGAGTACAGAGCAATCTGCTATAAAATTCATCAGTGAAGAATCAGTTCTCTGTGTTTCTCCACTTTTGACTAAAATAGGTTCAACCAGATTCACTCTGATTATCAAACAAAAAGATAAAGATGACGAAATAATCTTTGAGTCCACTTTCCTTGCTGGTTAGTGCTATATAATTATTGTATGCATGTTATGTTAATGTGAATACACACGCAGTGTCTCCGGACCGTGCTCATGTTGTGAACGTAACTACTCCTTCGCTTATGGTAAAGGCTAATATTGATGCAAAAATACAATGGACTCCTGAAGATATTATTCCAACCTATATACCGGAAAGTTTCAGCCGCTCAGTTGATGTTAATGTATTGATGTTCTATCAGAATTACAAGCAAGATAAAGACTCAAATTGGCAAGTAGACTGGACACCTGTAGAGGAGGGTTTAGAGAAAATACCTTTATCATCTGGTGAAACGATCTTCAAGTTTCCTAAGGTGACTTCTGACTGTATACTGCCTCTGCACGACAGAGCTTCATTTGTTACATCTTCAATATGCCCAATCATAATCAAAGTTTCTGTCAGCGAATCAAGTAGGAATTCTGAGCTGCTCCTGCCTTCGAATATTGGTGTATGGTCTGGTGTGTATTACCTTAACAATGAGAATAGACATCTAAGTGTAGAGTGTAGCGATTGGGATACTAAGGAAATGAAGTCGCTTGTATCAGGACCGAATCTCTTGAATATGGTAGCAGCTTGCCCCCCAACGGAATTATTAGCAAGAAATGACCGAGACTATCAAATCGAAGAAATGACTTCCCTTTTCAGGAAAACCAATTTCAATCAAACCTTTATGGAATTTTTTCATTCCGGGATTGAATGTTGCTATCGGCAGTCGACGTGAGTCATGTTATAGTTAAGCTATAGTATTTTTGCATTATACAGCACGTACATGCAGGGCTACGCCGGAAGGATTTGGGCAGCAATGTTGCTACAAATCTGATGGTAATCTTATTACAGGAGAGTCTGCTGGAGGAAGTGTGGACATTATGTCACCGAATGTTGACTACAACAGACATATATCTGACGATGTAGTGCCTTACGTTACTTGCTGTCAAGCTGTTAATGCGAGGTGCAACAAGTACTATCAATGGAGGCCTTCTGGCAACGAAACACAATACGCCTTACCTGTACCTGGTAAGCATTACATTCATCGTCATACAGTGACTGTACAATTATTACAAAACTTACAGAACCAATGCATGCATATAGAATATATGCATGCACATTCATAATTATGTACCCCTGCATACATTAATTTTGTTTGCTAATTACATTACCCATGTTTGTAGCTTGTATCTATGGTGACCCTCATATTGTTACACTTGATGGGCTCAAGTATACATTCAATGGGAAAGGAGAATTCACTCTGATCGAAACTCTTGATGACTCCTTCACTTTACAAGGAAGAATGGATACAATCCTAGACCCGGACAACAACCCAACACCAGGCACTGTGTTTACTGCACTCGTTGCTAGACAGCATCAGACTAGCACCACTGTACAGTTTGACCTTCGACCAACGGGAATTAGAGTTCAACTGAATGGCAACACGCTCAACTTTGAAGACTTGCCACAAATTGCTACAGACTACGTAACAATCGCTGATAATGGAAATAGCTCTGTTAGTGCTTTCTTTAGTGAAGGAGTTAAGATGGAGCTCAAAACCGAGAACGGTATTATCTCTGTGATGCTAATCACACTACCAAACTCTCTAAATGGAATGACTCGTGGGTTAATGGGAAATTTCAATGGGGATAAAAGTGATGATCTGATTCCAAAATCTGAGACAGAGTCAATTTCTACCAATTTATCGATTGAGAACATCCACCAACTGTTTGGCGTCACTTGTAAGCAATATAACATAATTATAGTGCTAATACATTAATTGTGCTTATATAATTATGCACATGCTCTGGCACACACATATAGGGATACTACGGTCTCAGAATGAGAGCTATTTCACATACATGCCAGGTCAGAGTTTTTCAGCCTTTTCTGATCCCTCATTTGTCCCCATGTTTCAACCAAGTTTTGACAACATTGAGCTGGAAGAGCAAGCCAGAAATGTGTGTGGAGATGATGAGTTTTGTCTGTTTGACATTGCTGCCACAAAGAATGTCGACATAGGAATGGCTACCATGCAAGGTGGAGAACAATTTAATGAGATATTGGAAATGGCTACACCAAGTAAGTGGGTGATCAATTGTCAAATGTGTGCATGATGTCACTTTTTTCGACAGTTGTGTGTGATCCTTCATGTGTGAGTGGTGCTTGCGTACAAAATAACACTTGCAGTTGTAGTGAAGGATATGAAGGCGACATCTGTGACACTGCAGGTGATGTTCACTTACTCACATTTATGCATGCATGTACAAATGTTAGATGGTCAAGTGCAGGCGGACCCAATGAACTAATCTGTTTGCCGTTTAGACCTATTACGCTGCCCTTGTATACCCCACTGACATCACTATAGCTAGCCTTATTGTGGTCATAATTTTTTATATAATACTTATCAAAACGTTAGTGCTAGGAAACGGTATCTAAACGGTGATACTACATGTATTATGAGTATGATATGATGCACTGTATATGAATTATAGACGCTGTGTCTTCAACATGATTAGGTTTGATTTCTATCTAATAATGTACCGATTATAGAGAGTAAAGCTTGCACTTTTTACAGTGGTGCTTGGCTGTGATGTTAACGTTTGTGAAAACAACGGAACTTGTACGAGGCATGTACGAACCTTCACCTGTAATTGTTCTGATGGGTTTATTGGTGCTTTCTGTCAAGAAAGAGGTAGTTGTTTCACTAGAATATTGCATTAATTTAACTCTGGTCAATGAACTTAAAGATTACACAGTGGAGCAAATGTTTTGAATAGTGCATGTGTTTGTTGGGACAAGATATTGATGCGGGTAGTTCTGCCTTAATTGACAATGTAATTCTAAACATAGCTAGATTCCGTTTAATTATATTAATGTACGCTATAGTTTGCTATTCGTGTATGCTTGGTCTCAAAGCACTATTTTCTTATCAGTACAATAGGGGAATTTAATAATAATGAAATTCCCCTATTGTGTAGAACCAGAGTTTGGTATTTCACTGGTTAACAGCAGTCCTCGAGTTACTGATGGAGCTGTCACTATCGACTTCACTACGAACAGGCCTATCAGCTTTGCACAGTGTTTCCTCACTGGGCAGACACGTCGAAACTGTATGTCTTTTATAGCTTTGAACTGTTAAAGCGTACACACAATTTAATTCACTAAGCTGTTGTGTATAGGCTTTGTAATTCTCTATAATTATACATCGCTACCCCCTCCTGCACATTCAGGTGCTATGTCACAGTGTTGATCTGTGCATGCAAATACCATTTTGTCGGTGGAATTTGAAAAACTACCTTGGCATAATTTATAGCATACACATACGCGCACATTATTATTACACAGGTGGTACTTCAGGCCGGGTGGAGTACAAAAACTTACTTCCTGGGTCGTATGTATTCAGAATTTCAGCAAGATCACTTTCAGGAGAAAGAGCTGTTCTTCGAAGAACTGTACATATTGGTTAGTTGTATAGTATACTTATCTTTATAGGTACAATTATGTACTAACCAACTTGTCGTCAGCACTTCCAAAATTTACTTTCGGTTAGGTCGAATAGTGCTTACAACATACCCTTAACCATCAGTTAACATTTGTCCAGTACTGTAGTTTATTATAGAATGATTCTTTTTTAAGGTGAAAGTGGTGATACTGATTTCTGTGCTGTTCATTTGATTAATGAGGGGATAGTGGTTGACAAGACATCAGTATCTCTGTTCTTCCAAAGTACCAGTGCTGTGGATTACAACCGTTGCCGACTGAAGGGCAATAACACTGACACGGAACTATCACGTTGTAAGCAAATAATTATTAGTGAATGTTGTTTCTCGTTTTGGAATGGCAAACAAGGTTGTACGTATAGAGGTGGATTGCCTTTTATCAATTGAGAGGTTGCCTTTAATTGTAGTGTCAGTAATCTTCTTCTGATTTAGCCTGACCTGACCAATATATCACAGTTGCCAGTTTCAGAGTGACCAGTATATATACCGTATTACTATTGGGGTGAAAAATATTTGCGAATGAGCCAAATCAGCAAAAAATTTACCTTTTGTGACTTAACTATTGCGTGCTGGCAAGGATTGTGTGTACCGTATAGCGGATACATATTTCAAGAGTATAAATTTTCGCGGAAATGCCTTTAGAAAGGTTTTTGCAGATTTAATTTTCGTGGAATAGCACCTTTTTGCAGCATGCATGCATGCAATATTAAATTCACCGTTGTAAATGTTTGCGGTACATGCCTATAATCCGCGAAAACCACGAACGTTTATACCCTTGAAATACACCCGCTATACGGTATTGTCCATACTAATTTAGGTTTTGAAAATTGATCACCATCGATCGCTAAGTTCGCATATGTTTGATACTCGCAAAACATTCTTAGTAATACGGTACATAGAGGGGCTATAGCATAGTCATTAAAGTGGATGGTTCAAAAAAATGTTAAGTAAAATAACTATTATTTATATTCATCATGACATTTCCTTAACACAGGTAGAAGTCCTGTTCGTTATCATAATCTGGCTCTTGGAAATTATCGATTTCAAGTAATTCCTGTTGGCTGTAGTAAAGAGAAAAGACTCTCTGTCAGGCTTGAGATTATTTAAAGGGGACAGAGTGGAAAGAACATTGAATTTAAACTATAAACATTAATTGTAGATCTAGCTATATATACTGTGACGTATACTTGTTAGTATAGTTGCTATTATTATTAAATCAGACTACAGTGTAATTTAATTAATAGTCTTGCTTGTGCAGACATGCAGTGTATTAAACTTGTTGCAACATGCACACTTACGTGTCTTTGTACAGTTTTGAGTTTGCTTTAGCTGTGATTCTATCATCATGTACAGTGGAATTGAATCTCTATAGTTATGACAGACAGCAAAGCCATGCATTGCCATGATTGGGGAAGAACCTTTCAGCTGTTAGAGGTTTTGATTGCCAAAATATTGGACCTGAGCATGGAGTTGATCACAATAAATTATCAACAATGACAATGAAGCTGCATGCCCTTTCAATCAATTCCTGATTAAACAATTTTCCTTACTTGTCTGGTAGCATGCATACAATAATAATAATTATTGCATGACTATATAATTACTGATGGAGCCTCCGAGTAACGGACATGTCAAGTTGGTGCAGGAGGTTTTGTCCTTTATTTAGAGTTTTATATTGGGAGGTTTACCATTATAAGGTGTATACATAATTATATAAGGTATATATAGTATTATACATACCTTAATTTTATGACTTCAAGTACACAATGTGATGTAGATCTGTATATTAATATATAAACGAACAATAATGCGTTACAGATACTTCATGCAGATGCACATGACTGAATGAGTGTTGCAAGCTGCGCTGCATATGCTAATGCCTCTCGCCATGTTTTACTTTCGTTCAAGAGTGTTATCAAAGAGATAATAGTTTGCTTTGTATATAGTTAACAAAAGGCATAGTCTGTATTCTGTACGAATAGTAAGAGAGAATTTAAGCACTGAAAATAGTATCTATGACAAGCAGTCTGTAAAAAAAAAAAGAGTGTATGTACGATTATCTATATAATAATAATTATTATAGTATACGTATATACATGTACAGACCAGGTGTATTCGTACAACAATAAATAATGTAGTAATTCAAAGTTCCAATGTTTCGAGGGAGAGGGTCTGCGAGTCCATTGTGCCCATCACTGAGGCTGCATTTCCACGCTGTACTGCGACCGACAGCCTTTGCAGTAAGTAATGGGAGGACTAATAATAATATATAACTTAACTGAGAAGAAAAGACGTACTGTATATACATGCATCTATTTATTCGGGGTTCAAGTGCATATTAAATGGGATATTGTTCAGCAGTATCTTAGATTAGTATTGCAGTATATCTAATAGTCACAGCAGTCCTCTTGCAGATTAAACGATCTCTGTGAGAGTGGGGGAGAAAGGGAACAATGGGATGAGAGCGGGGAACAACGGGGAGAGGGGAAGCATGGGGGGAGAGTTGGAAACAACAAGGGAGAGTGAAGAAGCATCTGATAGATAGATCAAATGAAAATGCTTGCCATGCATGCAGACATCTAATAACTATATACCCACTGCATGCTCCATTAAAACTAAAACATTAGACGATATACCCAGCCACTTAAGATCCTGAGAGGAAAAGAAATTGACTACCGTATAGCGGACAATTTTCGCTATTTGGCTCCAACCTTCAGCAGAAATTGTTCATGGGTTCAAATATTCCCGTTCAATGCCAGGAAACTACACCAACCAATAGCTTTGCATGTGCATGGGAGTTTATCTCTTTTCACGTTAACTGCTCTGCCCTCGAAAAATGCGCATCACGGTCGAACATTCCCCACTATATACGGTACCGGTGTCACAGGACACGGCCTCCCCCAGGACAGGAGCTCCGGGGGGGGTTCCGTCCTTAGGATATTTCCTCCCCCCGGAGTTTCTGTCCTAGGACAAAAGCTCCTACTCCAGGACCAGAGCTCCCCCATTCTGCGGTGCAGGTGAAAGTCAGTCCACAGGTAATCTGAGAGGACTAGTCTAGGCTACGAAGTAACAGCCATAGACAAAGCCTAACTAGATGCAATAGATGCTGTATCTATTATGTTATAGATCTCAACACTCAATATATACAACAATGCAAGAGAAAGAAGTACAATAAATATAACCAAAAGTGCACAAATCATAAAGTGATACAACCAGAACAAAACCAATCACCTACTGATTCTTTGCGAATTTTGGCACAGCGATATAGTGATACCACTCACTATACATTTGTCACACATGACCATATCCTCAAAAGAGTCCGGTCTCTTGCACATGCAGTATATTGTAATGGCAATGGTTTGTGGTGTTGGTCTTTTGGGCATCGCTTTCTTTGTGCAAGGGAACCGTGAGTTTGCCCTTCTCAAAGCACTTAATGAGATGTGCTCTCATTTTGGCCTCATCAAACACTAGAGAATCCACATTATCGTTCATAGCAGCGTGATATGCAGCAGCAATGCTAAATAGTCCGCAGTTGATAGCACCATCTTGCTGCTGGAGAGCCACCACAGAAATCAACAGCCCATTGCATTGAATTAATGGGCCTTGTGCTATCTGGAGCTCAGTACTTGGGGAAAGCGTTCCATTGAAGCAGCTGTCGTACAAATACAGTTCACCCTTAAACAGAGAAGTGGCAATCCATGCAGTGCTGTCGTTCTTCAACAAAGAAGATTTTCACAGCTGCATGTACAAGTAAAATTATCCTAATTACATAAACGTTGTCTTACCTGGGCCTTGATTATTGGAAACTGGTGGAAATGCCTTTAATTGGGCCAAGAGAGTATTATAGCAGCCTTCAAACTTAAGGAATTGCATCGATAATAACTGGTGGGCTGCACGCATATGCTTGTCGGAGAGCATACCACCTATTGCACTCAACACTTGTTTGTCAAAGAGGTTTAGATCTAGGGTCTTCAGCCACATCGTTCCTATAATCATATACACAGAAGTCTAAGAATTGTACAAGATATATACACAGCTTATACAGAACATTCTACCAAGAAAATAGACATGTTATGATATAATATTATTACCTGACTCTTTTGTTTCTTCCTATAGGAGGTGACTTGCAAGGATCTTTTGTGTCAAGAGGGCGCTTATCACGCTTATCTTGCTTTTGAGAGGGTAGGTCAGGCTTTTGAGAGGGTATATGTTAGGCTTTTGAGAGGGTACATCAGGCTTTTGAGAGGGTAGGTCAGGATTTTGAGAGGGTACATCAGGCTTTTGAGAGGGTAGGTCAGGATTTTGAGAGGGTAGGTCAGGATTTTGAGAGGGTACGTCAGGCATTCGTTTATTCTTATAGGAGGTGATTTGACTGGAGAAGAGTGGTTGTCTTCAGAGCCAGGAAGAGTGTTTTCTTCATCGTTGGTTTCTGTAAAATGTTTTAAGCATAATTATATAGCAAGGAACACGACAGAAGGAGGTTATTGCTAGCCACACTTTACCTGGAGAGTAGTATTCCTTTAGCAGTACCCATTGTAACACTTTTTCAATACTTTGCCGCTCCCAGACTGCAACTCGTATCTACCCTTGTCAAGGATCTTATGGACAATATATGGACCTTTCCAGGTGCAGTCCATTTTCCCTCCCATTCGATGAGAATTGGCCATATTCTTTAGCATGACACTGCTGCCAACTGGATAACTCTACGACAAAAATGGCAAAAATTAAGCTAAAGTTTGCTATATAAAATAATACCTTCAAAGAGTTATGCTTGTTGTCATACTGCTGCTTCTGTTTTTGCTGTGCAGCAGCAATGTTCTCCTTGGCATTGAGGTGACAGCGGTCACGAATTTCCATCAACCTTCGGAGAATTCCATCCATGTCTTCTCCGTCTTCTTCATTTTCAGTCTCCTCTCCACTCAATTGGTCAGCATCTCCTCTATCTTCTATAGCGTCGGCACCATCTCGTTGATCCATATCAAAAGTAACAGCTTTCCGCGGGTGGCGATTGAACATTAGGGAAAAGGGTGTGTACTTTGATGATGCCTACAATAAAAAAAATAATATATGCATGCATTTAAAATTTTACCTGTTTTGATATTGTAACAAAGCCGAGCGGTATGCCTTGTATTCGGAACATAATCACAATAGAATGACCTTCAACATTTAATTGCAACACACTGTATAACAAAACACACCTGCTTATATACCAATCTAAGTATCTAGAATGATCTAGAACAAATAAAAGAACAGGAAACAACTAGAAAATCCCTGAGTCTATTGAGAACAATCTAGAATAAATAAGAACAGTCTGGAACCAATGATCCAAAGGGTTGTCCAATTATGACACCAATAGTCCATAGTACAGAGTACATCACAGATATGCGATAGGCATAAAGAGCAGCAGAGAGATGCTGATCCCAGTCATCAGTACTAGAATCGATTACCTTCTTGAGAGTGTTCACTAGAGTCTGGTTGAAGCGTTCATCAAGGCCATTTGTTTGTGGGTGGTAAGCACTTGATTAGCCTCGATCCCAGGCCGAGTTTTCGCTTTTATAACGGTTAGGCGAACAACTGGGCCTGGTACTAGTTGTCTGCGCATGCGTCAAATTTTCATTGTATATTTGTGGTCGGCAAAAATATTTAATAAATCAATAATAGAAATTTGTACACAGAAAATGCACAGAGTGAGTACACAAAAGATGCACATAGGGAGCTGCTTCACAAAGGCCTGGGGAGTTGCCAGTTGTGCTGCAGCACAATTACAGTGACCCAGGGCAACTTCAGGATGATTGAATGCCTTCCAATTACGTTTCAAAAAGATTTAGCAGGCTGCTGGACTTCTGTGATTCTAGGCCCCAACTCGTAACTCAGTTAAATTTTGCTTGAGAAAACATAGATTCTCTTGATGTCTCTGAGCTACCCAGCAACGCTCGAATGAGCAGGTCATACTCCAGTCCTGTGAGTATAGGACAATATTAAAAGAAACCAAAGACGGTTAAACCCTTACCTCAAACTGTCCAGTCTCGTCTGTTAGTATAGCCAAGAGGAGCACTGTTGGGATAGCTGGATATTAGCCATTGCTCCTGTACAGAGAAGTAGACATTTTAAATACGTGTAGATCTATACATATTAAATTTCTCGGTTATAGTGTCATTGTCGACGAGCTGATGATGGCAGCACCAAGTTCTCTAGCTCACACTCTTCACTTGATCCACCATATTAATGATGAAACTATAGTCTACCTACGTACCGGTAGATCTTGCCAAACATGAACAATACTTGATAGCATAGCCATAGGGCCCACACAAAAATATCTGACCTTTAACAAGCTTGACAAAGCTTTATACCTCTTCCCTTGTTGTTCAGTCTTCAGAATAAGCTTCAGAGAAGAGAGAAGCTTCAGCTAAGAGCCATTCCAATCGATTCCAATAATGATAAAACGGAAACTGACTTCTAGTACTTGATAGTACACGAATATAAATGTCACGAAAGTGAACGAGAATATCCATTCGTCAGAATCTGACGAACGACTGACGCATGCGCAGACAACTAGTACCAGGCCCAGTTGTTCGCCTAACCGTTATAAAAGCGAAAACTCGGCCTGGGATCGAGGCTAGCACTTGATACGCAGTGCTGTATGTCAGTCAACTGAAAAAGTCGGGTGTTGATTTCGTTGACAAACTCTCTTCCTTGGTCTGATTGAATTACTTTTGGCTGGCCACCCATGCCTGCAAAATGTGTCAAACAGAAATTTTGCTACACCTTCTGCTGATTTTGATGGGAGTGGGGCAGCACTTGATACGCAGTGCTGTATGTCAGTCAACTGAAAAAGTCGGGTGTTGATTTCGTTGACAAACTCTCTTCCTTGGTCTGATTGAATTACTTTTGGCTGGCCACCCATGCACTGCAAAATGTGTCAAACAGAAATTTTGCTACACCTTCTGCTGATTTTGATGGGAGTGGGGCAGCCTCAGGCCACTTAGAGAAATAGTCTGAGAGCGTGATAATGTACTTGTTTCCAGAGCTTGTTTCAGGTAGAGGTCCTACCAAGTCAATACCAACTCTGTACCAGACCTTTGTCACAGGGATGGGATGTAGTTCTGCTCTGGGCTTCTGCAGTCGGTGATTCGTTCGTTGGCATTTGTCGCAGTGCTTGCAGAGCTGCATGTATGACGTCAGCATGTAGGCATTTCCAGTAGAAATCTTGAGCAACCTACATGCATGAAACAGATATAATATTATTGTACTTTATAAGATATGATGATAAATATACCTTTCCATAAGTCTTGTCTCTCCCAAAATGCATTCCATGCATCCAGTCCATCGTGGCACATGTTTAGTATCCTGCTTTTCTCCTCTTGCTTCACCACAACTCTTCTCATTCTATGCATGTTAGTGCTGTCCTTCTCAGGCAGGTATAAGCATTGTTGCTGCAGAGCATATCTTTGAACTTTGTGTCTTATACTTCTCTTGTCATTAGTGGAAAGCCCGTCTCTGTATTTCTTCTGGCCAGCATTGCTAGCAGCAGTCTTGCACAGCAGTATGTCCTCATACTCTTGTTGAGTAGCCATTCTGATTGCTAACAGTCTATACATTTCGCATGCACGCGCAACGCTAAAGCCGCCTTGACAGGTTTTGACAGGGTACATGTACCCGGATGATATATCCTGGGGGCGGGGATTCTGTCCTAGAACGAAACCACCGGGGGGGAGGCATTGTCCTAAGACCGCAGGCTCCGGGGGAGAAACTGTCGCCCGGAGGTTCTATCCTATGACACCGGCTTGAGGATTGATTCGATGTACATTCAATTTAACTTAAATTGTGACCATGACACAATTAATTTTGACAACACTTGTATATACATGCACAGCATTGCAAGTGTAGATCCCTTGATTTGACTGAATGGAACCGGAGCGACAGCACCTCTCAGTGTGTGTGTGTGTGTGCGTGCGTACACATGCAATGAGGTTTAAAAAGTAATTCAATAAATTATAGCTAACATAATTATAATACTGGTATATATATTGTTCTTTACATTATAATACTCATTTGAGAGCACTCAATGAGATGGATTCAATAGCGCAAATTAATCACATGTGGTATATAGTTATTCAGCCTTTCCTCATGCATCACTCAGCCAACTGTATCTCATTCTTGTCATATCTCCCCTGCTAAATTACCAGATTTGGACTAATAACAAGCTTTTACTATTCATATTGGAGGGGGGAGGATCTGAGCAAGTGTATAATTATTACACCCACAGTTTTCTAAACATGTATAGATCTACATGCACACGAATTAATTTACAGCAACTGTATGATGACTACCTGCAAAAAGAAAAGAGCGAATGAAGTTCACTTGAATTCACAATAATCATGCATTTCATTGCAGATCCTTTACAGCGGCCGATTATTAATTTTTGTCTTCTGGACTGAAACTAGAAGTAGAAGTAGACACGTGTCCCTAACTAAAT
Source organism: Halichondria panicea (assembly GCF_963675165.1). NCBI lineage: Eukaryota > Metazoa > Porifera > Demospongiae > Suberitida > Halichondriidae > Halichondria > Halichondria panicea. The sequence goes on from NC_087387.1 coordinate 2,948,000, forward strand.
AATATTGTCTTTCTTGATCATATCTGCTGCCTTCTCAGCAATCATTATCGCAGGAGCGTTTGTATTTCCACTGATAATCTCAGGCATGATTGAAGCGTCTGCTACTCTGAGGTTTGTGAAGCCGTGTACTCTTAGTCTTGGATCCACAACACTGCTCGAGTCAACGCCCATCTTGCACGTGCCCACTGGGTGGTAAACAGTCAGCACTGTCTGAGTTATGTACCATCTCCAAAAATCATCACTGTCATAGTCATATGAACTATTAGCATTCACAGCAACACACCACATTTCCCCAACAGATCTGAAGATATCAAATGACGAGGAGTTTTGGATTCTCTGAGCAATACGTACAGCCTTGAGTAGTACCTCTACATCGTCAGGGTGGCTAAGATAGTTGGGATCAATGATCGGGTGTCCAAATGGATCTTTTGGGTCTAGCCGCACCTCACCGACACTCTTTGGATGCAGAAGACAAGGTAGGATGGTTGCTGCCGTGATGGGGGCATCACTAATAAGCTCACGCCCCATGACCTCGGCCACTTTTTCTTCGTCCATGTTAGCGTTCAATAAACTTTTATGGTCAGCTCCCCCTCCAGCAAAGTTGAACTGAATGTCAGGCCGTGAGTCAGCGTTCTCCTGTATTCCTGATTGAGCAAACGCATGCGCCTCTAGAGGAGATGCTGAAAGGGGGCCATCACCCAGAAAAACAAATTTGGCAATATTTGGCAATGTCTCGACAAATGGTTTGGTTAAAGAGAGTCCAGCATGATATGGAATATCAGTAGCAAAGAGAAGATTAGTCATGACATGATCTTGTAGGTTTTGCCCGACTGGGAGATTTTTTTTTAGTGGTATACCAGCAGTTTTGAGCTGTTCCTTTGGTCCGATTCCTGAAAGCAAAAGAATATGTGGAGAGCCCACTGTTCCAGCTGACAACACAACCTCTTTCCTCACTCTTATCACAGTTTCCACACCCCCACGCGGCCCCATCAGCCTTACACCAGTCACTCTTCCATCACTCGTCTCCAGCGATCGCACAGTTCTCTCTGTGAGTACAAACAAGTTAGGGCGTCGTCGGGCAGGGTGCAAAAAGGCTTGAGCTGTGCTCCACCGGGCTCCATTCTTGATGTTCTGTTGTGTCAAGCTAACTCCAATTTGAGAATGTCCGTTGTAGTCTATCTCTTTGAATCCTATTTCTTTGGCTCCACCAACAAAAGCTCTAGCTGCTGGAGTAACGTACTTGGCTTTGTCCACTATCAATGGCCCCCCTATACCGTGGAACTCTTGATCACCGGTGGTCAATCGAAAGTCCTCAGATTTCTTGAAGTACGGCAATACATCTTCATACGACCATCCACTTGCCCCATACAACTTTACCCATCGATCATAGTCCTCGCGATTTCCTCTCGTATATACAATACCGTTTATAGCTCCGGTACCTCCGATTACTTTTCCTCGTGGCCAAGCTGAGCTATTAGACTTGAGTATGCCACAGCAATGTTTCTGTGGAGCTGTTCTATATTGCCAGTCAATGTCAGTGAGTTGCAGCATGTGACAAGCCAAAGGAATGTGTATTTCGTGCATAGAGTCATGAGGTCCTGCTTCAATGAGGAGTACTGAGGAGTTTCCATCTTCACTGAGTCTGTTGGCTAGTACACTCCCAGCAGAACCAGCACCCACTATCACATAGTCAAATTCTGTTGTCAGCACTGCTTTGTAGGGAAGATGTCGTGGAGTCCATGTCAGTAACTGAAAGGCCAGATAGCCAACCACCACAAATAGCAGGGAGCTTGTCAGGAGCTTGTTCATGCTAGATTGCACAGGTAGACCTCTAGCTCTATGCTCTCCTATTAAAATGGAGGGTACAAAAGATGAAAAAAAGTCGATGACGTTGGGCATCACGGATAGTCACATTTTTTCGACCGTTGCCAATCCCTTTCCTTACTTTATCTCTGAGCAAAGTAAGCCCTTTTTCTCCTACTGGAGATACTCTTATGGCTATGGCCAAGTTGTCAGGCCTGAAGGTAAATAAGACCCCAGAGCTGCAGTGTACTCTGATATTAAAGACCCCTATAGACCCATTGCAGTGGGTGTGGTTTGACGGCCGCTTTGATATTTCAATGATAGCCGCCATTTTGGGGTACCACATCAAACAGATTTGTGCAGTTTTTTTTTTACGACCTCTGGTTAATCCTTACACATAGATCTACCTCTTTCTGCACCTTTTTCTCATTCGACACACCCAATGTTCCCAGACTCTATCAGGCACCAACTGTTCTGATCAGACAGATATTTACGAATGGCCACTAAGCAGCAAAACCAAGGTGAGGTACTCTATTCAGTAAAGGTGTGAGGGCTTGTAAAAGAGATTTCGGTTTAAATAACGTTGCCTATAATATAATCATAGTAGGTGTCTCTACATGTATTCACTGGACGGGACCAGAGGAGTTAAGACACGCCTCATGTACGCTCTCAGTAATTAACGCTCCACGTTTCTCGGAAACTGGGCGACGACCGTGCTCAACAATAATAACTAGGATTTGTGCATGAAAAGTGCGAATGCGATCCCACAGTTTTTTCTCTATAGTGAAAGGATGGTACTAATTAACTTATGAATCAGCGATCGCAGTGGGATCCCGGCTCGATAGCTTGAAATTCACCATCAAACCTAGTTTTCAATGTACGTAGGCGCAGGCTATATAGAGACGAGTCTGAGGGGGTTAACTGTATTAAAGTTTACAATAATTATTCTAACGTGAAAAAGTGTGAGCGAATACAGCAGTAGATATAACTACCAAGGGCACCATTAGACTTGCTGGCAAGTCCCACATCCGCAAGGGAAGGGACTGATCAACTGCCTATCAACGAGTTGTTCTCATTTCCTGAATCTCAGTGGCGGATCCAGGGGGAGATCCCAGGGTGCCATGGATCCCCCCTTTCAGTCAAGCTATTGTGGCTTTACTACCAGCTACATTGTAGCTACCGTGTAGCGCAACATTTTCGAGGCACTTATATTTCGTGGATTCTTCACGCTGCGCGCTCGTTAGTTTGGAACCCCCCCTTTTATTTCTGCCACTGGATCTGGTAATGACCAATCACAGTGCAAAAGCAATGTCATGTGACATATTTGGCCCACGTATTCATTTGTAGTTAGGCTGGAGTTGTTGAGACTAGAAGACAACACCCACCCATTCACCTGACATGATGATGTCTTATAACTAAAACAAATCGATGAAAGGCAGTCGACCAGTCCTTTCTTAGTTGGGCCTGGCCCGACCTCCCCTAGAAAAGTCGGGCCATGCCCAACTAGTGCCTTCCCATGCAGAAAAGGTTGGAGACGCGTCATCATTCATGTGATTTTCCTAAATTTTTTGCTCACCTTACCGTAAATACTGAACAAGTTATTGTTATTTCGGGGTGACCAGTAGACTTACTATGGAGTATAGAGTATACATAGTTCATGCAGCGTATTGTCAGACATGAACACTCTATATGTACTGATAACTCGTCAGAATGGAGGGGATACCGTATATTAGGGTATATTTCGAAGGTATAAACTTTTGCGGAATGTAAAAATGTCACTCCAGTAAACTAAGTCCAGTGCAGTGAATAACGGTTTAGGAAGCAGGGGGGCTGAAAAGTTACATGTTTATACTGGAAGCTATAGGAGAGGCTGGCTTGTCACGAAAGATTTGTTTTGCCCAATTCTGTACGGACCAAATGTTTTGATGTAATTTTGTCCCCGGACAAATTATTTCAGCCTGTATTGTGAAATAAATGTTCAGTCTTCCGCATTTCAAAAAGAAGAAAGAAATGCATGGCAATAAAACGTGAAGTTAGATCTAGTACAATTGAATGAACTTGAGCAGTGAGTCGGTGGAAAAGCCAATTGCCTTCAAGGTTTGCTACTAATAAACAGTTGCCAGTGTGAGTCCACAGAAATAGTGGTCACATTTACTAAGTGCTGGGAATGGTAGATTTAGCATCTACTCATTCGCATGCTATTTCCTTATTTCTTACATATATTAATAGATCTGCTGTACACCGGGTTCCTACTGAGCTATAGGTTATCCATTCAGGGAGCTTATCTAGACAGCTATAGCCATGCATGCATGCGTGTGAGAAAGTCCCTAAACTTTAACAGCCAGCTGAAACAGCTACCTACTGTCAGTGACCTGGGGGACTGAATATTACAGGTGGTATATCTGAATGTCTGCTTTCCAGAATTATTTGGTCCGAAAGACAATATTTCAGTGAATATTTCAGGGAACAAAACATTAGTTTTGTGACATGCACTGCTAAAATTCATATGTTAACAATTATTATTCAAATTCAGAGCTCACAATTGACAACCTGAAGGCGGATAGATATCTGACTGAAGAGCAACTCAATACAGTAATAACGGAACTAGATCTACCCGAGGTAGCAGCATGTTTCGACAATATTTACGATGGCTATCTGGAAAAGCTGGAGCTCTTACCTGGAGAACAAACTGATGTGAGGACTAGAGCGTATGTAGAGGGAACTCTAGCAGGAATGTTGCTAGCTCTGAAATGTTGGATAAGAAACGAACGACTAAACGGCACCTTCCGAGCTCTGCTACTCATCTTACTCTCTCTGCTCAAAGGAGACGTTGCTGTTCGAGTGTGCAAGTACTTGTCTGACAAATGTGAGTTTGAATTGTTGTGTGTGACTGTGAGACTAGTTGCCACCCTTGCAATTCATTATACATACAACTAAAAAAAATATTGTCACCAAGAATTTACTCACCTACTCTTATATAGACTCCACCTCGTGTCCCCCCTCCCGAGAGAGGGTCCTGCTGAACTCCAAGCTGTTCTCGTACAGGGAGTACCTACAAAGTCGCTACAGAGCTCAAATACCTACATCAGTCGTGCAATGGCCTCCTCTCCCAACAAACAAAGTCTTCAAACTGGCCATAATTCAAAAGGAGGAAATACAGAGAGGAAGAATCGACGATGAATTTGTTAGACTAACAATTACAGGAAAAATAGATGACATTTTACTTCAAAAAACTCCTGTTGATTTGTTTGATATTTTTTCAAAGATTGGAGATGGACGAAAACTTGTGTTGATTGAAGGAGCTCCTGGCTCTGGCAAGAGCACCCTTGCTTTACACATCTGTCAGGAGTGGGCCGAGAGGAAACTATTCCACGAGTTCGATATTGTAATCCTTGTAAGACTGAGAGATGTCTTTGTTAAAGAAGCCATTACAATTGCTGATTTACTTCCCTGCATTGATATGACTGTGGCAAAAGAGACAGAGGCAGAAATAAAATCAAAATACGGAAAAGGTGTACTGTGGGTGCTAGATGGATGGGATGAGCTTCCTTCTGACCTTCCCCAAAACTCGATTATTAACAAACTAATCCTACCAGGCATGTCACAAAAAGGAACGCTACATGAATCTGCTGTGATCGTAATGTCTCGACCATCGTCTTCGGCTGAGCTCCACCCACTAGTCTCATCCAGGGTGGAAGTGTTGGGATTCACTCCACATGAACTAGAGCAATACTTCACAGAGTGTCTCAAAGGTGACTCACAAGCTGTACAGACTCTACTTATGAGAATTCGAGAGAACCCAGTGGTAGAAGGCAGCTGTTACCTCCCCCTCAATGCTTCCATTGTCGTTAATTGCTTCCTTTCTGAAAACCACTCACTCCCCACATCCAGCCACGAAATATTTACATCAGTTGTTCAGAGCTCTCTCAAAAGATACCTCCAGAATAGGTTGGGGAAGATCACTCCAGTGGGAGACATCACATCCCCAAATTCACTGCCGTCAGAAATCAGAGCACCGTTCGTACAACTGTGTCAACTTGCATATCATGGGATTGAAAAAAATAAAGTGACATTCACTGAAGAGGATTTGTCTACTCTTTCCATTCCAATGGTCATTTCCGACATTGGATTATTACAAACTGTTCCTAGTATCATTAGCAATGGTCATCTAGTTTACTACTGCTTTCTCCATCTATCTATTCAAGAGTTACTAGCAGCTGTCCATGTTTCTCTCATGTCTCCCAAGCAACAAATTTCAGTCTTCCAAGATCTGTTTGGCAATTCTCGATTTAGTGCAGTCTTCCAGTTTTATGCTGGTATCACCAAACTGAGAACTAGTAGACCAATCCTCAGCAAACTGCCTCGATTCTTGTGTCCAGTTCCTGCCTCTGTTCATGACTTGGTTCGAAAAGTTGGGAAAAGTCATCAAGAGTCCCTCTTGCTGTCTCTTCTCCACTGTCTGTACGAAGCTGAAGACTCGTCACTGTGTGCATTTGTGGGCGATCTGCTTAATCACTGGCTATATCTTAGTAACATTACAATGAATCCTATCGACTGCCTCTCTATTGATTATTTCGTTTCTAACACCAGTAATGGATTCACACTGGACCTCAATAATTGTTCTATTGGTGAATACTGTTGCAAATTTCTGACCCGGGGACTCTCCAAGTGTCCCCACTCTCTTTACAAGATTAGTCTTTATGATAATGATATTCATGAAGACGGAATACATCACATTGCTGAGGTGCTCAAGAACACTAATTTAATATCCAAATTAGATCTGTCTCGTAATTCTATTGGTAACAGTGGGCTTAGCACACTCTGCGAGGCCTTGTCGACTAACACATCATTAAAGAATCTCATTCTATATAAATGCTCACTATTTCTCAATGATCACGGAGCAATTCCTGGACTACTGAGCACAAACACTACTCTTGAACACCTTAATTTGTCAGCCAATGTTATTGGTAACGCTGAATTTAAAAATCTCTGTGAGGCCTTGTCAATAAACACATCATTAAAGACCCTGGAACTGAGAAAGTGCTCACTAACAATATCCGACGGCAATAGAGCTTCCCTCTATCAACTTCTGAGTGAAAACAATTCCCTCGAACATCTTAACTTGTATAGTAACTCGGTGACAAACTGTCGTCACATTGCTACTGGACTTGCCGTCAATAAGACACTGAAATCGTTGGATTTGAGTAACTGTAAACTGACGGATCAGAGTATCAAGGAGTTATGCACTGGACTGATCAACAAGATTGAAGAACTGTGGATCCATCGTAATAACTCAATAACAGTAAATGGAATGAAGATGCTTGCCATACATCTAACCACCCACTGCTCTGAATTGACACGAGTGCAAATACCCGATCAATTAAAATCATGTATCAAGACAGTATTCATGGCGACTAACAAAGAGAGGAAATTAAATAAATTACCTGAGATTAATGTGTATGCATTTTAATATTACATGTTCTGTCATCGTTGAACTGGATTCGAGGTTAGGGCTGGTTTGCTCTAGCTAGCTGGGCGTAGCCTGGGTTTAGGGCCACGCCCAGCTAGCTAGTACATGTATAGAGCTCTGATTACGATTAGAGCTTGTTCAGAGTTCTCTGCATGGCCTTGGAGCTTGTTCCATTATTCAGGTGATGACTGTACTATACTACACTGGTAGCTAGATCTAGTGATTTTATTGATGCTGCTAATTACTATAATTATGTCTTTGCAGTTGCTAGGTGAAGGCCTTGTGAAGGCTAGTTCTTGGTCTTTTCTCAAAATGGGTAAGTCAGGTGCCTTTTCGCCGATAGCTAATAAACTAAGTGTAGGGGGTATAGGTATAAACTTTCGCAAAAAGACTATTGGAAGAATTTCGCGGATTTAATGTTCGGAGGATCAGCCTTGTGGTACATGGTGCATGCATGCGTTTGTGGGTATAAATTTAGCAGTGCTTAACGAACAACGCGTTAAGCAACGCGAAAGTTTATATACTCCAATGTCTAGTTAGCCTCGAGACCAGGCCGTTCGTTGTCTGAAAAAACGCCTGGTCACGCCTGGTCAAGTTCCAATGTAGAACTCGTTAAGCTGAGTCAGTGAGTGGTAAGGCTTGAGTAGTTGTGAACGTGATTGCGGTAACCGCCAACACAACAATACTATAGCTAGCTGCACGTTACTGTAAGCATCATAATAATATTCACGGGTAAGTACGGTTGTTGTGGACAATTATTGGTCGAAGAAATTCCTGGACCAATTAGGAATGGCCAGGTGTTCTTTCAGACAACAAATGGCCTACATGGTCTCGAGGCTAATGTCTAGTGTCCTTTACGACTGGGCCCAGATATACGTGTTCATTAACTGAGATAGAAAGCCTACAGTTCTTCATTTTCACGGGGAACGGAATTGTTATACTTATAAGTTTGTTCTCATGCATCCCTCTCACTTTGCATGGCTGTGTTTTACTCATGAATTTGCCAGTATAGATGCTAAACTGAAACTTGAAGATTTACTTATAATAAAGACAAAACTGTTCAACGCTCGCACAAAGTGGGAGGACATTGGGTTAATGCTAAAAATTGACTCGGAAACACTAAAGAGTATAAAATTGGAGAATCGAGAAAACCATGAGGCCTGCCTCCAAAAAATGTTGACTAAACGTCTAGAAGCTTTTGGCCCTCTCTCTTGGAGTGAGGTGTGTGTCTGTCTCAGATCTCCTACTGTAACTCGTATTGATGTGGCTGTAGAGATTGAAGACTGGATAAAAGGTATGATCGGAATCTTTAGTGACTTACTGATATAGCCATAGAAGAAGGCTAAGAGTGTGGTCGTTCCTTTATGCAGTGGATACTGTAGTAGTGTAGTACAGCCGTATATTATTTTAACTTAACAGTTGTGGATACAGCAGTTCATAATTATGTTATTGGTTTTAAATTCAGAACGAGAAACTGAATCTGTTACTAATGAAGAACACATGAAAATGGATCAGAGAAGTATGTGTTTTAGCAGGAGCCCATAAATAAGAGAAGGAGCGGCTAACTTCAACGTATATTCGGGGATCACGTTTTGTAATTGCCGGTGAAATCGCACTTCCTTGTATGGAAGCGACTAAGTACTTGCAAACCGCAGCCCTGTATCTGCGTATAACACGTGTAAGGATTCAACTACAAGTGACTCTGCATATATGGGAATGCGGTCATAACCACTTACGAAACGTGATTCCCGTAGTCAGCCGCTCCTTCTCTTATTTATGGCCTCCTGGTTTTAGTATGCTGTGTTTAGTATGCTATATAATGATGTCTGAATCCATGCAGGGAAAATTAGGCGAATATCTTATGAAGGTAATAATTATTGTATTTTTTAAAAAACTGTAATACTCAATTTCTGATTCATTCTAGGAGAAGGGCAATCTATTGAAGACAGAGAAGTGTTTGAAACATCGATTGAAGAAGATGAACTAACAAGTAGGCTACTAAAACGTCACTATAAAATGTAATATGATTCATTTTTATTAGGAAGGAGAAAAATACGGTACCCTATTTTATTGAAAAGAACATTTCAGAATCTGTGTGTCAGTAAACTGAGTGCAATCGAAATCACAGCAAAGCTACCACGATTGTTCTTAGAGTCGTCTGAGCTTTCTTTGAAATTTTCAAACCTCTGTTTCGACTTGTGCTGTTCAATTGAGAAGAGAAACGTATCAATAAAGCAAGTAGTGTCTATCTTGATAGGCATAGAGGCTTTCCCACCAGTTTACAAATTTTCTAAACAAGCACTGTTTAGAGATCAGAAGCCGGATTTATTAGCGTGTAGTGATATTCATGATGTGTGGTTTATTCTTAAGGACTATTGCTCGTACTTCAACTATGACCTTGTTAATTTGATTACAAACCGTTTTGGTTCAGTTGATGACATGGAAAGGATGTCATTGTACGTGAAAGACTTTTCTTTTTATGCTAAACGTCGTCTATACGAGTGTCCAGTTGAGTTTGGTTCGTTGAATGACTGTGATTGCACTATTGTTGTGAAGCTGGATAAAAGTTACGACGATTGTACGGCTGACCAATTGATTATTCTGGAGGATAAGCTTTGTGATATTTTCAATATTTCACAGCGTGGTGTTTTACGTCTGTGTACAGTTGAACAAGGTTGCTATGAACTCGTATTCCAAGCACCGTCATTTGTTCGAGAAACTGTATTTCCACTTTCACTAGAACAAGAAGTTGCTCTCAACGAACTTAAAGTTGTGTGGTTACTTTGTGGGGATTATGAATTCTCGGCGTCGACATTTAATCAGGTCGGTCAATAATTTTCAGTTAGGATTTTGCATGCACCAGTGGGTGAAAATGTTGGGTTCTAATAATTATTAAGAAATTGATTGACAGGACTGGTGCATGCAAGTTAGGAAATTTACTTGCTCCAAGCAGGTGACAAAACATTTCAAGCTAGAGAAAAATTAACCTGCCACACTAAAATATTTCTACTAACTCTAGCATGCAGCCAGTAGAAGTAGTCTGCGTGTACTATGGTTCTGTTCACCTGAAAGCATGTACCGTACTCTATCGAGATTACGCCCACTCTAATTGCATGCTACAAAGCAGCTACAGGAGGGATGGGCTTAATTTCGAAAACAGTAGTTTTGCCTCGCAATTATGCCCGCTCATTAAGAAACTAAGTATTTTCTGTCTGCGTCTGAGGCCTGCCAGCTCTTGAAATACAATGAATACATCAATATACAACTAATGGTGATGCATGGTAGGTATTACCCTCGATTCCAGGCCGATTAAAATACGGGCGCATGCGTTAGTTTATTCTCCAGAATCTAGGGAATCCCCCTTTTCCCAATTTTTTATCGCTCTCTATTGCGTTGTTCCAGAAGGCTTTCACAATATAGTTTGAAGCCAGAAGAGGCTCTCATCTACCTCTATGACGGGTGTATGGATCTAGATATGTATAGCCTGCATGGATATACACCAATTATAGTGGCACTTTTATATTTGTCAAAATAATAACGTGCAGCTTGAAACTTGTATGTTGGAGCTATAGGTCTAGCTATATACACAATTTGAGGCTGCATATCCGTTGTTCATACATAGACAAACGAGAACATGTGTTTTGAGTGATGATTGCTTCTTTGTTGACTCTGCTGTTGTAATCTTATTACGTCCCAATGCGGCATGGCTTACTTCTGCCTGGTTATTAATTTAGGTTAATCACTGTAATTATTCATTCACTGTATAATAGGCCTTTGCCACCAGACTTCATTCTCAACTTATAATACACTACCAACATGTGTACAACACTCCTCTAGTTATATATGAACCACACCACTTCAGGCTGAGGGTATATATAGTGCTAAGTCAGTGCTCTATTTGTACGTAATATAATTTTGCAACAGCTTACACTGTGTGTACACATATAATTATTAGGGATCTGATGGTAATTTCGGCCCTGATGATGACGCAGATGACGATCACCCAGGTACTAATAAAAAGTATTGTATATAGCGTTTAAAATCAATCATAATTCTGCAGGTGATCCTTCCAAGGAATACAACTTAATGGAACAAGCTCATGCTTTGATGCAGTCATCAGTTACTTCATCTGATTATGTTCCATCTGACTCAGGAGTTGGATTTGATGCAGAAACAAAATCACTCTTCTCTGAATTTACTGAAGTGAGCGATTAGTATCCAATCATTTAGCTATTGTTTTTAACTTATGCCTGGTCAAAAGGTTCCAAAAAAACTAAGTGGTCTCACAAGATCCCTATGATACGTATATCTACCCTACTCTGCATGCATGAGTGATATAAACAATAAGTATATACACGTCAGGGTTTCATCTAATGTGGGGGGGGGGGCAGGGGTGAACCTTCCCCCCCCCCAAATTGAGTAGAATAATGACATCATCACATTAGTACTTTCTATGATGTGCAATATGTAACTAGATCTACTGTGATGAAATATCATGTAATAGGGGGTGTGGTCAAACATTTTGCGACGTGTTTACGCACGCCCAAACCTTCCTCCCCAAACATTTAATTTTAGATGAAACCCTGCACGTGCACTGTTATACATACTGATATTATTATTATTGCAAGCATGAAGCCACTAATGATCAAAGGCCTTAAGTACCATGTATCGTACTCCACCGAGATTACGCCAACCCAAACTGCATGCTGTGCAGCAGCTCTTGTGAGGATGGCCTTATTACCAGTAGTTTTTTCTAAGCTATAAACAATCACAACTAAGTCTACTTTGAAGGCACCAGCGATTGAAATTCAAAATGAATGCAATACTAGCTGATAATTATAACATAGCTACTTGACAAACTATTCATTCTCACCGGCACCGTGACATATCCATGCTTGCATCATTTTCTGGTGGGCGTGTTTTTGAAAAGCAAATTAACCTATTCATTAAAAAGTGGGAGTGGGTGTTATTTCGGATGTGTACATAGAAATAGTTACTGTTTAATAATAGTTACTGATTTAATGTTGATTATCTAAGACAATCTAGCTCTAAAAGGGTTGACTAAGCTACTCAGCCACTATCACTAAACAAATGAAAGCACCGCGGGTGCTGATGCCTCGGTGGACGTGCCAAAGCTACATAACATAAAACTACTAGCTTTTATACACACACTATATTATCATGAGGAACATTAATATTTTTGCGTTTGCTGCATGCATGCTCAAAGAGTGGGTAATGATCGACCATGATTGTTGTTAAAAACGATCGATGCCAAAAGTTCAAGTCTAAAATTAATGGCTACATCAGCAGAGCCTTGAGCTCTCTTCTCACTCTTGCAGCTATACCAATAGCTAGCGTTCTAGCTAATTACTATGTAGAGTAGCAACATTTGGTGAACAAGTTTTGCTACATGCTCTTCTGAAAAGGCTGCAATGGCATTCCAAGTAAGCAATACTAGGCATAACTCGAGAACAAAGCATTAATTTGCAAATCCACGAATTAAAATCCAAGAGAACATGACTAGAAGCCTATAGAAACTCTTACTTGCACTTCACTGATCCTTGAGCAGCTGTAGCAGTCTTACACACACGCACACACACGCACACACACACAGAGACACACAAACACACTACCGTATAGCGGGTAATTTTCGGGGGACAAAATATTCGTGGTTTAGCAATATTGAGACATTTCGTGGGTAATATTTTCGTGGTTGCTGCTTGGATTGTAGGTAAAGGTAGGCAAGGTCGCTTCATTCGTGGGTAAAACATTCGTGGTCAGACCTCCAACCACGAAAACCACGAATATTTTGCCCCACGAAAATTACCAGCTATACGGTATATACCTCGCTTGCGCATGCGCACTGATGCATAATAAATGCTAACAAGAAGGAATAGCCCTTAATATGAAGTCGTGGTAGGTCGAGGCCCGTGGTGTGTTTTAAAAGTATAAAGCAGTTTGAAGGACTATACTGCAAACTTTTATGAACAGTACAGCTTATCCATAGCATAAAGCCATTCTATGTAGCACTTAGATACATAATAACCAAATCAAGCAGTTCTTTACTGTTTTGACTTCACAGCAGGGAAAGAGAAAAGTTGACATAGAGTAATTCAAGCTAAACTCAACAAAAAATAAAAACAGAGTAAAGAAAATGGACGTAGAGCTAGTCAGTGGTTACCATAAACTGACTTTTCTAGAGTATACCTCCCAGCCCCTGAGTGATCGCTAGTGGATAGGAGAACTAGAAACAGTTAAAATACAACCACAGAACGATCAACCACGAAAATATTTATGAGCGCGAAATAAACGCGGAGTTTAGTTAGGATTAGCAGCGCCTACAACAATAATGTTGTTTGCACATTTTTAAACATTATTCTGCGGGGAAGGACCAGATCTGGAAACTGACTGTTGTACTGCTTTGTATGTCTGTATCAGGGTTCTGCCCAGGAATTTTGAGAGGTGGTTAAAATGATGGGGGAAATTCGCCCATGCAGGGGGTGTGTACGGGAAGGGGGACACAAATTTTAACATGCATGTGTGTTGTAAGCCATGTAAGTATACAGCTGAAATAATTATAATTATACATTATGTATGTACATTGTTGTACTTGCATCAGTACAGTATATGCATGATGCTATACTAAGATTTCTTCATCACAGGGTCATAATCAGTATACTTGGAAGTATTATCTGCATGCACCCAGTTGCTCACTCTCTAGCTTGTCTTTCCCTTAGCAGGTGGTCCAACTCCCTGTTTTTATGCAGAATGTAGCTAGCTAGCTAGCTGCAGTACTCCTCGAACTCAACAAAGCCATGCTGCAGCTTCAATTAGTCATGCGCAGTAGAGTTCAATTAATAGTTAGCTCACATCAAGACAGTAAAACTGGTAAGCGAAGACTAGCAGCTAAACTGGACTAGCCAGTACTTGTAAAATGTAAAGTAGTGGTCGGAAATATCTAGTGGTGGTCGCAGCTTACCTAAACGACCACTGTAGGCAGAACCTTGTGTATAATTATGTTACGAAAAAGTTACAAGTCATTTCAATGTATGGTTCATGGTATTCGGATTTATAAAGAAATATTGTTGTTTTTATTAATGCTGTTGTTGCAACTTATACTCATTTCAGGATTTGTTTGACCATGAATCTCAACCAAGTCAGAATAAGCAGCCCTTAACCGACAATGGTAAGACACTAATTGATTCAACTTGTCTAATTGCGGCAACTTACAATGGCAATTTACTCAAAGTCAAGTTCTGCCTAGACGTTCTTCATTGTGATCCGCTTCAACATGATAGCAATGGGAACACAGCACTTAACGCAGCAGCTGATGGTGGGCAATTAGAAGTATTAAAGTACTTGGCGAAATATGTTGAAGATAACAAGCATATATCTGTAGCTCTACCAAATAGCAGTGTAACCGTGCTTCACATAGCTGCATTAAACGGAAATCTTCCAATGGTCAAGTATCTTGTGGAAGAAGTGAAGATAGACCCATTGCTCGCCAACAATCAGCAAAAAACGCCACTTCACAATGCTTGTCGAAATGGTTCCATCGAAGTTGTTACGTATTTGTTTGATCAAGCAAAACATCATGATCCAACTGATACAGTTGTGTATGATACAACAAAGATGGGAACAACAATACTACACTTTGCTGCAGCTTCTGGGAATTGTCAACTTGTGGAACATCTCATCTCTGATCTCAAAGTTGAACCCAATGCTCCTGGTCAATTTGGAGCAACTGCTCTTCTAATAGCTGCCCAGGAAGGACATCTTAATGTTGTTCAGTATTTGTCCAGTTTGAGTAACTGTTCTATAAGCATTAAAACTCGCAATGCTGGGCAAAATGCTCTTCATATTGCCTCCAGGAAAGGACATTTATGTATAATCAAATTCTTAGTTTCCGACAAAAAACTCGATCCCAATACTCAAGATTTTGCTGGTTATACACCCTTACATCAAGCTGCTCAATGTGGCTTTTTTCGTGTGGTTAAATTCTTTATAGAGGATTGTAAGTGTAACTTACTGTGTTTGTCGAAGAAAAGAAGAACCCCATTGCACATGGCAGCAATGGAAGGCTATTTAGAAGTGGTCGATTACTTAGTTAAAAAAACGAATGTTGAGCCATTGCTAAAAGCCATCAGCCAAGTATCTCCATTGCATTTAGCAGTTCTAAATGGTAAAACAAAGGTAGTAGACTATTATCTAGACTCACTTGGCTGTGCATTAAATTCACCTGACAGACTAGGTGAAAAGTTACTGTTTAAGGCTGTGGATCGTGGCCATTTACCTGTGGTAGAACAGCTTGTACTTCGGCAAGTGTGGACGGAAAAGCACACAGGATATCGTCAAACCCAGTTACTTATTACAGCTGTTCAGAGAGGGCACTTGCACATTTTAGAATATCTCGCTATTGAATGCCATTGGGAATGTTCCAATCTTTTTCATGAGAAGATATCTCTTCTAAACTTTGCTATTACATCTGGTCACTTAAATGTTGTGCGTTTTCTGATTTCAGAGACAGATAATTTGTATCATCCTAAAGAAGTAGTCTTTCCTCTTCACCTTGCTTGCTACAGTGGACACAAACACATTGTTGAATTCTTGATTGAGGAACATGGTGCAGATCTTACTCAAATTGACCAGCAAGGGATGTCACCACTTCATTATGCTGCTTGTTCGGGTCAGTGTGATGTGGTTCGTTGTCTAATTGAATATAAAGCTGACCTTTACAGTGGATTGAAAGGGGTAGGTACTCCTTTACATTCTGCAGTATCAGCTGGAAAATTGAATGTTGTCCAGTACTTTGTTAATGAGCTGAATGTAAGTCCAAACGTTTCGGATTACATAGGATTTACCCCACTTCATTGTGCATGTTCAAATGGAGATACAAAAATCATTCAATTTTTCATAGAGAATAAGGATTGTGATCTCTCTTCTCGAAACATCAATAAGAATCCACCTTTAATGTTAGCAGTTCATAATGGGCATCTAAAAGCTGTCGATTTGATGGTTAAAACCAAAAGATGCGACCTATTAATGAAAGATCATAATGACAATAACATGTTACATGTTGCTGCTCAGAATGGGCACCTTGATATTGTAAAATACATCATCTCTGAACAACTAATTGATTTAAATATTAAAGGTTATGTAGGTAAAACGGCTTTATCAGCTGCCTGCTATTCTGGTCATGAAGATGTTGTTAAATATCTAACCATTGACTGTAAATGTTCCTTACAATCTGATAACAGCGGTGTGGCTCCTCTCCATGAAGCTGCCGTCGCTGGTCATCTCAACCTAGTGACGTTTTTAATATATGAATTACGTTGTGATCCTTACTGTGTTGACGATAGTGGTGCTACGCCTCTACATTCTGCAATCACATGTGAGCAGACAGAAGTAGCAAAGTTTTTCATTAAAGATTTGAAGTTTGATCCAAATCTTTTGGACAAGCAAGGATACACGCCTATTATTTGCTATCTTTTTTACTCTTCAAAATACAATGAAAATGTTATGAAGTACTTCATCAATGTACTGAAATGTGATCCAACGATTATTTTGAGAGATGGGAATAACATATTGCATTTTGCAGCCCAAGCAGGAAATTTTGAAGTTTTCAAGGTTCTTACATCAATTCTCGGAAAGGACTCTCCACTTGTTTCTGCTACTAACCAAAATAATTTGTCCCCTATTCATATTGCTTGCTATCGTGGACACTTAGAAATTGTAAAATTTCTAATTCTTGGTTGCAAATGTTCTACCCAGCCTGCGAGTGATGGCGTGACCCTACTACATGGGGCAGCTGCTGCTGGTCAGATCAACGTGATAGAGTTTTTGATCAATGATTTGCACTGGGACCGTTTAACTGTGAACAAACATGGTCATACACCTCTACATGTTGCAATTGCACGAGGCAGGGTAGAACTATCAAAATATTTTGTAAAGGATCTGAATTGTGACCCAAATATTCTAGACTATGCTGGTAGTACTCCTTTAATGTCCTATGTTCACAATCCGAGTTCTGTATTGAGCACTGTTTGGTGTTTTGTGAATGAACTTAAATGTGATCCAACAATTAGTGGTGTTTTAGGGAAAAGTGCTCTGCACATCGCTGCTCAAATGGGTAATCTAGAAGTTTTTAAATTTCTTGCATCTGCTTTTGTGAATGTCAATGTTGATGTATTAGCCTCCGATGACGATCAAATTACTTCATTACATGAAGCTGCTCGTGCTGGTTATCTGAGAATAGTGAAATTTTTAACTAAAACTATGAACTGCAATCCTCTTTGCTGTGACAAGAGTGGTGCTACTCCCCTACACTTTGCAATGAAGAGTGGAAACTTGAAAATATGTGATTTTTTGGTCAAAGAGTTGAAGTGTGACCCAATTGTTCAAGATTTTAATGGGGAAACTCCACTGTGGCATATTCTTAAAGCTTTTAAACTTGGTCACACTAAATTAAAGTACTTGATTCATGAGCTGAAATGTGATCCAGCAATTCCAAGAAAAGATGGGAGCAATGTATTACATCTTGTGGCACAAAACGGTGATTTTGATACTCTGAAATTTCTTTCTTCAGTGTCTCAAATGAAAATGTTTATTTGTAATGATGCTTGTGTAACACCTCTTCACATTGCTTGCGAATGTAGTCACTTAAATATTATAGAATTTCTATCTGAAAATCTACGTAGAAGAACAATTTCTGAAGTAGTTGATCAAAACAGGCTTTCACCACTACATTATGCTGTTAAAGGTGGGCATTTAGATGCGGTTAAAATGCTAGTGCTGGACAAATCACATAATCCCTATTGTTTCGATCTTACTGGAAATACTCCATTTCACTTAGCCACACAATTGGGCCATTTAGAAATTGTTCAGTGGTTTTTCTCAGGCTTGTCACTAGATCCTAATATTTGTACGAACAATATATTGGGCTTCACTCCACTGCATATTGCGTGTTTTAATGACAATGAAAAATTAGTAAGATATTTCATTGACCTCCCTACTTGTGATATGTTTATGAGAAGCCGAGTGAAAGGTATGACAGGTCTGCATATTGCTGCTCAAGGAGGTCACGCTAAAATACTTAAATTGTTGACAGCTATACCTAACTGTGATCTATTATGCAAGTCCTTTAATGGTTTTACTGCTTTGCAACTCGCTGTCGATCTCGGGAATTTTGAATGTACAGTAATGTTAGCTTCAGCACTTAAACTGCAAGGGAAACAGCTTCTAAATGTTGACATGGTCAGTCAAACAGGACTTACTATTTTGCACTCAGCGTGCTATCAAAAAAATGTTAAAATTGTCAAATATCTGTTAAATGAGATTGATGAAGATTTTGTTCAAATAACTGACGAAATTAATAAGACCCCTCTATTCAGTGCTGTTCATGCTAATAATACTGAAGTATTTGACTACCTCATCAACAAGAATCCTCGAAGTGTGCATTCACAAGATATTCATGGAAACACAGTTCTGCACATAGCAGCATTTGAAGGCCATTCGAACATTGCTGAGACAATTATGTTGGACCATGCTGTGGATCCACTCTTACAAAATTACGTTGGAACAACACCCCTTCATCTAGCATGTGCCAATGGAAACAAACCTCTAGTAACATTTCTAAATTCCTTTGATGGAGTATTGGACATTCAGGGCATAAATCACCACACGCCACTTCATACTGCTGCTTTAGAGGGTCATCTGCACATTATCAAGATATTAGTAGCACATAAACAATTTGACCATGGTCATTTCTTCCGTTTGGATGGTGAGGGTAGTATACCATGTTACTTGGCGGCTTATCAAGGTTTCATACATAATGTAAATTTCATTGTTGAATATTGTTTGCAGAATCAGCCGTTTGCAATTGCTTTACATATGGAAAAGATTAAAATGTTTCTTGATATTGCAAAAATAAAAGGACGAATATGCACGCAAAAATTGCTTGCACACAGGGCTGCTGAAAAGCGATACGTAAGTGCCCTTGATTATTTTTTCAAGGAAGAGTCGTACAATCCGAATTGTAGAGACTCATTACGAAGAACCCCGCTTCACTATGCTGCAATGACTTATAAGAATGAAAGGTGCCTACAATTTCTTCTGGACGCTGGATCCAACTTAATGGCAGAAGATGTATTTCACAATCAACCTATTCACTATGCTGTTGCCCTTGGACACATAGTTAATGCTAGACATCTTTTACTCAAATATGAAAAACTGAGTCCTTCTAGAACCAGAGGAATTCTCGGTATGAGCTTACTGGATATCGCTAGAGCTGGAGGACACTCAAATGTCTATCAAGAATTGTTGTATAGTGACAGTAATTAAGTTTGTAGAGTCACGTAATCAAGTTGTTCTAATTAGAGCTATTATTATACATGCATCAAATGGTAGAGAGTTGTGCCATTTGTATAGTGTTCACCTTATTTTTTTGTACAATGTCATGTCATGATTGCACTTAGATTAACTATTTCCTGTGGTTAACTTTACCTTGTGCTGTTCATATACTATTGTATGAGTTCTGTTGATTAGTGTATAGTTGTTCTTTGTTCCTTTTGTGCCTAGCTATATGGACCCGCTCCAGGCGGCTCTCTTGTGTATGGGAGCCTCTGCTCCACTGCCTTTTGTCTTCATCTTGTACTTTTATATTAGTCTAATGCCTCAACTCAAAATTAATGTCTGCATGAGAACTTTTTGCTTACCTGTGGTGTAGCTCAAAGGAGTTTGAAAGCCCTGATAAATTATGCTCCATGCAATGTCCATATTAATTTTGGTAAAGATCATTACATTAATTAAGTTTTGAATAACTCATGGCAAGAATGGCTGGATGTGAACATTATGGATCCAGAGGAGGTCCGACAGGCGCGGTGCAGCTCAAGTAATTAGCCTTTGATTACTCTCAGCAAAAACGTACGACGTGGGCAGATAATTATTGCTCAATCAAAGGCTAATTGCTTGAGCTGCACCACGCCTGTTGTACCTCCTCTGTTATGGATCAGTTCAAGTCAGCAACTGTGAATCATCAGCAACTGAGAATCATGATAATTAATTTAATTAATTATGCCTAGTGTCAGTTGTGTGCTGGTTTATGGCTACGTCTCACTTCTTTAATTTCTCTATAGAGAAATTATAGATAATTTATTTTATGTCACATTTTTTGGGAATAACCTTACATTTTTCAAGAATTTATCAGGGCCTAACTGTTACCTCATGGAACCATAGATTAGATGGAACACATTAGCCTTGTTGTCTCTAAAAAAACACTATAGGCCGCCAACTTAATTCGTTCTAAATCCGCCTAGAATCAAGGCTAGGAACACATGTGAAACTACGCAGTGGTATAATTCCAAAGAATCGAACACATGATTATGAAAACATTCTCATAAACAATTTGGATCTACTGTATAGCAGGTACTTTAGGGGGATTAATTAAAATTAAAATTACAAAAATTAGTCATTACATTAGGGTCGATTTTTAGCCGCGGCTATTTTCTGAAATGTGACTATTCCGGCCAAGCTGCAGTCCCAAGAGTGGTCAGATTAACGAGAGGTCTACTGTATATACAGGAAGCACAATGGATAGACCACACCCACTCATACATATATTATATAGATCTCAGGCTAATTATAACTGCAGAGATTACATACACACGTTCTACTTGTAGGAGCTTGTTCTAGATACAATTTTCCTTATACAAAGACTCCTTCCATGCCATTACTAGTGGTGGAATCCATAAAGACTGAATGCACAAAGTAAATCAAAATCAGAAACAGTTCTTAAACAATACTAGGTGCATTAGAGGCAATTTGAGGCCACAAGTCTGCACACTCTTTTACCACAGGACCCGTCACTGTGCTCCCTATGGGACAGGAAAAAAAACTCTTTTACAATAATGAGAGTAACATGCAATTAAGAACAGGTGTTGTACGTAGGAATGCAGAGTCGATCTGATTGTGAATGATTGCCTGAATGCATGTATGCACAATAGCTAGTCAGAAACAACTGGTCGGATTAGCGCAAGTCAGCAGGCACATCCTTTCAGGGTATGTGATGCATGATGCATGCAGTGGCGGATCCAGACAGGTTCCATGGGTTCCATGGGTTCCATGGAACCCCCCTTTCACACAAGAACACACTGGAGATCAACTTACCAAGCTAGCAACTCAGCTTGAATGAAGGCTGATTTCATAAATTGATATGTGGGCAGGGCTCTCTAATGCGCATGCTCATTGCTTAGGAAAAGTGATGAACTGTTTTGGAACCTCCCTCTCAACATTCCTAGATCTGCCACTGGCATGGTTGTTAGGATTCTTGGTTAACCGTGGTCAATTGCAAAACAGCAAATCCGTTTATTGGTCACCTTTCTATTGGCCCGTTGAGCTGTGGTGTTGTGGTTGACTAAGCGGGTTAACGACCAGCTGTTTAATACTTGCAGGTGCTTAGCCTGTGCAGAGCCCGATTCTGCTGGTACAGCCGACTAACTGTTTGAACCAGTGGTAAGTGAATGTGAACAAAATCAATCTGGACTTTTAGCTAGCATACATTACTATCCATTGCATTATCTCATTAAATAATTATCAGTCAGAGCCTCCCTGTTACTCTAGTGCCCAAGGGTGGTAGATGGTCAGAGATACACCACACCTTTAATCCCCTAACTGCGTTCGTGTAAACGGCTCTTATCCGAGTTCTAAATAATAGTTATAGGCTGAGTCCACAAGTATACGGTTTTTCCGTATACGGATTTCTGTCTTCTAATATACGGTTATACGGAATTAACACGGATATACATGTAGCTCTAAAAGACTAGAAAAACAACCCGATTGAGTAATTGAGGGGACGATCGAACTAATCATTATATCACCATTCACGAGCTCTTCCAATACATAATTTATTTATCACAATAATTATTCATGAACAATAATTATGTTTACATTAGCCAGAATTTCTTCCTGTGTGAATGACAGTGCCTGTGTTTTTCTCTCCTACAGTTACGAGGTGAGGCAGACAAGAGGCAAGTAAGTGGAGCAAGTGTGGGACTGCAGCACAACCTGCATGGGACTGCTGTAGTGACTCTTTACACTAAATACCAGTGAAACTCTCTCTAGTTCTCTGTGTAATTATGTGTCTAATATGTGTTTAATTATTTGTCTGCAAGGTGAGTACTGTGTAGTGCATTGAGTACACGTAGTAACGATCAGTAAAAGTGATAGGGTTAGCTGATTGTAGTTATAATTATGAGCAGGAACATCGAGTGATATTCCATTCCATTACAATGAGATTCAAGACACATTCTTTGGTCCAAGTGGCTCCTCTGAAGGAGTTGTAGAATCAGAAGAGCAGCTCTTTGCTGTGTTCAACTTAGCAAGGTTTAGACTCAGTGAAATATTTACTGCTATGTTTAGTCTGGTTACTCATAAATAATTATTAATGCTGTCCTACTCTATTATGCAGGAATGGTCCCATAGGGTCAGCTGTCTGTGTGTTCACGTTTAATACCCAAGAGGACAACAACAACATAGCCACTGTGTACAACGGAGACTATCTCAAACATGTTTCTCAACAATGGGTGACTGAAAGCAACTACCAGCCATTCACCGTGAGTATAGATCTACTTATCTAACTATCACAGTCATGCATTTAAATGCAATTCTCACCAATCGGTCAAGCAAAATTACTTGAATGTCATCAATCCAAAAGAATATTGTGCCTCCTTTGGGCACCTACTGCCAAGCTGCTTGCACATGTCACTATGTACAGTAGTGTATGTACACCACTCTTATCAACACACTCTCTAATGCAACAGTGTGAGCCTGGGAGCCGAAGCTTAGAAGATTCCCGTGATATTCAGCTGATAAAAGAGACGGTCACTTCGTCTAACGGACCACGCCCACTCTTGGCCAGTGAGAAGTACCTGTTTGACAAGATTGTGGTATCACAAGTCACAGCTCTCGACAACAGGACTTATGACATCGTATTTGTTGCTGCTCACTCATCAGGTTAGTATACTCAGCCATGCACACATGAATCTCCATGTACTCTACATGTACAATCATACAGCCTCATATAAAAATCACATCTACAGTACTGCCAATCAGATATGTTTGCTCATACAGATGAGCTAGTAGTCTTGAAGGCCTCTCTCTCACAAGGCCAAGAATATCATGTGATCCACACAGGATATCGTCAAACCCAGTTGCTTATTACAGCTGTTCAGAGAGGACACTTGCACATTTTAAAATACCTTGCTATTGAATGCCATTGGGAATGTGTGGATAATTTTTATAAAAAGATATCTCTTCTAACATTTGCTATTTCTTCTGGTCACTTAAATGTTGTGCGTTTTCTGATTTCAGAGACATGTAACTTATATCATCCTGAGGATAAAAAGATTCCTCCACTTCACCTTGCTTGTTCCAGTGGACACAAACACATCGTTGAATTTTTAATAGATGAACATGGTGCAGATCCTTCTCAGATTGACCAAAAGGGAAGGTCACCACTTCATTGTGCTATTTATTCTGGTCAATGCGAAATTGTCAAATTTCTGGCAATGAACAGTCACTATGATTTTAACAGCAAAGACCAATCAGGCCGTACCCTATTGCATTACGCTCTCCTTGGTAACAATAAAGAAATTCCTGCTTTTCTCGTGAAAGAAATGAAATGTGGTCCAAATATTTTTGATAACGAGGGAATGACTCCAATTTTTTATGCAATTTGTTCCTTTGTTCGTATTACTCGCCTAGACAAGGACAAGACTGAAAGTTTGAACTATTTCATTAAAAACTTTGAATGTGACCCAACAATACCTTCGAAGGATGGACAAACTGCTCTTCATGTTGCAGCATACGAGGGTGATTGCGTTGCAGTGGAGTTCTTAATGCCACTGTTTAAAGATTTCAATAAAAGTGTGTTCTCCAACCCTGGACGTACACCTTTTCACAATGCTTGCTTCAAAAGTCATTTAGGTGTGACAAAATTTCTATCACAAGAGAGTGAGATAGATATTAGTTTGTTTGTTGATAAGTATCAGCGATCTCCTCTACATTATGCTGCTATGAATGGTCATTTACAAGTCATAAAGTTTCTATTTTTGTCCAAGTCACATGACCCTCACTGCCAGGATATAAGAGGCTATACACCATATCATATAGCAACAGAAAGAGGTCACCTACAAGCTGTGAAATTGTTTTTCTCTGAATTTAAATTAGATCCTAATGTGCCTGAGACAGCTGGTTTGACATCTCTCTTATTAGCATGCAAGCATGGCTATGAAGAAATGGTGAAATATCTCGTTGGCCTTCCTACCTGTAATATGATGTGTACCGATAAAAATGGTGGAACATGTTTACATCAAGCTGCAATGAATGGCCAATATAGGATTGTGATAATTTTGTTGGACCATTGTGATATAATTATAACTTATCAAACATTAGATGGTTCAACTGCTTTGCATAATGCGGTTACTTCGAATAGTATAGATACGGCCAAGTTGTTGGTTTCCACGTTTAATTCGAAGCAAATTGATTTCAATATTTCTAACAAACAAGGACATACACCTCTTGATGTTGCTTGTAGAAGAGGCAGTTTGGAGATGGCTGAATTCTTACTGACTGAATCTCTGGGTAGAAAGCAATTTACAGATTGGTTTGCATTTACGACACTGCTAAGTGCTGTTGTGGGTAACAAGGTTGATATCATGAACTCTCTACTCCTAATGTATCCAAAAGCATTTTTAACCAAAGTAGACAGAAAACGCTGTGATAGTGTACTTCATGAAGCTGCTTTCCAAGGGCATATTGATGCTACAAAACTTCTAATTGAAAAATTTAAAATGGATCCCAACACTCAGAATAGTCTTGGTCTAACACCTTTACACACAGCCTGTCTTTGTGGCTATATGACCATCGCTGAATATTTAATTGGTTATGATAATACGTGTTGTGATATTAATGGTAAATCTGCACTTCATTATGCTGCCTCTATGGGCCATCTTCATATTGTCAAACTTTTAGTCAAAAACATGAATTGGTTTTTATTGGACGCTAATGGTGCCACACCTTGTCATTTAGCTGCATTGAACGGTTTTACATATATTGTGAACTATTTTATAGAGGAAGGTCAAGATCCATTCATGAAAGATAGTAAAGGGCATGATATGTTTTGGTATATGAACGTATCAAAGATAGAAGGAACTGTTTGCACAAAAGAATTGGCCCTGCATCACGCTACAGAAAATGAGTTGATTGGTGCTGTCAAATATCTCATTGAAGAAGAGTTGCATCTAGCCTCGAGACCAGCCGTTCCTTATCTGAAAGAACGCCTGGTCAAGTTCCAATGTAGCACTCGTCCAGCTGAGTCAGCGTTTTATAGCTACTAATGATATTCATGGGTAATACACCTTGGGCGGACCTTGTGCGGGCAATTACCGGTCCATGAAATTCCTGGACTGCTGGACAAGTGCTACATTGGAACTTGACCAGGCGTTCTTTCAGATAACGAACGGTTGGTCTCGAGGCTAAGTTGCATCAGCCTAATTGTCGAGATTCACTGCAGAGAACCCCTCTTCACTATGCTGCAATGACTCCCAATGGTCTTGCATTGCCTCACTTAGTTGATGCTGGCTCCGATATATGCGCTGAAGATGTATTTCAAAACCTTCCTATTCACTATGCTATTGCTCTTGGTCGCCACACCTCAGTAAAGTTTTTAATCGATAAAGGAAGTTCTTTTACAAAAAGGGGAGTTCTAGGCATGACCCCACTCGAAATAGCTACTATGATGAACAGTTCAAAGTCTAGGGAACGTTCAGAAATTTATCAGACACTATTGGCTAGTTTATTAAAACTCGATATCTATAATAAAATTAAATGAATAAGTTATGTGGATAATATACACTTGTGCTTAGTGATTGTGTACCTGTAATAACTTTTGTTTAGTAGTGTTATTAGGATAGGAACTTTAGTTAAGTATAGTGTTTATTAGCTATCTAGAATTGGCCCTCTTTTCCACCCTCTTTTGTGTCTTATGGTTACTATTTTTTTATAAAGAGGCCCTGCGCGTCTCTGTTCCTATCCTGTGCTTTGTTGCGTGTTAGTATAGATTTTATTTTTTCTACTATATAAAAGTGTGTCTCTCTGTGATCTCTCATTATTCAAAACTCCGTCAAAGTTACTTGTTCGTTGCTTGATTACTCTAGCTAGCTAACAACTGCTGTGCATCAGATTCTTGCCAACATGTAATTACGAATTGTATCATAATTAATTAACATTTCTCTACTATAGACTGCATTATACTTTTGATTTTTCACTACCATATACGGGGGTAAGACCGTTAAGGATATCGCAGATTAATTTTTTTGGTGGTTGCAGCCTTGTAGCGCATGCATGCCGATATTACGGTATTTGTGGGTATAAATTTCGCGGTACATGCTATAAGCTAATTATTCAGCGAAAAACGCGAATGTTTATTACACATGTATCCTCGAAATAATTATCTTGAATTGCCTAACTACAGTGCAAATTATGTGCATGTACTCACTTATTGAGTCCTAGCATGCAGGAGTGCATCCTGATCATAGTGAATATGCCTCATAATTATCCTAAGCTTTTCTGGATTTGTACCATATTTGATTTGTGTGTTAATTTCTTATGATTACAGTCCATACATTTTAGTTTTATGTATTGAAAAGGGATCCGACTAGAAAAACATTTGCAATGTAAAAAATTGCTAGGATTGGCCAGGGGAATTATGATAACCCAGACTTATAGCATCTAGCTAGAGATAAGTTCACTGTATGATATTGTGTACGATGCACATAAATCTCTGATTTAGCTTATAGCAGACTATAAGCCACAAAAGGTATTAATCGCCTCAATTTCATTACTAGGACATGAGCAGGTTTTCTGCAGGAACAATCCAGTTTTGCCAGATTTGATACAACACTTTCTCCCGCATTTTGTAGTCCTTTCCACACAACGGTAGAAGGAATTTAGACAAAAATGATGGCGTGTCACTTATTAAGTATCTGAAATGTGCTATAGAGAGCCCCAAAAATGTACATGTACATGAATATGATGCTTATTTTGTGTTAAGTGTGATCAACTTTCCCCGTACACTTAACTTTCACATTGCGGCAAATATTTTTTGTCGGATACATTAACATTACTATGGTATAAGTGAATGGCGAAGATATCTTTTGCTCACAATAGAAGATTGACACATTTCCATTGCTCATGCATGTAAAGTGTTGTACATAATATACATGTTTTGGATCGAGGTGAAATGATATTCTCGATATACTGTACATCTTTGTACCAACAATTAAAGTGTTGTAAAACTATTGTTGGAAGTGGCTACATTTACATAACAACATTTGGCAAGTATTTTATTTGGTGAGCATTTGAACCGAATTGAAATATTTTTTGGTGTTCTAGGCGTTCATGGCTACCATGTCAATGCCGTGCATCCGCCACTTAGCTTTAATATTGGTAGTTTATAATTTGGCAATCTTCGGTAAAATTCACCAAATCGCCAAATTTAAACGCTTGCCGTTATACCAGAATTTGTTAAATGGACCTTGTTGATCATCCATCACAATAAGTGCAAAGTATGGTACGTTACACTCCTATATGCTGACCCTGTATGTAAAGTGTGTTTAACAAGTATCAGGTTTGATGGGGAACACATTCAATGATCAATGTCTTGAGCATCAAAAACACAAAACACACAACTACATACCTCGCTTGCGCATGCATGCGCACTGAGGGATATTGAGCAATAATTGTAAGCAATAATTCCATGCAGGAGCTATCAAAGCTATATACACAGGACTGCATTCCTGTCATATCATTGGGCTAGCCCGTTATCGTAAGGACATAGCTTCAATCAATAAGTCGACCAAAGTATCAATTAATGTTTCTACAAACTAACTATCGTGTGTAATTATGTGTATTGTAGTTCATATCTTGATTCCAATTTTCTTCGCAAGAGGGTTCACAATGGTACTAATGATATCATGTATATTAGCACTAACACTCAGTGTCTCAGTTTTTCCGAGAATCTTTGCTCGTATTGATAGTGAAAATTTTCCGAGAGCAGCATTTCCAAGTTGAGCATCAAACTTAATTTCTTCGATGGAAAAAAGACCGTTCAAACCGAACGAAGTGATCTTATTGAAAATATCTACGGTACCTTGCATAGCCCCCTTCACAACGCTGAGAGACTTAGTGGCTTCTGTTAGAGCAATTTTGGTAACGTCTGTGGTTTTCTGAGCAGCAGTGAGTGTTCCCTTTGCAATGTCTAATGTATGGCCTAAACCTTTGATAGTAGCACTTGCTGCATCCAAAGCACCCTTAGCTGTTGCTCTCAAACCATCACATATTTTGTTTGCAGCCACACATGTCACATCGGGAATGCATTTTCCACACAAGCAAACTGAAGTAAACAAAAACAGTAAATTACATTCGAGCGACTTTCGAGCTCAGCTATACACGTATACTATGCGTATATAGGCACAGACGAGGTCCGACATACAGTACAAATCATTACAAATTCAGTGCATGTATATACTGAGCCAGCAGCACGTTATCACGTGACACAAAATAAAAGTTCAAATACACTGGGCTTGTAGTAATTTGTACTGCATGTCAGATCTTGTCTGGGCCTACATCACTATGTAAATGTACGGGAGGGAATCTTTTCCTTAAGCAATCAAAATATTAAACTCATGAATTGGAATCCAAAGTACATAAGTGAGCAAATTGACAAAATCTATAATTATATAGCCTTAGGTTTCTGCTAAAATGATGTTCTATTCAAGACATTATCATGAGAGAGCTCTCTAAGTGCTATATGCAGAATGCAGTCCTTGTACGTGTGTGTGGTCTTAATTTACAGCATAATGATTATTATGTAAACGCTAAATTTTTACTGATAACATTATAGTTGCATTATGTATGCAGTTAATATTATTATGAAGGATGCATGTATTACGACTTACCGGATTTACAGTGTCTAGAGGGGCAAATGTGATTCAACTTGTTCTTCAGTGACTTTACTTTATTCCCTCCATTATTGAAACTCCCTTGAGCTTTCGATATTGCTCGTTTCGCATCCTCTAGTTTATCATTTGCTTTTTTGAAATCTCCACTTCGTGAATTAACTAGATTTTGAGCTGCATCAATAGCACTAGAAGCAGCTTTAGCAGCACCTTCTGATGCTTTCTTTATACCTTCGGTTATTGTAGAGAAGAAAGAGTTGCTGAATTTTCCACTGCATTCAAACTTGGATGAGCTGAAAGAACCGCCCCCAGTGGCAGCTGTTAGGGTTATCTCGGCCTGCACAATTCCTAGGATATTACCTTTTACTTTAACTGACATTCCCTTCAGACCAATGGACAAAGTTGCCTCAGCTGTAATTCCTAGAACGGTTATAATTCCCGAAGCTTCAACCTTGACATGAGGCGGTCTAAGGTCAGCGATCATATATGGTCCTCTAGAGTGATCGTTTGCTGCTGTCATTTGAAGAAGTCCCCCAGCATCTAGTTTGGAAAGAGAAAATGAGGCATAAATTCCTTTGGAGGGGCTGGACGAAATATTGGCAGATGCTTTCACTCCAAGAATATTGACAGTACCGTTAACCTGCAGACCTGGGGGGATGAACAAATTGATTTCTGGAATAGATTTTCCAGCCGCACTGGCAGTGAATGAAGCTAAAAATCCAGGTTCAAGTCCAGTACTTGTAATAGGCTTCGGTATAAAGCTTAAATCAATACACAGTGCCTTCATAAAGGCGTCTATTGAAAGGCCCTGTGGGAAATTTGCATAGAAGTAGTTATTTTTTGGCTCAATTGTGTTGACTCCTACGTATGCTTTGGCTTTCAGTGGTTGACCATGTGAACAACTTCCAACTCCAAAGTGTACTTCTCCTCCCAACGAAAGTTCTGTGATAATGGTTGCACCAACACCCGCTGAGCCATGTATATTGCAAATGTCGATAAGGCCCAAATGGAAGGCATTATTCCAGCAACCAGCAGCAATCATTTCCATGATAACACCAGATGGAGAAGCATAAATCCGAGAGGTGAAAACTAACTTCGGATTCTTCAAAGCAAGTTGTCCAACAATCCCAATACTAGTGTCCTCTCCAACACGAATCTCCATTCCTGCCCGAGTAATTGCAAGCCCTCCAGGTAGGTTGAGGGAGCCCGAGATGCTGGCCATTAGCTTGAAATCAGCAGCACTAACAATACTGGTATCGATGTGCAGCACAATGTTCGGGGGTAAGATAATCTTGGCTACTTTGCAGAATGCATCACTGTTACAAGCACTTCCTGAAGGAAATGGAATATTTGCTTGAAAGGTGATTCCCTGATTGACCTTGATAGGTACATCATCCTTTGAGAATTTAAGATCGCTGATGCCTTTTGGTGCAATAATTATGTCAGTACCTACATCTTGATTGAGGAGAGGTATTTTCTTCAAAATGGGTAAAGCAAACGGTGCTATTTTTCCTATAGTCTCTGCTACGTTTGTTTTGCTGAGATCTAATTTGAGGGCTAGTGATGTACCACTGCCTTGATTTCGAGTAATGGTGGCATGCATGCGAACAAGTTTATATCCAGCAATGCTTGGGCTTCCGGATAAGAAAATTTCAGAGTTTTGAGTGTTTAACGGCAAAAGCATATTGAAGTCCTCGACACCAAAATTCAAAAACGGTAGCTTGCCTACAAGTGATTGCATCTGACTTGGCAAAACTTTGGCTGAAAAGCTTGAAAGTATGTTTGACATTGAAATGCTATGTGTGCTTGCTGTCAGGTAGTATTTCCGATTGACCCTAGCAATAGAGACTAAAAAATTGGTATTGGCGAGAACCAGTTTTCCACTTGCTCGTACTGAGACATCAGCCTTTTTGGGTTCCACATCTAAACGCATACTTGGATGAGAGATTTGTAAGAGCCCACCAAAATACTTCAAGGTCTTTGTTAGCTGAAATTCGACAAAGATTGTATTATCGCTGACATCAAATCCAAAATTGCCGATTTGTATGTCGAAGATATTTGATAGACCGAGAGGTAGGTGAATTTTCGAAATGTCAAAATTTGGAATTAAGCTCAGCAATTTTTTCACATTGAAACTACTGTCGATTTTTCTTGGGTTGAACGAGATAGATTTACTATTGTAAGCAACTTTGAACACGGTACTTGAGAAGTCAAACTTAATGAAGCCAGAGAATCCTGAAGGAATGCTGTTGTCATAGTATCGCAAGAGGCTTGTGTTATGGAAGCTCTCACCTATCAAATGGGATGAGATATTACCTTTGGAAACAGCCAAACCGATTTCAGGCAATGCAAGGGAACCCAAAAAAGGAATAGAAGATATGTCTTTTCCCATCAATTTCTTGACCAGATCACTAAGTTTAATTCCTCTCATATCTGCCAAAGTCGCAGCTGCAAATGATTTGGCGTCCTTCTTAATAACCACAAAAATTTTATCATGTGAGCCAATAGAAATACCAATCACAACAATTCCATGGGAGAGACCATTTAGCTCTGTGTTCAACGTAATAGGCTGGCCAGAAATGGAGATCTTCGTAGGTAAATTAGGAAGAGGAACCCCGAGATCTTTAGCAAGGCTACCAAAACTCAGAGAAGGTAGTGTAAATTCTGTGGCTCCCTTAAATTGATGAATATCAGATCGGTACTTTAAATCAATGGGAACTTTAATGCTGGAAAGAGTTAGTTTCCCATCGATTTGTCCAGTTACACTTCGAGTAGCTGTGTTGATTGTCAGAATGAGGGAAGGAGACTGAACAGGCAGTACACCATTGAGGAAATTAAAAGCTTTGTTGAAATTGGCTTTCAAAAATACATTCTTTGTAACGTAGTTGAACCCGAAGGTGCTTATCCTGATGTCGAGCATGTTAGTGATTCCAGAGGGTATCTTGAATTTTGGAATAGATTTTAGCAATTGTCCAATACTTAGAGCACCGCTGATGACTTCAAATGTGAAAGCCTTGTCATCTTTTGTTGCCTTAAACAGAGAATCTGACTTGCCAAATGTTAGGAAACCCTCAAAACCTTTAGGAACTTGGTTGTTGAAGTACTTCAGCATTTTGGTGCCTTTAAAGGACATTTGCATCAGATCGGATGAGATTGACCCATTGGAGATGGAAAGGCCCATTTTGGGAAGAGCAAGAGAACCAAAGAAAGGTGTTGAAGATATGTCTTGTCCGACCAAATTTTGAACAAGATCACTTAATTTGACTTGGGCGATATCAGCAGCAAGTGCTCTTGTCAGTACCTTGTTATCTTTCTTAAGAATTGCAAAAACACGATTTTTTGAGTCGATGTTCGCTTCTATGACGACAATTCCATTTGAAAGACCATTAAGATTGCCGGAAATTTTTATAGCGAGACTAGGAGCTGAGAATTTGTCAAGCAGAGGCAGTTGAGGGATGCCCAGTTGTCGAACCATACTACTAACACTTAGAGAAGGAACGTTAAAGCCAGTTACTACTTTGAAGAGATGAAGATTTGACAAGTACTTCACATCAATAGGAACTTTGATATTAAAGATAGCTAGTTGTCCAGAGATATCAGCAACAAAGTTTTTAGTAGATGAGTCTATATTCATCAGGATTGAAGGATTGTGAATCGGTAGAATGCCATCCAGAAAGCTGAGGGCAGTGTCGAAATCAGCTTTGATGAAAATGTTGTGTGTACTGAAGTCATAACCAAATCTGCTGATCTTGATATCGAGAAGGTCAGTGATTCCAGAAGGAATGTTAAAGTTAGGGATCTTTTTCAGCACGTTACCAATACTCAGTGAGCCAACGAACGCATTAAAAGAGAGCAAATTGTTTTGATAAGTTACTTTAAAGATTACATCTGAGAAATCAAAGCGGATGAAACCCGAGACACCAGAAGGAATAGTGTTATTATAATGGTGAAGCAGATTAGCTCCATCAAATGTTTTAGTGAGAACATCTGAGGATATCTTACCATTCGAGACAGCTACAGCAATTTCAGGGAGGCCAAGAGATCCAATGAACGGAATTGTAGATATATCTTTTCCAAATACGGCTTTCACCATACTACTTAGAGTTATATCGCCAATGTCCACCACAACAGCATACTTAACGCTATCGTGTTCTTTGTTAACAATGAGATATGCTTGCTTGCTTGGGTCAGTACCGGCTGATATTATCAGCATACCATTGAATAGGTTATCAAATGTTCCGACTAGCTTTAACTTCTTTCCAATAGAATCAAAACCTTTGGGGAGAGGAACTGGCAATTGTGTCAGCGTATGCACAAGGTCTCTAAAGGGAATACTGAAATCACTTGATGCTTCTAGCTTGTTTGTTTGAGAATTGAAATCAAGTTGAATTTGATTTTTTTCACCAGCGACTGACCAGATCCCTTTAAAGTAGATTCTCGGTATAAACGATGAATTTATGGACACTATCAGTGACAGATCATCAAGCTGCAGAATGCCAGGAATGATCACATGGTGGCTATCGAAGTTTCGGCTTACTACTACAACATTCAACGGCTCGCACTCAAGAAGCACATTTGTGACAGGTATATTGTTAAGTAGACCATTATTACTATTTCCTGAGAATAATTCTGTGAAGGGGAATGCTTTCAAGGCGACGGCTTGAATAATGGGATGTTGAGCTGAGCCTGCGAAATAAGATAAGTGTAATCAGTGTTTATAGAAATAGAAATGTACCTATACGTAGTTAGCTTTGATTCTAGGCCGCCTCCGAAACTCTGACAAGCGGCCTCTTATCTTTGTACGCGCATGCGCATAATTATATTACTGATATTTGTTGTCCTTTCCATGACCATACACCTGAAAGCTTTAAGCCTAAACTCAACACTCAAAAAGCTTATTCTCATACAAATGTGCAAGGAGAGTCCATCACTCACTAATTTAACTGGCAGCTCTATTAACAGTTTATACCAAGCCTGTCTAGAGACGGTGACCTCTCTAAAGAGTCATGGTGCCCGACAGCGCTGAGCAGCGAGTGGAGACAACAGCGATGCAACACACTGACCTGTATTTCAATTCGCAATTTTTCGAGACTCTTTGAAGGCAGCCACTGTGGGTGAGCATGCCAATTCTACCACTAACCTCACGGTCTTCCTCTGTGTATATACGATGTAAATTTCGCAACAAAATAATTATGCAAGGCCGCTTTTTCCCTTCCCTGCGGCATGGAATCGATATACTGTATTTACTTGATTAAACGCCCGGGCGTTTATTTCAGATCGAAGTCTTTAGAGGGGGCGTCTATTGTTATGTGTACTCCAAAATTCTTGCACAGCAGCATTTATTGTGCTCTTCTTGGGCTGCTGTCTCAGCTTAAATCTATTTCTCAGCTTAAATTTAAGTCATAGGAGTGCCGTTTGTGTCGGTATCTCTCTCTCTGCCATCGATGCATCATAAAAAGTATTATTATTCTATGCTGCCATGCTTGCAACTGGGTTCCATGTGCTATTTCAGCTCCACCCACAGTGCCACGCCCCATATATGGGCGTTTATTGACTAAGACAGAGCTTTTACCCTGGGCGTTTATTCAAGGAGGGCGTTTAATCAAGTAAATACGGTACCTTACTATTAAACGGGGTACTAATTTTGGCGGATATGCAGCAAATTGATCAGTACAATAAATTATGTGTCAAAAGATTAGATTTTTATTTTTTTAAGGTTTAGGTTGAATAAAGTTTGGAGTCAGATATAATTATACATGAAAAAGAGGCTAGCTTTTGCATCATTCTCATTGCAGTTACAAAATTTCGGGTTAAATCGCGAAGTCGCTAAAATTAGTACCTGTTTATAATAGTAAGGTACTACCAAGGGCGTATAAGAAGAGTACAATGCAACTCACTATCTAGTACACATAGAGCAGAATTCACTACGTGGACGTGGGCAGATGAAAGTGCAATGGATGAAGTGCTAAAAATATAAATCTATTGTTAGCACTTCATGCACATTAACCCGCCCACGTGGTGGATTCTGCTGTTTTACTGTTGCATGCCCTCTCTTGTTTTATACGCCCTTGGTACTCAAAGCACTGCCTACAGCCATGTGACTGTACTTTAATGTCTTGCATAGTTTTTGCATGATTCATCATCATTTAAGTCATCCAACCATCTTCCAAAATGTGCATGAAGCTAGCTAGTTTTTTCGAATCTGAAAACTAGCTTGGATAGGATTTTCAGCTTCATGATCAGCAATAAACTCTTTGTAACACACTTAGCTAGCAACGTGTTTTAATGCTGATACACCTGGATGATGCACACAACTCACTTATATATTGCTAGCAAGTGTGATATAAAATTAATTATATAGATTAACTAAGGTGATGGCAGTAAAATTTATAGTCTGAGGTCTTACCCTTTTGGTTGAGTTGAACTTTTCCACTGTTGGATAATTTGGACAGTTCACCATTGGTGTATTTGCACAGACCCGCCTTCAGATCAGGTTGGTTCGATTTTAGTTGATTGAGAAAGCTTTTCGTGAACACCTTCAATGGAGATACATGCAGTAACACATGCGTATATAAAACAAACACTTTACATATAATTATAGTCTAAGTATCTTAGTGAATTGTGTCTTATGAATATGAGAGACCGAACTAAATCTGCTTATTATTGCACTCCAATATAGGCTAAGGGCTGTGGACACAACATGTGGTTACAATCTAAACTACCCACGAAAGAAACAAGGGCTACAGTCATTAATTATAGCAATGGGTACCGGACCGAACTAAATCTGCTTATTATTGCACTCTAATATATAGGCTAAGGCTGTGGACACAGCATGTGGTTACAATCTAAACTACCCCACGAAAGAAACAAGGGCTACAGTCATTAATTATATAGCAATGGGTACCGGCTTGCTTTAGGAATCACTTTTTTAACGAATCACTTTTAACTTAGCAGTGACCGAGCACGCCATATATTGGTCAGTATAATGGGTAGCTTGTGGAAACACTTTAACTTGACATTTAGTAATGGGTAACGGGCTGCTTTAGGAATCACTTTAAAAGTGACAGTCAGTAATGGGGCTTGAGAATCACTTTTAACCTGGAAGCGACCCAGCACGCTAGTATTATTGGTCAGAGTCCATAAGAGAGAGAGTATCAAACCGAGCAAAATCTTGCATCAAAAAGTAACGTGATTTCCTTTGAATTGGTAAATGACCAATCTGAGCGCCTCGAGGCAGCAATGTCATTGCCAAGTTGCATTAATTGATCACGCATTTCAGACAGTAAGTCACATTACTTTCCGAACATATCTGATGCAAGGCAGCTTTGTTTGATACTCTCTCTATTTTATTGCGGACTATATAATAATTATAATAGGTTGCTTGTGCCATGGAAAAAGATTAACTTGGCTTTAGTAAGGTTGCTTGTGGAAACACTTTAGCCAGAGATGGGTTGCTTGAGCAATCACTTTTTAACCTGTAAGGTGACCCAGAACGCCAGATATTATTGTTTGATGAACTTCACTATAATGCTCTTGCTCCTGCTCCACAGATTAGGGTTAGGTAGAAAGAGCAGGTCAGATCTATAGAAGATTTGATTTGATACGCCCTCATGCAGGTATTTCATAATTTTATGCGTGATACTAAATACTGCTATTGATGCGAGCGGCTATCATGTCGCATATTTTTGAGGCCTGTACAACAAATCGTGGCATTAAAGTAATCGCATAAAATAAATATCGCATAGTATTTTTGGAGCCTTAAAATTGGCCTCGCATAATTTTATGGTCGCATATATTTTAGCAACAGGGTATACACTACAAGTAAAAACAACATTGACGTAATGATTTACATACTAGACATAGCTATCAGCTCATATTAATTGTCACAAAGACTCTTCGATACAGTACATGGTATAAGAAATGTGCTCTCTATGGTTTTTGTATTTTAGGATGTCAGTGCATGCAAATACACGATAGGCATGCATTAATGCAACCTCACTCACATTGATCCCTGCTGCAATGTCCACAGGTGAGGGAAACGAAGACGTGGGACCAGGCTCCGTTACTGTATTACTATGACCACAAGTGAGTAGCAGCAGTACCAGGCCCACCACTGAGAAAACTGCCATTTGCAAACTTCAGGAGCACACTTGCAGTCACTTCAGTTGCTGCAGTGCAGAATCTACTAATCACTGAATGCCAGTGCAGTAGCTAGATCACCCCTTACCAATTCAGGACAAAGGAAGCTATAAACCAAAGTGGCTTTGAGTGGCATGGCTTCCCTGTAGCCCTAGACAATCTATTAAACCATCGTCATTCAATTCTAGTGTAGATCTGGTAGACTACCTGCAGGTAGACTACATTCTACACAATGTAACTGGGGCACATACTGACATACATGTATAGTCAGATATCGATGCAAGCACTGAGCTGATGTTTATAAATATAATTACACTTTTTGGTCTGGAAAAGGACAGCATGTTTATTAATGTATTAAAGGACAAATCTGTAGAAACCCTATTTCATCTGCTGCCTGGCACAACCTGTTTTGCTAGGTCAAGAGTCAGGTACTAGATAGGAGGGTAGATCTACTCAGAGATAAATGAATATCAATTATAATCTCTGTACATTTACAGTCTAATCGATCAGAGTGACCCTTGATTTACGTACCCGTATCCATTACCGTTGCATTTTTTATGTATCCTGTACAGCTACGGTATTGCATCGTTGTCATTTAAATTCTGTTTTTGCCCAGGTGTCAATTTCACAATAACTAGACCATGCTTGGACATCATGGTAAAATATTTCTGGTCTTGTTAATTATAAAAGTTCAATCTATTAAAGAGTTGGAGAACCTAACACGAACTAATGAATTCTGCTATATTAACAATTTCGAGAGAAACACTAGCGTAAAATTCCGATCCATTCCACCAATTCATATTAACAGTGTGAACAGAACGTTTGTTAACCTGCATCTGGATACTGGCTCCCCTTTCACAGTGACTGGAGTGACAAGAGGATGGAACGCGGTGGAAAAATGGTGCCATTCTTATTTTGAAAGCCTTTTCAAAGACGAGCAGTTATTTTCGTCCACTTTCAGCACACCAAAACAACCACAGTTTTGCACAATGGATGATTGCACTAAGAATGTATATTATGGAATTTTTCTGAACAATCCACTGTTAGCTGGATTACTCTCAGACGATTACGAGTACCCTGAATTTATTCCAGATGAGTGGTGGATCAAAGGTGATTTAATTAAGGATACATGTTTGTGATGTCATACTTAGCTTAGTCTGGGGGCCAGACCCATTCGGGGGAGAGGGAGGGAGCAAAATTCATCTCCTTGTTTTTGCCCTGGGAATATAATAGGCCTGACCATGCACTAGACTAATGTCAGACTGCGCTGTTTCACAGTGCTAATACCATAGTTTTTAACAGCCTAAAAAATAATATAAGTTTTTCATTACATCCCAAAAATTTTATTCAGCTCGAGCTGGCACTTAAAGTACGATGGCGCTTATGTGCAACAGCTAGTCTAGTGCAATCTCATAGGTATATGCTGTCAGGGGTTGATTCACGTTTTGATTTTTGGGGGTTTGTATTTTTTTAACTGCATCTACAGTCAGTACAGCCATGCAGGAGGAGCCC
This sequence comes from Halichondria panicea, assembly GCF_963675165.1. Classification (NCBI taxonomy): domain Eukaryota; kingdom Metazoa; phylum Porifera; class Demospongiae; order Suberitida; family Halichondriidae; genus Halichondria; species Halichondria panicea. Next base: position 2,986,937 of record NC_087387.1, read on the forward strand.
TGATACAGCTATGCATGCGCATAATTACTATTGGTCAAAAGGTTAAAAGCGGACCAAATACGACAAAAAAATTAACTGCATCCATGGTTGGTGCTTCTTTCTAACCCCAAAGATTGCATTCAGTCCAAGCTATGGCGCTGTAATAACATAAACTAGTCGTTCACTTTTTACTGTGTCTTCCAATATTTATTGTTCTGGACGTTTTCATAGGCAATGAGTGGATTCATTGGGGCCATCCTCCATGCGGCGCCAAAAGGCACATGGACCTCACATGCACTAGCAGAGTGTCTATTCAGGTAGCGGGGTCCAAAGAATGGAGACTCTACCCCATTGTCACTGAAGGAGAATCAAACTTTTGGAAAGAGGTGTGTTAATTCCTGCCTATATAAATTACAAGTATGTGCATAAATCGTTAATTTTAGCTATACAGCTATAGGAGATAATTATATAGCCATGTAAACCTTTTTCTTTTACAATGTACAACTCCAAATATATATAATTATAACATCGAACTAGAGTCACGTTCTGCAAGAAGGATCTTATATAAGATCGACCTGATTGTTCCCAATTGACATTGTCATCACAGCTCAACTAAAAGAATAGCAATAATTATAATGAACTGTAACTTCAAGAAACTGTTGCATACCGGTACCTCTATTTATATCCAGGTACTTCAGCCTCTATCAGTGAAATTGGAGCCAGGGGATGCTCTGTTCTGGTTTCCAGGCTGGGAGCATGAGACTGAGATCACTGAAGGACTATCGATCAGCCTGTCACTTCATTTCACACCTCTTAGAGGTTCACTGTATCTGAACACATTTAGCTCATTACTTCACAAGCATGTGAGTGCAGATTGTGACTGGTAGTATCAACAGCTTCGATTCTAAGTGCAGTTTATTTTTTATTACCAAAGCTATAATTATACCTATATAGATACTTACTTTGCATGTGGACCCATGAGCAATGTTTTCATATAATTATACAATTTACCATAATTATAGGCCAGGCACGTTAAAAACAATTCACTGATTCAGAAGACATTAAAGAGCTTCACTGTACGCGGGGGCCCAGATATAATATAGGGAGTGTACAATATGAGCCAGAACATGAGGGTCATTGGTGAGAAGGAATCAACTAGCACTGAGCATAACTAGCTGTACGTACAGAATTGTGTGGTTAGTATTTGAGATTATAAGACTCACAAATAATATATAAAGCTTGTTGCCACCCGCTTTATCATTTCTACCAACCTCAATCTTAATTGTCAAGACTGGCAACTCAACCAGCAACAAAATTTGATTAAAATGAGCATGTAATGTAATGTTCTCTTAGTATTCGTTAATCCAGCATTGGTATCAATTAATTAATTAAAGGTTACATACAATGTTCAATTGATCCATATAGTTCAAGCAAGTCAAGGGAAGTCTTCTTCCTCCTCATCGTCGGCCATTTCTTTAGCTAACTCAATATCTTGTTGCTCTCTTTCCTTTCGATCCTGTAGGGAATAAGAAAATTAAACACTGGACAAATTGCAAGATAGCTGGAAAATAATATCAAAACAAGAGAATTACATGCTGGTGTTAAAGTGAAAATCTGTGCTACGCAAATTAATACCCATAATTGGGATGAAGTGAGGGGAGGTGAATACAATACCGTATATATATATATAGCTGGTTATTTTCGAGGATTGACCTCGAACCTCAAAAATTTAGTACCTCGAAAATTGGTTTACTTTCGGTTGAAATACCTTTCTACTGTAAGGGTGTGGTCATTTGAACCTTAAATGTTTAGTTTGAGCAATCCGCGAACATTTAGTGTCTCGAAAATAAACCGCTATATGGTACATATTATGTAAATTATTGCCCTTACAATGATAATTATTTTCTATAACGTTCTTACCTCTATCGACTCGAAATCTTTCTTGTACGCTTTCGGAGGATACCGCATGGCCTGTATAACATTCAAGTGATAGTAATGAAGACAAACAAACTTCTAGCCAAGTAAACTCTAAATTCTAATACATGTAGCTACCTCACCTACAAGATACAAAGATAGCTGTCAAACAATGGAAATGCATGCACGCAGGGCAGGTATTATGACTCTCTTATGAGGTACACATATATACTTATTAAGTACCCTACTTATTAAGTACAGTGTACATGTAGGTGGTTAAGCGAGGCGTGTGATACTATTTAGTACATAAGTGTTAGAGAGGAGTTTCTGACCTTGACTGACTGGCTGTGCAACTCCAGACAGAACAATATCCTCTGATGGAATGCTTCCTGCGGCTCCTTAGTAGCATAAATGTCTATGTTTTCCTGTGTGCATGATGACAAAATAGTTTTGCTAAAATAATATAAGAGAACATGTAAGCCGTATGTGTACACTGTACACTTGAAAGTAAGCCAAATGATGCCGCACATTACATGTAGGCATGATTTCACTAATTTCCGTCTAACAAAGAGTTTTACGTGACTGTACATGTTATATGTAACTAATCTGCTATAGTAATTATCAAGCATTCAAGTACATACTTATACCCATGCACAAAATGAATACATGCACTATACGATGCCTACGTTTCTCCTACATGTACACTGTCAGTACCTTGGACTGCATATAGCCCTGGTTGTGGTCTATCCTGGCCTCAATTACACTGTCTCGTATTGCCTGTAGAGAAGTGAAAGGTCACATAATTATTGCATGATTCTTGGTAAGAGTTAATTTTGTAGTTGGTACATACATGTACATGTAACGAGGCTTCTAAAAAAACAGATTGTATCAATTACGGATTTGCTCATTTTTACGTTCTAGTCGACAACACTTGCTATGTATCTACATCAAATTAGCCAAACTACAATGTCATATGATTATAACTCAGTTTCATTACTTCTACCCACAAATAAAAACGTTTTGCCCAGTATTTGCGTCCCTAAGGTAGTCGAAACAGAATGACAAGTGCAATTCAGAAGCCACATGCAGTACTGTACTCTCATGATATCAATATAAGCATTCACATACCTTGGACACAATGTACTCTGCATCTTCACTGCTGTCCAGCTGCAGTTTGGCAGCAATATCCGGCAGTGATATCCTGAATACGTTAGACATATAAACCTTGGATATAATCATAGTGATAGTCATGGTGATGAGCATGACAATGCTATCTAGTACTGCGGAGGGTAAAAAAAACGTACACTGTAAACACTAAAGCCTCTGTTGTCAGTATCATGCTCAACAAACACGTCATGAAGCCAGTACTCCAAGTTACCGGCTTGTACTGCACTCAACTACATGTATGACAACACTGGCACATTGACCACAACATTATACCATCATGTCAAAAATCCCAGTGGTTAAGAGAGGGCTCTGTCTTTCAGTTCTACCCCTACCCCTGATAAAGAGACCTTTGGACCACCAGTAACCCACTACTCACATTTATAACTAGGCTGATGGAAATAAAGAGACCTTTGGACCACCACTACTCCCACTACCCACTACTCATACCTAGAATAGGAAAGGGACATCATTCTGATTCCAGTCTTGATCACATTATGTCTGAGGCGGATAATGAGTGTGTAAGTCTTCTCCGCTTGGAAACGACTCTCAAACGTCTTCAGAACCTCCCCAAATCGCTCCAGGTCACCATTTCTGACGGCTAGTGAGAGGAAGAGTGTGCAAACTGTACATTAGAGTCCCTATACTGTACATGTTATGTATTACAGAGCACCGCAATCCCATACAGTACGATTTTGACAAACTTATGCTTCTAACAATAATAGCAACACTATAATAAATACATCATTATGTATAAGAACAGCCAGTACAGAGAATCCGTGGTTTTTTTACAGTTGGATACAATAAGACGATACATGTACATGTACACACGTTACTAAACGAACTTTGAGTGAGTCGTAAATATGGCATCAGTGATTTCTTAAGAATGGGGTCACGGAAAGTGGCTCTGTCAGGGATTTCCCCCAACAAGAGCTGCACCACAATCAGGAACTTGTTGGCTGTCTGCTTGAACCCAACTGCGGAGTGCTGGGGGGCTTTCCTAATGGCCTGAGAGGAGAAGAGGGCTGTTTGAGTGACATAGCAATTATGTTGATTATAAGGGTGGCTTAGTGATGTCTTGGAAGCTATATATACGCAACACTCCATTGATAACAGCAATGTACGAGCTGAGCATTTTCTAAAGCAAAATTAAACAGTGACTGACTATGGGACGCAGACAGAAGAGAACAGAAGGAATACGGTTGAGATTGTAATTATGAGTATGACATCACAAGAAACACAATTCGATCAGTATTGGTGCGCTTCAGTGACTCATCACAATACCTGAAGGAGGTGTCTGTACGCCTCAGAGTAGTCCAACTGTACAGCTTTGATACGGCCTGTAGGTTGAAGTGTGTATACATAATAACATAATTATGTCTTTTAAAAAGTGAAGCCAGCATCGAATTGTATTCACACACATGGGCCTGGTACATGTATATGTAAATGTCTGCCTCTGTATCCAAACGTTACGTGTACTTTTCAAAGTAAATTTAGTTACCTAAATAATAGAGATGCCTGGCCATCTCATTGTTGTTGGCAGTCTGAGGGAAGGTGCACTTGGACACAAGCTTGTCTGCCTGTGAGAGAGTTACATTTACAGTTAGAGTTAACCGAACTGCATACTTGTTCATCTCAAAAATATAAAATTGTACAAACTGCTGTACAGTTTTTAGCATTGGGTGTAACATTAATCTGGCTAGCCTCAGAGAGGCTCTCTGATGTACACAATGTACATGTAAGCACATACCCATGCACTGACTACAATAGTTATCCAGCGAAAGATGCAGATAAAGTTTACAGCCGTACCTGGTCATAAAGGTTGTACTGGAAGTAGTTTCTAAGCAATAAGTTGATCAGCATTGCCTGTCCCTCTTCATCGTGATGCAGGGTGGAGGTGCGCAGACGAGCGTGGAGGAAGCTAGGGTGTGTATGAAGGTTGTTTTGAAGGTACATGTACAATGTACGTATGTAGGTGTGCATAGAAGAAACCATTTACACACTTACAGCTAGTACATATACATATACATTGAGGGGTACATACATGTACACTACTCCTAAAGGACAGCTAACCTCCTGATTGAAGCCAGCTGTCCGCTGAGCTCGTACACCCTAGCGTAGTAGTAGTAGCACTTGGCACTGAGGGCATCCAGAGTTCGCCTATTGTGACCAGAAAGTTTCTCCACCAGGCACTCACTGCACTGCTTAGCCTAGTGGAGAGATTGCACACTATTACACAGCATCCAAAACATCAAGCTAGGTACGTATATGTATATGTAGAGTGTACACACACTATAGAGGGTATAGTATACCTTATAGTACATGCACATTATGTAATGGTATGTGCGGGGGTTCAAACTCATACATGTAGGTACACATAATAGGCAAACAGGACTAGAATGCTTGAGTAGGGAAATTTTAACAGCTTGGCCAGAAAAGTTATGGAGTTATTTATAAGTGCAGCAACACAGTCAGGAATTACTGGAATATATCTAGTCTAGACCCCTGTACTGCACTCTCACCTTGTCGAGGTTGTTATTGTCGAGGAGTCTAAGAAGAACAAAGAGATGCAGGAAGACGTCCAGCTCGGGGAGGATACCTCCTCCCGAATGCTTGGAGCTGCGGGGACGGTAGCTACCAGTGTCTTCCTCAGTCTCCATTGGCTATATAGACAGGAAATAAAAGATGAAACCTCAGTTAGTGAGTAGTTAGATACCCGTGTTTTAATTAGATTTGTACAGTGTACATGTAGTAGGGTCAAACCAAACTGTACAAAACCAAAATAGTCTACGAGGCAACAATGAGTGATTTTGGACAGATTTTTGTCTGAACCTGGCAAATGAAACTGACCTCTTCCAGATACTCTAAAAGTCCGTCTCTAAGGGGTGAACCTGAGTGCATGTGATGTACCACCAGCAATTCAATATGGCACGACTGAAGACAATGACTATACATAGGCAATGTGCAATCCATTCAAGGTCAAAAAAGCTGGAACCAGAGGAGGTTGGTCACGATTGTTAATTAGTCTACTAATCTCTTTGTAGCTAACTCCAAACCGATTGCTTGGTCAGCACTTTTATCTCAGTATTACACCTACTAGCTGTTACATGTACATTTGTAGCCAGGAGTGCATGTACAGTAGCATATGAATCGTAGTAGATGAAGACTGGATAATTTAATTATAATGTGACCAACCTACTCTGAGCTGGAACTGTACACTGTAACTGAACTGAGGGTGACTCGCTAAAAATTTAACGATTGAAAATAAATGTCTCACTTGGAGGGTAGTAAGCAGTGATCAACTTGCGCAGTATCCCATCGCTAACTCTCTTTCTGAGGGACTGCAGGCTACGCACACCTCTGTTGATGAAACGAGGTTCTTTCTGGTTTACACCTCGCTCAACCAGCCTCATCTGCTCGCGTACATCTGAAAGAGGTGTATGGAATATTCACATACCATAATACTGGGAAATTTCGTGGGATGTAAAATTTCATGTTTTTAGAGGGCAGAGCAGTTAATGCAAAGGGGATAAACTCCCACACACCGGTAACATGCACAGCTATTGGTGGGTGTGGTTTCCTGGCATTGAACCGCGAATAATTATTAGAACCCACGAACATTTCTGCTGAGGGCTCTAGAGCCAAATAGCGAAATGTTGCACCCACGAATATTTCCCGCTATACGGTACAGTATACCGTAATTGATGTTATTACGGTGCCACTCTAATTATACAAAATTTTAATATAGCCAGCATTTTTAATTCACCATGGTGTGTCTTAATTGAGACAAACCTTCAAATGTCAATTGATCCTTATCTAGCTGAGCTTGTTTGGGGTCTACTTCTTTCTCTTTCTCCTCCGCTTCTACATCTTTCATTTCCACGTCTTTCTTCTCTTCTGTTGCCATTCTCAGTCTTTTGTCTTTGGTAGATTTTGTCACACTGTCACACACAACCTGAGAGCCTATTTTTTAGATGTTAATGTGACGATTACTAGCTTCTAACCAAAACGGTGGGTGGAGCTCAAAGTGCATAACATTTTCCCGCAGAAAATTTAAATGCCACAGCATTCAAGCTAGCTATATAGTAGACACAACAGATTGGAAAAAACAAAAAACTCATTGAGTTGAACTTGTGTTGTTAACTTACCATGAATAAAGTGAACAATTGGAGATGCACTGTTGGAGTGCAAGCAACCCCTGGCCTGGGGCAGCGAGTAGAGGGTTGTGTATACAGAAAAACCCCTGTGAAGAGAAGGGCCAGAGTTGAAACTGGAGTATGTGGGAAGACTGTACTTTTGAGAACACCGAAAAAGCTTGAGACTCCCAGGAGGAAGAGAGTGAGGTGCGCTTCACTGGGCTAGATAGCCTCTAGATACATGTACAATTATTATCCAGCTTATCCGGCATTCAGTCTTTGCAAAATATACATAATTATGATTTATATCCCTCATATGTTGGTGCTGGACGAGAACTTGCAATTAATTAATAGCATTTCACTTGCTCAGGGCTTCCACTGTCCAAGAGATGCATCTTAAAGTGCCAATGCCAGTAGTTAATGGGTTAGTACCCTCAGGAAGCTCTCTAGTCGTGAAAAGCAATCCTCTGTACACTGGAGGCCAGCAAGGAGTTGAGGTACGTAAGTATACACTTATGTACGTATTAATACACAACTTACATGAATGTACATGCACTGTAGTTGCAAAATTACGGTAACCCTGAAGAGTGAAGAATATTTTTAATAATGGGTGGGTGGCTGGTTATCTGTTATCTGTTTTGCACTATGTATAGTCCACTCTTACCATGCAGAGTACAAGTCAGATGCATATGCAAGGTACACGTATACAGGTATCTAGTCCCTTTTCCCACATGCACAAGTATGGTACCTAGATAGATGCAGTGGCTTTAACTTGATTTCAACTTCTCAGAATGAAAACCCGGAGAGTCAGATGTCCGTCCCATGTGATGGAGCCAGAAACCCAACATTTTATGGCCAACGCAAAAACATCAGGAAGACAAAAGAACAAGAAATGATTACTGCCATCGTTGACCTTGTACAGTATGGTAGGTCTATTATGAAGTGATTTGCAAAATACTCAAATTTTTGTATACACCTTCTTAGGGGAGAGATTTGAAAAGAAAACAAAAACCAAGTCAATTGTGAGAAAGGTATATAATTAATAATCATTGCTATATCAGACTGATAATTTATTGTAATAATGTACTAGGTCTACACAAAATGATATAACTAGAGCACTAAAGTGCTAACCCTCGGCTGTTTACATACTTGAATAATAGAAGTACATGTATGTCTGAAGCATGGAAGCTGGCTAAGTAGCGAGTAATAAAAATATGAGCAATAAAATTCCTAAATTACAAAGACAAAAACAGACCAGACTACTACTATACCCGCGGCACGGCCTCGGGTAATAATTATACATGTATGTACCTGGTATAATATTAGCGTTGGTTATAATGGCATTTTAACACAGGCAAAAACAGTACTGGGGAGACGTAGAAAGTCCTCACGACTGGACATCACTAAACTGAAGTCGCCTGACAGAAAGGGAGCATTCTTTTTACGCCCAAGGCAAAGAAGTACCACTCGATCGCCTTAGATTTGTAACTTGTTTTATATAGCTATTATACATGTTTATATTATATGTATTATTATGAACTAGCTGTTTCACGTAAGTTAGCCATAACTTTTTTTAGGGTATATAGTTTGGTAACAAATATTATACAAACATCATAATACCACAATAAATTAATGTACACTGTAGATGTACTAGATTCATTGCGCTGGCAAAATCTTGGGTTGTGAATGTAATTCTTGTTTCCATGGCAATTGTGGCGGAAGTTTCCCAGCAATTCTCCAGGGAGTGGTGGCAGCCGGTAACTCCAGAGGTCTCTCTAGCACCACATAGTCTATCACAGTTTTTGGGATGGTAGGATCACCACGAAATACATTGTTGTCTGAGCCATACAAAGCCATAACCTGAACAGAATAGATGTAGATAAATTATTAATTTTATCTTCATACACTTAATTATATCTCCAATATTCATCTTCACTATGCCTAAGTTTTGCATATAGGAAATTTGGGGTAGAGAATAGCCTCAATCCCATGCAGGCTCTTCATGGCAGCCTGGGATCAAGGTTATCTGTACTTTATAGAGAAGTAATTATATCGGAGGTTCCACTGTGATCAGAACAGATTACATTGTATTTGTATGTACTACCGTATTACTAGAATATTTTGCGAGCATCAAACATTTGCGAATTTTGCAAAGGTTGATCAATTCGCATCAATAAAATCCGCAAAACCTAACTAGTAAATACACACGCTCCTTGCCAGATCGCAAAGGGTCAAATTTTCTGCTGATTTTGGCTCATTCGCAAAGGTTTTTCACCAGCAAAATATTCTAGTAATACAGTACTGCATGACAATAAATAACGTTACAGTATATTGGATTTCGAATGACAGGTTCTTTCAATTGCGAGTTTTGTCCATAGATTACAAACGAAAGATACGCAGAGTGAGCATGAGCATGAGCATACAATTCGCAATTATAATAGTGCTTGCTTGTCATTTGCAGATGATTAACTATTATGCATTCGGAACCTGATATACATGTGCTATGTATGTACCTTGAACTGTGTACAGTAGACTCTCGTTAATTTGGCCACCCTTGGGACAGTGCAGCTTGGCCGGAATAGCGAGGTGGCCGCATTTCAGAAAATAGCCGCGGCTAAAAACCGACCTTACCTCTAAAATAATGATAATGCTCTCTATTTAAGTGTAATCCAATTTTATCTGCCAAACCATACCCAAAACGTCATATCCGGCCGTAATAAACGTATAATATCACATTAAAAACCTCGTTTGGGGTAGTCAGTACTAGCCAGGAAACGGAATAGCGAGTGGCCGCATTTCAGGGCAAGTTTTGTGCAGTAAACATCTAGCTACCATTATATAATCTGGTTAATAAGCGCACATCAACTAATTAATAGGCTCATACTGGTTAGCAGACCAAGAGCCTTGATAGAAGGCGCATGGTTTTCTGCTGCCCAACAACGGGTCTCCACACTTCTTTATACATGTAGATGTTAAGTCTCTTTCACTACCGGTAGTTGTGTTACTGCTGTCAGATATGACTATAGACTGCTTGCAGACAAACGATCGAGCTAGCTAATGGAGATTTGCTTCATTGAAACGTCATGGGCATGGTTAATCTTTATAAGCGCATCTGGATAACAGGCGCATTAGAGGCCTGCTCTTTTCCCTATATGTGCATGCGCTTACTAACCAGATTATACAGTATATTACAATCAGGGATTAAAACTAAAATTATATTGAGGTGGCCGTACTTTAGAGAACCAGAATAGCGAGGGTCTACTGTATAGGGCGTACTTGTTTGGTGTGCATTCTGAGCACAACTTGTGCGATAAGGTCCTTGCCGTCATACGGAGCAGCTCGAGCACAGACAATACGAGGCCTCTCCACCTCCTCCACTAGATCCCATTGAAACCTCGTGGCTCGGAACTCATTTCTCAGGCCCTGTGGAAACATAATAAACGACTCATTGATAGTCGAATCCTCACTTAATTACTATGCAACTCACCTCCAATGCATTTTCAGTGGTTATTTTACGAAGTGTGGTTTTATCTCTCCTACGTATTAAAATTATTGTGAGTCAACACAATTTACAGTACCGTACTTCTACTTCTTCGAAATAAGACCTCCTTCTAATTATGCGCCACCTGGACATTTCTCTCATATAGCGCCATAAAAATTCTTTGCTATTTCTTGTCTCAAAAACGTAGAAGTGGTGCCTTATTTGGAAAAAGTACGGTATCTTACTCTTGAATAGCTTTGTTGGTCTCAGCAAACATTTCTTGTGCCTTGCGTGCCAACTCAATGGGTCGAAAAGGATCCACTTTACGCAGCTTCATTCTGATCAGAGCGCCCCTGCGTATAATGAAAGGGTTTACATGAACTATTGAGCTTGCTCATGCAAAAAATATATGTCTTGATATACATGTATAATGAATGTCGATAGTTGGGACATCTAGATTTAATAACTGCAGAGGGCTTTCCAAAAGGACAGAGCTAAAATGGCTTACGCGTAAACTGTAGTTAGACCTTCCTTGAAGGCTGTCCATCTTTGCTGCTGTCTCTGTGAAGTTTTACAAAGGAAGTTTGAACTAATTTTCAAAATAGGAGTGAAAAGTTTTACTTCCACACCAGACTATCAATCAAGCTTTAAGGACCATGCCACGTTTGCACGTTATTGCATAGCTGCATAATTATACACATGCATTACATGCATTACACGGATTAATTAGAGTGAGCTTCCAGAAATTCCGACAACAAAGTTGAAACTACAGATCTAAGACAGAGAGACTCAACTTACGGATTTAGTTTTGAATGGAGCTTTAGCGAAATTTTCAAGTGGTGTGTACGTGGCAAATATTGTTCCTGTAAGAAGAGAAATTGCAGAGTACATAATTATACCTGAACAGCTATTAAGAGTGCAGTCATAGGCCGACTTTACAGTCCAACTTTAACTGAATGCCTAAGCATCTGTAGACATGTAATTTTGAGTGGTCTACATATACACATACTGCAGAAATAAAATCTATAATACCTACAAAGGGACATTTGGCAAAAAAGCCGTTTGAACCGAATTGGCAGTTTTAAATTTGGAGTCTCGTGGCTACTAGACTTTGTCAATGACGTGCGTTCACTGTTCAGTCTTTAATACTGGCGGTTATATATATGTACCACTAATCCACCATTACTGCTCACTGCTCACTGCCAGGCACCAGACCTCTGCTGATCTTCACCAAATTTTCCCGTTTATACAGGTAAGTAAAACAAACTACTTAATTCCGAGCGAAGCGAGGCTATAATCGTGCTAGTTTCAATTGAGATCAACGGTGGTAGTGGTGGTGGTGGAGGTTGGTCGATTAAAACTCCAGTTGCCCTCCAGTCAAGCGGTTTCACTCTAAACTCAGCACAGGTACTCTACATCAACGCTATACTCTCTGAACGACTTCTCATCCCACAGTGAAGCTCTGCACGGCCGTTAGTGAACTTACTTCAACTATGGTTCTTACCGTGACGATCTGCCACAAAAACGATCATTACACAAACATCTCCATCTAGATCTAGCTACTTCTCTACCCTAGCGCTTCTCACAATAATCATGTAGTGTACATCAACACAAGACTCTCTGGCCCACTTTGGATCTCACAAAGAGGTTCTACACTGTCTTTATTGAATACACAAACCTAGCTTTCTTACGTGCCGATCATTACATTCATTACAACATCTTTACATTAATTTTAAATGACGTCATAAGCCAAGCAAAATTTATGACTGAGCGAGGATTGCACCATGTGTACCCCTAGTACTTAATATACCTGCGCTCGTTCGATTGATAGGAAACTCCATAATGTTATCTCTTCTCTCACTGGACATCAGAGGAACTTTGGAAACCTTGTGAGACTTTTCTAAAACCAGCTTCTTCTTCAGGGTACGGTAAGGATCTCTTGTCAACCCACCAAATTTCTGCTTAGCTCCTCTAACCTGCACCACAGACACACAGGGAGCAAGACATCGAAGAGTATGGGACGAGAGAATAGTTTTGACAGGTAGGTGCATCTCAGATGTCTAAGCCAAAAATTTATTTGCCATGTGGGTGAGCTCCATTAGAAAATGCAGTACGTAATGTTGGCCTAAGGGAAAACCCCTATGCTCAGTTCGTAACGTCAGGTAGCTGGAGTTTAGCCCCTAAGCTACTCTCGATCTCTCCGCTTCAGTCCTTGACTAGTGTGCAGAATACTCCATTTGTTGGAGTTGGAGACAGTGAGTTGGTAGTTTTATCTACACAACTAATAAGCTAGCTGTAGATGCTGTACACATGTATGTTATTAATCCTAGATCCTCCTCAGGGCCTAGGGCTAGGGACCAATAGGATTCTATGGCTAATCTTGAAGGCAACCCTTGTAAGCCAATTGGAGCTCCCGAGCCTTTTCTTAGAAGCAACAAAGACGAGGTGTGCTGCACTACCCCTTCGTTTATCGCCAACCTGCTCAGAAATGACGGAATGACTCCAGTGTCTGGTGTTAGTGAGAACGTTAGTGCTTGGTAAGTTTTCTCCGGACTAGCATCTGTATGGGGTGGGGGTGTTCACATGACCACTATTACATGTACTTGCGTAAAAGTTTAAATTTAGCATTGACAGCCAAATATAACAGTTGTAATGGACTAGTGTATGGGGTGGGGGTGTTCACATGACCACTATTACATGTACTTGCGTAAAAGTTTAAATTTAGCATTGACAGCCAAATATAACAGTTGTAATGGGGCAAGGCCCTCTTTAGCTCCCACAAATCTTTATTATGCTAAGTATCTATACTATTTATTATTAGCTAGCTGGTTAGGGTACAAATAGGTGCATCGCCATGTACAACTAGTACTGTTTATGAGCTGTTACCAATAGTGTAGTGTGAAAGAATGTTAATGGGGGGAGGTTCATGATTAACGCAAAGAGTGGGTTCTGGGTTGTGCCCCCAGGAAAGGCTCCATGTGGACTACACGAAACAACACGAGTGCCCAATCGTGAATCTTATTAACATTCCTTATCATGTTTTGGCTGATTGCATTAGGGGGAAGCTGGGCATTATAATTTTTTTTTTATGTTTAGCTGAGCATCATTGTTACATCCTCATGTGCCCATTTGTAATAACTGAGCTCCTCAGACGGTTTAATTTTAAGTGTACTGTAGAACCCCCATGTGCATGCATATACATAATGTAAGTTCTCGATCCTGATGGCATTCATGACGTTGTACAACCATATCAATGTGAAATGGGGTGGAAGTGTACGTTAATTACGTAACTTCTTTACTGTACAATGCATTTGAAAAGTCCACATCACCAAAAGTTGTAAGTTGCACAATATTTATTGTTGGTCTGATCTTATCAGTGAATCATGGTTATTATAGCCACCAGAATACGTACATGCATGTGGTAAAGCTATTTGTGGTTGTGTATGTGTGTCATCATCTGTGTGTTGTTGCATAATGCATAATTGCTAAATGTTAATGTACCACCACTACATTTTGAAGAGAAGCTATGCACATGTTCATTAAGGCTTCTTTTTATTTGTTAGCTTCGGCATTAAGCGCTATAGCTATTTGGTAGCTATAAGAGTGAGCTTCACTGTCGTAAGTAGCAGCTTTGCAACACCCCTTTCGATAACCAACTGTGCCGAGGAATTTTTTCACCACAAGTGCTTTGATTAACACATTTACACTCTAAATTGTAGCAGCTCAGTAGTGTGTACACTGTAGTTCTTGAGCTGTAGTTACTTGATGGACTTATTATTGTGTACATGACCATCATCAGGTACATGACCATCAGGCATGTGTGTATGTGTGTGCCAATGTAGTCTGGGGGCCAAACATTTTCTCGGGGGAGAAGGGAAAAGAAAAGGTCAGGAGACTCTAGCAGCATTTCCGTGTGCTCTTAGCTCATTTCATTGGTTCTATCAAAATTCCCCAGAGGCAATACTCTCATTTCAGATTTTGCCCCCGAGAGATATTAGGTCTGGCCCCGAAACTTGTGCCAATGCATGTCAATGTATTATTTTACTCAGTGTACTGTAGCAACTAGAGCTTGTGTACCCATCAATCGGCCAATTGTGATGTCACTGACATGCATATGTCATTTATCCTGTGTAGCCGTGTTTGTGATGAGAGTGGTGATGTGGTTGAGGGAGCACGGCCATTAATGCCCCCCACCATTGAAGAGCTGGAGGCCATCGAGAGTGAGGGCAACAAAGGGCAAAAGAAAGACGATGAAGAACCCCATGACAAATTGTAAGTTTGTCTCGATCCTGCACAGTAAATGTTGTTTAGGAGTGTATGTAAGTGTATGTAACATGTATGTGCACAGTACCCCTCAAATGACCATAGTCTCCCATAGCAGCTTGTAGGTAAAAAAATTGAAAAATAACCCCCCCCCCCCCCTTCATACAGGATGAGCAGTCTGATACGAGCGGAGAGTCCACCGGCAGAGAAAAGGTCCTTACAGCCTCCCACTTTAGCTGAGCTGGACGCCCTCAAGGAAGATGACAAGGCAGACCCTCAGGCTAGGTGAGTTCCACGGGGGTTCGGGAGTTTCTGTTTTGTCTATGTCACATATCAACGTCCAGCCGATCCCTATTGGTATAGCCAGAAATAATTATGGTAAAATATACGTACAGTGTACGTGTAGCTTTATAAGTAGTTTTGAGCTGAGTACTTCAATTTCAGAATTGCGTGGCTTTGAGACATTTCTGAAACTACATACAAAAAAATATATGTTATATTAACAGTGATTTGCACTGTCGTGAATGTACCATTAACTTATATACATGTAATTTACATGTAGTTTACCTTTCATACATATAATTCACTATGTGTATAATTATTATGATATTTTACTAGTCATGTAATGCCCCTTGCAGTAAGATCCCCGAGAAAGGTCTCCACATGAGAGATCTGAGGAAGTTTCTCCTCCCAGAAGCTCTGGCCTCTCTGGAACTTGACACAAAGGACGACGATTACTGGCAAGCGTGGAATGACACGTTTAAGATATTTCTAGCCACCATTGCCGACAAAAATGGAAATTTCTTTGCCTATCAATTCCTGCGAAAGATCTTTAATCCTCTACGCAAGTGTGGTAACTGTAGAAAGTACAATACAAGTGTGCTAGTGACTGAGAATAACCCTCTCGAGTTGTTCATCACCGACCGAGGCATATTGGGACGAATTAAAGTCCACTGCATCAATTGTGGGGAGACAGAGCCCCTTGTTTCGTGCGAAGACCCAGAAGAGATCCCAACGGACGTAAAATCTCTGATCACCTTGGAAAAAACCAAGGGGAATTTTGTGAAGAGGTTTACTCATCACGAGGTACTCCATGATCTGATGGAGCTCTTGCACATTGCGGCCATCGAGCACTGTGCAGAGAACAAGAAGAGACATTTGGAGCTGGCTGAATTTCTTCTCGTTAATGCACGCAAGGTCTGCGAACAGTGGTGTCGTTTGGAATATCGCGAACTTCGTGTCAAGAAGTTTATTCGATTTCGTGAAGAAGTGCTACTCGTGGCGCACAACCCCTCCTACATGCCTGCCTGTACACGCGAGTACATGGAAATGTACGAAATGATGGCCAATTCATTCCGTCAAAATCGAGATCACATTCATACGATCCTTCAGGCGATCAAGGATTCCTTGATAGATTCCCCTTCGCGTTCGCAATGCATGTTCTGGATTGCCATTGCCCTTCTGCATGCTGAGAACTACTACAAGTTCAAGCAAAAGTATGACCCTCGATCGTGTATGCGTATAGACGAAGGTGAATACTGGGCCTTACATGATCGCTATATTGGCCTTGATGCTCCAGTCGGGGTTAAAAAGATTCCTGTAGTTTTCGTACTTTTCGAGCTGCCCCGTTTTTACCATTATATTGAGTTTTTGGAAAAGAACTGTGGTCGACGAGCAAAGATCTATTTGACTAAGGAAGAGCGATACGAATTGGGAAGAGCTGAAAAAGAAGCAATAAAGCGAGGATTCTCACGACCGAAAAAAACCGGGGTGATTATTTCGCCAGAGAAACATCTGGACTTTCTGATGAGGCAGGAGGAGCTCGTGAAGATGACAAGGTGAGGTACTTGTTAGTATTGACATGGTATGTACATGTATGTGCACGTACATACATAAAAATAGAAGCCTCTCTTGCACCCCTTTTTTAGCATCAATTATGTCTAAGAGCATTCATTGTAAGCTTCACGAAACGTTATCAATCCATTGAGCTAAATATTTGAAACAAGCGAAATCCAGAGTAAACTACATGTAGTTTACATTTACTAACTAGAGAAAACGAGTTCACCAGTTGTGTAAATGCATGCATTAATTGCTTGTACACACTAAAACGCAGCAATGGCCTTTTTTTGACCTAACATGTAGTGCTACTATTACGACCTGGGAATAAACCTAACTTATGTCCTGACACAACATGCATGTGTGTACAGTATAAGTACTAGTACATGTACATGTACATGCAAAACATGCTATCATGCTTTGCATTGTTCTCACAGGAACAAGGAGTTTGTCAGTGCCTTCAACAAAAAGCAACAGGATAGCAAAAAAAGGAAGAGAGAAAAACGAAGAGCGATCAAAGGCATTGACACTAGCAAAACTACTAGTAAAACCATTGACAAGAAGATTTCTTCAGTGAAAGAACCTCATTCTATTTCCCAACAGAATACCGCCCAAGTCAAGGAAGAGGCTGATGCATTGAAGGATGTATGTAAGGATGAAGAGAAAGTCACTGAAAAACCTGCAAACAAATCGAATGGCACCAAGATAGAAGAGGAGCTTGAAGTCAACCCTGCAAATTTGCATGACAAGAAAAATGATGAAGCAGACCTGTCAGGAGATATCGATTCAGATGGAAGACCTGCGGACATCTTCGGTTCCAATAAACCAGCTGCAGAAGGTATAGACTCTTGCACGTTGAAATATTCTCAAAATGATCCTGATACCGCCAGCATGCAGTCGAGCTCTTCTATTGTTGAAGTGCCTTCAGGTTTCACGTCACCGCCTGTAGAGGCACTGGATTCCCCACTAGATCCTGCGCTAGAGTTACAATCTAAGCCATTGAACCTCAAGCCACATCTTGACACTTTAGATCGCCTATCATCACACGAATCCAAACAAACTCTGGACCCATTAGATCGCATATTGGTACCAGACCCAAAACCTAACTTGGACCCGCTAGACCACTCATTGTCATTGTACCCAAAGCCTATGTTGGGCCCATTTGACCCCCCATTATTGTCGGACCCAAAGCCTAAGTTGGATTCTCCAAACATCCCCTTATCACCAGGCGCAAAGCCTAAGTTGGACTTACTTGAGCGCTCATTGTCACCGGGACCAAGGCCCATGCTTGTCCCATCTGACCCCCCATTCTTATCGGACCCAAAGCCTAAGTTGGATCTACTAGACCGCTCCTTGTCACCAGATGTACGTGTAAAGCCTAAGTTAGACCTATTTGACCGCTCCCTGTCACCGGGGCCGAACCCTAAGGTGAAGCCATTAGATTGCGTCTCTTCATCAAAACCAGAACTGAAGTTGGATCCACTAGATCGCCCATTGTCCCCAGACCTAAAGTCTAAGTCAAAATCACTTGGCCCCTGGCTCTCACCAGGCCCAACATTGTCGCCTGACCCAAAGCTAGAGCTCGATGACACTGAAGAATTCCTCGACCTCCAATCATATCTCAACTCGCAGCCTAAAATGGACCAAGCAGAAGTAGACGCCTTAATTGAATCAAATTCTTACATCAAGCGGTCACTAGAAATGTACGCCAAAATGAACCCTGCACGTAAGAGTAGCCCACTCGGAGACTTCCCGAAAGAATCTCCTGCTGTACACCCACCATCATATGACGCATCCCAATCATCGTTGAATCTTTCTTCTGATACCCGTGAGTCAAAAGAGTGGCCGTGTGCAATGATACTTTCTACCAATGATATACATGTGAAAACCCCAAAGGATGCACTTGTAGTAGACCCAATCGAAAAGAAAAAATTGCTGGAAGAAGCCATTCGAGCAAAGGTAGTTGAGGAGCATGGTCCCATCGATGATCAAGCAATTTTGGTTGTGGAAGAAGGAAAATCGCCTGTCAGTATTCAGGAGTGGGTTGACAACAAATACTTAGACACAGAAGCAGTGGACGAAATAGGGCGACAACTTTTGGAGAAGTTCTCTGGAAAATCCACTGATGAGCCTTCTGCCACCAATAGTAAAGAGTCAAGGAGTAAGCTACTGTACTTTAACGAACTTTTGAGAGAGTGTCTCCTAGAAGAAGAAGCGAAGGCTAAAGTAAAGCGTTCAACACCAACAGAATCGACTGAACAGGAATGCAAAGAAAACGATGAAATGGTAAAATCTCTGCTTTTTACACAAGCTCACTCCACCATTCAAACTCTCCTTGAGTGTGGCGATGCATCCAGGCTGGGGCTGTATCTAGACTGTGTCTATCAAAAGGAAGTAATGGATAGTTTTCTCTGTCATATTGATGAGAAGGTGTGCAACAGAGCACTTGATATGGACCCAGATGAGATTAGAGAGACGGCACGGTTGTCTGTCGTCGATTACCGGAATGTAATTGCTTCAGAGCTGAAGAAGCACTCTGAGAAAAAGAAGAAAAGAAAAGCAAGGATAATCGCACCTGAGGTGGGTTGTTAATGTACATGTACGAGGTTACCATTACACTGCAGTTGTGTGCATTAAAAGTTTACTGTACTGCATTCACGCTGTACATGAATCACAATCCTTGACTGCACTGCCACAGGTTGATCCAGCATTCAAGGGTAAAATGAATCCAGGCTCGTATTCGTTCCGTGGTTTGGCTGTAGGGGGTGAGAATCAGCCTAGCAACCTCCCCCGCAATGCCATGATGTGTACCCAGGTTTCTACGGACCTACTCAGATCTCAGGGTTACAAGGTGAGAGCGTTCTCAATGAACAACATGACTGTACAAAATATAGGCACAGTGAGCTGCATACATGACAGTACGAACAGTAGTTACTTTGAAAGTTTGAGTGTAGGGTCAGTTACTATGATTTGTGCTATACAATGTGTGTGTTACTACATGTACCAATAATTCCCTAGGTGGACACAGATTGCAAGATGGTGTCTGTGATTGCAGACAATGATGGAGTGATTCAGAAGATTGTGGAAGGTTTGGACACTGCAGAGGACATGCAGCACTTCATCGAAAGACAACTCAAAGTCCCCAAGAAGAACATTACTGACGGGGCAGGCTACATGGTGTTGCCTAGCAGCAATAAGCCTGGTGGCATTGTTGGCTGGAAAAATGCTAAAGGTGGTTGTTAATTAAGTGATGCTTATACACATGTGTACATGTATATTCAGAACAAATTTTAGCTGACAGATCGACATACGTAAGGTTCTCTCTCTAAGTCAACGGTCTTTAGTTTTCTTGGCAGTATGTAATGTAACATTGCAAAGAGATGTACTTACTGTATGTGAAATTTAGTATGGTGCTGTACATTGTACACTAATGTGCCTGTTTTAATCGATGTTCAGAGGAGCCAGTGAAGTTCACAGGGAACCCGAAGAAAGCCAAAAAGAAGGCTAAGAAACTGGCAAAAGAACCAAAAGGTACATGTACAAGAAGTGTCAGGCATTAACCTACTTGAAAATGTACATGTACATTTGAAAGCATGCATAAAAAAATGCTTAGGCGTATACATGTTGATTTGGTCATTTTGACACCATTGCTTTTTGCGTTGATAAAACAGGCCCCAGATTAGTAGTCACTGTAGCAATTGTAAAGCGTTCATGGCTAAGTATGTGTAGCGTTTTAACTAAAATTGTGGAACAGAATTCACAAGTTTTCTAAGTTGCTACTTGTATGTTGTGGGTACAGAGTACATGTACACTCCCCTACTTACATGTACTCCCTGCAATAATCTGGCTTCATTAACTCTTTCCTACAGCTAAAAAGAATGAGGGTGAGCGAATCACACTGGGCAAACGTTCTTTTACCCATGATGAGATCCGTGAAATGTCTACTGGAGACCATCCTCTAATGGAGGGTCTTCCTGACATCGACCTCGATGTTGACCCCTTCGACGTGGAGGCTCTCAAGGCCATGCACCCCTGGCTCAAGGTACATGTACTTTACATCTGTACAATTACAATTATGTTTACACGAGTCCTGACAAAACTTGTATTACACAATTGTACATGTATTTGTGTTGCTTGTACATGTATTATACATGTATCGTATTTCTCCAATTAAATACTGGGCAGGCATAAACACTGGTAATTGAGGAAAAAGTGCACAGTGTGCATCACACTGTCTGGAATATTTATATATCCCACTGTCAGGCACTAGCTAGCACCTGAGTGCTTAATTCCTAGTCTTTAGTCCATGTATATTAAGGTGTTTTTGGAAGAGGCACTAACACAAGTCTGATGGCTAGAGAAGATTGGTCATCTTCAAGGATACTAACTAGTACATGTTGAAGCACAAAAATATTAATAGTTATTGTGTGCATTTCATGAAAATAAAAATGTTATCTCGAAGGGTGGATCAGCATAGAGGTAAAAGTTCGCTGTGGCTTAGCGGTTTCTCACTTTTGTAGCTACCCAATAGTGGTTATAAGTTGAATAGAAACGTTGTGCAAACAGAACATGCCTACGCATGATTCTGAGGAGACTGCAACAGCCTTCATTAACTGTACCTGTAACTCGAGAAAGACTTTACAAATCCACAAATCAAAATTCCATAAAGTGGCTAGAACCCTACATATACGATGTAGATTTTGTCGCATTGCAACCGTTGAGCAGTTACAGCAAAAATACAGACAGACAGACTCCTACACACACACAACACACGCACACAGCCTTATCGTATCTGTTGTGCGGCTACGCCTCGAGGCATAATCATTTAAATGATTGTATACACTGTGTATACTTTACATCACTTGTTGTTAATTAATAATCTTGCTTTTTTACACCTGCACTGCACTACTGGCTAGTAGTGGGAACTCTTTGTCCATTGCTTTATTGCTAAACCCTATAGCGATCTCTGGCTAGCTCTACATGTATGCTCCAACAAAATGTCTGGCTAACACGTGCAATGATTAGACATACGTACATAGTGACCGGATTTTGTCAGGTGTCAGACTGTAATTTTGAGCCCTGCACTAGTGGGAACTCTTGGTCCATTGCTTTATTGTTGCAACACTCTATAAGTGAACGTTGGTGTACCGTACACAACTATGTTTGATTCTCTCCTACAGATTGTTGAAAATGCTGTGATGGAGCCTAAAAATGAAGAGGAGCGTCAAGCAGTGTACGATAAAATGATGACCCCGGTCCCGGTGAAGGGTCTTGACCCTGATACCCCTCGACATATTATTGCTTTGCCTCAAGGTCGAGAGAATGCCGAAGGTTCGTGGATTATGCAAAATCTACTTATTACTATCAGTCTCACATATATTAAGAGGTCTAGGGTATCTTCCCCCTGAAAGAAAATCTGATACGCGGTTATATGAACATCAATGGATGTAATAGAATGCATGTGAATATGGGTGTACTTTGAAGTCATGTACTAGAGCCAAGTGCTTAAAACCTTCTCACACTGTCTTCTGTAAAGCCAGCACTCAAGAATATTATAACTATACATGATCAAAACAGAGTGTGAAGTGTACACAATAATGCACTAGGCATGCATGTATACTTTGTACATACACTGTACATGTACCATCTCTTCTAAGCAGCTATATTCATGTACATGTATTATACTTATGAATAATTTTTCTCATGCACTGCAGATTATTCCAAGAATGGTGTTGACCCGGTGGAAGAGTACAAGGCAAACTTTAAGCTTTCTTCGCAGCTCAAGTCCGAGATTAGCGCACACAGCAATAAGGACACAAGCATATCAGAAGAAAAACTTTCGGGAGGGATACCACAAAAAATGTCTTCAAGACTTCCTGATTCTCCTACAGTAAGCACATCAGAAAAAAAAGTTTCAGGAGGGATACCACAAAAAATGTCTTCAAGACTTCCTGATTCTCCTACAGTAAGCACATCAGAAGAAAAACTTTCGGGAGGGATACCACAAAAAATGTCTTCAAGACTTCCTGATTCTCCTACAGTAAGCACATCAGAAGAAAAACTTTCGGGAGGGATACCACAAAAAATGTCTTCAAGACTTCCTGATTCTCCTACAGTAAGCACATCAGAAAAAAAACTTTTGGGAGGGATACCACAAAAAATGTCTTCAAGACTTCCTGATTCTCCTACAGTAAGCACATCAGAAGAAAAACTTTCGGGAGGGATACCACAAAAAATGTCTTCAAGACTTCCTGATTCTCCTACAGTAAGCCCACGAAAGAAATTTTCAAAAGTTCCCGATTCTCCTGCAGTAAGCCCTCGAAAGAAATTTTCTAAATTTCCTGATTCTCAAGCAGACACGTCACCTTTACTGTCAATGCTAGAGCCTCATTTGTATAGCCCAGAGAAGAAGGTGAGTGACGATGACGAGCAGAGACGCAAGCTGTTAACAAAGGAACAGGAGAGAGATGTCCTGGAATCAACTGAGATTATTGATTTGTTGAAGGCCAAGGCCGATAAGAAAAAGAATAAGAATAAAACAATAAACTACGAGGAGTCTAGTATCCCACATCGACAGATGAGAAGTAAGTGTGTGTGTGTTATGTATTTCAATGCATGGGGACACCATGTATATAGTACGTACACTCAGTGTGAGTTTGTTCTTGTTTTAACCTGATACGAGTGCATACTTTTTTTTTAACAATCATGGCAACAGTCGAATGTACCATAATAATCTTGATGTACATGTACATGTAAGTACGTGGTGTAAGTACAGTGTGGCAGCTATCTAATCTTCAAAAACTCATGTCATGTTGTACGGTACATCTGAACTGTTCTTTGCATGGGTCAGTCAGTAGTCTTATACATGTAGCCTTATGTAGCCTCGTACATGTACGTAGGATTGACCAGTTACATTATAATACAGTACATGAATTAAGGTTACGATGCAGTGTTCGCCCACGCAGTAATTATCAGTAGTAAATCAAGCTTGTCTTGACAGTACACACTAGTCGTTATTATTTTTATATGCATGCTCTTTTGCCAGCAAGGCAATTATCTATTTAAACGAGGAAAGGGGCAGGGCGGCTCGAAACAATTTCTGAACAGTCATCAAGTTAGCGTGGAGAAGCCAGCTAGTAAACTTTGTTTTCAATTTGTAGATAGTTAGGAGCAAGAACTCTTCGAGCCGCCCTCAGGAATATCATAAACTGCTGGTAGGTCACTGTTTAGTTCTTGTTAGAGTCTTTCTTTCTCTAATATTTGACGACTAAAATCGGCTGACCATAATATTTTTGCGGTAAAGTTGTGCCATCTAGTTAGCGTACTGATAGCTAGCAAGCGCTGTAATAGTTACTTATGAGCAGTGCAACAGTATAGACACATAAAATAATAGAAACATTGTCTTTCTTTCTCACAAAACAAAAAAACTCATGAATAATTCATGAGCGAACACTGCATCGTAACCTATAAGTACATAATTTTTTTGTTTTTACAGTTCTGGATGCTATGGAAGTTCCATATCGTTTGGATAACATTATGGTAATGACTGAACCTGTCATGGATGGAGGCCTTATTAGCAAAATCACCCTGCTACCTTTCGAAAATTCAAGTGAGTTACAAATGGTTTTATACCTACAATGTATACATGTATAATGGAATGTGGCTCTCTGCGTGTGCTGCATTGCATGTACATTAATTGTAGCATTGTGCAATTTTACATGATAAGTATCTTGATTGAGCCTTCTTATCAGTTTCATAGATCTACATGTATATATACACATGCCTGATTATTTTTCAAAATGGTTTGTATATTTTCTCACGTACTGTACAATCATGTATGTAACACTCAGTAGACTAATACACGTTTTAGGCAGATTTCGCTCCCCATGCACAGATGATGTCCCCCAGCCTAAGTCGTCGTCCCAGGTATCACAAGTGATTCAGAAGTATTCTTCCCGAAACCCATCTGAGAATACTTTTCAAGACTCTCGTTTAGCCAAGAACCTGAGGAGAAAAGTCAAAAAGCGACAAGCTGCTCTTAAATCAACGTTGCTCACAAAAACAGATTCCCAGTCAGTTGATTCTATTGATGATACAAAATCAAGCAGCTCCGCAGCTAGTCTGGGGGGGAGCTCCGACAAAAGTGATGAATTGGTAGTCAGAAAACAAGAAAGCCAAGTGTCAACATCTAGTAGATTGATGGACAAGACTCGTGAAGATTTGTTTGCTAGTCAAGGAGAGAGCAGCCTGATGAAAAGACAAGACAGTCAACGATCGACGGCTAGCAGTAGTGGTGTGGACGATATTGATGAGAGTTTGGAAGGCGAGAACAGTGCCAATGGGAAGGCAAGAATGACGGCAAGAGATCGATTCAAGACATGTGCCAACTGTAACACCTTAATTAAGGACAGGATACAGCTGTGCTCTGGCTGCAAGAAGGTCGCTTATTGTAATTCTATGTGTCAGAAAGCCAACTGGAAAACGCACAAGAAAACATGCACATATGCTGCAAAGAAAAGAACCGGGTAGTCTAGACAGCTATTAATTTTATATAGATTAGAGTGAGTATAGATAATTTTTATGGGCTATAATATATAAATTAATGGTAGATAGAATATAAAAACTCTTCTGCCTGGCAATTATTTTGTACAGTGATGCATGCATGTAAATCTATTTTTATTTTGTTACAAAATGGATGTAGAAGATCTATAGAGATCAATGCATTGATTGTGTTGCATTCCATTCAAGTCTGTGTATACGTGTTGCCAAACACCACTTATAGCTATCATAGTATGGCTTTATTAATAGATGATATATATAGCTAGCTCTCAGTAGAAAAGGGTACGTGTTATAGAGACCACTGTCTATAAAGATGGGTATGAGATTGTCACTGAAGACGGTGTTGAGGGACTGTGTTCTCATGCTGTGTGGGACTGTCCTAGGAATTCTCTTAGCCCAAGGATTCATGACCACCCACAGAGATCAACCGATTGCTCATCTCACAAAGAGGGAGTACCCACTGGCTGCAAGTGTCAGCTTCACTCAAACTGATTCACAGAAATCCACAGAAAGACCAAAGACAATTGCCCAAGAATTGAATGTATCCACTCTCCAGCCACTTTACATTGGTGTTGTTACAGCTCAGAAGTTGCTTTCCACCAGAGCAGCAGCTATTAACCACACTTGGGGAGAAAAGGCACCCAAACTAGAGTTTTTCTCGTCAGTTGATTACGCGGATAGTACACTTGGTCTACCAGTAGTGTGTTTAGATGGAGTTGACGACACCTATCCTCCACAGAAGAAAGTGTTCCGAATGCTCAAGTACATGCATGATCACTACATCAACGAGTACAACTGGTTTATGCGTGCCAATGATGATGTTTATGTACGTGTGGAGCATTTGATGCACTTTCTCAGCGAACTTGATCCATCGAAGATATTGTACATCGGGAAACCACAAGACCTGGAAAGAATCAAAATCAAGCCCCACGAGCACTATTGTATGGGGGGACCTGGGGTTATTTTCAGTCGTGCCCTCCTGATAAAACTTGCTCCTCATTTGGAAGCTTGTCTAGATGAAGTGGTGTCGTGGAATGAAGATTTGGAGGTGGGACGTTGCATCAGTAGGAGACTTGGAGTGCAGTGCACATGGAACTACGAGGTATGTTAGGAATTGAACAATGTTCCATAAAAAAAATACACATACTCTGTACCAAATTAAAGGGGCTGAGATAACCATAACACATGCATGCATGCACACGTTTCCACCCATACAAATGTATGACTTATGATACCCCTCCCCCTCTCCACACACAAACAATGTAAGATGGGTCAGCTCTTCATGAATGACTACTCTAAAGGAGATATATTCAAGACACCAGACGTCTACGACAATCAAAAACTACGTAACGCACTGACCGTCCACTCATTCAAAGACCCAAATATGATGCATAGAATTCACCAGTACTATGTCGAAATAGCAATCAGTAATTCAATGTCAAGAACAAAAGAGCTGAAAAGGGACCTACAAAAGATATCCAAACTAACAAAAAGAAAACGAGCTTTTGCTTGAATAGCTTTAAATGTGGTTTGGCACTAGCTTCGGTACTGGGTAGCAATGGCCATATTTATACAACACTCATACAATAGCCTCATCTTTCCTCGTTTTGTCTCGTGGCTTTCATCATGTTTTCAGTCACCTGATTTTATACTGTTTATTTATCTCCAACAAATGGAGCACACAGAAAAAATTGTTGTCTCTGGGATAATTAAATATGATATAAATGATGTAACATGATTGTATGAATTTTGCAGTAGTCCGGGAATACATATACAGTGATAGTTATAAAGAGTTATGTGGAAACAGCAGGTATATAGTACTGGAGTGAAACATCCTCATGAAGAAGGAATATTTGTAGACCACGTCCATCAATCACATCTGTACAATGTGAAACATACAGCAATTTGATTGATTGTCATATTGCAAAAGAACCCTCCCCCCCTCTAATACAAGCTATTGCCTAGTAGATGGGACCAAGCCTGTACATTCATCACTGTACACTGAAATCGGTTACTCAACTATTTGGTTACTCAACTATTTACAACACCTTAGTTGCCATGGTACACATGCATATGCATGTATGCTGACTTGTATGGTACGTGTATCATTACTTAGTTACTTTCCATTCTTTCCCCTTTTTCCCTACCCCATTCACTTACCATGGCTATGCTGACTTGAGAAGTATATCACTACTTAGTTACCATGCTATGCTGTGGTATCACTACTTAGTTACCGTGCTTAATGATCAATAAAATACCAGTTAGCTAAGATGCAATACAATATGGGAAAACATAATCCCATTATTAACCACAACAACATCTTAGTTACCGTGCTATTTTGACAATGATCAGATATGTTTCTTAGGTAAAAAATACAAAATGGAGCAACAATGTTTCTGTGCGCTCATATTTGCCAGTTAAAACCATGCGCACGCATATAAAAACATGTAGTACAGGACTGTGGATTCATCAGTAATTACCTCCAAAATACAACATCAAAGGCACTAGTATCCACTCAGTTAAGTCATAATCCATAATGGAAGTGAATTTCTGGACAGCAAAGTGGGCAAATAACTTTACCACACAGTGCAGTCAAAGCATTTTTTGTCAAGCACTACAAAGGTTTCTGTTTACAAACACAGCCACGCAGGCGTATAATTGAAATCTATTGTACTTAATTGACACTGGCCACAACACACATGGGCCCCACACCACTTCATGTATAATTTTGCTTATATACATGAATATAACAACTTACTACATATGACTTTGGTTGGGACAAATTGTCCTTGGACAAACTGGCTAAACTTTCTAATATCCACGCGTGCCTCACACATTGTCAAGTCATTGTCTCTGCTCTCACTCATTGATGTATCTTGAAAATGATGGTTTTGCAGGTCCTTAAAGTATGTTGTGACTGTTACTGAGTCTGTTTGTAGTTTTATGTTCAGTTCTCCATTCATGTTTGCGGAAATAGTCTATAGCGAAAAGGAAATAAATAATAATGTGAGAGTTTCTACTACAGTCTTTTAATTACAAATGAGTACCTTGTTTATAATGACGTATTCATAATAATAACGTATTCATAATACAAGCCAGGTGGATACAGTGATCAGGCTATCAATAGAAAACAGTTGTCCTAGCTTTGCCATGCCCCTGTGTGAGATGCACACACTGGCATTGTACATAACATACGGTACATGTACACGTACACCTTTCATGGGGTACATAAAACCATTCATATCACGTTGTCAAAGGTTAACAAGCGTAATAAAAGTCGTCCCTTCCGTTTTTATTACAAAGTCACGTAGCCTCGAGGCATAATTTGGTAAGGGATGGTTGTGATATAGCATGAGAATTCTCGTGTTGTATGCAATGTACTAGCAGAAGAACCTCCCAGGATATGGAAAAAGAAGGTAATGGCGAATTAGACAAAGCGCTTTGGTGGAAAGAGTTGGATTTAGAGCACTATGGCTTTTGCCCTCTATTGTGTTGGTTGAGAAGGCTTGCACACTAGTCTGAATGAAGCCAGAAGAGGCTCCCATCGACTGAGTACCTCTACGATGGTCATATGGTCGGGATGTCTGAGCTTGGTTCCGTCTACAGGTTATGGTAAGTCTTTATACCTCCAATTGCTGCTTGTGAAAACAACCCGACCATACGACGAGAGCCTCGTTTGGCTTCAGACTAGTGTGCAAGCTTTCAATGGAGGGCAGCTTCACGAAACTCGGTCATTGAGACAAAAAATATTACGGAATAGATTCTGAGTACATATAAATGAATATTGCAAGCTGCGCTGTGCTAATGCCTCTCAGCATGTTTTGCTTCGCTCTAGACATAATGTAATAAATGTTGGCATAAAATTTGCAACTGTTGACAATGAACATTCATAAAAGAAGAAGTCTAATACTATATTACTAGAATATTTTGCTGGTGAAACTATCTAACTATTGCGTTAGGGCAAGGATCGATTTTATTCGACACCAAAGCTTAAACATCAAAACATGAGTGCATGTAATCCATCATGCTGCTTTTTCAAGCCTGTACAGACATTATAGTACCTGCACACTCAAACAGACTAAGGCTAACTCATAAGAAAGTGTGTTCATAAGAAAGTGTGTTTGAACAGATGATCCTACCAAAGATTCTGAAGAGACTGTAACAGCCTTTACTGTATGTAAACTTAGCCATATAACTTGAGAAGCTTTTAATTTGCAAACCCATGAATCAAAATACAAAAAGAGAACATGGCTAGAAGCCTATAGAAGCTGTTAGTTTTTGTCACCTTGCAACCATTGAGCAGTTACAGCTGGTACACAGACAGACACACAAACAGTCAGCTTTACCATATCTCTCGTGCGGCTACGCCTCGAGGCATAATGATAATGCATTTCAACTAACCACAAAGTTGCTCATTGTCTTCATTCTGTCCACTATATTCTTCAGCAGCTTCAGAGGAGGAAGATAAATACTAACCTGCAGAGGGGTGTGGTAAATGTAACTGGAATAAATTCACAATTGCCTAACGATTAGCGGGAGTAGCAGGCCCCCCTATTTTCAAATGTAAGATTAGGCATGCATGCACAAAGTAAAAAACACTCCGTAAGTTACTTAGATTATGCTGTACCAATTTATCCGAAGACATCAAAACCATTCAATGACCAACCCACACTTGTACGCATGTACACACGGGAATAGTGTGAAGTAAAGTGTATACACTACAGGCCATTTAGTTTTGAGTCCTTGTTGGAATGTTTTTCCCAATACAGTAATAATTAAAGTTTCAGATTGAATGCAGCTACGTACACATTAGACAGCCAAAGAAAGACTGGACTTTACAATCCTATGATGAGGGAACTTTTAGTGCTGCTGTCTTTTTTGCTTGCCACTACAGGCAGCATGGATGTCTACATAGAGCACGACGAAGACAGAATATGTAAACATACTGCCCCGCAGACTCTGCTGTGTCCCAGTGTCGACCAATACGCCAGTCAATACAGTCACATTTCAAACGTCACCATACATTTGTCTGGAAAGGTAACCGTATCGTCTTTGGTACATTTTCAAAACGTCTCTGACTTGTCTATTATTGGAGTCTCTGAGTCTAAAAAGGCAAACATCGCATGTACTAGGTCAGGATTCCGGTTTGTTCACGTACATTCTCTAACAATTTTAAACGTAATATTTGTCAATTGTGGAGCCGAGTATTTGTTTCAGAACAACACCGTGACAACAGCCATCATCATCACTAGTTGTAGCGGTGTGTCGCTAACCAACGTTGACATCACAAACAGTAGTGAAACCTCCTTGCTTATTGAGAACACTGCAGGGAAAATTTCTCTTCTAAACACTCGTGTTTATAACAATATATTGGGAGGTCATAGTAAACCAGGTGGATCGTTTGCTGGAGGAGTACAGATATTCTTTGGTGCAGATGCCAACAGAAGTAATTATGAAATTTTGAAATGCAACTTTTTCGATATCATGACACCCAATTACACAGAGTTTGTTGATCCACTTCAGCTAGATACGAGTAATTGGCTAGAATATGGAGTTGGAGGCGGGCTATCTATCACTTTCAGTAAACATTCATCAGATCATAAAGTGGTAATTGAAAATTGTACATTTGAAAACAACACAGCGCCATGGGGAGCCGGAATGTATGTTAAATTCTTAAGCTTTTGTGTCAACAACTCTGTTACAGTTAAGAACACGACATTTCGAGGCTGCAAAGCACAAGGAGGTGGTGGAATGGTTGTGGGTTTTGCTAAACGAGTACTAACTACGATCAACAATAATTCAGTTTCTGTAATAAAAACCACATTTTACAACAATGATGGACAGTTTGGAGCGGGCACGTACATATTTTCATTTTTGGGAGATTCAGAATTCACCAATAGAGGAATAAATTTCTCTAACTGTAGCTGGATAGGCAACACTGCCACATATAGTCCAGCTGTGGATGTATCACCTTCTCGATTTGACTACATTAATAATGCAGGACTTCTACCAATCCCCGTATTCGAAAACTGTAAATTCATAAATAACACCATTTACTTCAAGGAAGAAAACGGAAGTAAACTAGTGACCGCAGGTGTCTTCGTTATTTCTCGTTTTACTGTTCGATTTGTTGGCTCCATTCTTTTTGAAAACAATGCCTACAGTGCATTGTTGCTCAATTCAGGACAAATGATCCTAGAGCAAAACACACGAGTTCAATTTATCAACAATACAGGATTCCGTGGTGGAGCTATTGCCTTACATGGTTCCTCATCAATACTCATCAGCATAAACAGTCAAGTTGAGTTTTACAACAACTCCGCTACAGAATATGGTGGTGCTATTTTTTATTATACAATAGAACAGCGGGACTTTTTCATAAGTCGGTCGTGTTTTCTACAATACAGTGGAGATAGTGAAATAGCTGTTGGTAATCGAAACATCAATTTTGTTTTCATTGGCAACACTGCTCCTCTTGGCGGATCTTCTATTTTTACTTCGACATTTTTATCGTGTTTCTATAGATACAGAGGGAGCATTGAAGGACATCAAGTTGAGGATTTTCTTGAAGATATCGGAAATTTTACCTTTGAAACTGCAAACAACACAGCAAGGTCTCTTGGCACAACTGGATATTTGTTCAATAATGAGATTGGAAACAAAACCCTGATATCAACACCAGGAATGAGCCTTCACCTACCTTTCACAGTGCAAGACGAACTGAAGCAAACCTTACAATCCGAATTCTTCGTAGAAGTAATTGGTGAGAACGATAGCTTTTTTTCTAATAGCCACTACACTATCAATAATTCTGTCATACTTTATGGTACTGAAAATGTCACGGGGTGTTTGACTGTTAGTACACAGCATGCTCATCGTCTTCTTCAGTATTCTATAGAGGTTAAACTTGAGCAGTGTCCACCGGGCTTCTACCACGACAATCAGACATTATCTTGTCGCTGTTCTGCCTACAATGAAAGCACTGCCTACTATGGAATAACCAAGTGTAAAGTTCATACCTACAGGGTTATCATCGAGGGTGGCTACTGGGCTGGATACACCCCCCAGAAAAATGACCTTTATACCGCTCAATGCCCTTTCCAATTCTGCAGTTTGAATACTACTACTAGAAGAGAGCAAATACTCCCTAATTCGAGAGAAGATCTTGTGAATAATTCCTTCTTTTGTGACTCAACGCGCCAAGGGATACTTTGCGGGCAATGCAAGTGGGGGCATTCTACATTCTATCATTCCAAGACATTTACTTGCGGAAAGAATGATAACTGTGATTACGGGATCATCTTCTACATTTTTTCAGAGCTTTTTCCAGTGTTCATATTTTTCACAGTTATAGTTTTATTGGATTTCAGTTTTACGACAGGATCTAGAAATGGGTTTATCTTCTTCAGTCAGATGGTGACCATTTTAGAATTTGACCATTCGTTCAATGATGAGTTCCTCAAAGCTCTACAGGTAGGATACAATATATTTTACGGCATCTTCAATATTGATTTCTTTTCAGTGGAACCATTATCCTTTTGTCTTTTCAAGCACGCTACAGTAATGGACGTACTCGCTTTTAAGTACATCACCACAGTGATTGCTCTAGCCCTTGTGATACTAGTGGTTGTATGTATGAGCTACTGCATGTGCTGCACAAAGCTGTGCACAGCATTGAAAAAAAAGGTGAACACTCGAGCATCAGTGCTGCATGGACTTTCTGCATTCATTGTTATCTGCTATGCTGAATGCGTTCGAGTATCGTTTTTTATACTAAGGTACATAACACTGAGAGGAGCTGGTGGCAGTAGTGGACCAAACATGATTTTTTACGGAGGAATTGAATACTTAGGAGAAAACCATGTGATCTATGCGATGCCTGCAATTGTCAGTCTGGTAACAATAGCTTCAATACCACCAATTCTACTGCTTGCTTATCCATCTGTTTTGAAAATATTAGAGACATGTGAACTGAGCGAACATCGGCTAGTGCTGGGTGCCCTGAGAGTGACTCGATTCAATTCACTGATGCCTATGTTTGATGTATTCCAGGGTTGTTTCAAAGACAGCTACTCGTTTTTTGCAGGACTCTATTTCATCTATCGCGCAGCTATATTAATACCATACTCTTTCAGTGGAATCGTATTTGAGCATACTTCTGTGACTGCTTTAATCCTCATTCTAATCTTGGGCATTCACTCCGCTGTGCAACCATACAAGTCGAAACAACACAATACCATTGATAGCTTGCTTTTTCTAAATCTGGCCGCAATCAACGGATTAACGGTATTGGCGATTCAATTAGCACATGTTCCGTCCACAAAAAACGAAAGTCTGGCACATGGCATGGCCTACATACAAGTGTTGCTGATATATACACCCATAATGGTTTTAGTTGCAATCTGTAGTCTAAAGCTGTATGGTCTGGTTAAAAAGCTAATGAACAGGTCAGGTGAAGTACACGTGATATCTGATCATGAGTTTCTGGTCCATTTGGATAGTGTGGACAGGTCAGTAGAACAAGAGACAAATGAATTTGAGAGTAACTACAACCAAAGTAACTGAACAATGTGCACAGCAAATATATACGACACTTATCAACTCTTATTTTAGCACAAAACCATTTTATAAATACATTCACTTAGTTCTAACTTGACCGTAAAAAAATGATGCACTCCTAACACATACAGCTAGTATATAGGTACTGATTCATCCTGAAAACTGTTAATTTAAATGCAGCGTTAGCTTGAAAGTGACACAAATAATTTTTCTGTTGGTTTTGTTTCTCTACTTTGCTAAGCTGTCAATAGTTTTTAACTGCTGCTATACGTGCAATCATGTTTATTGGCTTTAATAATGCTAATTATGCACTGGCTACATTTAATAGCAGTCCCACCCACAAACTCCTTTCAATGTACAATGTAGATGTTATACACGTGTACGTACATGTACATGCTGGGAATAGTGTAACGAAGCAGTTAAGCACATTTATAGACTTGAGCGGAGTATAATTATGGTGAAATCTTTCCTATTTACCGAGTGTTATTTGCTCAGAAAAACAATGAACTTCAAGTCAATTAAGATATATTTAAACAGGCGTACACTGACACAGATACCATACACTGCTTACATCAATTTCTGGCATGTCTGGCTCCTGGTAATCTGGCCATAATCTTACTGGTACCACGGCAACGGGTATATCATGTACCACTGTTCGATGAGCACCAGTCATTGTTGGCTGTGTGTATGGCAGCAAGGAATGAAGATTATACACATGTACACACACTGTACATGTATCTGAATAGTGATAATTGTGCATGGAACGTACCATAGTACATAACTTGCAAGCAAAACTAAGCAGACCAATATGAACTCTAAACAACGCCTAAAGGGCCACGATTTGATTTCAAAACATAGCTAGCTTACATGTACTTCATTGGAGACCAGAATCAGTTTAATGAGATTCTGTTCAGCTTGTTAGTGGAAACTTCTTGCACAGGCTACAGTATTATACTGGTAAATATCAATGCAGTATTTTAAGTGTAGGTAGTTAGAATTCATATAGTTGACTACATTGTACGAAACTTAGATCTACTACACACTTATATATGCTTTTCAGTGTGGTATTACAGCCATAGCATAAAATGGTGTCGTCAAGGGTAAGCACTACTCTAAGCCCGTTGTAAACTTGGTATAATTATAAACACCAACAATGAACATTAAGCAGTGTGTACTAGTAGTGCTGCACGTGCATGTATGTATAGGCACATATAATGAAGCGAGTTTTATTATGTTCATGTACACTGATTATTACGCAGCAGTAGTGAACATCACGACTAGCAACATTGAGTCAGACATGTTTGAGTTAACATACAAACGTACCAATAAGATCTCCAGTGTTAGACAAGGTCCCTGCTTTTTGGTCAATTTTATCTTCAGCACCTGAGCAGTGAGAGCTGATTTGAGGGCTCTGCTTAGTTGCTCTATATTCAGCTCCAGGTAGATCTCATTGCTTTCATCTTTGCCTTCAATACGGTACTCATCAAACACGTTGCTCTGGAGTTCGAAAGTTTGCCATATTCAATTGCACGCATAATATCATTTGGGCAACAGAGATGACTCAATAGTAGTATATCACACATAGGATAGTCAGTTAATACAGTGGAAGTAAAGTGATACTAGAGTTTGGACCTTTTTTTTTTTATCAACCATGTACTATCCTGACTTGGGTAAATTTGTTGCCTTGGATCAACTTAAAAGGGCATTGGCCTAGAAGTGGAAAACGCCTCATCAAAGCTCAAACATTACTTAAAAGCACACTGTGTTAACTAGTAACTTGAGCTGCAATTATAAAATGTTAGCTCAGTGTGTGAATAAATGGTGTGCATCTACGTAGTTGGAGAAGAAGAGCTGTATTTGTAAAGTATTTTGGATATTTCTTACTTGAGAAAGCTCACACCAAATATTGGCTCCGCCTACTGGACCTCGTCCCCCAGATATAACAAAGCACACTTTATCTGAGGAGAGTCGAAGAACACATGCCTTGACACTTCTTGCTAAGGTCGACACAACACCTAGCAAGACAAACAATAACAATACTCATACTTTCATTAGAGTACCATGTACAATTGCAGATTCAACTCCACTTACGTGACAAATGGTCAATACAGGTAATATCCAGCAGCTTTGCTCGGAACCTCATGTTTCAAGCACAGCATAGATTATGTTTTCAGTTAGCCTGGGGATTTCATCTCTTCTTGCGGCCTGGAATCGAAGCTTGTTTTCCAGGGGAAACTCCGATGATTAGTCAAAAGTTTCGCGCCAAAGTGGGCGTGACACCATCAGTGTACGGCAGTGAACGAATGTTTTACTGAAATAAGCGGATTTGTGCTGGTTTTACGGAGATATACAGCCAGCTGCAACCCCCTTTTTTCCCAAACATCTTGTATCAGTCCCTCTCTGTAGCTACGCTGTCCTCACACCTCACACCCCAGCTGGCTGTCACTTGGATTTCTGACTAGGTGAGTCTCTTAAGTAGAGTTTTAGGAGAGAGAGATAAAACTATACTTGGTAGAGTGCTAGCCATCTATTAAAATTAATACACATGTATAATCCTCTAGGTTCTTTCACCTCTTTTTCTGTATCTATCTATCTATGTTTCTATTTTCCTGCCTACAGTCGTAGCTATACACCATGTGTATGTACATGTGGATAAGACATTTACTTTCTATTCCCAGAATATGGCATCCATTGAGGACCGGATGGATGGGTTTGAGCGGATGGAGAAGATTGGAGAGGGAACTTACGGAGTGGTGTACAAGGCTCGGCTAAAAGATGGTGGTCACACTGTAGCACTGAAAAAAATCAGATTGGACACGTAAGATGATACTAATAAAGTGTGCGTATGTCCATATGGAAGGGAATTATTGTCTGTACTCTGTTATGAGTAATTCAGAGATCACTCACTTTTGTGTGTAAATGTACTCTTCTACCTTGTTAAGTGGCATTGATGTTTTAGTGTGCAATTTATATATACTCCTGTTCTAGCTGTTAGTAGTAACTCTAAAACTTTGACAACCCTCTCCGCACACAAACAGGGAATGTGAAGGAATCCCTTCCACTGCCCTCAGAGAAATCTCCCTCCTACTGGAACTAAACCACCCCAACATTGTCAGTCTGCTGGAAGTATTGCACTGTGACAGGAAACTCTTCTTGGTCTTTGAGTATCTCGATTACGATTTAAAAAAGTACATGGACACTAATCTTCCCAACGGTGGAATGCCACTTGAATATGCCAAGGTTGGTCGTTTTCAATGTACTCTAATTGCATGTTGAATACTCTAGCCTCATCCCGTTATGTTCGTTATAAAGAGACCATGGCGTAATATACACCCGTGGGGTTTAGGGAGGAATTTGATGTACTGAAGAGGTTGGGTATCGGTGACTCATCAACATTTCACTAACTATTAACTATTCTTTTTCACAGAGCTATACATATCAGATACTGGAGGGTGTCCAGTTCTGTCACAGTCACAGGGTGCTTCACCGAGATCTCAAACCTCAGAACCTCTTGGTAAATGCACATGGAGTTATTAAACTTGCTGACTTTGGACTTGCACGAGCCTTTGGTGTGCCTGTCAGAACCTACACACATGAGGTAATGGCTTGGATGTTGTTTGTTTCAGTCTGTCTTGGTTATAAGTTCTTGGCTTACGTTGCATAGCTATGAATCCTTGAATTGTAATATAACTTAGAGACCAAGTGTACCCATGGCACAGCGTGCACCAATAGGGTTTAGAGAGGAATTTGGTGTACTGAAGAGAATTGTAATGTAATTATACATGCGTTACTGCAGTGCCTTTTTAGCATCAAATAGTTCATGCTCTCCCTTATAAGGTGCATCGTTAGTGTCTTGTTGCTGCAGGTGGTCACTCTATGGTACAGATCGCCAGAGTTGCTGCTAGGGTCCCAGTACTACTCCACACCTGTGGATATCTGGAGTATTGGCTGCATCTTTTCTGAGATGGTACCTGATTGTCGGTAGATCTATATAGTAGTATTTGTGTGAATGTATAATTATGTGTGGGTAAGAACAGCAGTGTTTTTGAGCGTAGAAATTACTAAGGACCTATACAATTCCACTAGCAAATGTATATCGCTTTCTATTTGTATTGGTGGCCATTAACATATTTACTTTAATGAATCCATGTACACTTTGCTGTATTATACACCTATTACACATTATTATGGTTACGTGTACATAATTATATAGCTAACCAGAAGACCTTTGTTTCCTGGAGACTCTGAGATAGACCAGTTGTTTAGAATATTCCGAACATTGGGCACTCCTGACGAGAGCATATGGCCTGGAGTTACCTCCCTCCCCGACTACAAGAGTACATTTCCAAAATGGCCACGACGAAAGCTGGAGAGTGTAACCAAGGTTGTGCAGAATGATGGCGTGGATCTACTCACCGTAAGCTCTTTCCCATTTTGCTGTATACACAGACCACAGTGAACATGTACTATGATAATGTGTTGTTTTCCCCTCAGAAAATGCTGATATATGAGCCTTCAAAACGGATCTCAGCACTGAACAGCCTCAGGCATCCATACTTCAGTAATGTTAAGCTCCCCTATCTACAAGACATTGTCTAAGTTGTATAATAGCAAGCAAATCTCCTCACCATCACCAGATCATCGTTAATAGAGAAATTTTATGATCCCGTTCTAAGAACTATTATTATTTTATAATAATATTATAAATCTGTTTTATGAACATAACAGGATGATCTATGTATGTACATCAAAACTACATGTTGATGTTCACATTTTAATTCAGTAAGTACTGACTGTGTGGCATACAGTTTATACATGACATTGTACGTATTATCTGAACTGTCAAATTGCTATAAAAATAGACCTGCAAAACTATTGTTATATATTATTATAATCTACTTCACTTTGTAGAGGTTTTTTAATCTCTCTTCGTTGTTGAGTTGTTCCAGACCTAACTCTTTTCGTTTTTCCTCCAAGAAGTTTTTGTAGCGTGAGACTGCATCCTTCATGTTGCTCATGAACATTGGCACTCCAGTCTGCATGGTGAAATATAACAGCCAGGACCCAAACTAATGGAACTTCTAAAATTTCAGCTAGGCTTCAATTGTTTGGGGGGAAGGAATAAATTACGATGTGCCCGCGATAGCACGGCGGAAATCTTAGGCCATGCTCATTTTTTAAATTGTATAGCAGGTAATTTGTGTGGGATAAAAAAATTCAAACAGTGATTTTCGTGAGTAAAAAAATTTGTTCCGATAAACTATGCATGTTTATTTTTTTATTGGGTAAACTTTTTGTGGAGGTCAGCTTGCCCATGAAATATAACGAATATTTTACCCCACGAAAATTACCCGCTATACGGTTTCATACTTTCAAGTTAATGATGTCAATAAATAGGGAAGCTGAGCATTTTGGGAGGGAAGCTCCCCCCGTCCGCCCCACTAGATCAAAACCCTAACAGGCTGCTGTTAAAGCAAGTCGTACACAGTTTTGAACACTGTTCTTTCGTTCACAGTCAAAGAGACAGGCAACAGTTTTACTGACAAAAATAACACGTGAACGCATACTGGATGCTCCTTTAGGCATCAAACACACTGCATGAGTCTCACCTTAGCAGCCCAATTGATCAGCCACGTTGGTATCATTCCTTTAGGGTTGTCATAGTAGTACATGAAAGCTGTATAAATGTTAATGAGGATATTCAACATGCATGTACGTGACATTGTATTGTATTGTATGGAGTTGCGTACACATATTGAGTTATTACTACTCTCATACTGAGATTTATCAGCACCCTGCATGGTTCCCATGATTAATGGTGGTACCGTATATCTTCTAATTTATCGGACACTTCTAATTACCCGGACACTCTTTTGGGCAATTTTCATTGTTCTAATACAACGGACACTCCAGTACTTTAATATTACATTTGTTCTAAATATCCGGACAATACCTTGAAAAGTTGAGTTATCATTCACAGACGGCAAGTAAGACTTAGAGTGCTGCAGTTAGATAGCTTTGAGTAGCTAGTTTTAGATAGCTAGTGCAACTATTCAGTCGTACCCTGTTCTATTAAACTTAGCTAGCTCGCATGCAGCTGCTTGCTTGTTCTAATTATTCCGGACACTTCGCATGCTCTATTCCAATTATACCAGGACAATTTCCAAAATAATTATTTTTTCCTGTCCGATAAATTAGAAGATATACGGTATATACAAGTTACTCACCTTTTGCACCGACCTTTCCATCACTCTGCATGACACAGGCCTGCTTGAGCTCAGTGACACGAATGACACCGTTCTTTTCAGGTTTACAGGGAAACTCATAGAACTTGGCTAAGACCACCCACGTCTTCTTGCCACCAATCTCCATTATCTTCATATCTCTGATAAATGTGTACTAAATGAATAGTTAGGGACATAATTATAGCCCGTCTTGCACAGTCCCATTTGAACGTAATTGGCGGTTTTTAATCTGGCGTCTCATGCAGAGAATATTACTGGTAGACTCGTAGCAGCTAAGTGTACAGCTAGTGAAGCACAGGACATTGTAATGATAGGATACATCTCTGTCAGACATTGGCCAGGGATAGTCCACACACCAGTAGAGACCATCCACATCCGTAGACTCATTACGAACAAGATGGAGGTCTGCGACATGCACACACATAAATTGACAGTGACCCACTCACTGTAAAATTGCGTACATGTATAATTATAACAGTCAAGCTGGCAGATCTCAATACATGTATATGGGGAGCCCACAGCCCACATATATACTGCATTTATACTGCTGTCTATAATGTAGGTGCACATACACTACTGAGAGAGCAACACTTGGTCCAGTATACAGTAAACTCTTATCTACTCTCTTGCTAACATGTATACAGGCTGGTCTGGCTAGTGCTATACATGACTGTACAAGTATATACACGAATACCATTTTGTATCTATAGGTATCTATGATCCATGATATGTTGCCATGATATGTTGCACGCAACAGCTTACTATACTATGTATACATGCATAGGTAGTAAATGACTACATGACAATCAGTGTGCATTATACATGCATGCACAAGTGTTGTAGCTTCACATTCATTCACACATACAGTGTTGCTGCAAACACCACCTGCCCCTAACCCATTGTGTAGTTATCCCATTTCTTCCTGTACTCCCAGTCCACGTAGACTTGTGCACACAGTTCAGGGTCCATGTCCTCCATCACACCATGGATCTTGTACTCGTACAATCCTGCATCCTGCATAACAAGCCCATGTCATAAATGTAGAGGAAATTGAAGCTGTGTGGACATCATGTACGCACAATTAATGTATAAATGATTTACGTACATGTAGTTATAATGGTGCATCTTAAGGGGGTGTAATTGGTGACAAAATAATTATGAGCCCCACCCACTTTCCAATATTAGTGGATTGGTACGCACCAATGATTGACCTCTTCTATGAAATTCTCACCTCAATATATTTGCGATAAAACTTAGTGCCATGGCTCTCCACAAAGTACTCGTATTCAGTGATGTCAGGTTGGAGCACTTCATGGGCCACCTTCTCAAACTCTTCATCAGTGAACATTCCAGGCCCAAAAGACATGCCCACATGAGTTTCAGCTTCTATACTCACAGCCATTGTATAATAGTGCTCAGGGGCTGAATGGAATGGATGCTGAAGAATCTTAGGTGTTTATTTAGATCCCAGATATCTATCCACGCCCACTTTTGACTCAAAATTAATGTGACCTTTCACCTTGCCCACCTGGCGGCTATTTCAGCTATGGAACTAGCAAGCTTTTAGGTTGAGGCGGGTATTCGAGACTAACTGGATCTGCCTATGAAAGAAGAACTAGATGCTGCTGCTGCTGTTGATGGACAGGACTCTTCCGAGAATAAGTATGACAGGTCTCAGCTACCCCACTTGCTGAAGATATACTACAAATCACTGTTTCCATATGACAAGTACTGGGAGTGGCTTCACTATGGTGAGCAAGGGGCCAGCACTACTGAGCACAGAGGAGGTCTGACATGCGTGCATGAATCACTGCACTATACAGGTGGAGTGTAGTGACCTGAACGTTATCACGTGATTGCAAATGACATCAATGCACTGAACTTGTAGTGATTTGTGCACGCTTGTTGGACCGGCGCGCCCTCCTCTGGCGTCAGCATTAAGACCCTGTTCTTTCAAACAGAAGCGAAGCAGAATAGGGTCAAATGAGATTGTTAATTTTGAGTAAAGCAACTGAAGTTTAGTACATCCATGTGGCTTATAACATTTTCCACCAAGCAGTTTTCGAGCTGTGAAGAAGGAGCTGGTGGTCGATATTGACATGACGGACTATGATGACATTTGTTAAGAGTCCATTCTGTGTACACCCCAAAACAGGTGTGTTGCCTAGATATTACTATTATTGGCTACTACCAAATGTATACGCACACACACAAGTATCTATGTACAAACTGAGAATTCTAGCTGTGTGTATATACATGTATGCAAACTAGTTTCTATTGGATTCTGTGGATGTGAAAGTATCCCCTCTTTGTTCTTGAGTTTTAACTAACATTCGTATGCCTCGAGGCGTAGCCGCACGAGGGATACGGTAAAGCTTGCTGTGTGTGTGTGTGTGTCTGTTCCAGCTGACTGCTCAACAGTTGCGATGCGACGAAAACTAACAGCTTCTTTAGGCTTCTAGCCACGTTCTCGTGGATTTGATTTGTGGATTTGTAAACTAAAACTTTTTTTCGAGTTAGTTTAGTTCGTAAGGCTGTTGCAGTCGCTTCATACTCTTATAGCATCACCTGTTCGCACAAACTTTCTGAATGAGTTAGCCTTGCACTAATGCGCTAGCTGTTTGTTAGCTGCAAGAGTCAGGAAAACCTGCAAAGGTGCATGCCTACACTGTACTTTCAGAAACAATCCCCTTTTTTATTTGACAGGAATTGCAAAACACTTATTTATAACACTCTACTACCTGAGCAAATCAAAATAATGCGAGAGGCATTAGCACAGCTCAGCTTGCATCACTCGTTAATTTTTGCAGAGACTGCAAATCCTCCTTATGATTTATTTGTCGACAGGAAATGCACATAATACTACACTTTTTTAATACTACACTTTTAAAATCCTTTCATCTTTAGCCATATTCTGTTTCCACTAGGATACTTTCTGCAAAACTACCAACTCGAAACAGGTAAACCTCTTTTCCTCAGCATCATGCGTACTCATCCCACACACACGTGTATGAGATGCTGACAGAAATGCTGACAAAATCTCTTTCATGAGGTCTTGGTAAGCAACAACATAATTATTATGAAGCTGCCGTGTACAAAACTCTTCTCTTTAAGCTCCTCTTCTATAACACTTGATCTAAGATTGTTGCACTCTATATTAACTCAGTATAACTAGTGCTAACTCTCGGCTGTTTACATGTTTGTTTGTTCTGGGGCTAAGGTGCAACAACCACAATCGTAATTCTAGCTTTCTTCTTTAGTGACCCTGTTCCATTGTTCCTGGTATAGTATCACTTCAACTCTAAATGCAAAAGAAGCTTTAACATCAAAATCTGCCACTGTTACTAATAATATGGAAGCTATCTATGCTGTAAACGCAGCGCTATGGCATCCAAGTAAGAAGACATACTTTGTACTGAGGAGGTAGACTAGTGAAGGAACTAGTGCAAGATACCATTGGAAGTAAGCACGAGATGATACTAGTACCGGTGTCCAAAACCAAATCAGCACTCAATGCTAGCAGTTGTAGCATGCAGACAGATGGAGCTCAGAAGGCAGTTGAAGTACAAAAGCAGTACTACTGTGAGACATTTTTGTTGTGTGTTCAAACCTTAAAACAGGAAGAACTAATCAAGCGTTCTCCCAAAGGTAAACGTATCATGGTCATTTTGGATGCCATCGAGCAATTGGTTGTTGAGAGGAAATGTGAGAGATATGTTACAGAGTTGGTTCAGATAATGAACACATGCCTAAGTGCAAGTCAAATTCACCATTTGCCAGCTGCTGTTCGAGGTAAAATTTGGACGGAGTTTCACCGCACACGTTGTAGCCCCGAAACAAAAAGGATTTGGGAACATTTAATCAGTGAAATCCCAGAAGTACACTTCGAGCAACATCAACTTGCCATGCAACTCTGTTTAGACCGGATTTTAAAGCAACTCATCAAGAGCAAGGCAGATAAGAAACTGTATGGTTTGAGCTCAACACAGGCAAACGTACAGACTCAACCACTGACAACGCTTGAAAGTAACGCAGTAAGGTATATGGTGGGATATGTTGCTGTTAGTTTGCTAAAGAAATACAGAAAACCATCAAAAAATATCAATGTACAGGAGAAGAGGAGTCTCTTTGTCAAAGTTCTCTCCCAAATGAAGTGTACTAATCAACCTGGTGAACCGACTACTGCATATGAATACAGCAAGCTTTGGTCTGAATTGATCGACAGAGGTGGTTTGTATCATATCAATGACAACAATTGTGTATACTTAGCCATGTTATAAATTATGATTAT
Organism: Halichondria panicea; assembly: GCF_963675165.1. Taxonomy (NCBI): domain Eukaryota; kingdom Metazoa; phylum Porifera; class Demospongiae; order Suberitida; family Halichondriidae; genus Halichondria; species Halichondria panicea. The sequence goes on from NC_087387.1 coordinate 3,031,364, forward strand.
TTTTGCGCAGGTGTTTCTGTGCATAGAGTCGACTGAGATGGTCGTACGAAAGTATCTATGCACAGACACCCTCAAAACAACTCCTGATCACAGTCAGATATGTACAAAGGTACAAGACGAAGTACTTCAGTCGGACACAGTGCTGCTGTATTGGGAAGAAATTGCTAATTCAATTCCTACCAAGTACGAGCTATACAGCATTGAACTATTGCAGCAGATATGTGAACTGTGGATACACATCCGTGGACACGCTTTCGCAAAAGAATGGACAATGAAATTCGAGTCTAAGTACAAGAAAGGGACCAGAAAAACTTTAAAGCCAAAACAATAACGATCTTAATTAATTCTCTCAATACAATAATCATAATAATTATGTGTTGTGGAAGTCATAATTATTTTAATGTTGATGATCATGATAATAATTATTCTAAAGTTCAACGAGAGTACATGATGAATGATTTCTTGATCTCTTACGAAGTGGCTGTGAGACACATTCTAGCTTGCTTGTCAGTTTCTGAATCAACATTCATGGACTTTAAGTCTCTGTAGATAGACCTTTGCTGTACAAGTGTAGACGCATTGTATGGTACTTGAAAAGCAGTCGGATTTTTTTCATTGCTGCCTCCACAATGGCGTTGCCTAGAGAAATAACGCTCTAGTGGGTCCTGGGAAAAAACTTCACTTAAGAGGTAGTTAACATTCGGCAGTTGCAGTAATTGACGTCCTAATTCAACAAAGGATGACACTGCAATTTGAAATAAAAGTATAATTAATGACATGCGGAACTATGTATAGTTATATGCTATTAACAACACTCACCTGTAATTCTCATGCCTTGCACTGTCTCTCTACTTAACCCTAGTCTCTGCTTTTCTTTTGCTTTGAGTCCTGGTGTCTCCGCAATTTCCTTTTCCCACTCGGCAAGGTATCCAAGAAAATCATCTGTTAGCCACTATTAAATAATTATTTTTTATGAGTTCATTGTCACAATTATAGACAACGACATGCATGCATGTAAAAAAAATATTAACCTTAAATTTCTCATCTGTTGCCTTTTTAAATGGTAACGAATTCTCTTTTTGCTTTAGCTTGCCTATTAGTGGTCCTTTAACATTCAGGAGGTCGAAGAACTTATCGATCATCCTGATGAACAGCCGGGTTTGCTGCGTACCATCACTGTTAATCATTTGCAGCGCACATGCAACACTTTCACTCATAACCTATATAAAAATAATTTTATTATACACAAGGATAAAAATAATTGTTGTGGGACAAAACGTATACCTGGGCTGCTAGGTGCACTCTCATTCGTGTGAATGAGTTCAACCACACATGATTCCTTGACAATTTGTGGCACAATCGAACCCCTGGTGTACTGGTTGTAGTCTCCATTAGGTATAGGCTCTCGATCCACTTCCAGCTGATCGTCTGCCCACATTTCTGAAATCAAAAATAAGTAACAGTATTCGAGAAGTCGTTAAATCTATATAGTTACCTGCATTGCCCGGCTTTTTGAGTGTGAAAACGAATTACTGAAGCAGTTTCTAGCTGTCTTCAGAAGGTGAGGTGCATCGCAGAAAAAGAAAAGCTCTGAGTCAACTCTGTATGGGTTGGTGGTCGGTCTTGTGTGGTACGCCGACTCTTTTCTGCGAATCCTGGCACATGCGATAGAATCGCCGGTTTGGTTTTGCCCCATCACTCGTGAGAGATACTACCGGTATATCGTACATTTCAAGAGATTCGACCACATCCCACACCAAAGGGAATATCTGCTCTCCTGAAAGTAACATAATGGTATACATCAACTGGCAGTGCATGGAATGAACTTGTTACCTTTCAAGTTAGTTGTAAAGTAGTGGGCTATTGACATATAGACAGTGAAGGTTTGAATACAGCTCGAACTAGAAAACAAATGCTTGTTCCGCTAGCTTGGCATCTTGCTCGTGATCACTAACTGCATACTCGATATCTCTATTAGCACTGCCAAGGTCAATAAACCCACATAAACCGCCAGTATGCTTGTTGAAGACAAGACCACTCTTAATTTTCATTTCATCCATAGATAAAGCACAGTGATATTGGCCGCATTTGACTTCTTCTTCTACAAGACGCTTGAACTCCTCAATGAACTCCAGTTGCACACCCGTGTGTGGTGATGTCCAATGAGTATAATCAGAAAGCGTTCTTTCTGAAGGAAGGTTTATCACCCCACCACGTGCAACAGTATTGTAGGCAGAGGAGGACATGTACTTCAAATTTAGTGCAAATCTGATCACTAGAGGGTGCCATCTCATCTGCCGCTTGTCTTTCAGGCTGTTATATTGGCTTTGTTGGGTCCCAAAATACTCTCTGGGGAGATTCGGGAGCAAACTTCTCGGCAACCAATGAGTTCAATTCGCTTGTAATTGTTGAAATGTCCGCATTGTCGGTCTCTAGCAGGGGAATTGCTTCCTTCTCCATCAAGCTGATGACGTTGACTTCAAGTCATTTGACCATCTGTTTTGTCATTTACATGTATATAATTATAATTGTTATGCAAAATAGGAATTATATAGGAATTATATACCTTCAAACTCTGCTGCAGATTTCTCAATCGGGTGTCCTTGTCTTTAGGGTTGAGGCTAGCAAATGTGGTGTGACTAGTTGTTGAAGTATGGTCGATCTCATGGTCAATGCTTTGCTTCTGGCGAGACATTGCTACACGCAGTGTTCCTCGGAATGAATTACAGCTGGTGCAGCGTTGTGGTGCTAGGTACAGGCCTGTCACTGCAGTTCGATAAATAAGCAGCTCGCAATCATCCTTTCTTGCTGTGCTCTCGTATAGTATTCCTTGATTAATAATTGTAGAATTATCGATGCTAATGTTTTCACCTCGCCTAATTCGTTGGCGACAAAGTATTGCATATTGTTCTTCTGGATTACCTGGGCACAGTGAGGCGTCATCCACAAGCTTGATAATGAGTGATAGCTCGTGGGCACTGGCGATTTGAGGAGGTTGATCTTTCAGTATAAGGCATGATTCTGAAACCTTTTTTCCAAGCACATATACCGACCAACTTTTGTCTTCATGCAGCAGTACGGACCTTGTAGCTTGAATGACATCATTGGGCCCCATCTCCATCTTACCATACTGAGCAGCAACGCCTCAAGATGTACCGTTGCTTACATCATGTCATTGTGGTGGAAGTAAAACGTTGAGGCGTACTTGAGAGTTGCTACTCGTGTCGTGCAAATCGTTGTCAGGGTCTATCAGTGCTTGCTGACGTTGTTTTCTTTCAACATTTTTTTTCCTGTAAAAGTTTGACCTTGTTCCTTTCTTACGCTTCATGTGATAATTGGGGTTATCACTCATGTTCTCTGAATTATAACATGGTCTGAATAAATAATTATTTTCAGCTATAACAAAAAAATTAATTATTATCATTATACTGTAACAGTAACTTATACTACATGGATTTTACATATTTTTTCTTGAGGCTGTATTTTTTCAATAGCTTGACTGTATGTTTAGTTAATAGATTCTCCTGCTGCATCAATACATGAAGGTTTTCATTAGCAAAATATGCAAAAAGTAGGTTCAACAGGTTTGGAAATAATCTCACAAAAAGTGCAACCAACTCATGCTTTAGGCCTTTGTATAGCACTTAAACTTTCATAACAGTTGTCAAACATAGATTCTCCTCGCAGTTTACAATGTACTTCAAGTATTATCTACTACTGAATGGTAACTTAAATAGTTATTGTCCAAGCCAATAATCTCACACAAAGCATTTTTACAGGAAATTGTATACTATAATATGATACTCACTCGTAAGCTTAGAGAAACTAGTCTTACCTGCAAGCCCAATGCAAATATCAATGTGTGCAGGTCACTTTCACGGCTTCACAGACACAGAACACTGTTTTCTACGCTCTGGTTGCTATACAAATATGACAGTTACAGGGTTTCTAACATAATTTGCTCGTTACTATGATAGTTTCAGACAATTCCCGTGGACCCCTCCGGATACTAGGCCGTTTCACATCCACGTCAGTACTGTATCATCTATGATCAAACGGTCACTTTTCTTTCGACAGTACTGCACGAAGCGTACCTCGAGGCAAGATATTGAAAATACCACGTGAAAGAGCAGCTCAATGCGCATGTGCTGGTACCTACAGCGTCAACGAAATTTTGAAAAATCTCGGTAGCAAGGACGACATAATTATGTCGTCCAAAGCCGGGAAAGGGTTAATAGAGAAATTTTATGATCCCGTTCTAAGAACTATTATTATTAAATTATAATAATTTATTATTATTATAAATCTGTTTTATGAACATAACAGGATGATCTATGTATGTACATCAAAACTTGACATGTTGATGTTCACATTTTAATTCAGTAAGTACTGACTGTGTGGCATACAGTTTATACATGACATTGTACGTATTATCTGAACTGTCAAATTGCTATAAAAATAGACCTGCAAAACTATTGTTATAATTATATTATTATAATCTACTTCACTTTGTATATAGAGGTTTTTTAATCTCTCTTCGTTGTTGAGTTGTTCCAGACCTAACTCTTTTCGTTTTTCCTCCAAGAAGTTGTTATAGCGTGAGACCTGCATGGTGAAATATAACAGTCAGGACCTAAACTAATGGAACATCTAAAATTTCAGCTAGGCCTTAATTATAAATTAAGCCTCCCTCAAGGTCAGATTTAGGTACACAGTCATGCACAAGCTAATTAAGTTGAAGTATTACAGCAGCCAATATCAAGTCTAAGATAAGTTCTATACTTTATGTCAGCATTACCTCAAATGTGAGTATAGCTTACAATCAGCATGGCCCCAAGTGAATATCTTACAATAATTATTCTTGTTCTGAATGCAACAGATGAATGGGGAGGGTTGGTGCACCGTTAAAGGCTCTTTAACCCATCATTCTCGACTCTCAAGGTCGGGCATCTGTTTGCCTTTTCTATACCTGTATGGTTTTGTGCTGTTTGCTCTTTTGTTCCTTTTTTTTTGCTTGCCTAACTAGATAGGATAATACAAGGTATCAAGGATCCACCACTAAGTTTAATATTAGGACATCAGATGCCAACCTTTTTAAAGATTAATTTAAGTGAGCATTCCGTTTGAGCTAGTAACGCGAACAGTTGACACAATTTCTCCCACACAAATGATACTTTTTGTATACCCTCACACACGCACGCACGCACACACACACACACACACACACACACACACACACACACACACACAGATTTATTGGCTAAAGTAGTACTCTGTGCGTATCATTCTAACCACACATTACCACTGAGATCAGGGCGATCAGGGCTAGATAAAAGTTAGACACTGTTTTGGAGGGGTCTTTGGGATTTAGAAGCCCAAAGGCACTGATTTAGTATCCCGAGCGTACTAAAGTGGCTGAGGGCTTCTAAATCACATGGACACTGACAAACAGTGTCTAACTCATTTAGATACTAGTGCGAACCTTGCCCTCGAGGCTTAACTACAATACAATTACTTGACAACAGAATATTAGGTATACTAAGTAAGTTGCAGGTATACTAAGTCCCATAATATACCTTGAGGCACTTTTCCCATGTACTTCCTGTGTAGATCTTATCAACTAGTGTAGATAGCCTGTGTGTGTGTGTGCGTGTGTGGGTGGGTGGGTGGGGGGGGGCTATGTACAGTACAAGAGGTGAACTTGCAAACTGATTGGTATCACCATAGATAGAAAAGGGAGGGATTGGAAACGAACGACAGTTTCAATGATATCTGTTGAAACACTCCTTGTCGTGTTACGTAATCACGTTCTGGCGGGATTGTAACAAAGATTTTCTCTGACTCAGTTCTTGCAGACGTTGACTTAGACTTCTGGGTTAGGCCAGATGTCCATGGCTTAACTGTATTCATACCTGGTAAGTTAGAGCGTCATATAAACTCACTTCAGTAGAGTTGAAGCAGAATAACAGGCCAGTTTTGTAGGGTAAGGTGATTAGTTGAATATATTCTGCTAATATACTGTTAGAGGAGTATTTGAAGTTTTGCATTGTCTTTGTTTGCACTTACAGAAATACCGTTGAATCGTCATTCACGAAAGAATGAATTTAGGATTACTGGTAAGCATGCTATGCTGATTATTGCCCACACTACTATACTTTTATAACAATGAGGTCATTTGTGGAGATGGTTAGATATCTGTTCACGATAGGAGTCATCAGCAACAGGTTGTGCCAGGACCCCGTTAAATTGGCCAACAAAGACAGAGGGGTAAATCCAACGAGAACCCGAATGTTAGTGAATTTGCTAAGAACACACAGGCTCTTCG